>NC_087513.1:202988691-204188691 GCF_963921805.1 Phalacrocorax carbo
GCAGGAATCATCATGAGCCAGACTATTATGAATATTGTGATGAGGATGATTAAAGGATATGGAACCTTCTCTCTACTTCATCTAGCAGATTTAAGTGTTTCCATGTATTTGATGACAAGTGAGATTATCCCCACACACCAGCAGCCACATTTTAGATGTCTCTCCCTGTATTCACTCTGCCCATACTTTGCTGATTTCTTTTCTAATGTGCATCGTCACTCCTGTTTTGTCTGCAGAATTTGACAACATCAGTCAGGTTCTCCTTTCCAGCAGGAGCTTTACCACAGCTTCTGCCACACAACTCAAGGCTTGTGTGATAAATACTGGCCTAATACAAGTACATGCAGATTTCAAGGGTGGCTTTTAATCTCAAACACTTTAAGGTACCCTCAGTCCTAATAGCCTGTGGTTGTGTAGAACAACAATGTTCACTGCTGCAAGTTTACACAAAAGCTGGCTGCCCACAAACACTGTCATAAAATAAAGGTTTACTTGTGCCCCTTTTTGCTGCAAAACATAATGTTTAAAATGTTTGAAACATGGAGTACAGCAGTCAATAGTGGCTCTGCAAAGGCCTTCATCCCTTCACAAGGATGCAGTTCTGTTTTCCCATGAATCTGATAGCTACAGAAAATACTTTTCCCCATGAAAGCAAATAGGCCGGGAGCAGGGGCTGGAGGAAGAAGGTCTCTGGCCTCTCCCAGTCCCCCTCTTCCCTCCCATTACCACAGCAGTTCTGGCCATCACTAAGACCTTATCAACCAGCGTAGGCAAGGACCCTGATGCCTGATGCCTCTGGCTGGCAGAAAGCTCCAGAAGGGGATGGAGAATCAGAGTCTTGCTCAGAAACCCCAGGCTGCTGTGGCAGCTCCAGCTGCAGCCCAGCAAGTCCCTGTGTGCCTGCCTGTCCCTGCCAGTGCTGAAGACATGGCAGAGTCCCCGTGTTGCTGCAGCTTCACCCATCCCTCACATCCACAGCACCTTCATGGCTGGCACCACTGCCTCTGGTGCCAAGAGCAGGAAGGGACCCTTCCCACCCTGACCAGGAGGCCCCAGGACCATCACCTCCTGCCACCCGAAAACCTAGCTGCAGGTGCTGTGGGTGGTGGCTATTAGCCCGTGGCGCCCTCACAGATGTAGGGTAGATAATCTGCTTGCTGGCAGTAGAGGCTGCGGCATAGGAGATGGAGGAGAGGGTGGGCCTTGGAAGGTGTGCTTTCACATCCTGCAAACCCCTGATTAGGCATAAAGATTGCGTTAAGCTCAGCCCCCTTCTTCTAACCCTGGCATTCTTCTGGCCATGTCTGCGCTTGGGAGGCTGCTTGTCGATGACGCGCTCATCTGGCTCTGCTCCCCTGCCGTTTGCAACTCATTTGGGACATTCTCCATGGCTGCTGCCTTACATTAGCTAACGGGCTGAAGACAATGCTGTGTCTGCACCACCATTGTAACTTCTCCTGAGTAAAGCTGGAACGGGCTTATCGTTACACACCCCATAGAGCCACGGAGGGGCTGTGGAGCTGCCACCTCTGCTGAAACGTAGCCTTCATTTGACCCTCGAACCTCACTGCTTGTTTGCAGACTTCTGATTTGTGCAGTGTTCATAACAACCAGGTTTGCCTGGGCATTGCAGTAATGTAAGTAAAATATTATAAAAAAATGTATTTCTCTTATAAATCCATGATTTATGGATGGGCCGATTTACTCAGTGTTGCAGCTCAAGGAGAAAATTAAACTAAGAGGAAACGAGTGTAAAGCAGAAAATTTCTTTCCGAGAAGAGGAACATGCTTTCTGTGAAATGTGAAAGTTTAATCTTATCAATGACAGATTAATTTTGTGTTCTGGCTCCCCTGTACGACTTCATGTGCTTCATGTGCTCCTCTGCACAGCTTCATGTTCACGAGTTGGACTTGATGATCCTTGTGGGTCCCTCCCAACTCGGGACGTTCTGTGATTCTGTGACCTGTTAGTCTTTAGCCTTTTCCTTAAAGTTTACTTCGTCACTTGGGACAGGATATGTACTGAGGACAGGCGGTTATTTTTTGAGACCATTTGCAAGTCATTCTCTGTAAAAGCACTGAGGTGCAGGCACACATTTAAAGAAGGTTTGTTCTCTGGGTTTTTGGTTTTACTTTCTGTTTTGGTTTGTTTTTTTTTAATTTAGGGTTGTATTGGGAATAATAACTTTATCCTGGTTTTCATGTTTTCTTGTCACGCTAGGATTTTATTGCAGAAAGAATATGGATTAATTTGTTTAAAAAGCAGCAAAAAATGGTAGGTAAATGATAGAGTTTTTGAAAGAAATCTAAGTTACCCAAATTTTAATATGTTCATGTCTAAACCAAGCTTGTTGATTTTAAAGTAGTTACTTTTCTTCATACTTGAAAAATAAAATTAGGCCTTAAAATTAAGTCCATTTTTTTTTAAAATTTCTGTCCAATGACTAGAAAAGCCTGGAAGCATCAATCTGAAGAATAACCATCAGCTAAAGGGAACAAAAGAACTTGTTGGCTCTTCACAAGTGCTCAGGATGCGGCAGCTGCCTCTGGGCCCACTCTTGTGCACATTCCTGATGTCAGAGAATCACACTGTTTAGACACCTGAACAGAAACTGTACTTCAGTATTGTCAAAAGAGCCAAAGTGATCTATCTTTGAGTGGAAGCTTGTAATCCTAAATCAAATAACTAATTTGAAAATATTTTCGTAGGGACTTAAATGCAGGCACCTCTTTTTGATAAAAATAAAAAAGCCCTCTCCACGTAATTAAGAGAGGAAGCTGACTCACGGGCTTTGCTTTTGCCACCTAAAACAATTAACAGGAGAGGAAGCCTGGTTAATCCGGTGCTCTGGCATGCTGACTAGCAGGGTGGGTTTTGATCCATGGCCTCTGGTATTTGGATTATTTGCTTTCCCCTCTCTTAATCTCTGTGGGGAAACTTTCCCTTGCTATTTAAATATTAAATCCTCTCCATACTGGAATGTCGCAGTGTACTGCATACAAACAGAGATGTAAGGGCTCAATATTTTCAGTGCAAACCAATTTTGAGTTCCAACTCAGAAAGCCTTTGTTCATTTGCTCTGAGGATACAGTCATGTCTTTTGCTGGGCATTTGACATGTATTTGAGCGCCAAAGACCCAATAAGTACCGACACACACCAGAGTCCTCTAGGCGTGTGGACTGCAGCTCTAGTTTCCCTTTTCCGGCAGCCGCGCCAGGACAGACTGCAACAGCAATCACAAGACACCAAATTTCTGCAATTTTGATGTTTAAATACAATTTATCTTAACAGGCTCCAGGCTGAACTCAGATTTTCCCTCCAAAGATGTTGCAAAGAGGTAGCATTACTCCATTCTTCAAAACATTTTTTTGAAAAAATCAATCTTTTCCTAAACATCCATTGTAAAATTTCACCTGCTATTTGCCACATCTGTAGCTCGCCCTAGTCTTGGCCGACACACGCACCAGTAGGTAGATCTAACCCCTGATAAATTGTCCATTGTTATGATGGGCACTTGTTTTCCTCTTCTCTCCTTTTTACAGGCTGGTTCTCTCCCCAGCAATGGCAGCACTTAATAAAGATAATGGTAAGATGATCTTGGTATGATGGGGAGTAACGGAGGTTAAAAAAACTTTTGCAGAATAATAATTTGAATGCTTCGTTTGGGAAGATGCATTCCATTCAGAGAAATGCCAGTGGCCTTCGGAGTGTATGTTCCCAGGGTTGCACTGGTGGAGCACTGAGCCCACTCCTGATATGCCACTCTCCAGAGCTCCCGTACGCTTTAGCAAAGGCTAGCAATGATACTGTGTGGGGTTCAGGCACATCTCTCGGGAAAATATGTTAGTGCTTAAGCCCGTGGACTAACCCCACAACTCTTACTGTACAGGTAAAAAGGGAAAATCAGGCACCTAATAGAGAGGTATAAATCCAGAGATTTAGTAAACTGCTTTTATTGCTTCTTGCAGCTAATTACAAGCTCATATTTGTTGATCATTTCTGTGCTTTGTATATGCCTTCTACAGCTTGTTGTAATGTTTATCTACTTTGTACAGAAACAGCAGAGGAACAGTGAAAGAGAGGAAGCTTAAAAGGTACTGCTGTTCAGCAATTAACTAACTTCACAGATTTAGGTAACATGCTAGTTAATGAACAAAAGGCCTTTAATCTAGAACTGACGTAACAATGCAGACAGCTTCATCACCAAACACGTCAAATCTGCTGACATGTTAACCGTTGTGCTACAGATGAATTTATAGTCGAGGGATCGATGTGTAATGTGCCGGTCCAAGACTGCCAGAACCATTCTGTCCCTCTGAAATAACCACTAGCAAAGACAACTGCAAATTCCTCTTGCTCTGCAGGAAGACGTTCAGATGTGTTCGTAGACTATGTATGTGCCCTTATGCAAAATATATTAATATTTGGCTCCATCTGGGTATCTCAAACACAGGAATGGAGTCCTCATCCCCAGGCTTGTTGTCCCCATTTTGCTTCCTTGTAACTCTCATTACGTAGTGATTGTATCATATAGATTACAAAGGTAAAGCCAATCAGGAAACCCAAGACGCAGCTTTTGCTGATGAGTTAGCTGGGTGCTTATGGTTTTGTGTTTCTAGAACAATTGTTTTAGCCTAAATCTGACATTGACGTAGAGAAGTTTCCCTGCTGTGCTTCACTGAAAGTGCATCTGCATACCATTAGTTGTGCGTTTCCTTCCTACGTTTCCTTCAAAGCACCTTTCTTTCTAATTCTCTGGCAATTTCAGCCTGGGGTTCTTTACATGAGGCGCTGAGGAAGAATTCCTCTTTATGTGCAAGTGTGGATAAATGTTGGAAAATCTGGAGAACAGGAGTCTCCGATGAATTCAACAAGAACTGCAGGAGCATGTGCTAGAAGTGTGGTGTCGGGAGCACAGGCAGTTTTAGAGCCATCAAATGTAGCTACTGAACAAGGGCAACAGTCTGCAGTAATCTGCAATACAGCCACCAACGTAAAGATAAAAGGTGAAACTCCATGTGTTATTTACTGATAATTAAATCACGTTTACAATATATCTTTTACAGTTGTAAAAGAGTCTATTAGTGAATCTTAAAAACCATGAGAAGTTAGGAAGGTAGTTTACACATAATCTGAGTAGCAAAATATTTGGTTTCCTTTCACTTTAATTATGATTACAGGAAATTTACACAACCAATACAAACACTAAAAATATGAAGTATTTTTATTATTTTAATTTCACAATAAAGTGCATAATAATATAGACTTAATTCTCCTAAAAATGCTTACCAGTCAATTGACATTCATTATTTGAGTTACTGCTTTCATCTTTATTTTGTTGATAATTTTGTAGCATCAAAGAGTGTCTACATTACATATAGAGTACATAATGCTGCCATATCCTGGAGCAGATAATGTCAGTATCTTCTGTACAATTGCAGTCGATTGCCAGCTGAGGCATTCAGGTACTGCTGTGAGGCTGTTGTAGCGTTCATCAAAGGGGCAGATGTACACTGCTGAATACTCTATAATGAAATGGAGAATAATGAGATATACATGTATATAAACAGAAATGTGGTTATGTATAATATAACATTCAAGAAACAACATTTGATGATACCATGTAATCTGTTTTCCATAATGTGCACCTTCATCTGGATTTAGAGGTTGGTATTACAGGGTACAGTTGTCATTCACACAACTTACTGCGTGAATATCCATACTTTATTTGGATGCTCTGAAACTAGGAGAGCTGAAGCAGGTTGTTCTCTTGGTGAAGTAAGAATTTAAAACCCCATCACTTCTCACAGGAGGAGATTTGATGAAATCTCAGTCATCTATAATTTTTCTGCAGCTGGGAACTTGTACGACAGTTGTTCACTCTTATCACCAAGAAGAATTCCAAGCCAGTGTCTGAGGTCTGAATTTATATCGACAGCTGGACACCTGTTTAAATGTTTAAGTATATACTTGTAGGGAAAGAAGGGTCTTAAATGTCCATCAGAGAACTTACGGTTCCAGAGACTGGACGGCCTGGGTAATGTCTAGTGTTTATATCATATTCATGAAACAAAAATATTGTAGATGAAGAATTAGTGGGACAAAGCTTTGTCACAGACCAGCCAGCCAAGAAGTCTGACTGCTGAAAGCCAGGAAAATGTATTGGTGGGGGGAACAGGGCTTTTGTTCTTTGTTTTGTTTTTTTTTTAAGTAGGACAGGCTATGAAGAAAGCCCCAGAGAACATAGAAGCTCCAAAATGCTTTAGTAAAACACAGTTAGATCCAATAAAGGTACCTATGCCACACTAATTGCTGAAAAATACAGAACATACAAGTTGTTTAGCCATAATTAGATTTGTAGGACAGGAGGCCGAAGAGAGGAAGCTGCGGTTCCAATTCACAACTACTACTAGGATTCACAAGAAGAGAAGCAATGATGGGCTTTGTGTTCTTTTCACAGTCCCACTTCAAAGTCAGGCCAGCCTTTTGAGTTTAGGAGCCTGGATACTTTCTGGGGTTTTTCAGTCTCAAACTCAGTAAGTGGCAGAAGCCTTCTGAATAAAGAGTATTTTTCCCTAACATTTTTGGTAACAGTTTATCTGGTAAAGTATATGAAGTATGTGAAAGTATAAAAAGTTTGTGAAGCATACAAGTCACCTGTCTATATTTTTTCCTCAGAACAAATATATAGTAAAGGAGGAGACTGAGAATACAGAATCATAAATACTATTTCCTGCACTATAAACTGAACATTTGAAATGTAAATTTTGTACACTCCTCTTGTCTATTCAGTTCTTTAGATTCCAGGTATCATGATTATTTTGTTTCAAACTGACAAGAACTAGAATATATGAAACAAAATACAAACACCTATTGAAGAAAGGTAATATCTATCAAATACAGAACATGGCATATCTGCAGGTCAGAGTAGGAATTCATCGTATTACCATTTTTTTTACGCACTACCATGCATCATTCCCCCTTTCGTCTCTACATTATTAAGAAATACAAATGAATTATGAGCTACATATAGTTCAAATGGATCCTGCTAAATTACTGTTCCTTAAAAGTTCTTGGACCTTCCTGGATTTTGCAAGTGTCTTCAGATTCCAAAAGGAAAATGAAGCCAGAGGAGGAGGCAGTCTGGTATAAACTGTTAAAGCTTGTTTACAGTACTATAAAGTTGTTTTGGGTTTTTTTTACATAAATGGAAATCTGAAAATCTGGCAAACCAGTTGAACAGATTGATGTCAGTATTTTCAATTATATTTTCACTATAAAACAAGCCATAAGGTTAGTTTGTAGGGATTAAACCCAATCATATTTAAATTAAATACTTACTAAAGGGGTGACTATTGCAAAATGTTTGAAGCAGATGGGTTTCTGGTAATGCCTTCTTGAATATCTAAAATTAGGATGAAAGTATATAATAAATATTGTGTAAACAAAATAATACAATAGAAATATGATTCACAGTCAAATATTCAACACAAAACTTCCTGAAGATTGTGAAAATGTAGTTTAATAGCACTGTTCTTTTTTTCCCCTACCAACAGCTGCTGAAGTATATGCCGTATCTGTATTTTTAAAATTTGCAGCTAGATATTACTATCTGAACAAAAAATTTAGTGTCAATACAGAAATGTAAAGCTAGAGAAAAGAATGCCAGCTACCCTAAGCTGGCAACAAAAGTTCCAGACTTAGATTGGCTGGTGACTCTTATTTATTAAAAAGACCACTACAAAGATACGCAGTTTTAGTCACTTAATTCGGTAACAAGTGAAAAAAGCCAAAAAAGGGGGTTCAGAAAGAACATGGTTTAAAAAAGCGATGTACTTACATAACATGTAAGTACTTATAACACTTGACTGACTTACTCATGGGTACATACTTACATGTACTGACATGTCCTACAAGTCTACCTGTAAAAGTTTTCAGCTTATTAACAATTTTAATCCTCAAATAATTAGGCAAGTGAATAAAATATCTCAATACAAACAGATATGTATTACATAAATTTTCAAAGTTGCTTCATTTGCAATCAGTTAACTCCCATGAATCTTCCATCATTTCTTTCATATTCCTTATATACGTTTCTTCTAGTTTTCATAGGGTTCCTTTCCACACTTCAGCTTTCTTGCTCCCAGTTCCTTTGCTGCATTTACCTTTGCCTCTATTTCTTTGTTATTTCTCTGTTATTTATGCAGCTATTTATTTTCTATTTTCTTGTATTACCCTATTCATATCTACTTTCTTAACCTGAGTACATCACACTAAAACTCCTTTCTGATAAAAGATCGAATTCTTCACTTATATTTTTCTGGAAGCAATAACCATGAGGTACGATGTAATGAAATTCTGAACCACTGTTTGATGGCAGCAGGAATTGAAAGCTACAGCTGCAGAAAGTTTCTAAGGGGTTGCAAAGATCTTTTATTCTGCTGTTGCAGTTTACAGGAAACTGAAGCCTTTTTCCGCAAAGTCAAGCAAACCACCATCTGATGTAGAAATGCATCGATACTGTGCAGGAGCTTAATAAGTCCTGGTTTAGTTTGATTAGGGAGGTAAATGTGGGTAACCTGACCATTTCATGGAAAAGTAGAACAGTAAAATAAAATCAGTGGACTTCAAGAAAGCAGGCTCTTATAAACTCAAATAACTGGCATGTAAAATTTTATATGAAAAAAGCCCAAGGAAAACAAAAAGTTCTAGAGAGTAGGCAGTTCCATAAAGAGCAAAAATGGCAAGCAGAAGCTATTCCAACGATATGGAAAGCCAAGCAGCCCAGTGAAGAGATCACATGGACTAAGGCACAAGGTCCCCGTTGATTTCAAATACAGGATGGAGCACGCAAAATGGAGAAACGATGTCAAACTACTGAGAATTTTTATGAAAGACCTGTATGATCATGTAGGTCAAAGCAAACACTAACCATTACATACAGTAGCAAGAGACCCAAAAAGTAAGCTTGTTCTATGAAAACGTTAGTTATAATAGGATGACGAATGAAAGTGTTGGCTAACTAATCACTGGAGAGAAAAAAATATCAAGAACAAGTACAGACTTTTTCCCCTTTTTCTTCAATAAAATGTCAACTGCGATGCGACAGCTCATACAAAAAGCACCAGTATAAAGCAGGTAAGAAATCAGCCTGGCACAGAGAAAGAAGAGGTTAGAGAATGCTCAGGTAAGTTTGAGATTTTGAAAATAGTTGTGCAAGTGATATTCACATAAACATTCAGGTTTGGCTGCAGCAATCTCAGAACTGTATGTGTGATCTTTAAGAATTCATGGAGAAGAGGAACATCCTGAAAGAGCAGAAGAAAGGAAGTGAAAAGCCATTCATTATAAAGGGCTATATTTGCAAAAATACAGGGTGTGTAATATAAAGGGTAATTATTTGCAAAAATAGTTGCAAAAAAATTCAGATGGATAAGTACTGGAACAGATTGCTAAGTGAGGCTGATACATCTGTACACTTCCAACAACAGTTTTGACAAGCATCTGTTAGAAACACCAGCTACACTTGGGCTGAGACAGTTTCTGAAGGTGCCCTGCAGTCATTTTGAATTATTTTTTTCACCAAGGCAGTGTCACCATTATTTAAACTAATTTCATTGACTCTAAGAAAGGTTTCATGATTTAGATCTCCTGTTTGCTACATTTAGTAAAGATTAATACTAAGATAATGCGAAGAAACGTATTTCTATCACAGGATTCGTGGTTTTAATCCAAATTAATCCATGAGAAGAAAATATAAAGCTACTTAATCACCTGATGTGGTTGACTTTTTATTATCAAACTTACTTTGTAGCCTTTGATTGAGACGATCAAGAGATTGGAAAATCTTCTGTTCTTCTATTGAAAGCGCAGTCCTGCCTAGACACGGGGCCCTGTTAAGCAGCAGGGGCTGTCTGGCTGGTCGCACACTTTCCATAGCTGCCAGGATTTCGTCTTCCGCCACAGGTGTGCCTGCTAGTTTTTCTGCCATAAGAAACTGAACAGTGCTTTCTGAAACTGAAGAGATGACAGCGGTAACTTCAAATGAGAAGTGTTCATGACATTTAAATATACTGCTTGCTTTCATGACTATAGGTCTGTGAAACACAAAAAACTCACATTAAAAGATCAAAAAGGTGGCAAAGTCAAGAAGCACAATATATTAGAAAATGGCATAATTAAGATCACTAATGCATCTTACAATTGGCACCAGAGCAAGTTCTACCAACCTCAGAAATATCACAGGATCACAGAATGGTGGGGGTTGGAAGGGACCTCTGCAGATCATCTCATCCAACCCCCCTGCTTGAGCAGGGACACCCAGAGCAGGGGGCACAGGAATGCATCCAGGTGGGGTTTGAATGTCTCCAGGGAAGGAGACTCCACAACCTCCCTGGGCAGCCTGTTCCCCTGCTCTGGCACCCTCACAGGAAAGAAGTATTTTTCCATATTGAGGTGGAACTTCCTGTGTTCCAACTTGTGCCCATTGCCCCTTGTCCTGTCATGGGGCACCACTGATTAGAGTCTGGCCCCATTCTCTTGACACCCACCCTTTAGATATTTATAAGCATTGATAAGATTCCCCCCTCAGTCTTCTCCAGGCTGAACAAACCCAAGTCTTTCAGCCTATCCTCAGAAGGTAGATGCTCCAGCCCCCTGATCATCTTATATAACGATAGCAAGAAATACCTGTCCATATCATCAGTTATGCATGATACCTACAGCTATCATACAGTTAAATACAAAGACAAATGGAATGAAACTTGAATATCTGTTGTAATGCATTTATAAAACCATCAATATCATAACACACAATGCTATATCTTATATATTTGTTAAAAAAAAAAAAATTTGGTCTACACAATGAACTACTGTTTCTTACTGAGAATCACTGATGCCAAAAGACATAAGTGATGTTACACAGTGGATATATTAGGTCACTACTTAATGTATGAGATGTGTTACTATACCTTCATCAGACTTATAGGTGTTATTCATATTTTGTACTGGATCAAATGCAGATTGAACAGGACTCAGCTGGACAGTACATAACGAATTCTATCAAAAACATTATAACAATATTTTAAGTGTAATTTCAGTTCAGAACTACTCTCTGAATATTTTTAAAAATTATTTCATATTACTAAATGTTTTCAAGTACAAAAATATTAGTGTACGCTAATACAGTGATGCACTCTAGCTGGTTTTATTCTTTTCATTAGCAGTGACAGCAAGCTTACTAAGCACATTGATTCAAAATGGTATGACACTGAACAAATTTTTTATATTCCTGAAACTTTTTCCACTTTGAGGATAACTAAGCTTTTTATTTTTTATGGTATTTAATATTTACCTGTGCATGATGAGCAGGCTTCCACCTTTTAGAGGCTACACTTTGTCTTCTGTGTTCTGAAAAAGCTCTGTGTTTATTTTCATGGCTGTCAAAAACCTGCTTTTGTCTTGTAACAGGAACAATACCTTAAGTGACACGCATACAAAAATAAACCAAAAATGTGTAAAAACATAAAGAAAGTAGTAGCAAAATTAGTAATGGTGAGTAAATGTCTCTGTCCAAATTTAGACATATACCTTGTTTACATCTGATCTCTCTAAATAAAGTTTCTTATAGTGAAAAGAGAGAAACAGGCACTTCTAAGGCATATTTAATATCATGTTAGCATAGAAGTATAAGATACAGATGTGGATTGTATGTGGGCATTTATAAGCAGATTATTACCCCAGATAATATAGATGGTCTGTACAAAGACACAGGTGGTCTTACCAAGCAAGAGGGATAGTGAACAGTGAGTATGATATAACAAATACCGAATAATATGCCAAAAAGTAATGTTTTAGAAAATAAGTTGCATTTAGAGAATAAACCTAAAGTCTAATTGTCTAACACAGTAAATGCCTATAGCAAGATGCTGTATCTTACATCTTAATGGATTCAATATTTGTTAAGATTACAGAGCACTGTGCAGAAAACATGTAATAGTGCACACAGTTTATTTAATTCACCGAATCACAGAATGGTAGTGGTGGGAAGGGACTTCTTGAGGTCATCTGGTCCAAACTCCCTGCTCAAGCTGGGCCACCTAGAGCTCAATGCTCAGGACCATCTCCAGACAGCTTTTGACTATCTCCAAGTATGGAGACTCCATAAAGTCTCTGGGAAACTTGTGCGGGTCCTTGGTCACTCTCACAGTTAAAAAAAGGTGTTTCCTGAGGTTTGAAGGCAACCTCCTGTGTTGAGTTTATGCCCACTGCCTCTGGTCCTGGCACTGGGCACTGCTGAAAAGAATCACAGAATCACAGAATCACAGAATCACAGGTTGGAAAGGACCTCAGGGATCATCTAGTCCAACCTTTCTAGGAAAAGCACAGTCTAGACAAGATGGCCCAGCACCCTGTCCAGATGACTCCTGAAGGTGTCCAACGTGGCCGAGTCAACCACTTCCCTGGGGAGATTATTCCAATGGGTGACTGTCCTCACTGTGAAAATTTTCCTTCTTCATGTCCAACCAGAATCTCCCCAAGAGCAACCTGTGTCCATTCCCCCTTGTCCTCTCCATGTGACTCTGCGTAAAAAGGGAGTCTCCATCTTCTTTGTAGCTACCCCTTAAGTACTGGTACATGGTGATGAGATCCCCTCTATGCCTCCTTTTCTCAAGGCTGAACAAACCCAGCTCTCCCAGCCTATCCTCATATGGCAGGCTTCCCAGTCCTTTGATCATCTCGGTGGCCCTTCTCTGGACCCCTTCCAGCCTGTCCACATCCTTTTTGTAGAGCGGGGACCAGAACTCTACACAGTGCTCCAGGTGTGGCCTGACAAGCGCTGAGTAGAGTGGCATAAGGACTTCTTTCTCTCTGCTGGCGATGACCTTTTTGATGCAACCCAGCATCCTGTTGGCCTTCTTGGCTGCAGCAGCACACTGTTCGCTCATGTTGAGCTTCCTGTCCACCAGCACCCCCAGGTCCCTTTCCACAGAGCTGCTCTCCAGCCAGGTGGATCCCAGCCTGTGCTGCACTCCCGGGTTATGTTTTCCCAGGTGCAAGACCTTACACTTCTCCTTGTTGAACTTCATAAGGTTCTTGCTGGCCCACTCTTCCGGCCTATCCAGATCTCCCTGCAGAGCAGCTCTCCCTTCTGGAGTGTCTACTTCCCCACTCAACTTGGTGTCATCAGCAAACTTCATCAGGCTACACTTGATGCCATTGTCCAGATCACTTATGAAGGTGTTGAATAACATTGGGCCCAACATCGATCCCTGGGGGACCCTGCTAGTGACTGGTTGCCACTTGGAAAAAGAGCTATTTACCACCACCCTTTGGGTGCGGCCTGTCAGCCAGTTCCCCACCCACTGCACAGGCCACTTGTCTAGGCCATAACACATTGATTTCTCCAGGAGGAGACTGTGGGGGACAGTATCAAAGGCCTTGGAAAAGTCCAGGTAGACAATGTCCACCGCCTGCCCCATGTCAACCAGGTGAGTCACTGTGTCATAGAAGTCCACCAGGTTTGTCAAGCACGATCTGCCCTTAGTGAAGCCATGTTGGCTTTTCCCAATCAGGTGCTTCATCTGACTTGTGATGGCCCCCAGGAGGATTTGCTCCATAACTTTCCCAGGGATTGAAATAAGGCTGATGGGCCTACAGTTACCTGGATCCTCCCTCGAGCCCTTCTTGTGTGTAGGGGTAACATTTGCCTTCCTCCCTCCAGTCCTCTGGGACACCCCCCATCCTCCATGACTTCTCAAAGAATATGGGGAATGGCCTCGCAATGATGTCAGCCAGCTCTCTCAGCACCCCTGGGTGGATGGCGTCAGGGCCCATTGATTTGTAGGGGTCAAGTTCCTGTAATAATTCACGTACTAACTCTTCCTTCACTGATGGTGGGTCTATGTTTGGATCAACCAGGAATTTCATTCTCAAAGTCTGGGGCCTGACAGTGTTGGTAAAGACAGAGGTGAAGGAAGTTTTGACCACATCTGCCTTTTCAGCATCGCTGGTGACTGACTCTCTTTTCTGTTTAACAGTGGGCTTATGTTTTCCATCTTTTTCTGCTTGTAGCTGACATACCTGAAGAAACCTTTCTTGTTATTTTTGACATCTACGGCCAGTTTCAATTCAAGCTGGGCCTTTTCTTTTCTAACTGCATCTCTGCACACTCTGGCAATGCCCTTGTAGCTCTCAACGGATAATCCTCCACTCCTCCATCTCTGGTATGCTTCTCTTCTGGTTCTGAGTAGACCCAGGAGCTCATGGTTGATCCAAGGGGGCCTCTTGCTCCGCTTACTTCCCTTTCCTTTATAGGGGATAAACTGGTTTTGTGCTTCTAAGAAAGCGTTCTTTAAGAACTCCCAGCACTCACTAGCTCCTTTTTCTTCCATGGAAGCATCCCATGGCATCCCTCCCAACTGAGCTCTGAGCAAGCTGAAGTTTGGTCTTCTAAAATCCAGAACCCTTGTCTTATTACTGACCTTCAGCACGCTCAGCAGGATATTGAACTCCACAATGTTGTGGTCACTGCAGCCAAGGCTATCACTAACCGAGATATTACAAAGCAGGCTTTCTCATTTTGTGAACAGCAAGTCCAGCAGCGCCTCCTTCCTGGTTGGCACATTTAACAACTGTATGAGGAAACAGTCCTCTATGCATTCCAGGAACTTGGTGGATGACATGCGAGCTGCTGTATTGTTCTTCCATCAGATGTCTGGGTAGTTGAAATCACCCATAAGGACCAGGTTCTGTTGGCCAGAAGCTTGCTTTAGTGCCCCAAGTATCGCTTCATTTGCTTTGTTGTCATGATTAGGAGGTCGGTAGCAGATGCCCACTGTGAGGCCTGCCTGGAGACGACCCCTCTGACTTTAACCCAGAGGCATCTGATAGAGCAGTCACCATCACCATTGTTGACTTCAATACATTCAAGGTTTTCCTTAAGGTAGAGCCTGGCTCCGTCCTCCTTGCACCCTCCCTTCAGGTACTTATATACATTAAGAAGATTCCCCATGAGCCTTCTCTTCTCCAGGCTGACTGGTCCCAGCTCTCCAGCCTTTTTTTCTAGGAGAGATGCTCCAGTCCCTTCACCTTTGTGTTCCTTTGTTGGACTGTCTGCAGTCTGTCCATGGCTCTCTTGTACTGAGGAGGCCAGAACTGAATGCAGTCCTCTGGGTGTGCCCTCAGAGATATGATTGAAATGCAAAGGCATGGTTTAAAACTTTAGCTCTACACTTTGGGATTTTGTAGTTAATCGTACTAATTTATACATCTGTATACCAATTTTAATGATGGTACTGCTGTATAGTATTTTCCCTCAGCTAGAGAGGTGTAACCTATACACTGTACCTCAAATTTATCTCAGTTTTGTCTGGTTAATAATACATTTTCAAAATTAAAGCATCAAGTTTAAAAATTAAAATTAAGGCCTTTCATGCATACATGAAAGCTTTCATGGATACAAACTGGAGATGCAAATCATCATTTTCATGTGCAAGTCATGAATCTACATATCCAAGGAGATATTATATTATCATTTGTAAATGCAGTTACTTGATCTGTAAATGGAGTTACTTGATTTATAATTGGGAAGATAAATTACCTATTTACTTACATAATAAATAAATAAATAAATACTTACATCTGCAGATTAATGTACAGTTCATGAGTAGACCAAGAGGTCTTTTAGTGATTTTAACAGAATTTTATTTCTTTAGTTGTATTACAGTGATATTTAACAAAGCAGAATTCTTACCATTTGCAGAAAAAGGAAACAATTCATTGATCCTAGAAGCAGATTTGAGACTAGTTATCTGGCTGCTGCCATCAGTAGTAACATGGGACACATCAGCTTTAAAAGGTTGCCATTTAGTTAGACGTGAATTATTGTATTGTGACACATGGTGCTGAATAACACATGAAAAGGAAATGTGATCAAGCTATAGTGAATACAAGGGAAATTATGCTATACAGAATACAGGGGAAATGATCATGCTATTCTGAATACAGGGGAAAATGTAAAAAAAGCAAGAGTCTGGAGAAGAGAAGACTGAGGGAGGATTTCATAAATACCTATAAATATCTAAAGGGAGGGTGTCAGGATGATGGGACCAGGCTCTTTTCAATACTTCCCAAGGACAGGACAAGGGGCAATGGGCACAAGCTGGAGCACAGGAAGTTCCACCTCAATATGAGAAACAACTTCTTTCCTGTGAGGGTGCCAGAGCAGTGGAACAGGTTGCCCAGGGAGGCTGTGGAGTCCCTTCCCTGGAGACATTCAAACCCACCTGGACACATTCCTGTGCCCCTGCTCTGGGTGTGCCTGCTCAAGCAGGGGGGCTGGACAAGACGATCTCCAGAGGTTCCTTCCAACCCCCACCATTCTGTGATTCTGTGAAACCCCTCGTTGTATTAGTAATCACACAATGTTTTTCTGAAAAAGTTGCTCTATTGATATGGTTCAACACTTAATTAGTTTGCAAGACATGCTAGATCTCTGCCTAGGAAAAGATTCCTTTGAAAAATGTAAGACAAGAATATAAGCAATAATATCTTTAGGGCATGAGATACCGAACAGTGTACCCCTGTTTAACTATAAGCCTGTGAATTAGTCCCCTGTTTGTCACAGGCTAAATGTTAAACACATTTTTAAAGCATTTTACTGAATGAACACCAAAGGACTTAAAATAATTCTAATATCCAACTACAGTATTATACATGTCAGCCAGAAGATAACCACTTGAAGCCTGGAAGCGCAGTTAAAGGAAGATCCTCATGGACAACAATTTTATTTATTCATCTTGTTCTCACTTATTCTTTCTGTACATTTGGCCAAGCATTGCAACAGATGACATTTTCTGCAGTGTCCTCACAGACCTCCCTGAACTCTGTAACAGTGCCACAGCAGATATTTTACTCAAGAACAATGCAGCATTCAGTCTCTCATAGCAAGCACTTTAGGGCAAAGACTATGGTGATCTATGTGCATTTTCAGGCAATAGAACAAATAATAGTAAGCCATTAAGCATTATCTAGAGTATTTAAAATAAAGACAACTTTCAAAACACAAAATCTAAGCAGATACTGAGAGTGGCCCACCCACCCAAATTTTAAAAAAAGGTTACTCAGCTCTTCCTCCAAAAGAGCTGGAGCTATGTGACACGGGCTGTAGCATTTAAAGTTGCAGTGAAGGCAGTATTAGCAGTGCACGCAACTTTGACCCAGTAAGCTTCCCGATTCATTGATCTGACGTGCAAATAAGGACATCAAGAGGCAAGTACTTCTGCTGGAGGGGAGTCATGGTAATGCAACACTTCATTTCCAATGTAAAATCAAATAGTCATGGGTATCTTAAGTCACACGTATCTTAAGCTCATCTGTTTGACTTCGAACTGGAATGGACAAGCAGATAACATTTCTCATTTCCCACCCCTGCTTAAGGCCAAGAATATTCACCTACCTCTGCTCTTACACAACAGAGCTGTTCTGAATTACTCCATAGTTAAAATTATGTATTACTGTACATAAAAATAGAAAATTAGGTTTTTTTAAAGTTACGGGAATTACTTATTTTGCTAGAAAGTATCTTTGAGCTGCATGGCCAATCCTCAGGCTGATCCCAGTACGTTAAGTGGTTTGGAAAGCTGCTTGTACCTGAAGTGGGGTCTACAGCTTCAGCAGCGATGCCTCCAGCTGCAGCCCTCAGTAGGAAGCAAACCAGCATACAGCATACAAATTAAATTACAAGCACAAGGATGCCACCAGTGCCCAAGGCACAAAATATAGCTAGGCTGCAGAGGAGAAACAAGGCAAATCAAAAACCATGAAACATATTTTGAAATGTAAAATTCAGGAGATTCAAGTTTATTCTACCAAAGTTTCTTATGCATCTCTCCTCTATCTTGTCAATCAATCTCTGCATCATTTTGCTCCCAAGGTTAATTTTTAATAAAATGCAGGACTGGTCCTAAAAATATCTTAAAATTCTTTATAAATCAGACATAGACTGCAGCACAGTAAAATTTGTCCGGTAAAAGCTCTTTATTTTTAAACTTAATTTTTTTGAGCATTAATTGTATTACTGGGACTAAAACTTAATAAATGCAGGCATTTACAGTGTCAGCATTTAAAAACATAGTAGATCTACGTTTCTTTCACTCTCAGGTGATAGTGACTGCTGGACAACAAGCTATGACTCCCAGTTACCTTGTAAAACTTGGTCACATAAACTTACTTCCTCCTGTATCATTATTTAGACCACCTTTCATATTCTGCTCATTAGTCAGCAATATAATCTCAGGGAAAATACTTCCTTTTCATTTAATATTGTAGAGAGATATTTAAAATGGGGATCAATGTTTGAGAGGCCTCTGGGTGCCACTAGAATAGAAATGACAACGACAAATGGTGAAAACTTGTTAAAACTGGCTGTATTGTGTGAATGGATGAAAGGCTGGATGTTGTAACTGAAAACAAATTTCTGATGTAATTGAAGACGACTTTTTTTCTGAACATCGCCCCACCCTAAACTCAGAAACATGACTCTTACCAGTAGCAGGGTCTTCTGGAGCTGGGGCAGTATGTGCTCCCTGCCAGGAGGTACTTGTTTTTCCAGCTGCTGGGATATGATGGAGATGTAATCCATTTTCTGCATTAACAGGTCTTCTTTCAGTGCAGGTTACTGAACAATCTTGACAGGCATTTGTCTGAACACTATTTACAGAAGACACATTTTTTGCCCAGGGTTCGTATTTGGCTGTGCTGCAGCCAGGTGGAGGTATCACAGTGGCCAAGTCCGAACGACAAGTAATACTCTCACTATTTTCTGTACCATTTCTATTTAAAACCTGACCTGCTAACAAAACATGCATTTCATTTGAATCATTCCTGCCGGTAGTGGTGGTTTGAAGACTTGAAGGCAGCAGTGGCTGACAACCCGGGCTGGCTATGTTTTCACCAGTTCTGTTTCCTGGCAGAGGTGCAGATGGTGGGTGAGGTGCTTGCAATTTCCCTGGAGCTTTCAATGTTTTGTTGGCTTCAGTGGCTGACTGCAGCTGGATTATAGTGCCTGTTCTCTTCTTGGGCATAAAACTTGACTGGGCTTTTACAGATCTTGGTCTTCTAGTTATTTTTGCCTTATTTTTGAGCTGATTAACTTCATTAATTTTAGAACTATTATTAGATATTGGGGGTTTACTTTCTTCATCTTTTGATACCATCCAAGGTTTTTTAGCAGAAAAGGATCCAGTAGACATAAACATATTCAGAGACGTGCATCCTTTATTTGATTCTTCAGTATTAACATTTGGTTTTGATATATGAGAGTTCTCCTGATGATTTTTTAAGAACATGGGGTTTGAAGGTCGAGCAACAATACTTAAATTAGTCTTAGAAGCATTATCTGTAGTTTGAACGTATTGCAGCTGTTCAGAAGATATTTCACTGGTGTTCTTTTCATAGTATTTTTCATTATTTTCTATTATTAACTGGTTAATTTGATCATACCATCTTAGCTTTCTATTGTATTTTTCATTTTCTGCACATTTCTTTTTTATTTTTGCCAGTTCTAAACTGTCTCTGATAGAAGACACAGGTCGAGTTCCAAAACTGATCCCGTTGTTCACAACCACAGCTTTGAAACAACCAGGTTCACATTTAGATTCCTTCTTTAAGATACTTGTGAATATTCTTGCTCTTTTTGTTTCAAGAATATTGTTTTTCAGGGTTTTGTGCTGTGCAGGAGCGCCAGAATTTAACTCTGTGTCAGACACCAGTGACATAGTTTCTACCATATTTCCCTTTTCTTTCTCTTTGTTATCGTGTCGCTTAACATCGCACAGAACTGAGGCATTTGGTACATCCTGAAATAAAGATGATCCTGGATTAATGACATCAACATATTTAATATTTTCTTCTTTTGTTTCCGTCCTTTTTCCTGAGGTATTTTTTAAAAACTCCGTACTGACATTTCTGTCCTTTGGTAATGTATCAGCAGTGCTGGGAATGCCAGTGGAACATCCCTGATTAGGAAATAGGTTTATAGATGTTGCAATAGGTTGACTGGAGGTTTGCATAAATATAGTTCCTTTTTGTGGCGTCATTTTAAAACTCTGATCTTGTATCAGATCCTGAACTCTTTCTCCTGGAGTAGGGTCGGGGCTGGCCCAGGCTTTGCTAGGATTGAAACCAGGATGACCAGTGGCTGATGTGCTAGCCCTCCCAGAAGATGGCTTGCTTTTTTCTTCTTTTATATTTTGCAGAAGACTAAATGCAGTATTTATAGATTGCTTACCAGAGGTAGAGAACTTTGCAGAGTCTCTTCCAGGTCTGTGAGAAACAGGTGATTCCTCTTTTGAATTGTTTACATGTTCAGCAGGAGTTAGAACATTATGTTCAGCTAAAAGATGAATAGGTAAGTTCTGGTTGTTTTGGGAATCTACATTTCTCAGACAATTATTTAGATGCAGGTTTTTAGAAGTGCTTTGAGCTGTATAAAGCAAACCATTATTCCTAGTCCGTGATTTTTCTGGATTGTACAGGGCACAGTCACACTGTGTAGTCAAAGATGATTCACTTGGTGTTGTGTAATTTCCATTTTGTTCTCCAGCCTCAAGACTGTCAAGGCTTGACAAGCTTTCTGAATCATCTGTTTTCTTGACTTCTTGATGAAAATTCTGAAATACAGGCATAAAACCAGACTCTTACATTTATCAGAAATGGTTTCTTGCAGATACTATTTTTTCATTAATGACAGCTTAGGCTAAAATACAATCACTACTGAGCCTGGTGCTTTTGCAACATGGGATTGTAGCACCACGAGTGTTTTCATCAAGTCAAAATTTACCTGTGTTCAGTTGCAAAAGAAAATTATGTGGTTTGAGCATGAAATTCAGAGGAGAGAGCTGCATGGTTCAACAAATATAATCCGAAATTTTACCTCAATTCTACAATATCAATATAGGAACAAGATTTGTCCAAACACCACTACTGTTTCTGGATTGCCCTATGGCGCAGGATGGTTTTTGTACTCTAATATGTAAGGGAGTTTACAAAATGAAAGGGGATCCAAAAGAATGCAGAATTGATAGTGGATCTGCCCCAAACTGGAATTTTTCCATAACAGTACACCAATATGTTTATTTTAATACAAAGTGCCTCAAGTGATGAGGAAGTAAATCTTGTCATGGCAAACACAGAAAACCTCTCAGCTATCATAATCACAGTGATTAACATGCCCCCAGTGAAACCCCCTCTTCTCATCTTTCAGAAACTATCATCTGATCTATGAGGACAGATCAGATCTGAGGGCATACAGAGGCCTCACCCACTCCCCCAACTTCTTTGTCAAACACTAATGTAGTGATGAATAAGAGCAACAGGCACCATAGGAATTGCCAGTGAGATGACTTTTAGTATGTACTATGTAGGCATTTTCTTTATTAATATCTCTCCATTCAAGCACTGAGATGCCTGACGTGGTTTTAAATAAATACTTTTTAAAAGTTCAAGATTTGAAAGTACACATAAATATCAGGGAAAACATGCATATCAACTATTTTCACATTCCTGTATGCTCCCCCTCTCTCTGCCACTTCCACACAACAGAGCAGCTAAGTGATTTTACACAATATGTTGGAAAAAGTCATGGTGAAAAACTAAGAGAAGCTGCATTAGATATGGAATCTTATGTAATGGAGATTTTTTTTTTCATTAGTGACTTTAAATGGAAATTGTTTCAAGTAGCAAAATCTGTTAACCTAGGTAAGTGATTATCTATCCCCAGGCAATTTCAATAGAATTAACATTTTGAAAACTTGCTAAAGAATGAATAAAATTATTTATTGAATAAGAACATATTTTTGTAGTAGAACTTTATTTATTCTAATAAAATTATTATACCTCAATATTGAATAGTTTATAGCTGCACAAATATTTTAAACTGCAGAATAAAAAGTGTAGTGAGTCCTGAAAGACTTTTAGTGATTGAATTAAGTCTTATCTTGCACTAAATGTTCAGAGAGTGGTGCAGTCTTCCATAATAGCTATGATCTGAGATAAAGAAACTAAACAGAAGAACAAAGAACCAAATGTAGGGAAAGACCCCTTTAGGGAACATTTTCAAACTAAAGCAATACAAACTGGTGTCTTTCTAATAGGAAAGAATAAATAATGCTTTGTTAATTATTTATTAACCTTTACGTTTGGCTAAATTATATTTTTAACCTCTGCTTGAACCTCACCAAACAAGGAAAAGACGTATGCTCAGAGTATTCTGTACCAGGCCAAAATGAAGAAATAACTTTGAAATTTTTAGATGGGGAAAAAAAACAGTAAAAAGAAATTATAGGTGTCAGGCCTACTTCTTGTCTAATCTGGAAACTGCACCTGTAGAGGTAAACATGTGTTTCTAAAATGACAAAGTTAAATAGAGGAAACATTTTCTAAGGACTGATTTTAAAGCCACTATTCCAATAGCAGCCTAGCTTATACTGGTAAATTTGGAGGGTGCAAGAGAAGTTGTAACTTCAAAAAATTAAGATAAAAATAAATTCTACCAGTTGTACTCCAGAGACTGAAAATAGACTTGATCCTGCATGATATAGAATTCTACCGTCCTTGTAAAACAAAACCTCATGGGACACAAAATCTCAGTTGAGGCAACCTCCAGAAATAAGTAAGTTAGAAACTAAAGAATAAAGGATGCCTCATTTAAACACATACTCACTTTTATTTAGTTCATGCAAATTCAGTTAATTTACATTTATTTTGTTGCATAATACAATGTCATCATTTCACACCTTAAAGATGCTTATTAGTTTCCTTAAAATATTTACATATTTTATTTCCCTTTCAAGCCTACTCTGTAATGAAAGTGAATGTCACATTTTCTTGTAAAAATGTGTAACTGGAACTACTTAGGCAGACCTCAAAAAGCATTCAACAATTATTTGTTCTTTTTTAGTGGCCAGTAGTTACAAGGAAATAAACCTGCAAATCCCAATGATTTAGTTTGATTTAATCTGTAAGAATATTATAGGATGATAAGGAGACAAAAATGTTCATGGAGTGTACTATCTTTTTATTTTCTGGATTTGCATATTGTTTCTGTTATGTCAGTACAATTTCTTGTATTGCCTGTTGACTGTATTATCTTATGTCCTAATGCATGAAATCTAAACCCAGCCTGTCCACATACTTGGTACTCTGGAAAAGGAAACACTTATGAGGAATTAAAGAGGTCACTTATATGCCTTAAGACTTAGAACAGCTGTGCCAAGCAATTTCATTTCAGTAAAGCACTAAACCAAAGTGAAAACATGAGCCTAACAAATCTTTCATGAGGCCAATGAAAGAACAACGTTGAAACAAGCAAAACTTTAAGAGAACCTGACAAGCGAATTTTCTGCCAAAGGACTCTGTCAGAACGCTATTACAGTAAAGAGCTGCTATGTGTATATTTGACATTTTCTGCAAAAGAAGTGCTGACTGTAAAGAATTCCAAGAGGTGAATGGGAACGCTCTTCTAAAGATGAGTGCTGGAAAAATGCTACCTACTCTGAAAACTCAGGTCCCTCACCTCTCACACTGCTTGCTATTTTTGATAATTTCAGCTGGTTTATTTACAGGAGTTCTTTGTGTGTTATACGCGTGTATATATAACGTTATACTTCAAATTCATTGTGAAGTCACCAATGGTCATACAGATACCTCTCAAAGCCAGTGAGGCACCTAAACCCTTTAACTGTTTTTGTGTTTTCCAACTACAGAATGGGAAAGGAAAAGTCCATTAGAAAATTAATAATCTCTTTTCTATGCAAGTTTGGAGAACATAAAGCACATGGCACTACACAATACTGATTTCACAGAAGATTTGGGCACACCCAAGAAAGCAAATGCCACTGAGGCAGGATTTTGGTGCTTATGTTACACAAGAGATCCAGAATACTCTGCCAAACCCACCAAAGAAGCTATGGAGGTGTAGGAAGACCAGAGAAAAGCTTCCTACCAACACCCCCGTGTTTCCTAGGCTAACTCCTAGGTGCTTGATTTCCACCCAAGGCATCCAGGATACAGAAACTAGCTAGCTATGAACTTGAGTATTTAAAAGCACCCAATTTGCTTGTTTTGAAAATTATTACAGGATGCTAGAAACACAGGTTCAAACTCCCTGAGATACGAAGAACTCAAGTTTCCAATTTCTTAGGCACTCAAGTACTTCAGTAAGCTGTAATGAAAGATTTTTTAAAATAAGTGTTAGGTTTTCACTCTGATTTCCAGTTTTAATGAAGTCCTGTAGTAAATATACGTAACTGTGTAGGAAACAGGTTTTCAGCTAAACATTTCTCTCTGTTGCTTTCTATTAATTAATTTAGCATCTCAGTACTCAGAGTGCTGGTTCTTGGGATCCTTACTCCGGGTGCCTAACTCTCTCACAAACTAACCTAGTCATTCAGCTCTAGAGGTGGAATTCATAGTGCTGCTTTTAAAATACTATTAAAATCATTAAATGATTAAATGTTAAGGCGCTGAGCACCACAATGCATTAGTCCCTTTTTTGTTTCTAACCCATTAAGAAATTTGCTTTGAACAGGTACCATCCACCCTCCACATTTAAGAGATGGGGTCCTGTGAAAATACCATGGGACTGCACGACTGAAAACCATCATAAGGCAAACAGACATGGAGAAAAATAAGGCATGCATATGCAATATTCGTTCTAGAAATTCTTAACTCAATTGCTTAACTAATAATCATTTTATTGCTATGACACAATGGGCAAATGAATAGTTACTTACAATCTATGTTATATTCAATGTCATTTTTGTTTTCCAAAAAAAAGAGAATGGAGACCAGCTAAAACTTATTTAGTTTCATGTTTTTAGAATTTGCAGGTTGTAGGAGAAATGATGTTTTAAAAATTATTTTGTACATGCAGCTATTTCTGGACAATAATTTAGAGATGGAAATGAAGGGGAAATAATTCTCAGAGATTTTTTTCCATTTTAAAGCAAAGAAATAATCTTCCCTCTCACTGATAGTTAAGGTGTGAATGATGAGACTCACAGTCCTGAAATTATTCTTTTCAGAAAAGCTTTCCAACAAAGTCTGATTTATGGCAACAGAAGGAAAGAATAACTGATGGAGGAAAGTATTTATTTGTCTTCTAGAAAATTCAGAACTGTCTTCCTGGTTTGTTCTTATTCAGGTTTTGATGTAAAATACACAAATAAGGCAAAGCATTAGGGCTGACAGATTTGAATGAACTGGAGCTGTAGCATCAGAAAAAAGTTATTAATACTATCTGACCGCTACACACCACCTAAAAGACACAGAACTATACAGTGTGTGAATATAATTTTTAAAATAATCCCTCGTTCAGCTGAGGAACTATCCTATCAGGTCTCTCTGACTTGCTAAAAAATAGTATATATCTTTGCAGTCTAAAAAGCATTACTTTTTCCTTTAGCAATGTAAATACATTGCAAAGATGGAACAGTTTTTAACATATTCCCACTCTACCTTGAGCACTGCACAGCAGCAACCGAGGCAGAAGGTAGATTTATATCAGGAAATCCTAAAGGTCAGATACAGAAACACTTTTAGAATCATAGAATATCCTGAACTGGAAGGGACCCACGAGGATCATCGAGTCCAAATCCTGACTCCAGATAGGGCAACCTAAAAGTTAAACCATGTATTTGAGAGCATTCTCAAATAATATATATATACACCTATCTAGAAATAAGCTTATCTTATGAGACAGTTTCATCTAATTGCCAACATTCACTTCATGCTTCATCAATAAAATCACTTGCCTTGAAAAAAAAAGAATTGTGGCTGTTACATGTTACCTGTTTCACAAATTCCATTTTTTTGATCAGATATTTTTCAAGACATACATTTCTCTTAAGAACTTTACAGACATGATTTATAAGAACATGTGCAAGATCTACCTTCCCCTAAACAGCCTACTGAATTTAAAGGCTGGTATTTATTTTTCTTTCTTGTCACTTGAAACAGTGTCATTCTTTAAGTTGTTTGTCACAGGATCTTTTAATTTCCTGGGTCCCAGTTATTCTCTGCTTATCCCTGTCTTATGAATTCTGGGTGTCTGGTTTCACGCTTTATATCCCAGTTGGTGAGCCATACTTCCTTATGGAGATATGCTAGTATCGGGCATAAAATGCACAGCAAAGCCCAAGCTACTAAACCCCACAGAAGTGCTGCTGGGGATTTACAATAATTAATACAGTAAAAAATTGAAAAAAGCAACTAAGTTTCGGTATACCCAGGCCATCATGAGCCTGCTAGGACAGAAGCAGAATTCTGGAAGAAGAGAGTAGTTAAATTCTATTTTACTTTCCACTTCACAAAAAGAGTTTTATCTCCTTAAAAAACAAAACACAGCTTGCCATCTTTGAAGGAGTAGAATTACCCTGGGCAGTGATACTTCAATCTTGATGAGAAAGCAATAGATTTCCCAATATCCCCTTGACACATTAGTATACACTATCTCCGACAATACCAAGTTATCGTAACATAATACAGCATCCTGACAGACCAGTATTCACAAACTTTTGCATCCTCCACTCCCTTCCTGCAAGCAAACATTTTATTATTACCATAACAGCAGTAAACTAAAGATCAGATACTGCTATTTTTTCCTCTGTTCCTCTCCTTTAACTACATTTATGAACAATTTCTTCTGTTCCAGTAAAACAAATCACTTAAAAACAGCTTTGAAGTATGGTAAAAATAATTTAGTGCATAGCTATGTATAAATATTTCATAGATACATATATATACACACATGGATATGTGTGTATGAATGTAAAACAAAAAATGGAGTCATGTTGGCGTGTATGGCCATTCTTATGAAAAAGCATGCTTGTAAAGGAGGAACAGGTATACATTCAATGACAGTTCTCAATTTCCTTGCTTCTGTGATTTGTGAGCTATGCTGCGTGTACAACAATCCTAACTTATCCACGAGCAAAGTCTTACTAATGCATTAATCCACCTGTGAAACAACTTTGTACTGAAAAATGCTGTTTCAGCTTCAGTCCTACATTATCACCTGTTGAAGCAAGGCTTTGAATTGAGGCAAGACACACTTCAAATGACTGAATATCCGGATTGCCAGATATGAAGACTGTAATGTCATTTTATACAGCACAGACTTGGAATAAACCACGATTTTACGTAAAAAAAAAAACCCTACTCTTGAGGAATACACAATCAAAACAAGTTCGAGTATTTAGGTAAAATAATTTAGTCTGGAGATACACTTCAATTTGCTTTTATAGCAAGTGTGAATTTTGGAGTGAATTGGTTGAAAGTCAACAGAAACCGACATCCCCTGATCTTGCCAAAAGGCAAATGAGTAGGGAAATCACTCAAGTTTGTCATATAATTTAAGTAATCAACATAAAAGATATTAATATTCACAGTTAAAAGTAAACAATGGCTAACATTTCTAGATTTAAGGTGACCATAGAGACCTATTTCAAGTCTTTGTATGATCTCTTCAAAATCAAATCTGACATCAGTTCCAATGCTGTTTTATCTTAACCCTCCCCTTAGGAGTCTGTTTTCCCACTAGCCAGCCCTCCGCATTCTACAAGTTCTCAACACTCAGGAGACACTGTACACGGGCACTCCTTTTTTCCACGCTGGTCTTGTCTATTCCCCGGAAGAGTTAGACTGATGCAGCACACCTTGCAGAAGGAACCGTTGTTTAACTCATTCCAGTCATACTACAAATGCACTTGAAAATTAATTCAGTTTTGTCATCAGTTACCTGAAGCATCTCCATTTCATAGACACCGTCCAAGCTCAGAAGCCTAGTAACATCAACAGCTAACAGTCATGCAGGTCAATTCACTCGTGAAAGTAAGGCTATGCCCATATCTATGTGTTTGCAGGATCTGCTGCTTTCATTCAGTGCGACATCACTTAGAAAATATTCTTCATTACTTCTCAAAGACTTAATTCTATATGTAATATATATAAATACACACACAGTATAATAGGATAAAAAATTTTATTGTATTCAAGATAATATAATAATAACTCTGACCTCATGGTTTGGGTTGCAATTTATGAGAAATTATACTTGTGCTCCAGTCCCTGTTTCAATAAATATTGAAGCAATTTTGGCCAAGGGGAACAGTATCCATAGAAAGATTGATACCGAGTTCTTCAATAGCTGCACAATATACTTGGAAATAAGTAGGACAGCCAAGGTAAAATTCCTGCTTCAAATCAGTCAGAAAGGGGCTTAAATTTGGATTTCACAGATACCACTTGAATAACCTAATTTTGGTCATATAAAGGATGCAAGAGGAAAACAAAATCTCCATGTTGTAATCTATACCTATTTTGCCTGTGAATTAGCTCTTGCTTCCAAGTGTTTTGTTTAAAAAATGAAACAACAGAGATAAAATGTTGTGTCAATGGAAAAGTTTAATTCAAGCATAATGTATTTTTCTGGAAGAGCATAAAAATATTGTACTGACCAAAACAATTTTGTATGGCCATAGTATTAAAGAGGTGGTGAAAAGAGTTATACTATTCAGTGTCACAGATGAGTCACTTCAATGGAAATTTTCTAAATTTTTCAGTTCAAGGCAGGTGCCAGAAATGGAAAATTTCAAAATAAAGAGGTATAGTTTGGAAAAATGATAAACACGTGGGAGTAATGTCTTTTGGTCAAAAGCTGCATGCAGCTTTAGCTAAAGACCTTGCTACCAGCTCCACCTTAAAGGTTTTATTTATGCCTGCAACAAAATCAGAAAAGGACTGTGCAATAAAACCTTTGATTGCAAATTAAGTTAACTATAAAACAATTTCTTCAAACTGGAACATACTTTTGGACTTATAACAAATAATAATTTGATGTACTGGCTCAGACATAACAGTTGCACAAAATAAAATTTACTGCTCTCAGTACTTTAAGCAAAATAATTTTGGAGAATGGTAGAAGGGTCACTAAAAACCTTGCCTTACTGCTGAAACTATACAAATTTTTAGGGATGGAAAGCAGGGAACACACCAAATCTATTGGTAAGGGCCTACATAGAACTTTATTACCCTGTAGGAAAGAAAAGAATTTTAGGAATTTTTATAATCCTGCTGGGCCTATAAAACCAGAAACAAAGAGAGGTCAAGGGATCTCAATGGATGGTTAGACTGCAAAGCATATGCACAGTGAAATACTTTGACATTAGTTTCAGAAAGGCAAGCACTGTTGAAATTACTTTGGACAACAGACAGTAACAAGGCTACTGAAGTGTATTAAAGTCAGTAAGAGTACTATAAATAATTATAAATTAAAATTTTTGTTAGTAAGAGTATTAAAAATACTATTTCACATCACAGAAAGTCGCAATGCATATGCATACCAGCACAATCCAAGTAATAAACTTCCAAAATTCAGGCCCGAGAACAATGACAATAGCTTTCTTGGCTATTTTTCTAATCAGAGTCAAAAGCATGTAATTTCAAGAAAGGAAGTGCAAATGTTTGAAGTATAAATATTTATAATTTGAAACTATTTATCAGAGGGAAGAAGCTGAGCAACCCCTAGTGGTAGCAGAAAAATACATTCTGGAAAGAAAAAAGCAACATTTTTTACAGGACCAAAGACTTCCAAAAATACATTACTTTGTAAACGCAAATTCCTGTATTATACGCAGCATCCACAGCTGATGATAACATTAAGAAAAAACTGTAAGTAAAGAATCATGCATGACTCATGGAAACTTTTCCCTAGAATTCAGTTAGAAAGTGATAATTTTGTTTGATAAAATACCCTACAATATAGTTGTCTTACAATATAGTAAGAATAAGTTTTTTATACATTTTTCTCAAATGGATTGAGTGTTTTTCCTAATTCTAAGATGTCCTAATGCAGCTACTGCCAAATTCAGCATAATCATTTAGGGAGGGATTTGCAAATACTATACCATTGAAATGCACAATGTGGTATTACAAAAAACCCCCAAACTTAGACCTTTTTAATTTTATTTGAAAGTGGTTATCTAGAATTCAGTTTAATCAGCTGTCTTCTATAAATTGCCATTCACTCCTCCTTCTTTTATGCTTGGGAATAAGAATGAACACCAATCAACAACCTTGCCAGTACAAATGGTACTTTCTGTCTCCTCAGCCTTTCTGAAGTTTAATCCAGTTAAGTAAGATTTTCTGTGTTAGCCATCAGCTGCTCAAGATTCTCATGAATACCCGTCAGAACAAAGGAGGTACAAAGTCAGAGGTGAATGTGCCTAAAAAAATAAATATCAAAGAACTCAAAATATATCTGAACTGTACACAGTATTTCAAAAGTTATCCCTACAGATGTATTAAAAGGAAAACCCTTGCTCTGTTGTCACCAATGATCCCATGCCTCTAGCCATTACCAATATGAAGGGATGGTGCTTCATAGTGTCACGGTCATTTCAGACACTGTGAGTCCAGATACCAGAAGATAATCTTATAAAATAAAAGAATGAATCCAAAATTATGTCTTCTTGTTTCACAAAAATGTAGTACTGAACACAATGTTTCCAAAATCAAAGACAACACTGATAGACCTAAAATCACACTTGAAAGTGCAGTTATAAGAAATCACTTTAGAGCTCAGTTCTTCCTGATTTTCACTGTGTTTCTAAGGTGATTTTTTAAACTGATTTTGGGTCCAAAAACTAGTTTAGGCAGAAAGTTAATAGGCTTGTTACTGAACACCTGCATCTATTCCAAAGATGACAAGAAAGATTCTCAAAAGTCTTGAAGTCAACCCCTAAGAAATCACCACACATTGGGCAAAAAAACAGGGAACAAAAAAACCCCATTTGACCTATCATAACTGTACTGCTATAGTGTTTTGTGCTGAGCTGTAGCAATCAGCAAAGCAGAAACTCAAGAGTGAATTGAAAGCCACCGGTTAAATTTTGAGCTAGCACAAGACTTGTGTGATCGAATAATGGCTAGCTACTTCAGAGCCAAGAAGTCTGACAAACAAATCTTACATTCACAGGAAAAAGCCAAAATGGCAGATATCTTTGAAGAATTTGTGAAAATATTCTTACAAACATTTTTAAAGATCTCTGATTTCTTACTGAAAAATACATTTAATTGTACTGTAAATAATCTATTGGTAAGACATAGTGCAGTGTCCCCTCAGGTGTTGTCTACTTGCTAAAGTGTGCTTAACAGACCTTTCATTTTTATCACATTCAAGAAACTTTCTATTACCTTTAAGAAGCTTCATTTAATGAATCACATGAAAATTTCATACCTCCAAGTTGCTGAGGTGCTGTTTTTCAAGGAGTTGTTGCATTTCTTTCAGATTTTTCTGGAAGAGAAGTTGGTTACTATCCATATTTGTTCTACTGCTCTCTTGTATCGTTTTATCCCAGCCAACTGTTGCTGAAATCTGCTTCTGATGGAAAGAACTGTTTCTAGATGCTGATGAGGATGAGGTGTCATCTGTGGTTCTTGATGAAAGCAAATAACTTATTACTTTGGCTTATTTAGATGAGTCAACTGTACACTTTTAAACATGGTCCTTTCCAAAAGTATACATCATCAATAAATGCCGGGCAAGTGAAGCAAAGCTATACTACACGTAACTACAGGTGGTGCTGTTAGTACTGCCTAAAACTGTCCAACACTTTCAATTTGAAACCTTCTCTCCTGGTATTTATAAATAGTCAGACTTTTCTGATTGAGTTGTTGGGTGACTGCCTCAGGCTGAATTATTCTGGAAAATGTCAGCCAACAGTTTGGTCATTTACAGAAATGGAACATGGAGGTTTTTTATTTTTTAAATAAAACAAGCATTATTTTTCCACAAGGTTGGCTTATATAGGGGATGTCTATACACTGGTGCTGTTAGATATTCCCTTACTTCAAATAGCGAGAAGGCTTTGTAGTATCTAGACAGCCCAACTCTACTGATGATGTGTAATGTCAGTAGTGTTGTACATTTAAGAATTTGTATTTGCTACCTGAGAAAGAAAGACCTTTGGAGTAGCTAGTGTAGCTGGGTACTGTGGTCAGGGTGAGCCCAAATTAAGATAGAGGAAACCACAAGTTTCTACAGGATGAGAATTAGCAAGAACCATGGGGCTGGTTGACATACAGAAATCAAAGAAGCCAAGAAGCATGTGAAGCCAAATGAAAAGGAAAATGTGCAGTCAGAGACTAGGAAGGCAGGGAGTGTGTAACAAGATACATTCAAGAATAAAAAGCAGAAAGAACTGGAACAAGGCTGGGTGGGACCACTAGGAATAGAAACCAAGCTCTGGAAAACAAGAAGGAAGAACTAGGTAGATATCAAGGATGACAAAACCAAGAAACAAGTAGCTTTAACCAATAAGAAGGTAGGCCTTAAAACAAAAGCAAAAACAACTCACACACCAAAACCCACTAGCTCATTGGTAGATCAAGCTTTAGTCTTCTGGAAGTATAACTATTACTGGATTGACAGCTACACTTGACTGCCTAGGTGGAACAGTTTAGCAAAGGACACAAATCCTGTTTTGTGGCTCCAACCTGGTTCAAGGGCCTTAAATGCCCTTGAAAATATATAAATATATGGGCAATATGCAGTGTAGGAACTTAGAAGATATGACTATTTCATGCCATATGAAGCTATCTTCCTTAACAGCTAGCACCCCTATTCGGCAAATTTGAACAGTACAGTCACACAATACATACTCAGGCCGCATCCTCCTCTGGTGCCTATCCAGCAGAGATGCATTACTAGGAAACAAGTATTGTTCCTAGCTGGAGATGGCTACCACATTTCTAATACATGTACAGACACTCAATAACCCCTTTCCTTCATTTCTCTCCATTTCTTCAGCTTAACTTTCCCCAGCTCCTTCTTCTGAGCCTTCATCTGTTTCATCCTCTTTCTGTATATAAAATCATACTCCCTGTTAAAATCAATCCCTTTTCTTTGTAGTACATCTGTGTCAAATGGGTAAACAGTCTAATGAGACCTTTTCAGTATTTATTATAACACTTATAATTTTAGGACAATGGAAAATGGAAACTTTCATCCCATCAAAATTATTGTTATTTTTCAGAAGATTTTATACAATACTCCAAAAAGGTTGGCTTAATTGCACTGACCTAAGCAGAAATATATATTTGGCAGGGTTTAAAATGGAATTTATTATTTCTGATGAGATGGCTGATAGCAAAATGGAGAACAAGTTCTCATATTTACTTCTGACAGAAGTCAGAAAACTGCGTTCTATATTCTTTTGAATGGGAGACATCCTCCCTATCCAAAAACTTTCTGTATCTATCCACTTTTAAAGACTGTTAGCGTGGACCAGACAGATATACACTTAGCCCCCAAAAAATCTGTTGATTTTTTTGGGGGGGGAGTATGGGACACAGGGAAGTTTTCTTGATATCTGTTTGGATGTTTAAACCATTTATATTTATAAATATATTTATAAAAGTTTCTACATTCCAACATTTTTCAGAAAATATTTTTGATTTTTCGTAAGTAATTTTCTATCCCGATACTAAGCCTAATCAAATACAACTGTTTTCAAACACAAACTGGGAACTATATCTTGTACAAAGAGCTGTACACCATTTACACACCTCATGTGCACACATCCCAATGTTGGCTAATGAGTTGACCAAAATCTTTGCTTCAGCATTTAAGAACTAAACCTTACTAGAAGCAGAGTAGTTCTACTGCAAGCACAGAATATAATTTCTCACTCATTAGGTGTTCCAGGTTTTTTTGCCTTTCTCCAAGAGGAGGTAATATGTCTCCATTGCTTAATTTAATTTTTTACAACTTTTTAAACATAGACATTGAGAATTCTAGAACCTTATAAAATTCACCTATATCCAGTTGGGTCTGCAGCCATATTATCTTGAATACTTAATACTGTATTCATTTATTCCTTTAAAAGGGGACTGTCAAGGAATTCTATACATTCTGTTTCTGAGGGAGGATGAAATCTAAAGATGATACAAGATTTTGGTCTGACTGTTTATAGAAGTGTAAGAAGAGATAGAAATACAGAAAGGAATCTACTACTTCATCTGAGTTAGTTATTAGCTGTCCCAAAATTTCCAATTAAAGGGATTATAAGACATTTTTAAAGCTTTACAGCTCAGAACTGGTGAGTTTTGAAGAACCTTCACCTTTGAGAACCTTCTCAAAATACTTTTCTGTATCAAAGCTTACTTTGCTGCACTGATTTGCAAGAAGTTCATTTGCCTTCTAAGAGAATTTTGCACAAGTTTTGGAACCACGTCTGAAAACACAGAAACGCCACTTTTATGACCCATACAGACTATGGCCCCAAGACCAAAACTAACAGGAACAACCCTACACTAACATCTTCTGCAGCAGATCAGAAGAATCTATGCTGCACTGCACATGTTCAGTTTGAATCTCAGTGCTTAGTAACAGACTGTGGGAGATGCAGACAAAAATGCATCTAGTATTTTCTGTCACAAGGAAGGAAGACAAATTGTTAGCACTAGACTAAGCAAAGCTTTATTTCATATTAATTGGTGTACCTTGCTCCTATACACAAGCCTGTACTGCAATTACTTAATTCTTTTTCCCTTATTACCATAGTCCCAATATTCTCCGCATGCTCCTTCACCCACCCCATATGGGTCCTACCCAAGCCTCTTGGTTACCAGCTGGGGAAGAGGCAGCACATTCTGTGGCACATTCTGTGGCAGGTTCCAACAGATTCGTGTGCTGTCTTATCCGTACTAACTGGCTTGTGACTTGCCAATATGTCAATGTGGACTCAACTTTTAAGTCTTTCATGCTGGGGTCACTTGTTTCAATAATTTCCTCCTTGCTCAACAGCCAGTTTCAGACTTGTAGAAATAGAATTATCTTTGAGTTTCTTAGCTCTCTCTCAAATTTGGTTACTAGGGGAACACAAACTGTAAAAGAATATGAATGTATAAATTTAATCTCCATAGGAAAATCAGGTTATAAAAATCAAAATCAGGAAAAGAACACACTATCATTATTACAGAATAGTGAATTTTTAAAATTATACAAATATAATATTGAGTGAAAGCAATGTTATACTGTAAGAAATTAAGGGAATGGTAAGTGGTTTGAAGATGTCCTGAGAGAAATCTGTGAGCCCTTGAGGAACAAGGAGCAGTTTGAAGAAGGATGAAAAATAAAGAAACAAATTATAAAGGCAGGGGGAAGAGGCATTGAGGTGCTGTCAATCAAGCCTATGACTGAAATGAGACAAATGATCAGGAACCATGAAACAGGGTTCAGAAACATTTACATTTTTTTTGCCATCATTTCAACTTATATTTAGCAGGTAGATTTTTGGTTTGTTTTTTATGGCTGCAATCCTCCTTTATTATGTCAACCAGTGTAATAGCTGCAGAACTTTATGCATGTTGATCGGCAGGTAGCATGAGTATTTATCTCCAAGAGGTATGAAATATTTTCTTAATTGCCCAGTTCATCGCCTGCAAACATGTTTTAATCAGCAGTAGAAATGTAATCAAACTGAATCTTAATGTCACAATGGAGAACACACTGAAGATCAAAAGTAGGGAGACCCCTTTTAAACAGAATCATTCTCTGTTCTGAACGTCTGCACAATTTACAGCATGAAGAAAATAATTATAATAATAGTAATAGCAAAAGCAGCAGCAACAAAAATAAAACCCTGAACTGAAATGTTAAAAGAAATGAGAGATTAGGAAGGGGATAGTCAGGAAGGAGTATCAAATACAGCAGATAAACTATGCATGAAGAAACATTCTGGACCACGTCAAAGTATCTTAGAAGTGCTTGGGTATGTGATATAAAACAAAACTGCAGGCAAAACTGTTATCAGGATTCTCAAGATATCTATGGAGGATGATAAATTTAAAGGAATGACAGCAGGAAAGAAGGTAAGATCATGGGATGAATATATGAACTAAACTAATCTTGAAGGTCAAAAAAAAAAGAAATCTTCTAGGCAGAATACTTTATACTTCATAGGACAGCGGATGGTTTGATAACCATGGCAACCTGAGTCAGGCTATAACTGAATGGGGACTGGGTTAGCCCTGACTATTCCCAGAATTCCGATGAAGGGGAAAGGTTTGTGTCATCTCCTCTGCTGTTTTACCAAATGAACACAAACAACTCAAGGATGTTTCATAATGTTTCATTGGAACAGTTCACAGAAATGCTTTCTTTGCCACTAGAGAAATGGCCTACAATTTCTTAAAGAGTAATAATCTGCTGTTTACTGAATACACTAAGCAATTTACTTCCTTTGATTGTCAGAGTAAACAAATGCTTACCTGAAGTCGGTTTTGTTTCTGCTGGGCAAGCACAGCCCTGGTGTTAAAACTGATCCTTTAATTTGTTCAAGAGCTTCTTCTAACTGAAAAGCTGCTTTTGTCTGGACTAGAAGGATTAGAGTGAAAACACACAATGGAAAAAATATTTTTAAAATTGGAATACTTTACCATAAATGGTTTGGTTAAGTTTCTTAAGTCTGGAAGCCTAAATCCAGACGGTTACAATAAACTGAGTGGTTTAGCATCATTAGACATGCTGGAGCATCTCTAGTTCCTCTGAAACAAACCCCCAGTCTATGTAAGTGTTTACGTAACACATGTACTCAACAGTTTTGCTATCTGTTTTTAGACTGCACTGTTGAAAAAGAGGCGGTTAAAAAATCCAGCACTAACTTTGTTTTTACATAATGATTATTCTGCTCAGGCATTAAGCTGAAGTTGTGGGTTGCAGATATTTTATAGAGACCAAATTTTGACACACTAATCGAATCAGAGAAGGAAGAAAGAAAGAGTCCAGACAGGCAGAAGGTGTTGCCTCTTTCAAGTAAGCAAAAGTAGGGTAGGAAGTGGCAGAGGCAGAATTTCTATGAAGGAAAACCAAGAAAAAAAACTGTGATTCATTATATTGCTACACAGTCGAGGCTGTCAGTAGAGCTATGAAGAAGTCCTAAACCAGTACTGTTCTATTTTGTTATTTTAATCTGACATTTGATCTTGAAGTCAGAGACATTACCTCACAGTTGGCGCAACTGCAGTTGGGAGAGTAAATCTGTTAAAGAATACCTAAGTAATATACCATATCTTAAGAGTTTCAACACTGGAAAGTTGACTGAAAATCAGACTTGGCAGATGCTGCTAAAAACTCCTGCCAATCTGCACTGATTCCAAGAAAGCAGGAACTGAGCTGAAGCGATCATTACTTCCCAGCAGCACGAGAACAGCTTAAAAAGCTGACTAATTCAGCAAAAGTTATGTAATACATTAACATATGCTGGGACTGCTTTTACTTAATCATAAACAAAATGCACATTCTTGAATATTTAATATTCAGGAGTTCAAATAGGGGATCATTCCACTATCCTAATAACTTCCAGTGGCCTTGTAACACCTTGCACCCAGCTGTGAAAGCACGCTGTCGTAAGCAATAAGCACACTGCAGTGAGAAAAGGGGGGAAATCCCAGGAAGCCACAATATCCCAAGGAGCTGATGTACTTACTGTGACCGGAATATAATATTTCACAGTGCAATTTTTAGTGAAAAAAAAAATGTGGTGTTTTTTAATTCCCTCTACCTGCTTGTGTCGTAAGTATCAGATCTGAGCTTTTTGTCAGTTATGTTTTGCTTATACTAATGAATTATATTAATTAGAGTGAAGTTAATTGTTCTGTTTGCCTCAATTATATTCTATTAATAGAAAATCACTTGTACTGTGAATAATGGTTAAATTTTAATTTACAAACCTCTTTGCTTGTACTGAGAAAGAGGCAGATGAGCACGCTGGAACTTATTAGTTGCTTCCTGAAGTTTAATTTTCCTTTGCTGCAGAACTTGTTCTCTAAATCTTTGTTCTTTTTCTTCTTCTTGCTTCTTTCTTTCTTCAAAGGCTCTGTATTTAAGAAGCAAAAGTAGATAATCCCTGTGTTTTCTGACTACATTTACTGAAATACTAGCAATTTAATAGCTTATCAATTTGCAATTTTAATACAAAAGCTTGCTTGTCCACAAATTAAATACTATAAACTTCAGCACAGCTGGGTTTTTATGGTTTGTTTGAACATAAATGGGACAGTGGGTGATGAAGAAATGACACATCATAATCTTTTTATTTTTAGCCTCAATCAGAGATGTGATTCTTTCTTATACTTGAATTAACATGCAGACTCAACCAGTTCTTGTCACTGATGTGACTTCTGCCACAGTCTTTACATTACCATGTAAATGTATCACAGTGGGCATATCAACAGGAAGGTGAACTGCAAATGCTCTGTGTGCATGCCTTTCACGAGCTGTCAGGGAAATACTAACAGTTTAAAAGTTGTTATTGAGAGATACAGCTTTTGCTTATAAATATGTAAGAGCTAGTATCAACTTCTAGTTGTTGAGAAACTTCCTGAAAGACAATCAGATTAGTAGCACAGAATGGGATAAAACAGTAATGTGAATCTATGACTGACAGATCAGTTGTTAATACCAAATATGTTAAATGTGTCCTTCTACTGGCTGGAAAGCAAATCAGGCTTTAATTGAAAACAACCATCATCACAAAGATTTCTTTTGGTAGGCATAAGCTTGATGAAGCTATGTGGAATTTTTATTCCTGCTGACAAAATCATCAACTTTTGCTGACAGACTTAAATTAGCTCCTTGGGTGAAATATACCCTCCTCCAATAAAGTTATTGGCACAGTGCTTATGTAGGCAAAACAACACTTAAATACATAACTCTTCAAGTAGAACTTCTAAAGCCTGCCATGCAAGGATCATGACGACTAGAAGCTTCACATCTTTGAAGTTCTCTGTGTGTTAGAAATGTGATTTGACAGGTCACTAGGACACTAGGTAGGGTCCCACTCCTAGCCAGCATTAGTGGAAAGGTAGTAATGTTTAACCACACTCTTTGTTTCTCTCATCACAATAAGATACCTTCCCATAATCTTAATCACTTACAGTTGCTTTATAGACCTTCTTGCTTAATGCAGCAAAGCTGCTGCTTAACAGAGCTACTCCATAACTCAAGCTATTTTATTTATTCTTCCTTTTTCTTCTTAGGGAAAAGATTCAAACTAAACTATTCAACTTGACCCTCCCTAGTAACCCTTCAAAGTGCTGACTGATCACCTGTGAAAACAAACAGAAAAATAATTTGAAAGAGGTACTTTTTATTTTAGAAAGGCTAAAGGCTGTAATTGCACAGCAGTAAAAAACAGGAAAACAGCCAAACTGATTCCCAAGTACCCACTTTTACAGGAATATCCACTTTAATCCACTTGGAAGCCAAAGTGTAGGAGAGAGAGACATAAAGAACTTTCACTATTTTGAAAATTCACATATGCATGGTTGTCAAAACATACTGAAAATAATGACTGAGATTTCCCATTTTTATGGGAAATTATTGCACTTCATTAATAGAAAGTGAAGACTATATATATATTTAAAGTGGAAGTGCACCATAAAAGATCCCATGCAGCTATTCAAATATTAGGTCACAAAGACTACTGCTGTCATTCTGAGTGCACCTTAAATCTCCTTCCCATATCACAGGGGAAACTGGACCTTCTGTTATACCTGGTCTTCCTTTCTTCAGTACTACACCTTCAATATCGCCCATGTTAAGCTCAAGAAAGACAGTGGTGGAGCATATAGAGACAAAATGTGCTCAAGGAACCATTGCTTTTGCTAGTGTATATAGCACTCCGGATTAATATTCTCCAAGGTCAGAAATCAAAATGCCAGTGAACAACAGAAGCAATTACTGCTTCTACTTTGGATGCGCATTCCTCTCAGAAAGCTCCAGATCTCCCAGCACTGGTACTCCTGACAATTAATTGTCTTGGATCACAAGAACTGCTGAAACAAGTTCTTGTAATCTATACAGACAGTATCTTGCATTTTAATTTAACAACCTATTTATTGCAAATTACACATAATAGTTACACTTCCAAAAATTAGGTGATTTTCTACAATTCAAGGTAATGCTTCTTCTAGGGATGAAGTTATAAAACTCTACAGCTTCAAATGAAGGATAAGACGTTAATAGCCTTATGCAAAGAGAAACAATTATATTAAAATATGATGCCAATACTGCAAATGTCATTTGCAAACTTCAGTTTGTCAGCAAGCAGGAATGGCTTCACTTGATGCACAAGGTGAAGCCAGACAAGAAGTTATTCAAAACCAGAAAATATCTGCGAAGAACTCTATCCACATAAAATGTCTTATTGCAATTTGGTTAAAATTTCACAGGAACTTTAATTGTTCATACAATCCAGAAGTTAGAACTAAAAAAAGTAGAACTGGAGTTCATTGTCAACTCTCAGTATTCCTGTATTTCACTCACATTAAAATCTGATACAGAAATCTGCAATATTTTACATCTTTACCCTGACTAAAGAAATAGGCAAATCACGCCAGAGGAAACAGACTTGTTTATCCTAGTAAGTACTTTAAACACATTCTTCTTGATCCCCTTAATATTTCTAGAAGCTGCTCAAGGAGGCCTTTAGTTGAACTGTAGTTGTTAAATTCAGACATGTGGGAAATTCTTCAACTTTGCACCTGGAGTAACTCCAGAGTATAACTCCAAAAAGGAAAGAGTAAATTCTGACAGAGCCTTTATTTATTTATTTGTTAAATGATTTTGGAGTATGGCTTAGCTGCACTCCTGCACATTCTTAATAACTGGCATAAAAAAAAGACTGTTGTTCCATATAGGTGGAAACGGGCAAGTCCAAATGCTGATGCAAGAGGTCTTTTTCACCACAGCTCATCATGATCACTATTTGGTTTGGATTAAGACACAAGGGAGAAAAAGGATCTTAGTTTATATATAAGGAAATGCATTAAAGATATTCAGCAAAGCCTGCATCATTCACTTCTTGACCTCACAGAATGTAAATTGTGACACCCAGGTGCATTATGTAAAATAAATAATTTTACAAATGCACATTGACATCTTACAGAAAAACAGTTAAAGCAAATGTTTGTTCATCCACTCTCCTTAAGCCACCAGCTTAGGTTCATCTCACAGATGTAACATTGGCAAAAGAGTATGGCTTTAAGATGGAAAGCTAGCAGAAGAATTTCCTGACCAGTGTTTTTTTAACCCAGTTTTTCTGTCTACTATAAACAACCCAGCAGCACAGCAAGTTTGAAATGGCTGCCAAAATGTTTATAGTGAACTCGGAATATGAAACTTAAAATATTTAGCAGTTTCATATATACAGACATTATGTGGAAGGCATTTTTATGTTAAAAACAGTATGACCAGATGGTGGAACTATTTCCTGGTTAATTTTATTAAATTATCTTCACAGTGAAGTGAGGGATGCTACATTCCCAGGTGGACTAAATGCTTACTACTAGCTTGGATGAAAATAAAGGAAGGAATATATACAGTGCATATGGAATGCTATGAAATGAACCTTTTCATAGTGAGTTGATATTCTTCATCCATTGCCATATCATGTTTGCAAACCAGTGCACAATAATTTTAAAATTGAGGCAGGAGGGTACTTGTATACTTAATGACTACAGCAAGATCAAGAAAAGGCTAAAATGGGGTGTCACACTCAAAATCCCCTTTATGGGCAAACAGGAAACACACCATATACCCTTAAAAGGATCTGTGGAGGTTACCCATAATTGATTTTTTTGTTGAAGTGAGATACTTACCAGGACCATAGGGACGCATATTAACTCCATTCCCTCATCTTCTCTGATTATCATATGACGAAGACAAAAGGACCGCCTCAGGTTGCTGTAAGGGCTTCAGAAGGACTGACCCTTACAATGCTATAAGGGTTTACAGAGGGCTATCCTCCAAAATGCCCCAAAGGTTCACAGGAGGGCTGCCCGCACTGTCTACCAGTTGTTACACTCCAAATCATATTTGTGGGCAAAAAGTAAGCACTCCTTATATAAAGGCAAGAATTTTTTCTGTTACCATAATTAAAATCTTAAGAATCTAATCCCTATTCATCCAGAAGTAATTTCTAAAAAAAAAAACAACGCCAGAATATTTCTATACAGAGAATGCCTCAATAATAGCAATAATACATTTGAATTGTTATTCACACACTGAGTTTCTACCCCTTTCCCTGATGCTCAGTCTTCCATTGCTCTTCTGCATCCCAAGGCTGGTAGTTTCATTCTGGTGGTGCTGGGCTGTTATGGTGAGCTGTAAGCATCTGGAGTCCCTTCACCAGGAGCAATATGATGTTCATGTTAATGCTTTCTTCTTCCTCACCTCAGGATCTTCTTGGAGTAATTTTTATATATGCTAATATGCTTTTACACCTTTGCTCTTTCTTCATCAATCTGCAGCTCCACAGTACCTCCAAATATTCCATATATAGTTCCATTGACATATAGTAGATACTATTCTTTTGTTCTCTTTATTACCACTAAAGCTAGTTTTGTCAGATCTAGGTCTGAATTTCTTTTACTATCAGTGAGTTGTTTATAGCCACGGGGTCTCCAGCGTCAAGCCTGTGCGCCACCTCTTATCATCCCCTGCCTGCACTCCTCTATGCCACATCCTGCACCTCCAGTTCTCGAGGCCTCTGTGATTGTATCAGGCCTGTATTTCCCTACACTACATCATTTTGTTAGAGTCATAAATATCTCATTCTCCACATAGAATAACTGCTTGTTACTGCTATCTATATAAAACTATGGCCATTCCATAAAAAAAGATAAACAAAGGCAAAATAAATTAGCCACCAACAACTGGTCAATTAAAGAAATTGCTGTTACAGTTAAACCAAGCAAAACAAAGCTGCAGGCAGGTCAAGAAAAGTTCAGAGACAGCAAGCTTGGCAAGCCTCCATCCTGAGGCCTTGCAGATTCAGCACAATCCTGTGGCCTGTTACCAGCAATGGCAATACTGGTTTGCAGGTCTACATGGCTACAGTGACCACTACTTTTCAGAGTTTCATTCTGACATAGAAAGCAATACTAAATTCTTAATACTTTGCCTTCTCTGTTTACCAAGTGCTGACATTTTTTTCCCATTTCTGGCACTAGACTGCTTTTTGTTCTGTATCAACAACACTGATTAATAATTTAGAGCTTTTATTAAATAATCAATGATAATCAGCCAGTAGGTGGAGCACAAAGCTTGTGCATATGTTGAAAATAAAGTATTTTTGAAAAACCAGCAATAATGGGAATAGATTGGAAACTGATATAAACTGGGAAAGCATTTCCTTCCCTAGTTACCACAGATGGATTAGCTATTCAGATTTCAAGGTAATTCAAAACGCTGAACCAAGACAGCTGACTGCAAGGTTTAGTTAAAAATGCACACAGACAACTGCATGAGGAGATATTCTACTTCCACAACCAACCAACTACTTGCAACCAGCAACATCACAGTAAAATGGGATAAACGTTTTGCATTGAGCAGTAACAGCAGGATGGCTGCCGTCCCCAGCAAATTGGCAGCTGGTATTTAAAAAGTACTGTGGTATATAAACACAAAATATGATATCCTATTCATTTACATCAAGTATGTGTTCAGTCAGTAGTTCTTATTTCTGGAATACTGTTATTTAAACAAAATATCTGTCAGCTACTGCCCCAGAACATACTTAATTTTTAAGCTGATGTTGAAATCACAACTTTATGTACTAGTGATCCAATAAAGGAATGACTTTCTTGATACTCACGCAACTTGTGTAACGATAAGCAGTTGGCTGGTTCTTCACTGTGTTGAAGCACTGCTGTCAACACAAAACTAAGGAGCTTGGTCAGTGCCAGAGGTGCAAAGAAACTGATGGCAGCAGATACGATAGGAATATGGGTTCCTTTAAGTACACACTTTGAAAAAGATCTGTGACTTAAATTACTGAGACTTTGCTGTGCAAAGCTATACTTGCTCTTTTCTGTGCAAACAACATTTTTGTTGTTTACTAATAAACCAATTAACTGAGCACATCTTGTCAGAAATTGAGTATTTTTAATGCTGAACCTGCTGCATTTAGAGGTACTGACAATAGATCAATACCACACTGTCAGGGAAAATTGCATTACACATACATTTAGAAAAGGTTGAAAAAACAGAAGACCTCAATCTGCAAGCTCTCTTCGTATGCAGTTCTCATTAGCTTAAAAAGTACTGGGCACTAGGAGCTATCAGATTTGGACTTGGCCTTGGTATAACCTTGTTTAGAGGTAGGCTGGTGATGGGTCTTTAAAAAACACAAAAAAAAACCCCACAGAAAAGTTTTCCTCCACAATGCAACACAAAGAGAATGAACCTCAGTGACACAAGACTGACAACAGAACAGAAGCTCTGATCTTCCCTAGATCTATTTGCTAAAGGAAATTCACTGCTATTACTTTTTAGCAGAGGCTTTATCAATTTATGGGTGACATTAAATTTGGTCATGCGTGACCAATGTGATAAACTTCTACAGCGAAATGACTGGCTTCGTAGATGAGGGGAGAGCAGTGGATATTGTCTATGTGGACTTTGCTAAGGCCCTTGATACTGTGTCCCATAAGATCCTCACAAACTGCTGATGGATGGGCTGGGTTAGCAGACAGGAAGGTGGACTGAAAACTGGCTGAATGGCCAGGCCCAAAGGGTGGTGAGTAATGGCATGAAGTCTGGCTGGAGGCCAGTAACTAGCAGTGTACCCCAGGGGTCAATACTGGGCCCAGTCCTATTTAACATCTTCCTTAACGATCTAGATGATGGGGCAGAATGTACCCTCAGTCAGTTTGCAGATGACACAAAACCAGGAGTAGCTGATACATCAGAAGGTTGTGCTGCAGGCCTCAACAGGTTGGAGAAATGGACTGACAGAACCTCGTGAAGTTCAACAGAGGAAATGTGAAGTCCTGCACCTGGGGAGGAACAGCCCCATGCACCAACATGTGCTGGGGGCCACCCTGCCAGAAAGCACCTTGCAGAAAAGGGCCTGGGGGTCCTGGTGGACCGCAAAGCTGAACATGAGCCAGCAATGGGCCCTAGCTGTAAAAAAGGCAAATGGTAACCTGAGCTGCACCAGGGAAAGCATTGCCAGCAGGTCAAAGGAGGTGATTCTTCCCTCTACTCAGCACTGGTGAGACACATCTGGAAGTCTTGTGTCCAGTTCTGGGCTCCTCAGTACAAGAAAGACATGGACAGACTGCAGACAGTCCAACAAAGGACCACGAAGATGATGAAGGGACTGGAGCATCTCTCCTAGAAAAAAAGGCTGGAGAGCTGGGACCATTCAGCCTGGAGAAGAGAAGGCTCATGGGGAATCTTCTTAATGTATATAAATACCTGAAGGGAGGGTGCAAAGAGGATGGAGCCAGACTCTTTTCAGCAGTGCCAGGGCCAGAGGCAGAGGGCGCAAACTGGAACACAGGAGGTTCCTTCTGAACATCAGGAAACACATTTTTTTACTGTGAGAGTGACCAAGCACTAGCACAGGTTGCTCAGAGACTTTGTGGAGTCTCTGTCCTTGGAGATACACAAAAGCTGCCTGGACATGGTCCTGGGCAACAAGCTCTAGGTGGCCCTGCTTGAGCCACCTAGAGATGACCTTGAGGGGTCCCTTCCAATCTCAACCATTCTGTGTGAAGGTTAGAATTACAAAACAGAGTGTCATACTTCACAGTGCACTCACATCTACTCTCCATGTGTTGAAAGAAAAAAAATAAAAGAAACAATTTCAGTTCTGAGATTATAAAACAGCAGTGCCAAGAATAACTTCTGATACATGCCTGTAAGCCCTGTCAGGGAGAATTTAGGGTGCTGCCAGGTGAGAATGTGGAGCTTAAGGAAGTCATGATACCCTTGAGAAACCATCATCGCAGCTAACACCTTTACATGTGTTACAAATGTAATGGCTCTTGGCTCATACACAGATTTGAGACATGACCTGATGGTTGATCCATTAGAACATAAATCACATCCTACCTGCATAACTGTCAGGAGAAAATATTCAATTTAAAGGAACTTCTCATTTCCACGTTACTTTCTTCCATATATGCAATGACCTTTAATTCTGAATTATATTTCACAGCTTATTAATACTGTATGCACTTAGTACCTTTCTAACATTAGACCACTAACTCCCTTTCAGTTATCAGGAGAAGACCTGTCACCACAGACTTCCATTTGAACTGCTTATTATGCTTATAGTTATGCCATTCTCAGTTATCATAAATGGAAACAATTTCATTTTATGAATACCATACCTAAGTTTTAACTGGCTCACCTGAGTAACTTGGACTTATACTGTGTTTCTTAAGGCTGCAATGAAAGTCGTATGGAAATGTATTTATGTATCAATGCGTATTAGTTTAACTATACCAGTCTATCAAAAATACGCAGGCTGTCTGGTATTTGCTTTTACATCAGAGTATAATATTTCAAGACCTGTAATACAATAAACAGTGTTGATCTGAGCTGCATAGTGTTACAGTGGTACTGTTCCAGAAAACTAAGTAAGATATTTAATCCCTCAGCTGAGACACAGCTTATTACTTGCAAAGGCTGTGGGTTGCACACTGTCTTTAATCAGTCCCAGGTGATTATACTTCCTCTTCCATTTTTCTTTATATTTCAAAACATAAGCTGACAGCACACACTGTCAAGCTAAAATGGCAGTATAAACAATACCTACTGACTGTTATGAGTTATCAACACATTTCAGTAAGTAACCATTGTACAACAAAAATAGTCTGATATGGGAGCTATGGGGGATGAGCATTAATGAGTTAACACTAGGCAGAGGAAGCTGGTCTGAGGCTGGGGGCTTGCTCTGAATTGTCTCACGGAGGAGCCCAGCTGCCTCTGCAGTAAGCAGGGCCTGGTCTCCTGTACGTGTGAGTGCCAACTCACTGCTAGGGAAAAGCCCCCTGTGCCTATTAAACTATTTACAGCACCTCACTGAAACATCTCAATGTATAATTTACTTAAACTGTTTGTCACAGAATATTTCATGGCTTTGCATTGCCATGTATGCTGAAAGGCAGAATACTCGAAGCTCTGTTTAAAATGTCAACGCAGAATAACATCATTATAAATACAATCCTGTACTAGAAAGACTTTGCGTTGTGTTTACTGGGAAGTGGGAGCACAAAGCCCTGCCAGGCAGGGGAGGCTGTGCAGCTGTTACGCCATGCAGATGGAAAAGCATACACTTCAGCAGGTGACACTGCCTGCCTGCTGGCCCGTACTGTACATGTAAAGGCATTTTTCACACATCTGTTGAAGCTAATAAAACCCATAATAATAATAATGCGTAATAACAATAATAATCATGCAGATTCATGCAATGAAACGCACCTTACCTTTACTTTATACAATAAGAGGTGACTACAATGAGTTTCCATAAAGTAGCAAGTAACTCAGAATATAGTTCTTTTTTATATTTTATTTGCCCTATAGCAAGAAACAGGATTGGTGAAACTTTTCGGCCTAGATTCCTCTAGAACTAGGCAGTAAGACTACTTAACAATGTGAATGTGCAAAGAGCAGAAATATATTGACCTGTTTCAAGGTTTTGACTTTTTTTTTTTTAAACAATCTCCCACCAGAGGAACCCTGGTTACTTACCTTCTTCTTCTGTTTGTCTCTATCAAATATTTCTGTGCTCTACTCCGACATACTTTTTGATCTTCTTTCAATGCCCGCCGTTCTTCTTCTAAATCCCATTCAAAATGAAATGTTAAAGCTCTATCCCTAACACTGTGTTAAGGACAATGGAAACCATATCAAACAGCTTATTGAAAGATTAAAAGCCTGCGTGCTTGACTTTACATACCTTTGCAGGAAAGGGCAAACTTTATCCATGAGATACAAAATGCCAATATGCCTCTTGACTAAGCACACAAGAGCTGGTCCCACAAATGTGTGTTATGGTCATATCTAACTTTATGTTTGTCCAGAAAAAAATTGTAATTGCATTTTACTGTTTACAGTGGTTTTGGCAGAGGATTTCCACTCATCTGTCATGGTATCGGCAAATAAAAAACCTCACCTTTATTATGTCTATTTGAAGATACATCTTTCTGTTAAAATCTAAATCTGTAACACACGGTAACATTTATCACAGGGAAAATGTTTCAGCAGTAAATACGGCCCCCTCCCAGTCTAAAGTATTAGTTCTTTACACTGAAATTCACAAATATCGCTAGGGAAAAGCTCTCCACAGCACACAATGAGTCCTGCCTCACTTCATTAACGATTTAAATAGCTCTGTACAGGGGCAGCTTAGAAGTTGTGTCAGTATTTCTCATTACTTAAATATAAGGAAATAAGGACCCCAAGTTAGGATGGCAAATACAACTCCCAATGGCGGTATATCTCTCTAAGAGGGAAAACAGAGAAGAAAACTCGAAAGTTGCCCGAGAAGTAACTTTTCTGCACCACTTTAAAAAAAACAAGGTGCAGGTTTTATTTCAAGCCACCTCCGAGGCGATCCGTGACCGCGGGGCGGGGGTCGCTCCACCGCCGCCCCCACCCCACGGCCGCAAGGCCCCACACGGCCCCTTCCCCCCTTCCCCGAGGCCACCCCCGAGGCGAGACGGCCCGCTCGCCCACCCGCCCCAGCGCCTCGCCGGAGCCGGCGGACGGATACGCGGAAGGATACACAGCAGCATCGCACCGCCCTCCCGCCGCCCGGTCCCGCAGGCCGCCGGGGCAGGGTGTTCGTCCCCGCACCACCCCGCCTCCCCTCCCGCCGGGCGCCATTCAGCGCCCCGGGCTCGCCGCCCCTATACCGAGGCCCGCCGCGGGCCCGTCCTCAGCACGGCTCGCACCGCACCGCCGCCGCCGCCGTAGCAACCGGAGACGCCGCTTCCTTCGCAACGGGGCGGGGGAGCGGCTGAGGGGAGGTGGCTACGGGGGGCGGGGGCGGCGGGGGCGGCTGAGGGGAGGTGGTTGCGGGGGAGCGGCTGTGCGGACGGCGGGGGCCGGTGCGGGGGAGAGGCTCGGGGCGGCGGTTTGGCTGGCGCTGCCTCTGTGGAACTTCAAACCAGGCGCGAGGGCCAGGGCGGGTGGGGCCCGGTTAAATCTGCGGTAAGGAGTAACAGGATAAACTTTTTTTTTTTTTTTTAACCACAGGGCGCAGAGATCGCAATGCAAAAAAAAAAAATATTGTAAAATTGTACAAAATTTCATACAAAAATGCAGAAAGTATATGAAAACGTAAAGTTACAGAACTTAAAAAACGCGATCTGTTCTTAAGACTGAAAAAATTCTTTTTTTTTGAGGCAAAGCAGGGTGTGTTGTGTTGGGATATTGCCATGCCTCGGATGAGTTGTCAGCAGAAGGCTAAATGCTGTGGTGATTTCCTGGCGAGACATTTCTTGGCTGTTGTATTTAAGCTTAAACCAATTCTTTTTCAGTATGCAGCTGTTGTATGTCTTTGACTAGGAGGGTAAAAATAGCACTCAGCATTTGTAAAATACTTTTCTCCACAGAACCCCCCACATATTTGTAGCAACAGCTTGTGAAGTAGGTGTTACTACCATTTTACGTGCAAGACCACTGATGCTCAGCTTGCCAAATGTGCTTAATGTTTATCATATCGCAGTTACCGCAGTTGAGAAGATGATCCTAAAGTGGAAGTCTTGCACCCCTAGTTCAGAATACCAGCCCCAAAGTCACCACCTCTTTGCCCAATCTGAACTCTTCTGTGATGCAGGTAGAAGACTTGTTGTCACTTTACTACCATGTGTTTTTTAACCCACATACACTTTTAAAATCCCAGTTTGTCTGATAAAATGCAGTGTTTCTTTCAGGATGCAGTAGAAGGCTTTATCGGCATGGAGAACTGAGTCACCCAAACAGGACCGAAGCAGAACTGGGAAACAACTGCAGAATCTGAGGCCATGTTAAACCTAGGAAGATTCACATTCATGGTTAACTCATGCTGGCAGAATTTGAGCTTCTGTAGACTTACTGCAAATTTTATCTAGGAAATCTTATCTAGCACAACTCACAGCTTCACCTTAGATACCTTCAGAAATTTAGAATTAAGAACAGACTTTATATATTTTCCCATCTTTCCCTTTTTTACCTTTTTCTTTCTTCCTCATATCCCTCCTTTAGGGTTATTAGGTGTTTCCTCCTGGTAAGTAACCTCACGTCTTTCAGACTGTGGGATGAGAAGGTGACTAGCTGAGGGCCATGCATTTTGGGACCGTATGATTCCTCTGGGACAGCAAGCAGGCTGATCTCAAGTGGTTGGTTACAAAATGGAAGGTTCCACGCTGGCAGCTGGTTTGAAAGAAGTTTCATAAATTTTACTGTAGGCTAGAGACATATTCCAGTGAAGGGTAAAGATCAGCTCTTAATGCTTTGTGAGACAGATTCTGAATTTATTACAAGTCTTATTTGAAGGCTGGAGCATAGTTGTGCTGCTGCAGAAACACATTTTTCTTTCCTTCTTGTTCCAGGGAGGATTAATCTGCTAATGCCCTTTAGCTTTCCTCCAAGCTTCAGTTTAACTGTGTAGGCAACTGCACGGGAGGAGTTCAGCCAAGGTTCTTACCATTTTAACCACTCCTTCCTGAAATTTTGTCTCTTCTTCCTATTTCTGTGCATAGGAAGAGGAATAAAAACTGTTCATTCTCTCTTAATGTCATACATGTATAGTTATGAAAATCTTTTCAATCTTCTTACCTCTCCAAGACTGTACTGTTGATCACAACCCGCATCTTTTTAAGAGAGCATCAACTGATGCACTAGTGAAATTCTAATAACTCTTATATTGGACAACTATAATGTGCCATGCAGTACTTTAGAACAAATTAAAAATTTTATTTTACTTTTTATTGAAGAACCAAAGCTGTTAAAAATTTGACAGGCAGTTGAATGTGCTCCTCAGGAAGAGGCCGGGTACAGGTTCTTCATGCCCTTTTCCTATTAATTTTGAAAGAAAATACTGGATTAGAAAAATGGATTAAAATTTGGATTTAAAGCTGTATTAGCCCCCCCTCTCCCAACTGCTTTCAAATCTCCTTGTAGCAAAAGCTATTTCCAGTGTATTCCAACTTCAGACAGGGATGGAGATGAGCCATGGTATTGAGACAAATTTGGAACATTGTCTGGCTGTACCAGTGTATTCTGACCACCCTTTAGACAGTCTGTCTCCCAGCGGTACGTTAGAAGCTGAAGTTTCATTTATTCAGCCAGATCACAATTTAAATTCTCTAATGTGCATGAGGAGTTGAAAATCTGTTGGATGTTTATGAACTTTCCAAATAAACTTTCCAAATAATTTGCTTTTTGGTTAAAATGTCAGATCCAGTTTTTGTAAGATACAAAAATAGTGGATCTGAGTGTATGAAAACTGTAAATGCCTGCTATAATGGCTTTAACTAAGTTTCTGTGGACTACATTTAATCTTCTTTTTCAGGACAGTCCCTTGCACTTTGACATTTTTCAGGGGTTAAAATCATTGTATTTGAATGATTGTTCCACTCTCAGTATTTCTGTTCCTAAGGATAGGCTACCACTGGGACCAAGAGACTGCTATTGTCCTCCCAGTAAACAATTTTTAGGGTAACACAAAGTATTACTTTAATATTTTTTCAGTTTTTTATTTAGAATTTGCTTTTAGGACATATTCTAAAATTGCCTCCACAGCCAGTTCTAGTGCACCACCACCACCCCAATGTAAATGCCTTCATTTTAATGGTAAAAACCTTTGTAAAAAGATGAAAACATCAATGAATACTTGTTTTTCTTTCAAGTAGCCCAGACTGCTCGATACCAAATATGTACCAATGCTCAAAAATAGCATATAAGAAAATCCGTCACAGTTTTATCACAATGAAAATATATATGTTTGGTGTGTCATGTAAAGGTGATAAGCAGTAATTACTCTCAGGATACACGCAGTAGTATATAAAATCTACTGTGCAATTGAAATGTCGTTTATTAAGTCCAGGCATCAAAGGAGTGATGTGTTGGCTGCTCTTAGTGCTGCAGACATTCCCAAATAGTTAGCTCAGGACTTCATAGCGTACAATTCTTTCCACAGAAATCTGAAACCCGTCAAAACGTTTGCATTTCTTCAAGTAAAAGATGAACTGCTTTAGGGTAACTTCACTGATTTGTCTTAATATTTTTTTAAGTTTAGGAGAGACTGTCATAAGTAACGTCAAGCCTTGTTCATCTAAGGTAAGATTTTCAATTACTCTGCTTAGATAAGATAACATAACTGAACGATTTCTCGGAAAAGTGACAGATGTTTTTAAAATGTAGATTGCTTTATTCAGGATAGATACAAAAATACAGAAGAACAGGTATTTTCAGATAGAGAAAAGAAACCACACTGAAGTTGTAGGAATTCACTATATTAGAACATTTTTGTTTTAATGTCCTTCATCACAGCTCAGTTGTTAGGCCGTATTTTTAATCTCATCTGCATGACTATAAATGCAGAGTAGCTGTTAGTTTTGGCAGAGTGACAGTTTTTGCTTGAATTGCTGAGGTCAGATTTAATTGCCTGTTTCATGTTGGCTTTTGTTAAAAATATTGATTAAAAATATTTGCTTGTCAGTATTTAATTGAACATCTGGTGAGTAACTGTGATAAAGCCCTGGAACAAACCATAGTTTCAGGTGATCTATTTTTAACTTTTCTAGAGTTTTTCTTCCTTTATTTTGTGCTTATTTCAAAATTAAAGGAACATATTCTTTTAGTTCTCTAGTATTTCTCTCCAGACACAAAATGCAATTACATTAATAATTTGGAAAACTTTTTTTGATAAAATCTCTGTGTTAAAAGTTTTATGTGATTTTTAATTTCACTTTTTAAAAGCAAAAATAAGGAAAAAAATTGTTCAGTGCTTTGCCGGTGTAGTGCCAATACCAGAAAGAGAAACCTGTAGCAAGAAATGAGAACAATTAGATTGAAGATATAATCAAGTCTCAATAAGTTTTCTTTTTCATTAAAATCTTTAAGTTTCTAAGGGTCCTATTTACACTTGCAAATACAGTATATGAACATACTACAATGCTTTGCTGAGTTTATGGAATTAAAAAACCAAAGACTCAGATGAAAATGTGTTTCATAGTCCTTTTCCAATTACACATATTTCAGGAATTGCTTTTAGCATTTTTTAAAGTGATGAGTCAGAGGCATTCCCTTATGTCAAATGGCACCATGGAAATAAAATAGTAAATATGAAAATATTATTTTGAAAGAACATTTATAGGTGTAACTAATTTTACCAATGCTTTTATTGTTATTATTTCAGATAACTGCATGCATGTGAATAGTATCCCTTTATTCTTTCCTCTAGAAGAGCATTTAAAATATTTTTTTAACATTGAGTTTGTCTGCAGATCTGCTTGGGACTGCTTGTGTGTATAGATTAATAACTTGTGCAAGTACTTCCATGATCAGAGTCTAAGTAACTAATTCAGGGACTTTCAAGAAAGTGTTTTGCTAATATGAGGTAAATCCAAAAGCCTGCTTCTTTCCAGTGAAAATAACTTTGTTAGCACTTGAGATGTCTGTTGGGTGTGGTGATTCCTAAAATGTGAGCTTCTTAAATGCAAGATTTGCAAATTCTTGCCTCCAGTTCACAGTGGTCACAGGTAGAATACTTTACCAGAAATGTTGGTGGTATTGTTGAAATTTATAGAGGTCATTTGTTACCTCTGACTCTTTCTTTCTCTTGTGAGGTATGGCTGAGCAGAAGACACCTAACAGGCCTTGGTCTCAGCTCTGTCAATTATCGCTTGACAAAGCTTTAAAAAAACAGGTTTTGAAGGAAGATCCATGGAGTAATCTACTTCATTTTGGCAGACTGAGATACTTCATATATGCTTTATGATCAATTTATTTCCCCCTCCATTGTTTGGTACAACAGGGCACAAGGAATGTTGGAGCTGTGGAGGAACCACTCAAGGCAGAAGAGAAAAATAAATCTGCAGATATTTCAAAACAAAAAGAACAATGCCTTGTACCATGTGATGTTCAAGCTAGAATTTTACGAGGGGAAAAACATTACATGTGCAGTATGTATTCATAAAGAATACTCTCAGCGACAAGCTATGCAATGCCATGCTATGCAATCCTCTGCTATGCTACGCTATGCTGTACTAATTTATTTTTTAATCTCCTTGAGCACATGTGAGAGTCTTTGACACTGCTGCCCAGGCTGAGTATTGTTCAGAAAATTTGGGGTGCCGTGTTTTTGGGGTGCAGCTGCTGTGACACAGTTAGAGTATAATCATGCCAATCTCTCTTCACAATCACTGGTGGGGACAGGCAAATCCAGGCTGCAGCCCAGCATATAAGTCTGTGTTACCCTCTGAATGTCAGCAGCTCTCCCTAACAGAAGAAGAGTAGGGTGTCTGTCCCTCATTTAAACATTGTGGTTAGGTATGTGGGAGTTAGTTAAGTGGGAGGAAATGTATATTTCAGCTTGCCTTTCATAGATATCTATACAGGACATTCTCCGTTCACTGCCTTGACAAACTACACAGCAAATGATGTAATCAGCCTCAGAAAAATTTGTCAAAATTCTTGTCTTTCCCATATGACTTTTAATATGTTTTATTAATTACCTGACGAGTTTATTTTTTGTATTTTTTATATTTTTGCCTATATTTAGGCAAAAAAAAAAAGAGGAGCATAAGTAAGTAGCAGAGTGAATGAGTAAATGTAGGACACAGGAAACATGATGTATTTGGTTTTTATCATTTGTATTTGTATTTCTGTGGCATCCATTAACTGATTATCTGAGCTTCCCGAGGATGAGGTGAAATTCTTCAAATCTTAAGAAGATCCATTTCTTCCTAAGATGTCTTCACTGCAACCAGTGAGGCTGAGGTTCCTAGCATCTTTGGATTTAATCTGTGGTCTCTGTACTACTTTAACCTTTAGGTACCTTAGGGTTAAACACCTTCAATATCCACTAGGTATCATAAATAAATATGTCATTATTCAGTCAAGAATATTTCTAGATTTACGATAACAAAGTGGATGAATGTATTTCTTTTAAAGGAAATTTGCAGAACTCTCTTGTTGAATATGCAAGAAGTACAAAAAAACTGGTAAGAAACATGATGGATGATCAACAGTCTTCTTTGGATTACCTTTCTAATCAGGTACTTTTTTCTTCATCAAACACATTTTAATTTAACACTATGGGTATTGTCTAACTGAGGAAAATTAAGCATTTATATTGCCATTAAAACCATAGCATTATTGTCCCTATCACCATTCCTTCTATCTCAGGTAACGTGTGAGTTCCATTTCTACGAGGAGGGATTGGCACCACCTGGTCCATTACTTAGTGGCATATATGGCAGTAGGGCAAGTGATGGACCACTCCTCCACATCAGTTTCTATCTGCAGTCCTATTTGTGTGGATTAAATAGTACATTATCATTAACTCTGACAGTAGTTTACAAACACTGTATGCTCCCTCAGTACAGATGAAAGGCCTTACAATGAAGGACTTTTCTTGTATTAAATGAAATTGTGCCTAAAAAAGATTTTGGATGCAAAAAGTAAAATATTGGACCAATTAATGTAATGAAGGTACAAATCACTAACACATCACAAAAATTAACTTCAGATTATATTCACTAAGAGTCAAAAAGAACAACTTTAGAATGTAAAATTCCTCATTACAACCTATTTAAAAATCTTTTATTTGAATTTTTAGGTAAATGAACTCATGAACAGACTACTTCTTTTGAACGCAGAAGTTTTGAGAAAGCATTTGGATCCACTTCCTTACAAAGCAGTTCAATCTCATGGTATTTTTATCATTTTGTCTTGACCTCGTCCCTTTTTATCTTTGTATCTTGACAAAGAACTAATTAAAGCAAAAGTAAGCATTTATAACATCTACAGTATTTATTTTGTGTTACTATGCACATATGGACTCTGGAATGTCATCATAAAGACTGCTTTAAATTACTTGCAACTGATAATTCTGGGCATCCTCTTCATAAGCAGTCTGATGTGGCTAAATGGCACTTTCTTTTGTAATGAAATAAAGTGTGCTCAGCATTTGCAATACCCTTCTTCAAACGAGATGGAAGTCACTTGAACAGTGGACAGTTAACCTTTGTAGTGTCCACCCCAACTAAAGGAAACTACCTCTAAGCATCCTACCGGCCATCTTGAGTCCAACTGCTTGCTTGAGTGTGCTTAACACAAACCTGGCTTAACACTCGGAAGCAAAGGTGTTTTAACGTATACATTATGATATAAATACTTTCACAAGTATAAATACAAATATTTGCAGGAAAAAGACATTCTTCCCCAGATAATATGTCTTTTTTAATTTCTGTATCATACCAGTTAAGATTAGAAGGAACTTTATACAATATAATTTATGTTTCTTTCTGAGCTTAATGGAGTTCAGAGAATTTTCATTTCTAAGGTAAATTAATGACAAAACATGATTCTAAAGTTTGCATGACAAGAAAATGCTATTTGAGATCATTCATATGTTACCAAGAAAAATATTCTGTGCTTACGCTGCATTTGGTTGTTTTTAACATATTTTGCTAACAAACTTCATCAAATACTTTGTCCTCTAGGGTTGGATTGCACTGATATAAAAGATACTGTTGGTTCAGTTTCAAAAACTCCAACTGGTCTGTACATTATCCATCCAGAAGGATCAAATTATCCTTTTGAGGTAATAAATTTATCTCTCAGGATAGTCACAATTTGCTTGAGAATATGCACTTAGAATATATTTAATAGATTTAAAGGGTTTTCCTTGCCAACTTCTCAACAGATAAATAAGATCTGCCATTGTCTGCCACGTGTCTGCCGTTACTATAATTTTAATGAGTTTCTCATTTTCAATAAAGAGATTTAATCTCTGTTGTAAGATCCCATCATCCATTTTCATATACAGTGAAAAATATACCAAAGAGGAAAACCCAAGATATTTTCCAGCACCCCTTTTTGACATTCTGTGCTGTTCTTTTCTATTTTAGAGATGGAAAACTGAGGAGCCAAGTGACCAGTCCATTTGCCTCCTAAAATGTGACCTTTGGCTTTTTCATAGAATCATAGAATGGTTTAGGTTGTAAGGCACCTTTAGAGGTCATCTAGTCTAACCCACCTGCAGTGAGCAGGGACATCTTCTACTAGATCAGGTTGCTCAAGAGTCCCATCCAACCTGACCTTGAATGTTTCTAGGGACGGGGCACCTACTACCTCTCTGGGCAACCTGTTCCAGTGTGTCACTACCCTCATTGTAAGAAATTGTTTTCCTAATATCCAGTCTAAACCTACCCTCCTTGAGTTTAAAACCATCACCCCTTGTCCTGTCACAACAGGCCTTGCTAAAGAGGTTGCCCCCATCTTTCCTATAGTCCCCCTTTAAGTACTGAAAGGCTGCAATAAGGTCTCCCCACAGCCTTCTCTTGTCCAGGCTGAACAACCCCAACTCTCTCAGCCTGTCCTCATAGGAGAGGTGCTTCATCCTTTGATCATTTTTGTGGCCCTTCTCTGGACCCATTCCAACAGTTCCATATCCTTCTTGTGCTGAGGGCTCCAGAGCTGGACGTAGCACTGCAGGTTGGGTCTCACCAGAGCAGAGCAGGGGGGCAGAATCACCTCCCTCAACCTGCTGGCCACACTTCTTTTGATGCAGCCCAGGGTATGGTTAGCCTTCTGGGCTGCAAGCGCACATTGTTGGCTCATGTCCGGCTTTTCATCCACCAGTATCCCCAAGTGCTTTTTAGCAGGGCTGCTCTCAATCTCTTCGTCCCCCAGCCTGTATTGATACTGGGGGTTGCCCTGACCCAGGTGCAGGACCTTGTACTTGGTGTTGTTGAACCTTATGGAGTTCTCACAGGCCCACCTCTCCAGCTTGTCCAGGTCTCTCTGGACGACATCATGTACTTCTGGTGTGTTAACTGCACCACTTAGCTTGGTGTCATCTGCAAAATTGCTGAGGGTTTTGAACTATTCTGCTGGATAACTGTATACTGTTGCCTTGTCTTGAGAGGTGACTCCACTGATGCCTATAGCTTGGACCATGATATTGTATAGGCATCTGGATATAGGTGCAGATGTACATTTGTTTGAGGGGTAGGTGCTTAGCTCTTTTCTGAGCAGAATTATAACTCAGTCCTGAGGCAGATATGCATCTAAACTTTTAGTCTTCATATTCAGTTTGCAGGATATATATTCTTAAGACAAAGAAAAATGGATGAAATTCAGCATGAACTGCAGCAGTCATGCTTCCTATCACCATCTGCATTTTCTGTAACTGTTCGGAGTTATAGTGCTTATCTAGGAGAAGAGAGTTTTGGGTTAATTTCCTCAGGCTCAGGACATTCAGATCCATGCAAACACAAAGAATACTTTGTTTTGGCTGTTTATTTCCATTTCAGGCTGTTCTACTTAGGGAAGTCCTTATGCACAGTGGAAAGATAGATATGGCACTTTCAAACCTTTAATTTTTGCACTACATGCTGGGGTCATTAGTTTTTGGAGAAAAAATGTAGAGTTTAAGCCAGCTAATAAATAGCAAAATTTAATATCTAACTTTATAGTCTTCCTTTATATATAACAAAGGAAGGATGAATCCCTTTATCTCTAGCCAATTGGAACCCTACAAAATGCTACAAAAAAAAAAAAAAAAGAGCTCAAACTGGTTATGAAAGGCTTCAGAACTATCCTGGGATCTCAGAAGAAAAAATGAACTTGGTCCTGCAGACCCCTGACAGAAAAACCTGTCATTCCTTTATATAACACAGCAAGCTCAGGGAAAAGATCTGTAACTCATTGGCAAGTTCCTTCCAGGAAAAAGAAAGGCCAAGACAGGTAGAAGTGTTCACAGAACAACCATATTTATAGTGTGAAGAAAATGGTGTCTGACTCACCCCAGGGTGAACCATAGCACAAAATGCATCTGTTTCAGAGTTTCTTCTGGACTGAAGGGGATTCCATTGAGGAAATATTCATACCTCACGCAAATTACTTCTCCTGAGAGATGATATGACTAATCTATGTGAGAAAAGTGATTTCTCACTTCACTTATAGCTTTTGGCAAATAAATCTGACATGATAAATTTCCTTTCACTTCAAAAGTATTTTTGACACTTTTCCACATTTAAAGTTACTGCCAGAATCTGAGAATCAGTTATGAGTGGAAAGGTTCCTTAAGGAGAACAAGAAACTAAAGGATAAATCATAATAAGTTATTAAAAGCACAAGGTAACAATAAATAATGAGAAGAAACGCCTGCAATCATGAAATAAGTGTCTCATTTCTTGCCTGGTAGATGTTACAAAGAACTCAAAAGATAGTGCCAAAAGGTTCTCAGAGAAAAAATCTAAAATATGTGTGTTTCATAAAGAATGTTACTTTAAAGAAAACTGTTTAATGCAAATTATTCCATATGTTGAAGCATAAAAAGGGTACAAGAGAAATGAGAGATGAACAAAAATATCAAGACATTAAAATGTAAACAAGAAATTATAGTGCATTTTAAGGGGCTAATACCCAAGAGTTCTGGAAGTTCTGCAGACTAGCAAAATAAGAAAAATGCCATCAGGCAGAAAACCGTAGTAAGAAACTAAAAAACAGAAAACAAAGCCAGCATGAAACAGTTTATTTTAGTGAGGAACTTTTCAGTAATAAGCTTCCCTGAAACTAAACCAAAATGTCTTTAGAATCATTTGCGTAAGATACCAGATAAATGAAGAAAACTATTTTGATAAGTTGATCCTGTTCTCATGTTTTCCTGTTTGAAACCTCATATTTTCAAAAGTGAGTGTAGATTTTGATGCTTAACTCAGACTAATTGAAACCTGAATTCCAGGAGCTCTAAGAATATCAGATTCAATTGTAGTGGCAGGTACTCATCATCTTGAAAAATTAGTCCCAAATGGGCTTTTGTCTGAGCATTCAAACATGAGGCAACTAAAACCCATTTCACTTCTGGAAAATTGAAGCATGCTTACTTTCTGATACATTTTTCAATGAGTAAACTTAGATCAATGATATTTCTAAGGTGAGCTGTTTGGAATATTCCTCTTAGACACACTAAAGATGGAAGAAATATTCAGTAGACGCATCCTCCTGCTCATTTAATTTAAATTGCACCTGGCACAGTCATTCCTGTCATACCTTGCATGATATGAGACATAGAACAAGCTGGATTAACTATGATAAGGCTTTAAGAAAGAAAACTGCATAATTTCCAGCATATGAGGGATTAAGAAACTACACAGCGATGGCTGGTTTTTGTGTATCTATCTCATATTTTTACTTATCTGGTGTATGTTTTGGTGCCATACCTAATTGGCTGATGGCTTTTCATGTAGAACCAAATCTGCTCCTTCTGAGAATTAGCAATACTCTTACTCATTTATATTGGACTGAAGAACTGAAGATTGATGTTGTGACCAAGCAGGGTCCTCTTTGTATTTCTGATTCATATTGAGAGGAGTAGCCAAGCATGCAATCAGAACAGCAGATGAGGCAATGGGATTATTTTTAATTTAATTTAATCTGTATTTCTTTTTATTCCAGTTCCACCCTCCTTGGGTGACTGAAATAAGCATGTGATTCTCCAGGGAATAAAGCACATAATATTCTTTCATGCACATGGCCCTTACTATCATTCATTCAGTATTTCTGTTGCAAGGTGTGCTCAAAGTATCCAATGGCATTGACTTGAAGGTCCAAGGTTCCCCAAGTTGTATTGGATGACATTGCAGCTCTGTCCTGTTTCTTTCTTGTCGTTCAGAGAGATGTTGTTAAGTCACAGAGGTTCTGAATATGACGTTGATGTGCTCCAGCCAAGGAATGAGTCTTTTGTTTCATGAAAATTATCTGTCTGGTACAGGCAATGGGGGTGCAACATACAAAGCCCAGACTGCTACAGTTTTAGTGAGGGTTAAACTGACTTCCACCTAGACTCTACTTTTATCAACTGGCTAAGATTGCAAATCTTTCTTTTCTGAAACATGTTTCATTGTGTACATGCCCTGTAACATGAACAAAAAATTCCTACTTAACTTCATCACTTGTGCCTCTGCTTACTGTTGTGATTTACTGATAGCCAGCATTATATTCTGAACTTACTTTTGTTATCACAGTAGCTTAATGGCTCTATAGCTATAATCATTTTCCAGGTTAATTCTCCTGATATTAGTCATATTGGGAGACACTTACAAATGAGCGTCTGTTTTTAAACACTAGTTAAGTATAGTATTCCCTAGAACTACTTTGAGCAGCTTAGGTAGTACAGTGTCTAAATATGCAACATGCACCTTTCTACATTAGGATGCCCAGACTTTCTAATCCCTGTTATAACTGGTCAAGCTCTGGCACCGGGGGCATACCCGAAAAATACCCAGAGTGACCTGGATACATTCCACTTAACTTTAGGCACTTAGCTGAAATCCCTAGAGAGCAGCCAAGGCTCTAGGGGCCCTTTCTGTAGGCAGTGGAGGTGACTGACATCAGTAGAAGATGATTCAGATCTTGATTTCCCAGAGCCATACTACGAATGCATATTTCTGTGTATAAGGGGGATTACAGGGGAGACAAGGACAATAAGATGCCTAACTTAGGGAACTCAATTACGTGTCTAAAGTTAAATGGGCTGGGAGAAAGTGTGCCACAGAATGTGATATTCCATAGCAGAGCAGAGGGCAGCTGGACCACTGCCATTTGACATGCTGTTGGGCACAAATTTTAGAAAAGACTCATAAAGACTCATAAATTTGAGACTTGATCTTATGTGTTCAGTGGGACTGCTCAGTCACAGGCTGTTAAGTGTTCACATTGGGACTTCCCTGGATTGGGTCCCTTTCTTATGTAGAGTTTTTTGCTCCTCCAGCATAAATAATTATATACGGGGCTACTGCTATCACTTTTTTCCATTTCCTCACCTTTATTAAGGGCTCTTCACTTCCCAGGCATCACAAACACAGTATTTCTGGGGAAGAAGGTATGACGGTGAGGGAGAACACATAAGAAGTTGTATCTATTTCGCTTTGCTGAAGTGAAGGTACATTCAGTGTTAGTGCCTGTATCTGTAATAGTTTGCATGATTAATACGTAACATTGCATGTTGCTTCCACTTCATGCTATTATTAATACACAGTAACATTTACCAAAACTTATTTATTATATGTGATATGAGCAGACATTTGCACACAACAGTTTCTACTGGTTGAGGAAATATCCCAATCAAGCAGTCCAACAAGAACATATGAGAAAATACTGCAGCTTCATTTTTTATTTTCTTTGAGCTTTTCGTTAAGACATTTGAAAGGTATGTTGCTTAGCAAAACTCTGAATAGTCCACCTTTATTTAATGAAAATGTTTTCTTCATAACAGCTGCTTCAAGAATGCTTAATTATATCTATGTCTATTTTAGGTTTTGTGTGACATGGATTTTCAAGGAGGTGGATGGACTGTGGTTCAGAAAAGAACTGATGGAATAATTCCATTTCAGAGAACATGGTCTGAATATCTGGATGGATTTGGTGACCTTTCTGGTATTAATTTTAAATACTCTGAAGTAGTTTGGACCCAATGTTTCTGCTGTCTTTAGGAGAGCTACATTCCACTACATTGTATGGGATTTTCAGTAGTATAGAGAGTAAAGTTCATGTTTCTTAAAAGTCTTATTTATAGTTAAGAGGGTTTTTTCATCAAATCTGTGGTGTGATCTCCTCAATAACAGCTATCACCCTACTAGAGTCTTCAGCCATTGCCCATCCTCAGTCTCACAAGAAGTGTTAAAATGTTGTGATATTTTCTTCCTGAGATAATGTATAAACTGTGTTTCCCCTTTTTCAGATCTAAAAGAAAGCAAGCCTTAGTTGGTTTTAATCACATTTGTGAAATATTTCCTTAAAGTAGAGAAAAAACAGTAATATTCCACCATAGGGCATGCAAAGTTAGAAATGGGATGGAAATATTTCAGTAGCTAATAATAACACAACTGTGATATTACTTTTTTACTGACACCTTTCATCCAGCAAGTCTAAAATGAGTTGCTTTTCCAGGAGTTTATCTGGGATTGCAATGGAAGCACATGGCTTTTCAACTATACAGGAAAGTGCAGCTCATATGGGGCATGCTTTCATGGAAAAAAGTGTGATTTACAGAGGCAGCAAATCTTGAGAATAGGGTTTGAGTTTTATTGCAGTTCATAGAATGCTAACATTTATTGTTTCTCAGTATCGCCCTTAGGAATGCTACTGAAATCTGTTTAATCAAGTGGATCTTTAGTACATCCAGTTTTTGTGGTCTTCTAAAGTATATTGAAGATGAACACTTGGAATTTATCACATGGACAATTTTCTAAAAATGTCACAGAAAAAAAAGATGATGTGCACATGGGAATTCTTTCCATGGATTTCCCAATGAAATAGGAAGATTACTCTGTAACTTCATTAGTCTTTCAAAGACATCAGACAACTTTTATTACACTTGGTTCAGGAAGCAAATTACAAAAACTAAAGGAATGAATTTTTTTCTTTTACACTTTCTGTTTCTAGAAGTTTATTGACTATATATTTCTGTTTTAGGGGAATTTTGGCTTGGACTGAGGAAGATTTTTCACATAGTAAATCAAAAAGCCACTAGTTTCAGTCTTTATGTGGATTTGGAATCAGAAAATGATAAGCATGCCTATGCATCATATGATGGATTTTGGATAGGGGATGAAGCCTGTTCTTTTAAGATCCATTTGGGGCATTATTCAGGAAACGCTGGTAAGAACCTCCTTCTTTAAAGTATTTAAAGATAGCTGCTCCCTTTCTTGATGTGAAAAAAATGCATTCAAAAGAGTAATACTTAACTAAGATAACTTAAAAAAATTCTTTTTTCCCTAATCTGTTTTTCCTCTATTTGGTGCACAGTGAACACTTATGCAATTAAATGGTTAATGATGTAGGGATTGGTTATGCCAACATCAATTTTACATAGTAAGAAATAATTTTATTCTATTGCTTCAAGGTCTTTAATGGAATAATTGAATAAACACTCCTTTACTAAAGAAGTAAGACTTTCTTTAGTTGGACTTGATGATCCTAGAGGTCTTTTCCAACCTTAATAATTCTATGATTCTATGATTCTAAACTGAATAAAGAAAATAAAGGAACTTTAATGGTGGATTTAATTTAGTGGATTCCAGTCCACCAAATACAGAGGGAATTTTGTGTGTGCTTGTGTATATCTATCTAATGGACCGGTTCTTTAGATGTCCATTATCTCATCCCACATTTGCTGATGTTAGTGGAAGTCTTCCTGATGTTGCTTTGGTTAGTTCAGAAGTGCCCAGACAGTGGCATACAAAGGACAGGGGAAGAAACCAAATGGAATGAATTAGGCCTACAGTATATAACAGTTACTGGCTGATATATAGACACAAATTAATTTACAATTCCTGACCTCCCTTAATATCATAGCTGTACCAAATGTGCAAAGATTTGTGTTAAGTATTGCACCTGTCTTGCTGATTTTTTTCTAATTGTTTTTGCTTCGTATTTACTAATATGCAAGAATGTTTCTTATTACCAGCATAATAGTTATCCTCTAAATGTGCTGGTGTTTTACTCTACCTGTATTTGTAAGAAACATTATTCTTTTAGTAAGACAACTGAACCAGTAATCGCTGACCTTTGTGTTTTAACAACTCCATTTTATCTCATGACTCGCTCTGGGGCTTTGGGCACATCGCTGGAAGATCTGAAGTTAACAACTCTTTTCCTTTCTTTTATCTTTTCTTCCACTGTCTTTGAGGGCAGAAGCCTTTACCTTCATAGCTGGTGTGCATCACTAAAAGCAACAACAATATAAAGATGTTTCATTGAATTTCAACTTGTTCCATACTTCTCAGCATTTTATACTTTTTCTTTCCTATGTCTTTAATGCATTGCCAGTTCATTATTTGGTGCTCTTGAACCACTTTTGAAGAAATCTATTTTTCTAATAAATTCAGAGGAAAAAGTTTGCAAGGTATGCAACAAGTAAGAAATGTTTTTCCGTTAATAAATCTTTATCCTTCTGTTTCATCTGTTGTACTTAGGTGATGCATTTAGAGGGTATAGAAAAGAAGATAACCAGAATTCAATGCCTTTCAGCACCTTTGATGTTGATAATGATGGATGCAGGCCAGTGTGCACTATTAAAGAACAGCCTGTAAAGAGCTGCAGTAACTTCAGTGATAACACTGGATGGTGGTTCAACCAGTGTGGCCTTGCAAATCTTAATGGTGTTCATCGCTACACAGGTAGATTTCTTGCAACTGGGATTCACTGGGATACATGGACAATGAACAATAAACCAGTCAAAATTAAATCAGTTTCAATGAAAATTCGGAGAACCTATAGTCCATATTTTCATTAACCTATGAAAATAGAAATATATCTTTTCTTGTAGTTATGTGGGATAATGTATTACTGCATCATAAATACCTTTCATTTTCACTTGAATGGTTCAGTCTTAAAACTTTATTAGATATTTCCATAATGCAGTTGCTCGTTTTTATTATGAAATGTCAGCATTTGTAGTGTTCCCGCTTGAGTAAGAAGGTCCTAAGAAGAATACGGTTTTGAGTAAATGGATGATACTTAGTGTTTGTCAGCTTTTATTCAACTGCCTCTTATGCAACCTCAAAGCCAGCAGAAAAAATATAAAAAGGAGTGTAATGCTGACTTTTTAATGTGTTTTTTGTATGCTCTCCATATATCTGAATTGCGAAGAGATTTCAGCAAATTTTCTTTTAAGAAGCCATATAGCTGCCATTTCCATCATTATATTTTGGAAAAATACCTTTTCTTCATCTTAGTTTAATTTTCCAGAATCAGTTCTTCTTTCTATATTCCTTATCAGGCAAGATAACACTGACTTCTTTCAACACGTGTAAGTTTCTGTATACTCTCAGGGCCTGATTTTTATACAAGTAAGGTAGATACTGACAGGCAAGAACTATGGTCTATTTTGTATTTTATTTTCACAGTCAATGTGTTTCATAGTCAGATTTTTACTCTACCATCGTCTATTTCACAATTCACTACAAATGAACACTTTTTTTTTTTTTTCAAATAAAATGTCTAACATTTCATACAAACTTTGGAGTTTTAAGTTTTGTATATATGGGCCTGATCTTATATTTTTAATTTGTATTGGCATTCACTTTGTGAACAATCATGTGGTAATGAACAAAACCAATTTGAGTTGTATAAGTACTTTTTAAATTAAGTAGTGTGAATTGTTTGAATTTCTGTCAGTAAAAAATACAACAATATCAATAAAAATGCGAGTATTATCAGTACAGCAGTGTTTCTGGAACCTAGCATCTGTTCTGCAGCAACTAGGCATGGTATTTGTCATCTCTGCTTCAGTTTCGGTACATCAACTCTGTAATAACATGTAGAATGAAATCAGTTGAAAACTCTATGGGTTTCCTCTTTGCCGTCTCACACTTAGACCAAACAATAATACAGTGAACAGAGATTTTTAATTAACAGAAACCATCACCAGTTCAGAACCACCATGTTTTAGAACTTCTTTCCAAAGATATATGTAGCTATTGAAGGAAATGAAGCTTGTGATAGGGTATGTATACTGTTACAAGATTAACGGAGAGAAAAATTTCCTCTTTTCTTCTGTGCAACTAGTCCTCAACAATTGGAGGTGAAAAGTTGCTAAAAGCAGAAGGTTTCTCTCTGCTAGAGAGCTACCACAGGCCCTGTAGAGGGGCTGTGAGAGAGGGCTAGCTCATGCTCTTGGGGGAGACCGAATTCTCTGATTTTGTTGTCAGACCCTTTAGTCTTTGGAATTAGAGGTGGAGAGGTAGTATAAACACCCTCTTTAGCCCTGCCCCTTCCAGGCTTTTTAGGCACACAATCCCTTTCTAATAGCAACATGGACCAATAGACCTGTAAAGGTAGATACTAAAATGAAAGAACTTCTGCACTAAGATTAACAAGCATTAGAGCAGTATGTGATTGTTTAAACAGTATTAATTCTGGCTGCAGGGCTGGATGCTGTCACTGTATTAGGGCTATTAAGTCAGAAAGAGCCCCCAGGCTCTGGAGAATGCCAGTGGCTAAATTTCATAGAAATTTAAAGGCTTTGACAGTGGGACCTCTCCTCTGACAAACAGATCCAAGCCTGTGAGCAGAAAGGAAGAGTCTAAGTAGGGAATCTGCTGAGCATATAGCTAGAGTCTACTGACACCTTGAGGCTCGTTTTGGCTTTATTAGAATCCCTGCTTAAAAATGAAGGTGGAAGATGAAGAGTGTAGATCTGTACTGGCAGATGTTACCACACTTAATCACCAGGTTTGATTTCTGCTTTGTCAGCATTGGTTAGATCAGCTGGTGGTAACAAATCAGAGAGGAGATGGGCCTGAAAGATAACTAAAGCTTGAAGGATTGAATTATTTCAGATAGACATTGGATCTTAAAGTCAAGTGAAATTATAAATCTGTACAAAAAATGAAGTGAATTCTCAGTATCAGTACTGGAGAGACATGGGAATATTTACTGTTCCTTGGAAGATAAAAACATTCCCAAGATTATTTGCAGAGACTGCTTTGAACTCAATACATATGCTTTAGTACCATTAAGTACTGTTCTGCTAGCAAGGTCACAGGTAGACACTGTGTTCTCTGTGGCTTAGAGTTCCTTCCCTTTGTCGATAAATTGAATTCATCTTGCCTCAGGCTTGACTTGTCTTAGTTGTGCTGTGAGAGCTGGATCTGCAGTGTAAACTGCAAACAGGATGAAGTCCAAATTGCAAATACTAGTCAGATTTTCACTCCTTTAAATCATTCAGGTATGCTTGTTCACTATAGTGTTCTTAAGCAGAAGATGGACAATGCTTTATTCCTTTTTCAGATTAGAAACCATATATGGAAAGAGAGATTGTCATGAATCTGTCCTCTTGTATTTGCTGTATTATCCACCAGTCATGATCACACTTAGTGGTTCTGTGGCACCAAAACAAGTAATTAGATAATAATTAATCTCATTTAATGATTTTACTTCCTTTCATGGAGTCTAGCAGCTGAGAGGATCTGAATAAGGTTTCTATGAAAAGCTTTTGAGCATGGGAATCTCATAGTTTATCATAATTTGAGTGTGCTGAAATGTGAGTATTGATATAGTCTGTTTCTGTTTTAAAATTTAGTGTATGCTTAGAAAAGCAGAGTGCAAGATTAGCTGGCAGCTTGCCTGGTGCAAATCTGAAATGCAGCAATGACAATAGAACACTTTGCATGTGATAGATGGCTACTGTCTTCAAAGGTTCATTCCATTTCCTCTCTAAGAATAAAACAACTGTGAAAACAAATAATTTTTTAGTTAAACACAGAAAATTTGCAGGGACATTAAACTGATTCCAGGGGCCTGTGTTCCATATTTACAGCCGATGGTTCCCAATCACCATACATAAAATTTTTGTGGTCATATATTTAGGACCAGTAATCAGCCAGTTATTGCCCAAATAGTCCTGTTTCAACGAAATAAAAAGGAACACGAGGGTGTAGCATATTAAGAGAAACTGATTGAGTGTTCCAAATAAAAAGTAGCTTGGTTAAACTACACTTAATATCTATTCCAGGAATGATACTCCAGACTATGAGAAATTGTCTTTAAAGGACATGTAATCTCTGATGTTATGAAACTGCTTTTCTTTCTTTTGTTTTCTTCTTCCAAGAGTATGTCTTCAATTTGTAAATCTCAGTTTGGTGAACTCAAATGTTTTGACCAGTTTATGATGCTACAGGAATATAAATAAATGACAACATGGTTTCCATAGCCTGAGTACTACTGACGTGGCAGTGCAGGGTTCAGTGTATTAGACATCTGGAAATAACAAAACAGTACAACCAAAGGCATTTGACTTTCCACTTGGAAAATCCTTAATTGGGCCATAAAAGATCCTCTAAACTACTTAGATTACTTCTTTTCTTTTATTCCCCCCCCCGTAAATACTGGCATGTATTTAAAACTTTATAATCAGCCATGTTTCATTAACATGAAAAAACATCTTGGTTTTATTACTGGTCTCTGTTATGGAACATATTTATGAAAAAATACTCTAACTACATTGTATCAATGCTTCACTACAAAATACAGAGGATGTTTGTGTACATTGTACAGTACTTCAGGTTGCACGTAGGAAACCTGGTTTCACACCTTGACTCTAAATTTTAGTTGGTCGCATGCAACAGTTTCCATAAGTCTTCCCAATCCTTTAAGGATCACTAATGTAATGCACAATTAACATGCAATTATTTAAAATACCATCTCAAGAACTCTTGCTTGAAATCCGTTACGGGTACATTGTGCAAATGTTGGCAGCATGATCATTGGTATGAAGATGCCGCAACCTGAAAACCATGATACCAAGAAATTCCGATGCATGCCTCTCGTGGGTTAAAGCAGAGTGCGCTACTGCACTGCCAATGCATGATGTGATAATAAAGTACAAAGCTCTATGAGGAAGTTTCTGAGAGTGAAGGAGTATCTGCTTTTCCTCCTCCCCATCCGAAACATAAAATATAAAATACTAGAACACTAAATGCAATAACACAGTAAAGTTCCCTTTAGCCTCACCCTAATCTCTGTAGTTTCCCTTGAACAGAACCTGAAGTAGTTTAAATGGAAATATTAGCTTGTTGGGATGCAGAGCTCAACATGAACTCACATTGTAGTGACCGAAGAAGGAAGAATGAAAGGTGAGATGAGATTGGGCCTATAGTTTAACTTGTACATGACTGCCTTTTGAAGACAAGAAAGAAGTAATGGCAGATGATTAAAATTCAACATCTCCCCACTGCTGCTTGTTTTGAATGTCCAAGCCCACTATTCTTTTCATGAAGGTTGTAACCATCAGCTACATGTAGTTCATCATGTAAATGCCCACAGCTTCACATGGAAACGCCATTCAGTGACTGGTCTGTGTAGAGCTGGTTAGTTTTCTGACTTAAAGCCCATAGGTAGTCTAATCAGGATGGGCTCTCATTCTTCCTGACCAAGGCTGCTGCATGATCCAGTAAAACATAGACAGTCCTGACTTGTCCTGATCTTCAGAGCAAATTGTGATCCTGTTTCGTATAAGTCATCCAGAAACATCAGTCCCAACAGCTACTGCCTTTTATCAGCCTTTAACAGAAACCAAAAAAGGTACCAGAAGCTACTTGTGACTCATGTGGCCAGACAACCTTGGTGGGTCTGTTTAAGGGACCAGACTCCATTCAGGCTTACATAAAGCCAGTGTAAGAACTGGTGTTACCTATATTTTGATGCTTTAACATGTATTTTCTGGGGACCTTCACTATAGCCTTTATTCTCTCTCATCTGTTGTAGCTATTCTAGTTACATTTTGTCATGGTGCATGTAAAGAATGTGGAGACAGAGGTAATCATATATGGGGCTATAAAACAACATAAAGTTCATAGATGACCTCCAGAGCTCATCTAGTCTAGCTCCCTACTAACAGCACATCTAATTAGATCAGGTTGCTCAGGGACTCTTCTATTTGAGTCTTGAACACCTTCAAATATGAAGATCCAACAACCTCTCTGGGCAACATGTTGCAGTACTTGACCATTCTCATGGTGATATTTTTCCCATTATATGATTGGAATTTCCCACATTCAGTCTTGTGTCTGCTACCTATTGTTCTATACTGATGGCCTCTGATTTTTTGTGTATATCTGAAGTGGGTTAAGTGATCCCTAACTCTCCCTTCCTCTAGTGCAGGTCCTGCTTTACTCCCAGACTACTCTAGTCAGCTTAGGGACTAGGGGAGCCAAAGGACAAGCCTTACCAGTGAAAACTGAGGCAAAAAAACCATTGAGTACCTTGTCTTTTCTCTTGTCTCTGGTCATGAGGTCCCCACCCCCTTGAGCAATGGGTCCACATGCTCCTTACCTTTTCTTTTGCTGCCAATGTAATCATAAACCTTCCTTGTTGCCCTTCACCTCCCTTGCTAGTTTCACCTCTGGCTGAGCTTTGGCTTTGCAAACTCTACTCCGACGTAGGCAAAATCTCTGCGTTCCTCTCAAATAGTCTGTTGCTGCTCCCACCTTCTGGGTCCTTCTTTGTGTCCAAGCTCAGTCAGAAGCTCCATGTTCATCCATGCTGGCCTTCTGCCATGCTTGCTCGACTTCCTGTTCTTTGGAATGGATAAGCAGATGTATGGATTTTGGGGTGTTTATCTAGATTCTAAAGCTCGCCAATGATCATCTTTCTTATTGTGTGGGGTTTTTTTATAGCAATCATTACAACAGAGCAGGGACCAGGGCCTGAGGGCATTACTACATTTCACCTACAAGAAATCTACTTTTCTAAGAATTTATTACTCCCCTTTCTGGAGCAAAATCTGGCTTTGCATAGTATATCCTAAATCTTTAATTAACACAACCCCCAGGTTCATTACAGTGTAATTATCTGTTACAGAAGTGGTGACATCATCCCAGTTACAGAACTACAGTTCAACAGCAAATAATAACATAATTTTTCTTTATAAAGTCAAGTTTTTGCAACAAGTCTCTAATGCATAGGGAAATACATGTGAGCTCTTCCTGTTACAACAGTGAATTGAATTACTTTGCCAGGAATGAAACAGGAGGATAGGATTGTTCTCTTCAAACTTAAAATAAAAAATCCTGAGAACTTCTTCACATAATTTTGTTTTTCCCTACTTCCAAAGCTGAAAGGTGACTGAAAAGTAATGTGACAATGGAAAAAAAATAAGCCTTTAGCATACAAAATACACGCCCTCTAGAAGTTAGGTTCTTCAAATAAGTATTAAAATTGCAGTGTGGTGATTTTTTTTCTGAATTTCTGCCTAAACTAGGAACTTAAGGAAGGATCCTGTATCGACAGCGTAGGCCCAGATGCACTTGCAATTTAGCTGCCTAGTCCTGAGCAATGACGATGACACTTTTTTTGGGGGTACTGTTTAAACTTCCGATAAAATCAATGGAGACATGACAGAGTTATAGAATCACTGAGGTTGGAAGGGAAGTCTTGAGATCATGTACTCAAGCAGGGTCACCAACAGCAGGTTGTCCAGGACCATTCTGAATATCTCCACCAATGGAGACTCCACAGACTCTCTGGGCTACCTACTCCAGCGTTCAACCACCATCACAGTAAAAAAGTGTTTTCCTCTTTCCAGAGATCCACATTTTGAAGTCCTCTGGAGAAAGTTCCAATGTTTTATTCCCTTCATTGACTATACAGTAAAAAAGAAGACATTTTAGTGCCCTCTTTCATGTGGGATCCTAACTCCTTCCCTTTTGTGAGGATATGTTTGGGTTTTTTACATAAAAAAGATAATAGCAGTGGAAATTCTCCCTGTTTACGTAATAGCTTACAATGCCAGGAAGCAGGAATTTCGATCAACTTGAAGCTTAGGGTTCATTTCAGGTTACCTGTATGTAGGAGGTTATTTTGGCTATAAGCTCTAGGGCAACCTCTTTTTGGAACTAGCCACTCAACAGTCAGGAATGCAAGAGTCAAGGGACGAGGTAGCGATTGCTTTCAGTGACAAACTAGTCTAGTAGGTAAGACATGGTTCTGCTGGACTTCTGGCTGAAGACTGCCTAAAACTAGATGTCCCATTTAATGCGTGGCAGCTCTAACCACTGATCTGTTAGGCAGAAGATAGTTGTCATCACAGTAAGCCATGTCATGACAAAAATGCTTCAATGAATCTTTAAAAAAAAGGGTAGGAAACACTACTCTCTGAGCTGGCACTACAACACAGCTGGATTTTGAGAAATACAGTTCCAAACCACAACAGGTGATTTCACTCCCAGTAATAGACAAAATTAGGTTTTGTAACACCATATATTAAACTAAAAGCAAAGAGAGTGGACTCAAACTATGTGTTCCCTACAGAGAAAAATGGCTTTTGATGGTAAGGCAGGTGTATTACTGGACTAAATCTAGTAATGATTCAGTAATCATACCACTGTTCAAACTTAAGGGGAGATTTATATGCATAAAAAGTTATAGCCTGCAACATTCCTATGATGGTAATTGGAATGTCACACAAGTAAGGTGATAAAGGAGTGAGAGGCCTAATTACAGCATTCCCATAGATGAAAAATATTCTAGAGTAAAGCTGACACCGGGAGAATTAAAAATATACTTGTGTTAGAATATGTGGAAAAAAAATTAAGAGAATATTGCTGATTTGCCGGTCTTCCCTGCTTAGAGATGCTTCTGAACCTTGAAGAGGCTCCAGGGAATAAAGGAGAAAGTTCAAATTTATATCACTTCAGCAGACATTTAGAAAACAACCGTGCAGAGGCCCTGCACCTCTGTAACAGGCCCTGACAAACTGCTTCCAGCTCCTCTGGAGTAAATGAGATTGACCTGATGAAGAAGATGGGAATGAATACTCTCTGCTAGTGTTTTGCTGGTTGAGTCAAGACGTGAGTACCGTGAAAAAACTAACCTAGGTGCTGTGGAATACTTTGACATGATTTTTGCGAAATTAGGCTGATTTTCTGTTGAGCCTGCAGTTCATAATATTTAATGTACAACACAGTCCCAGACGAGTATATTTTGAAAGATAGTTAATATCTGCTTTGGACTTGCCAGGTGCTGCAAAACAGACATCAAAACTTCCTTACCCACTGCAACCTTTCTCGGTGCTGAATGCCAGCTTTACACAGTGGCTTTATTCTTCTATTGATCAGAGAAGACCCTTCCACCCCAGCCTGCACAGGTCTCTTTCAGTCAAGCCACAGAATGTGGTGATTTCGCTACTTCGGTCTCTCCCCTTCGCATTTCATAATAAATTGTTCAGTGTGCACACTTACTCTTGCCACCCTGCCATGGTTTTAGCTGGGATATTGATCTGCCACGTGTTCCCATCTATAAACACAGGCTGCGCTTCATTTTGCAGCTCATTGTGAAATAAGTTAAAATTGAGGAAAGAAAGGCATTCTTGGCTTTCAGCGGATGCAGGTTTTACTGACATGTTCTATATTCATCAACCAGAAGTTACAACATGGTCTAATAAATACTTCTTACACGGAACAGAGCAAACGACACTTTACTGTCCAGTATTATATAAAGATATAACTCACGTAAAGAAGTGAATAGTCCTTTCATTAAAGAAAGCTATTTTGCTCCATGATTTCAAATTTTAGCTTTCCATGTGCAAGTGTATGTGTAGAAATCACACGAGCTGACATGCCAGGTGTGTATTTCTAACACAGTTCTCAGTGAGAGAGAAGTCTGCTTAGACCAGTATCAAATGGGCTTGAAAGCATTTCTTTTCCATGTGCTTTCCTCCATTGCCTCAGCTTTTCCCTACCCTCATATGGTCTGACAGCTCTGGCTTTTATTATTGCAGAAGCCTGTCCCTGGCACGTGGCTTGCAGACAAGACCGTGGAACAAAAACAAGCCCTCAGAAGCAAATACCAGGCTCAGCTTTGAGCCCAGCAAAGCTTTGTTATAAAAAGCATTCAAAACTTTAGCGAGTTTTTCCAGGTACGCCTCTTTCTTCAGTCAACCACGGAGGACGGCCAAGTGCCCACATTCCACTCCATTTCCAGCCCCAGGAGTGTGAGGGGAGGGAAGGCCCGCCGGGGTTTAACCCAGCGGCTTCAGGTCTTAGTCAAAAGCGGCGGGACGGCCCGGCTCGGGCGGCGGCGGGGCTGCGCGGGGCCGCCCGCCAAAGGGCCGCCGGCTCTCCCGCCGCGCCGGCCGGCCCCCAGGGGTGACTCCCGCCACGGCGGGGACCGCCGGCAGGCCCGGGGCGCCCGGCGGGGCCCGTGGGGAGCGCGCCGGCTGCACCCGCGCCGTGGTAACGCGCGTGCCGCCGGCCGGCCGGCAGGGGGCGCCAAAGGGCCGGGCGCGGCGGCGGCGGCGGCGGCACCGGGAGGCCCGGGGGGGGTCGGGGGGGAAGAGGGAGGGCGGCGGCGCCGGGGGGGCGGCCCCGGCGGGAGGGAGGAGGCCCCGCTGCCGCCTCCCGCTGCGGACGGCCGGTCCCCGCGGTGCTGCCATCTCCTGGGAAGGCGGCGACCCGCCGAGAGGGGCTCCCTCGGGGGGCAGGGGAGGAGTTGTACGTCCCGGCCTCCCTCGCTCTGCTTTCCCAGAATGATTTTATTTTATTTTATTTTATTTTATTTTATTTTATTTTATTTTATTTTATTTTATTTTATTTTATTTTATTTTATTTTATTTTATTTTATTTATTTATTTTAACCCTACCTGTATTTGGCACACAGTATCCTCCAGCCTTGATGTCACTTGTTACCTACCTGCATTGCATCAGCCCAGGATGCCTGGTGGCAGGATATAGTGCGGGCACCGAACATTAAGCAGTAAAATAGAAGGTACAAGGGCAGTCGCACAGGACATTTCCAGGGTGTTCAAGTTGTGGTAACCAAAGTCACGGAGGCACCTTCACAGGGTCCATCTACAGGGTGCGACAGAGGCAGCTGTGCTGTCCCCGGCTTCTGGGCGGGGTGACGGGTCCTGGGGGCAACGCTGGAGTGGCTGGGAAAAACCCATGATCCTCTCTCTGTAGGCACCCTGGCAGATGGAACAATAAAACCCTCCAAAACCCCAAGAAAACACTGAAGTCCCTCCTAGTCTTTGTCAGAGCCCAAGAACTGCCCCAGGCGGTGAGGCAGAGGGAAGAAGGGGAAGCTGTGCAGTCCAGTAGCCTCAGTGTTCATCCGGTTTACCCTCATCTGCTCTTGGAGGCGATGGCTAGCATAGGCAGTTCTGAAATGAGTTATTAGATAAACAAAATGGCACAAGAAAGACTCAGTGAAACAATTCTAGAAGTTTTCTTACCATTCAGACTTATAAAATTCATTTATACAGGCCAGGCAGTGTAAATTTGGGTATGAATTTTCATCACTTTAGCTCTTCCATTGCTAATTCTGTCCATCAACACTCTCAGGGTAAGCCAGTACAATCTGGGAAGCTGGGAGATGGCTGTGGACTGAAACACCCTGGTGTAGGAAAACACGACAGGGCCAGATACATCCATCTGCCAGCACATGTTTCAAATGTAGAATGTGCAAGAGCAGCGCAGAGACTCTGAGTCCAAGCAAACAGCAAGCAGGGGCAAAGGAAAGTTGCTTTTTTGGTTTAGGGTACTAAACCCTCATTTTTGCTCCACAGTCATTGTTTTAGTAGGGATTAATGTCGCCTGCCTGCAGACGGCACGTGTCTGGTTTGACATTGTGGGACCAGAGCTGGTAGAAGCTACAAAGAAAGAAGATACAAAGCAAGGAGACAAAAATTATTCAGACTAGGGATTGGCTTCCATGTGAAAGCAAATAGATTAAGACTTTTAAATAAGCCTTTTGTGGAGCAGAGCGTATAAAAGGGATCTATAGCAGCTGTAGTGACATGGAAAGGGTGAGGAGGGAAGAGGTTTCTTCCAAACCAAGACCTAGCAAATAAAATCAGCAGGTGGCATGTTCAAAATAAATAAAAAGTAGCATGGTGGCACACAATTTCTAGTGAAGCTTTGGAGTTTGCTAAAAAGACAGTGAAAGTTTGCATGTATTCAAAAAGGACTTGGACAGATTCATGGAAGACGAATGCATGAGGCTACATTGACAGCCACTGACACCAGATCAGGAAACCCCTGCACCAGAGGTGTCTGGAGACTGATTGAGTTTTGATTCATCTTTATGGATTCTACAGGCATCTGCCATTGGCTCACATCAGATGTGCAGATGTGGGGATTCCTTAGGGGGACCGTTGGATGAAGATAGTGTAATAGGAACGTGAAGGGTGGGTAAACTCCAGGTGCTGGTCAGAGCACTTGGCAGACCGTCACTTTGGAGTTCACCATGCCCCCACACGTAAGCGCAGAGGGAGAAGGCATCACCATCTCCCTCCTTGTGCCTCTTTTCCTGGACAATCTACCAAAACGTAGGTTTGTGTCTTTGTGCTCCAGTTTGAGCTGGCCCAAGTCACCTAGAGCTAGATGGAGTGGGGAACCCTGGTGTGGGGTGTGACACCCGTGTGCTGCGAATGAGGAGGCTCCTTGCCATGCATGCTGACTCTCCCTGCAGGCGAGCCTTGCGGCTGGACGCTGTTGCCTGCAGCGGTTATCAGGTTAGGTGGCACTTCTGAGAGTCACCTCTGCTTCTGATGTGTTTAATTGTGTCATTTCCCATAAACTGACATATGGACACACTATTCTGAGACAGCAATCCCTGAATCTTCATTAATATTATAGTATATTTCAGGCCGCCAGCACTAGGCTTACGCAAAGCCTTTTGTAAATTTTTACCAGCTAGGAATTTAGGGAAAAGCTAATATGTTGGCTTGTTGTTTTTTGGGGTTTTTTTTTGCCTTTGAACTCCAAAGCAGGAAACAGTTTAATTGCCAGTGCCAGAAGAGATCTCTTTATCTCTATTAAGAAGTTGTTTCATGACTATTCTGAATATGACAAATGTGAATTTATAAACGGACACAAGAAGATCTTTTCTTCATAAAATAATTTCTTCCCAACTTTCTACTTTCCCCTTAACCTTTCTTGCAGATCGTAATTTCGTATTTTCTTTCAACACTCAGTTGACAACAAACTTCTGACAAAGCTGTTAAACTGAACCAAGGACTGGGAAACTATGAGATATACAGAAAAATGCAGTCATTTCCAGGTCTCACTTATTTTGTGGTAGGTAGCTACAGATAAAACCTGTCAATAACCAATTAAATTTCTACAACGAGCAAACAAAAATAGAAATTATTTTTTCTTCTGTGTTTTTTTTTGTTGCAAAAGTAAAATTGAGAACTGAGAAACTGAGAACTCAGTGCAGACACGCAAGTACAAAACTAAGTTTTTAAAAAATAAGGCTTCGTTTTGTATGCCTCCTGCCTACGACAAGAGATTCATGTTTATGTTTGCAGCTATTTTTGCCTCATAATATTCAATAATGTCCTGCATTATTGCAAGGTTAAGTGTATTGCAAACCTTTCTACTACTGTGATTTAATTCTGATCCAACCACATAGATTGACAGTCCGCTAAAATGCCGAGAAAAAAAACATAACAGAACTCAGCAGACCAGAGTACAAAAGCTGAGAAGGTCCAAGTAATATAAAAGAATATTTTTATACAAAGCATGTTAGTTATTACAATTTTAATAACTTTTTTCTTATTAGAAAATTGCAATCAGAAAAAAAAGCACATTATTTTCTAGTGAAACTTTTGAAGGAATCCAGCTATCAAATTTTTCAGATTTTGCTTTACACCCTTTTTCTAATATCTTTTTGGATGCTTAAACAATTTGTCCCCACTTCCTTTCTGTCCTTTAAAATTAATAATTAAAAGGCAGAAGCAGAAATAACTCCTTCATTCTAATGACAATGAATGATTGATTAGTGCTTATCATTCTAAACCACCTTTAATTTTGAGGATTTAAAAGATTTCAGGTGTGACCTATTGTACAAATCACTGCTTTGCCATGGTGTATATTAAACAAACACTTTTATTCCCAATAAGATATGGATACTATTGAGGTGAAATAAAGCATTCTGCTCAGTAGCCTCATCCTGACTTCAGTAATTCAGGGTAGGCAGCACCTGATTTGCACCTGGCAGCGCACCAGAGCATTTCACAACAGCTCATCTCTGGCAATGAGGATTAGCAGTACTACGGGCTTTCCAATGTGTTCAGCCTTATGTGTTCTGCCTTATCAGCGAGAGCACCTCCTGGGTTGCCCTTACGCTGTCCCTGCTTTAGAAACGGTGGTTTGCATAAACCCCTCTGCAATGGCATAACCTCTGTGTACAAAAAGTAGCATTTCTAGGAGGTGCTGGAAACAGGAAAGCTGACACTGCCATTAGGGAGTACTCTTTGGGGTAAGGGGAGCTGTCAGTCCTGTGATGGCTCTGGCATATAAGGCACAAAACACTGGGGTTTTCAGTAGGTGGGCACAATACCCTCACTTGCTGGACAATGAGGTAATGCTCAAATTAATCTAAAAATAACAGTCACTTTTTTAATGACAGCAAAAGGTTGGGACATTGGCATATCAATCAGGAAAACTCTGTCAAAATTGCTGTATGAAAGAAAATGTTGACTCCAGGTCTTCAGCCAAAATTTTCAGATTTTCAATTTTTTTGACAAAAATTTGCAATTTTATTTTTGGGGAAGCATGTTCTTCTGTGCTCCTCACACGTGATTGAACAGACAGGCATTGAATGGAGCCCACAAAGCTGCTACCCTGCTGTCTCGGTCCTGGCTTGGTGTGCTTGGGCAGCCCAAGCTCCAGAAGGATGTGAGTGGGTGCAGAGTGAGGCCATGACTGCGCTGCAACCTGCAGCCTCTGAGCCAACGGGCTGCCGAGCCCTGGCCGGCTGCTCACAAACTGCCATGGGTCTGGGGGCAATTTTGCTGTCAGGTCTGGCTTTGTGGAAGGAGTTTCCCTCCCAGCTGAGAAATTCCCTATGGCTTGTCCAGACCCAGATGCTAATGATGGGCATGTTGGGGTAGGCTGTTCTTAATCCACCTCCAACCACAGGACATGCTTGAACCCTTTTACCTATAACCTTTCTAGTTTGGACCTCTTATTTTAAGAATCAGTGTGGATTTAATCATCTGTAAATTTTTATAATTTTGTTGTCTTATCAAGAAATTTCTTTTCCTTTGGACGTTTCTTTCATTCTCAAATCCGTGCAAAAGCTTAGTGAGGTGGTGCCCCTGCATCACATGCCAAACTGCCCCTACAGACCATCAAGGTCCCCTCTGTAGGGCAGACGAGCTGCATTTTTGGGGGACTTTAAAGCAAAGGGGATAGTCAATAAACCAAATGAAAGGAGTAAAAATGAGTAACCAAATCCCGTTCTCCTATTTAGTATAATTTCACTGGCTTAAAATGAAATATGACTATGGTCAGAACATCTAGGGAGAATTTTGTAAGTGTAAGGACTAGACAGAGGTCTGCTTTCAGGTTGCCCATTGGACTAGACTGGGTTAGTCTGGGAGGTAAAAGCAGTCTGTTCTTAGCCATAACAGGATTTGAAAAAGTTACTGAAAGAACAAAACTGAGAGGAACCAGAGAAATACTAATTGCATTTAGTTTTTATCTATGTAAATCCCCAGTAAGTCCATCTTTTCCCAGTGTTAGATATTTTTTTAATGAGCGGTTTTCTCAGAAGTGCTCCCAGTTAGCCTGTCTTAACTCCTCTTAGTGTCTTTCCCATTACCCTGTGATTATGGAGAGGATTTATGGCTGGTTTGTGCTGGCGTGTGTGCTGGATTCCATCAGTTTGCATTCCCATGCAAGACTTACTCTGATCGTCAAAGAAAGAGGTAGCACAATGAAGCAAACAGGTTTTATAAAACCATCTCCATTGAATTATTTTGTTTCTCAGTGGTGTCCGTCCCTGATGTGCAGCTGGAGTGGGATGTGGGACAGAGGCTCTGCAAAGTGGTGTCCACCTCTGACCTCAGAAGTGATTGTCCTCTGCTGTGGTGGGCTGAGGAGCACCTGCAGCATGGCCCGGCCCAGTCATAAATAACCATTTGTGGGCAAAGTTTTAAGATATCAGGCTGGAGGAGGTGGGGGAGAACAGTCTTAGAGTACAGACTGATAGGATATTAATACCTAAATTTAGGTTGCATTTTCTACGAGAATAACAGAAATGGCTTCAGGCTGAGGACTTGTTTTCCATACCACTATGAAAACCGGATGTGAATATGAAATGCATTGGAAGTGACATTTAAATAAATATTAAAAAAGACCTAGTTTGAAAAACTTTGTCTTGTATTTATTTTGCTGTAACTGCGGGTGGAAATTTAGTCATGGTGCCTCAGTTTAATGTCTGTGACAAATGTGATTTAGCCATATAAAATAGTCAAAGCCTGCAGCCAGCTGCATTGAGGATATAAGTCTGTGATTTACACATATAAAAAACTCCTTGGAGAGATCTATAAGTATCACTTTTTAATGTTATTGTCTTGAGACAAAATACCTATACTTTATAGATTTTAATCTTTCCTGCTCACTGCTAGTTTCTCGGGTAGAGCTAAGGTTTTCTCTTTGTCTTTAGGGTGGCAAAAAAAACCAAAACGGAGTGTAAATCAGTGTCTGACAATTGTTAAGTCTTTTTGCCATATTTCAGTTACAGCCCCAATCTTCCAAAATGAAATGGAAAACTGAGTGAAATTAAACACAGTCAGTAAAGCAAAGCCAGCCTTCCGGTGTCCTCTGGGCTCTGACAGGTGAAGGTGGGTACCTGGGGAGAAGCTTATTTCTTGCATTGGGTACGTCTGTATTGGGAATTTGAGGACACCTGGATTTGTACACTCCGTTTTTCCCTATCTGAGCTGCAGGAATGGATCTTCCCTCTGCACAGCCAGCTCCCCACTGGGACCAGAGGGTGGGAGCACCTGCACCCTCCGGGGGCTCCCTGGCCCTCCTGCAGCTCGGGCACCCCTACCCAAACCAGCCGCAGGTTGAGATAATTTCATATTTTCCAGAAACAGTGTCTGGTGTGTTTCTGGAAGCTGAACTCTCAGTTTAGGACCAAAGATTAATCAAGGCAAAAAACCTTTAGCTGAAATCTTTAATTCAATATAGTATCAGATCTATTGGTGCAAGGTGTCCTTTGAGTTGTGTTTATAGAGTGTACTTCTGCTATGTTATAAAGTGAAATCTCTATTGAATTGAAGTAATTGTGATTAAGCTTCTTCACAGAAGTAACTATACAAATATTTTAAACCTAAAAGCTGTATGTTTGTGTTGACCTTGAAGAACGTGTATGGTAAATTTTGATTTGGTGAGTTTGTGGATATCTTTTAAAGTGTTACTTGGAGAAAGCCTCGGGTTATTTTTTTTCTGATCTGTAATGAAATAACATTTAAAAAGACAGGAAAATCTCAATTTTAATTCGCGACAAACAAATACACTTTTATCGACTAGCTGATGCTTTTCATTATAAAACCTCTATCTTTTCCTAGATCACTACTTACAAAGTTACTGAAGACAGTCATTGAATGTATGACTACATTAACATGTAATTAATGTCATCATCAGCGGATATAGTCCAATTATTTACAAACTTGCTTTCTCAAATTACACCAGAAAAGGAAGTGCTCAAATTCCGGATTTGACATTTTTAGAAGTCATCCAGGAGCAAGGGAAACTCACAAATATGCATCACCACCTCAAGCCAAATATGTACCATTCATGATTAGAGTTATGGGAAAAAATTCCGTGGAATTCAGACTCTTCCTTGTAAGGAATTTCTCTAAGACACGGATATCCAAGTCTGCTGTAGGCTTGCTCCATGGTGCCTGGCAAAAGTTAGGTATCTGAGCGCAGCATCCACAGAATAAAAACATCAGTTAAAGAGGCACATAAATTAGATACCTTAGAAATGCTCCCAAACTGAGCAGGGGCCACCTGTCCCCCGACCCACTTGCAGGCTTCCCGGGGAAGGTACTCCTGAGTGGAAACTGGAGAATGGGACATGCTTTCAGGCTCACAGAGAAAGTCAGCGGAGGGCCAGGTTTAAGCCATGCCCTCTTTTGCAGGGTTTCCTTGGCTGGCTCCCATTGGGCCAGAGGCACCCCACTGTGCTGGAGCTTCTTGTAGGCAGGGCACTTAGGGCTGTAGGATCTCAGAGGGGAACCTGAAGCTTACAGACAAGCACTGTGGTACTCACTGGTGCTGTGTGTAAGCCACATTATACGGTAGACTTAGGCCTTGCTGGCTGGACTAGGTGTGAGATGGACCGGGTGAGTGGGTGGGAGGTTTTGTTTGGCAGCTGCAGGCTGGCACCAGAGCAGAGAGAGGAAGAGACCTGTGGAGCAGTACATTGGTGGGGTGGTGGAAGAAAAACACTGCTCACTGCCCAAGCCCCTGCTGCAGAGTTTTTTTTTTTTCTTTTTAAATAACTGCATCTGGATTTCTTCAGGCATGGACCAGAGCAGCCCGCACCAGCTGTGCTGGGGACCGTGGCTGTGCGTACGGCTGGGAACTGCGTGGTGGCTATGAACACCTCTACCTCTGCCACCCCAAACCTTCATCCACCATCGCACACTGGATTTGGGGGCCAGCTGGTGCCTCAGCTGATGCCTTCAGTGCTCCTGCTGGGGTTTGCCTACCACAAGCTACTTGTGGAAGTTCTGGTTTGGGATGGGTTCTCAATCGCGGTGAACTTGCAGTAAACTGATGGCACAACATGCAACAGAGTGACTAATTTGGGGCATTTCTTTTCACAGAATCACAGAATCACAGAACGGTAGGGGTTAGAAGGAACCTCTGGGATCATCTTGTCCAACCCCCCTGCTTGAGCAGGCACACCCAGAGCAGGGGGCACAGGAATGTGTCCAGGTGGGTTTTGAATGTCTCCAGGGAAGGAGACTCCACAACCTCCCTGGGCAGCCTGTTCCCCTGCTCTGGCACCCTCACAGGAAAGAAGTGTTTTCTCATATTTAAGTGGAACTTCCTGTGTTCCAACTTGTGCCCATTGCCCCTTGTCCTGTCATTGGGCACTAATGAAGAGAGCCTAGTCCCATCATCCTGACACCCTCCCTTTAGATATTTATTGGCTATTGATGAAATCCCCCCTCAGTCTTCTCTTCTCCAGGCTGAACAAACCCAAGCCTTTCCTCATAAGGGAGGTGCTCCAGCCCCATAATCATCTTGGTATCTCTCCGCTGGACTTGCTCAAAGGCCTTTTCTCAAAAGCCAATGAATACTGTGCAAAACACACTTATGTCCACTGTCTACAGCATGCTGTGTGCTCTGTCATGGTTTAAGATGTCCTGATAATGTTACCTCTTTGGTGGCAGAAAAGTCTGTGAACTGTTGCTTAAACAACCGTGAAATTGTGTAGCCATGCAGAGGAGATTTCTTTCAGTCATGCTGACGTAACAGTCCAAATAGTTTCCTCAAACTTGAACCCAAAGATGTTTTCAGAAACTCCTATCAACTCTGATATAACCAACTCTATTTTCTGATATTTGCTTTCGTGTGATTTAGAAGCAGAGAATGAGGAATATGTTATACCGAAACAATTTCTGTATTTATGAGACAGCTCTTCCACTGGTTTGTGTGTTCATCTCCTAGAAGAAGTAGATGGAGTGGATGAAGATATTTTGAAGATATTCTTTTCACCTGCCAAGTATTTGAGTTGCCTGTGACTGTGTGTCAGTCAGAGTGATGCTGTGACAGGCTCTCTCTTAGGGTACCTTCTTAAGTTTATATTTTCTGAGAGCAGAGATGCCATTTGACATGGTCTGCTACGGAAATGCAGCCAGCAAGTACAGATGCAGACATCAGTGACCTGTGTGTTAAAAAATAGGGCAAAAAAGGACAGTGTATGCCCAGGAAATGCACTGGATATTGATTCACAGCCTGCTGAAGTCAGTGGAAAAATGAAGTCTCTACAAAAATAAATTCCTTTTGTGAAGCTATATTAATAGGCAGATCCATAAGGATTATAGTTTAGGGAAAAAGACTGGCATCTCGGAAAAGAAACAGAAATAGCTCATGAGATCTTAGACAAGAGGAAAACCCAAAATCACGCCCTTTCCTGGAAGCACAGTGAAGGGCAAAGGTATATCACCTGCTTTGAGCACACCTATGCAATCATTTTCTCCAGAAATACTGAAAGCATTTTAAGGTGTTTGCTTGTTAGCTGAACCTCTATACATTGTTCTTAGATAAATGAAAAAAAAAAAAAAAAAAAAAAAAAGAAAAATTCTCTTTTACATCTGGGGAAACATAAATAAGTAAATATAGTGGAGGTGGTCCGAAGTTTTTCTGACCAGCAGGTTTCTATTGAAAAAATTCCATTTTTAGAAGCTGTTGGAAGCTTGTTTGCTATGTTAAGTTCTATTTATTTTCTAGTTTTTCAACTGGGTTCTTCAGCTGCTCTTCAGAAGCTCAGTGTGACCTGAGATCTGGGACACCACAGGAGATCTAAAAGTCTTTGGCTCTACTCTAAAAGTGTAGAGTGGGAACCCACAGTTATTTGAGAGTTGGCAAAAGCACAGCAGTAGTGAGCAGGCCCTGCAACACCTCTTCTGCTCCAAGGAAATTAGCGGCACCCCAGGAGAAACTGCCTGAGAGCTGGGATTGAACAAAGGCCCTGCTCCCCGTGCATGTCCCTGCTGCCCTGTGCGAAGCCCCAGCCCCTTGGCAGCACAGGGGCTGAAGGCTCAGGGAGTGGCATGCCTCTGAGCATTCCCAGCCTCTGCTCCAGAATTAGCTTTCCCCAACAGAATATTCTGAAAGGCTGACTTTGCAGTTATTTTCCAAATTAATTTGACCCCATGTCCTTCCCACCCCCAGCAGTTACTGTGGAAGAGGATTTGGGGAGGAGAGGCTGAATTGCAGCAGGATAAGATTTGCTAGAGCTTGGCATGGAGATATCTGGAGGGGGAAAAGGAAAGAAAACTGATGAAAATTCAGGCAGGGTCATGGAACGCTGCTTTCTCACATATGTCATATTTATCTTTGAGCAAGCGTAGTCCCTTAAAATGTTTGCATTGGCATGAAACTAAATGTGTTCACTAGATACCTAGCACACCCCTGTCCCAGGAGGAGCCCTCTTCATCCCTCTGTCCCCTCAGTGCTCTGCCAAGTGTTGAAATAATCTGATCCACATCAGGAGAATCATCTCCTGCTTGTAGCTGGCTTTCTCACCTTTGATATCTTGTCGAGTGTTTCTAGTTCTCTTTCTAGATCTCTGATCTCAGCCCAACCCCCAAAGCCAATCCCTGCTCAAGGGAGAGCATGGAAGTGGTGTCTGGAGAAAGTAGTCTTAGAAGAAATTTGTATATTTATGTCAGTGAGGTAAGGTAGGCTTTTACTTCCAAGATTGACCTGACCCCACTCTCAATACTCAGGTACTCTTCTGTATCTCTCAGAGTGATAAGATGGATGATGTCCACCTTGGGATTAACATCATGACAGAGAATTCCCTGCTCTGAGCTGATGATGACCTCAATTGAACAGATAGAAGTCATACCATCATAGGGAGCTTATTGTGAACCTGGGAGTCCAAGGAGAGTCATGAAGGCAAGACAGTGAATTTTTAGGGAACTAATATGGAGAAACAGAAAATTACCTAGTGGAGAGGGGCTAGGATTCTGTTCCTAGTGGAAAAAAGGTACAAAGTACAGGAGAGGGTGCAGAGGTAGTCGACAACAGAACTGAGCAGAAGGTAGAGGTGGGCAGAGGTGGAAGATGATGCAGAACTGGAGACTAGGCTATGGGCAGCACCATCCTTGAAGAATTAAGAAGGTGAGGTCAAGAAGTTTGAATCTGTTGCAGAAATGGAGAGGGTGCCAGGGCAGGCATGGAAAAAGCTAGGAGAAGTATTTTTCTGTAGCTGTGGTTAGATAGATGCAGAATGTTGTTTTGATTTCTGAACTGAAGTTTTCACAGAACTTCAGAAAAGAGAGAACCAAATTCTGTTTGTCAACAAAGCTTAGCTAGCAGGAATGCATTGCCATGAAGATGGTTAAGTAATACAGTAATGTCAGTTATACACACTCTGATTAAATGATATCCTGTTATGCTTTTCTTCTGTATGATAAATGAGTTGTCATTTTGAAAATTATTAAGGCTGGGAAAATATTCCTCACAAGTTCTCATTTGACTTTGCACAAATGGGATGGAGTTTCCTGTCACTGTCATTTTCCCCTGAGGGATTGTTCTGCTCTGTCCACTAGATTTATGTCTGCTGTGAATAAAAGCTTTTATATATTCACTCATTTACTTGAACAAAACCTGTCATCTAATCCCAGAATCCTACAGACATTAGGATCATGTGAGCAGAGGATCTAATTGAAGACTTCCCAACTAATGCTGGTTTGTTGAAATGCCAGTGATAACTTGAAGATACCTGTACTTTATGTGAGTCACTCTTAACTCAAGCAAGTAATGCAACATCCACGGAAGGACTGGTGAAACTTAAAAGCAGCTGGTCGATGAAACAAACAAGGCTAAAAATGGGAATTTAATTTTTTATTGCATTTAAAAATTAGTACACAAATATATATAATTCACCTTTCTTTTCAACAGTGCTTTAATAAAAGATTATCTCAATATGGTATGTGTCAATAAACAGCAAAGTTGTGAAGTTCATTTCTCACCACTTGACTATTAAAATGTTGTAGGAAAAAAGAAAGATATGCTTTCAGAACTCACCTGGAAAGAAGCAGTACTGATGAATAAAAACAGAAATACCACTGCATGTCCAGGAATTCCAGCAGAGGAAGCTTTTGATATACTAATAGCAATGTTATAGGACAGGAAAAAAGGAGGTAGTTTTTAATTGTCCAAGTCATTAATGCAAAGATTTTATGAAGTAGTCCTGTGTGTGTGTATATATATATGTATAGAAAGATGCGTGTATATATATCTGTACCTCTATATATGCACACTCACTTCTCTATATGCATGAGTGTGTATATAGATTAAAAAAATTATCAATTGATCAAGAAGTGAGAAAGTTGTAGAGCAAAGAACTTGAAAATACATTTGTGCATGACTGAATGTTTCATGGCATGATTACATATTCTTTTTGCACAGGTACACTGCCTCATTCAGTGTGCAAGATGGACCGTGTTACACTGGCCAGTATTTTGTTTTATATTCATTGTTCAATCTATGGCCTTGTCCTTTATTTACTATACGCTTCTCTGAAAATAAAAACTAACCATTTCCTTGTGGTGTTTCCATGGCAATCATCATGTGGAATATAAGACTCTCTAACATAATAATTTAGTTTGACAAAAATACTGTTAGAAGAAGGACTGTTTTTAACCCCATTGAACAGCTTGGGAACTGAGGCACACAGAGATGCCTACTAAATATGAATTCTTTTCGGGATACTTTGTATTATGTAACACAGATTGAAATGCTCAGTGCTTCAGAAATATAGACCCTGGGGCTGCTTGTCAGATATATAGAAAACGATAAGCGTGCAGTCTAGTAACACCTCATGAAAATCTTAGGTTAGGTATGCATAATCAAGTTGGCATTCAGAGGCAGATTCAGGAATAAATCAGCCTTATAGATCAATCTTTGAGCTAATCTCTGAGACCAGCTTTACCTTTCCTCACTCAGCAGCTGCTGTGCATGAGACAAGCTCTTAGAAACAGGAGGGGCTCTTGCTGCACATCCCTGGCCCAGCCTTGGTGCTCTCTCCTGTGTATTCAGGGAGGGTGTCCCCTCTCTATATCTAAAGCAGCCAAGAGGATGGGTTGTTGAGGTGGACTTGAGTATTTCTCCTTCTCTCACGAGACTTACTGGGAGTCACAGCTTGAAACCCTGTTCCTGATTTGGGTGCTTTGTCTTCTGAACTGTAGAGAACTAGCTCATACTTTGTTCTCTGAATGGCAGATGCTTTTTACAGGATGGAACAAGTGATTGGAGAGCTCCAGAAAGTAGGCTCCAGAAAGTAGCCTGAGAGGGATCAAGCTTACATTTTTCACTAGGTGTGTGATTAAGTTTGATGATGTACCCGAAGGCAGCATTTCATATTTCGTTAAAGCTTCTGTTTCAGCTTGAACTCTGTCACCCAAGAGATTGCTGCTGCTTTGAATATCTGCTGTGTATGGCCGGGATAATAATAATAATGATTGTGATTCTCCAGTTGAGGCCAGTGTAGTTCTGTGTGTGCCTGGAAAAGTAGGTGATCACTATTCCCACACACAAAATCCAGAAGTATGGTAAATCAGACAATAGAGACCAGACTACAGAAGTAGGGAGAGGTGAGAAGGGTGACACACTGGAAGAAATAAAGAAAAATGAGAAAGAATAAGAGAGATTATTGCAAATATCCCAAAGCAATTTATGACACATTATTTATTCATACTGGTTCGTGCTTTGTTGAAGATAGCATTTGCAATAAAAATGTTGAACGGCAAGGGGATTTCTGTAGGTGAGGAGCACAAAGTCCTCTAAGCCAAGTTTTGCAATGAGGCTATGGCAGCCATGCAGCTTCCAAGCAAATTCCAGGAATGAGTGCAGTCACAAGACAAACTGGGATGTAGCAGTCACAGAAGAAAGAAGCTTAGTTTAAAATTTCTCCAGTATAAGGTGTTCTTTCTAAGAAGAGACAGTATCTTAGCAAAACAGACAGTCATCTACAGAGACTTAGAGACAGAATGCAGAAGAGGGTTCTTTTACTTAATCTAAACATAAACAAATTATGGAAACTGCTTCAGCCTCATGATAATTATGTGTAACACAGATTTGTGATTATGCAAATCCACATGCATTCAGTCTAGGAATGATGCTGCTGACTGGTTACTTTAATAATGTTCAATAATGTTCAGTTAATTGTATCTGGAACCTGTAAAAGGATCCACCTGTGCAGGTCCTTAATTCTGCTCATAGCAGTAAATTGATGCAGGGATACAACCATTTATCTCTCCCACTCTGTGCAGGGTCAGGTACTTTATTCTACCATCAAATCATCCCAAGTTACTCTGATCATTAATAAGCGTCACTAAACATGGATGATACCATTCAAGACCATTCAAACCATTCAAGATGTGGGATGCATCCAGAGACAGTGGCTGTCCAAGTTCTTATGGGTGCAAGCTACGTAAGGCCTCACACCATTACTACCTACAACAGGAGCACAGATCTTTGTCAGATCATAGAATCACAGAGTCATAGAATGTCCTGAGTTGGAAGGGACCCACAAGGATCATCAAGTCTAACTCCTGTCCCTGCACAGGACAACCCCAAAATTCACACCATGTGTCTGAGAGCGTTGTCCAAATGCTTCCTGAATATTGTCAGGCTTGGTGCCGTGGCTGCCTCCCTGGGGAGCCTGTTCCAGTGCTCCACCACCCTTTGGGTGAAGAACCTTTTCCTAATATCCAACCTAAACTTCCCCTGGTACATCTTCCTGCCATTCCCTTGGGTCCTGTCCTCGGTCACCAGAGATGATCAGCACCTGCTCCTCCTCTTCCCCTTGTGAGGAAGCTGTAGACCACAATGAGGTCTCCCCTGAGTCTCCTCTCCTCCAGGCTGAGCAAACCAAATGACTTTAGCTGCTCCTCATATGGTTTCTCCTCTAAACCCTTCACCAACTTCGTGGCCCTCCTCTGGACACTCTCCAGTAGCTTTATATCCTTAATGTACTGTGGCGCCCAGAACTACACACAGTACTCGAGGTGAGGCCGCACCAGCACAGAGCAGAGCGGGACAATCCGGTCCCTTGACCGGCTGCAATGCAGTGCTTGATGCACCCCGGGGCACGGTTGGCCCTCTTGGCTGCCAGGGCACACTGTTGGCTCATGTTCAACTTGCTGTTGACCAGAAACCCCAGGTTCGTCTCTGGGGAGCTGCTCTCCAGCCTCTTGTTCCCCAGTCTGTATGTACAGCCAGGGTTGACGTGCCCCAGGTGCAAAATGCAGCACTTGCCCTTTTTAAAATTCATACGGTTGGTGATTGCCCAGCTCTCCAGCCTGTCCAGAACCCTCTGCAGGGCCCTTCTGCCCTCGAGAGGGTCAACAGCTCCTCCCAATTTTGTGTCATCAGCAAACTTAATTAGTATTCCTTCCAGTCCTACATCCAAGTAATTTATGTAGACTTTAAAGAGTACTGGCCCTAAGACAGATCCCTGCGGAACCCTGCTAGTGACTGGCCACGAGCCTGAGGTAACCCCATTTACTATGACCCTTTGAGCCCGACTCATGAGCCAGTTGCTCACCCTCTGCATTATGTGTTTATCCAGCTGTGTGCTGGACATTTTGTCCAGGAGGGTACTGTGAGAGGCAGTATTGAAAGCTTTTCTGAAATCCAGAAAAGATCACATCGATTGGCTTCCCTTGGTCACCTAGGTGGGGAACCTTGTCATGGAAAGAAATCAAGTTTGTTAAGCAGGACTTTCCCCTCGTGAACCTGTGCTGGCTGGGACCAATGACTGCATTGTCTTTCAGGTGTTTTTTTCAATAACTCCCAGAATTATCTTCTCCATAATTTTGCCAGGCACAGACTTGAGACTGACAGGCCTATAGTTACCGGAGTCATCCCTATTGCCCTTCTTGAAGACTGGGACGTTTGCCAGTTTCCAGTCAACTGGGACCTCTCCAGATTCTCAAGAGCATTGAAAAATCATTGAGAGAGGTCTCCCTATGACATCAGACAGATCTTTAAGTACCCTCAGATGAATCTCATCAGGCCCCATTTACTTATACAGAACCAGCTAGAGCAGCAAGTCCCACACAAGTTTGGGGTTGATTGGGAGTTTATCATTCCCACAGTCATGGTTCTCTAGCCCAGGGCTCTGGGGGTCCCAGAGCCTGTCATCAGTGTTGAAGACTGAGACAAAGAAAGCATTAAATGTCTCTGCTTTGTCTATGTCCCTGTTTGTGAGGTGACCATGCTCATCAAGTAATGGGCCAATGTTATTTCTGGCCTGCCTTTTGCTATTAACATATTAAAAAAAGCCATTCTAATTGTCCCTCACAGTTCTGGCCAGCTACAACTCTAACTGGGCTTTGGCTGCACAAATTTCCTCCATATAGTGGTGAACAGCACCTCTGTAGTCCTCCCATGTCACCTGACCTTTCTTCCACTGCCCATATACTTTTTTTGGCCTTATTTCTAGAAGATCCCTGCTTAGCCAAGTCAGCCTTCTGTCTCACCTGCTTGACTTCCTACATTTTGGAATTGACTGCTTCTGTGCTCTTAGGAGATGCTACTTAAAAAGTGACCAGCACTGATGGACCCCAGCACCTTCAAAAGCTTTTCCCCAGGGGATCTTACTAAGTAGTTCCCTTAGCAACATGAAATCTGCTCTCCTCGTATCCAGAGTTGAGGTCTTGCTGGCAGTTTTCCTCTTGTTACCATAGATTTTGAACTTGACTGCTTCATTGTCACTGTGGTCAAGGCAGCCGCCAATTGCCACTTCACCCACAAGACCCGCTCTGTTAATAAGCAACAAATCGAGGAAGGCACCTTTCCTAGTCCGTTCCCTTAGTACCTGTACCAAGAAGTTATCATACAGATGGTTTAGGAATGTTTTGGACCTGTTTGTACCAGCTGTGTAATATTCCCAGCTGGCAAGTTGAAGTCCCCCATAAGGACAAGGGCAGATGACTTAGAGGCATCCCTTAGTTCCTTAAAGGATAACTCATCAGTGTCATCATCCTGGCTGCATAGCCTATAGTAGACTCCCACAACAACATCAGCTTTATTTGTCCCTTAATCCTTACCCAGAGGCTCTCAACTGTGCCAATAGCACAGCTGAAAGCTCCGTGCATTCCAGCTCTTCCACTACGTACAGTGCCACTCCCCGACTTTGCCTGCCCTGCCTATCCCTCCTGAAGATCCTGTAATCATCCATCACGGTACACCAGTCACAGGACTCATCCCACCAGGTTTCAGTTATGCCAATGATGTCATATATCTGGTGCTGGACCAAGGCTTCCAGTTCCTCTTGCTTGTTCTTCATGCTGCGTGCATTTGTGAAGGAACACTTCAAGTGCAGTTCATTGTGCCCATTGCTGTGTGGAGCACTCTGAAGAATCTCACCAGCACACAGCTCCTTGAACTCTGGTGTGCCATCCCGTTGCTCATCACTTACTAGCATGGTATTGTCCCTTTCCCCCTTCCAATCTAGTTTAAAGCTCTATCAGTCAGTACTGCTGGCTCCTGAGCAAAAACCCTTTTCCCCTTTTGAGAATGGTGCATCCCATTGCATGATAGTGAACCTAGTGGTGAATAGACTGTCCCATGATCGAAAAACCCAAAGTTCCGCCAATGACAACAGCCTCAGAGCCACATGTTGATCAGCTGGGCCTGCCTGTTCCATTCAATATTCTTCCCTGCTATCCCAGAGGATAGAAGAAAATACTACCTGAGCATCTGATCCTTCAAGGCTCTGAAATCCCTTTTGATTGCCTTTGGACTTATGCTTGCTACCTCTTCTCTGCTGACATGAAGAACCAATAGTGGGTAATAGTCTGAGGACCTTACCAGACTAGGAACTTTTCTAGTGACATCTCTTACCCTGGCCCCAGGGAAGCAGCAGACTTCCCTGTGGGTGGGTCTGATCGGCGTATCAGACCCTCCATTCCCCTCAGAAGGGGGTCACCTGTAACAACTACCTTCCTTTTGTTCATGACATGAGTGGTTGTGATGTGGGGCGTAGGCTGTCTAGACTACCCCTTCATCGCAGAAGGACCTTTGTCCTCATCATCAGTTGTCTGCCCATCCAGTTCCAGGGCCTCATACCTGTTGTGTACAGGCACCTGGGAAGGCTGAGAGTGAGGCAGGCTGAGAGTGGATTTGCCTGCTGCCCTGAGAAGTAATCTGCTTCTATTCTCCCCCATCTCCTGGGCCTCCTACTTCTGCTTTGTGGTGAGGAGATAGGGGGCCTTTGTCTCTTGTGGCATGGTTGGCTGCTGCATCTGTCTCAGGGATGGTAGGGTACCATTCCACCAGTCAATCTCCTCTGACTCTCTGATACTCCTCAGCCTGGACACCTCCTCCCAAAACTCTACCACCAGGCTGAGCAGCTCCTTTACAAAATGATCCTTGATGATTAACCCTGTGTGGACTTTGCCATTCAAATACCTTTGGGAACAACTTGCTACATAATTTGATTACTTTTTTGTTGCTGTAGAATGGGACAACATAAATAATATTCTGTGGGAACGAACAGTATTTAGCTTTTGGCTCCATCCTGTATGAGTGATTTCACTCAGCCTGGTAACTTCTTTAAAGAATAGCAGTGGTAAACACATGTAAACTTGAATTTAGTGTTTTGTCAGCTGAATTGGCCCAACTGAAAATGAAATACCAGTTATTTGTGTAATAATCTAAGCCAATTCTTGCAAGGACAGAGCAGCAACTCCCCAGTAAATACATTAGTAGCACATTTAGACCAATAAGGTGTTCAATGCACGGGCTTTAAGTAAAATATCCATGAAAATAAATGTGGGATGTCCAGCTTTTGCCCTGCCTAACATTGCACCATGAACTAGGTGGAGGAAACATCTGAGGTTAGCCTATACTGAATAGATCTCTTACTGAAATGGTTGGCTAATGTGCACAATGGAAATACACAAGGCATGATTCTGAATTTTGTTGGTTTTACAGTGATTTAAGTTCATAGTTCTTAGTGTTGCTGCCACAGTTTTCCTATGGTGTGAATAAGAGAAGAGAGTTAATAATACTTAGGGGATCCTATCCTATCCTTTGCTTACTTATTGTTACTGTAAAAGGAGGTTAAAAAAGAGGTGGTCTTAAATCTTAAAAAATGGGCAGGAAAGATTGCCTCTTGGTGTTCTTAGTGTTACTGACTAAGATGCCAAATGTTTACAAAAGATTTACTAGATCTCTGGAAATTGTAGGATTTGATTACTGGTAACATCTTGAGGTTTTTTTGTGCTCTGATAAAATTTGATTTTTCTCTCCAACAATATCCATTGTGTTCACCCTACTGTTTACTTGCTTCTAACTTTTACAAGGTCACTTTTATCAGTTTCATGTTCTAATTGCTTCTCTTTAACTCTTGTTATCTCACACTTCTATAAATTTTACGCAACCAGTCAACAATATTGAATTGCCCACTGTCCTATTCCGTCATAATTATGAAAAACTGCACTTACAGATTTGGTCAAATCCTTAATGAGGCACCATTTCTTGCTAAGTAGTTGCTGAATAGACTGAATTAGTACTACAGAGCATTATTCTTTGCTTTCGCTTCCTGACAAGAACAGTAATAGTGTAATTTTATGAAGACTGATGCCCAGTAAACTGGTATCTCTGCAAAATAATACCTACTCTATTTTACAGTGAATTACTTTATGATTTGTACAAGTATCATGCTTTCTTTTGTTTCCAGCTGGAACAGCAGCAACACATAAGGCTGGAAGCAACACAAAAATAGTTGCTCTTAACAGATGTCTTTGATTCATCCTCAGTGAATGTTGGACAGTAATTCAGTTTTTAAGAAAAAATTGCTCCAGAAGGACATATTTAATATATTTATATCCACATCTTGTTATTCTTTAAGACTATACTACTAGTGAGTTTAAACTGAGTAAACTCTTACGTAACATTGCTTTGACTCTTGAAGACAGAAATTTTTGCAATATATATGTGTATATATGTGTGTGTATATATATACACACACAGAGGCTATACTATACAGATAAAATATAACAAGTTGATAGCAGCATTTCTATCACAAATAGAAAAACACTGATGTTACAACAACAAACATATTAGCACTTGGCATCTAATATTTTTTAAACATTGCTTTTTTTCTTTCTTGGGGAAGGGTGGGAGATTTTAATGCAGAAGAACAAAACAGTGAATCAGACTACAAAGTCCGTGTTAGTATTAGGAACAATACTTTTGTTTTATAGGTATTTATACAGCCCTCCTCACTAGGGTAACATCTGAATGCCTTACAGTTTTTAATATGTTCTTCGGAATGCTGTTGTCTACAATATGCCGACTGGGAAGTAGAACCACAAAATAAAGCAAACATGGGGATTTAGAAGGCTGAAATTTCTCTTAGATCTCTGATATTAATATCATCTACTGGGTATCTGTGAAGGTCATCATGCCAGATAGAGCCAAACAACTAGAAAATTAGTCATGGGGATTTGAAGCTGTTTGACTATGGCCCTTATCTACTATCTCATAAGAAACTTTTGGTAACAATAAGGACTCAGAACTATTTTTTTTCCAGATTCACTGTCATGCCTTTATCACTGGATCATCAGACCTAATTTTGTCTCAAAGAATGGGAGACACACAATTTCACAGAATCACAGAATGGTGGGGTTTGGAAGGAACCTCTGGAGATCATCTTGTCCAACACCCCTACTTGAGCAGGTACCCCTAGAGCAGGGGGCACAGGAATGTGTCCAGGTGGATTTTGAATCTCGCCAGGGAAGGAGACTCCACAACCTCCCTGGGCAGCCTGTTCCACTGCTCCGTCACCCTCACAGGAAAGGAGTGTTTTCTCATATTTAAGTGGAACTTCCTGTGTTCCAACTTGTGCCCATTGCCCTTGTCCTGTCATTGGGCACTAATGAAGAGAGTCTAGTCCCATCATCCTGACACCCTCCCTTTAGATATTTATTGGCTATTGATGAAATCCCCCCTCAGTCTTCTCTTCTCCAGGCTAAACAAACACAAGTGTCTCAGCCTTTCCTCATATGGGAAATGCTCCAGTCCCCTGATCATAGCTCTTTGCTGGAGTTGCTCGAGCAGTTCCACATCCTTCTTAAACTGGGGGTCCCAAAACTGGATGTAGTACTCCAAATGCGGTCTCACTAGGGCAGAGTAGAGGGGGAGGAGAACCTCCCTTCACCTGCTGGCCACACTCCTTTTAATGCACCCCAGGACACCGTTGGCCTTCTTGGCCACAAGGGCACAGTGCTGGCTCAAGGTCACCTTGCTGCCCACCAGCACTCCCAGGTCCCTCTCAACAGAGCCGCTTTCCAGTAGTTCAGCCCCCAGCCTGTACTGGTGCCTGGGGTTGTTCCTCCCCAGGTGCAGGACCTTATACTTGCTCTTGTTGAATGTCATGAGGTTCCCCTTGGCCCAGCTCTCCAGCCTGTCCAGGTCTCGTTGGATGGCAGCACAGCCTGCTGGTGTATCAGCCACTCCTCCCAGCTTAGTATCATCAGCAAACTTGCTGAGGTTACACTCTATCCCTTTGTCCAGGTCCTTTGAATATATTACACAGGACTGGACCCAGCACAGACCCCTGGGGAACACCACTAGTGACAGGCCTCCATCCAGACTCTGCCCCGTTGATCACGACCCTCCAAGTTGGGCCAGTTCTCTATCCAACTCACTGTCCTCTCATCTAACCTATGTTTCCTTAGCTTGCTTGTGAGGATGTTATGGGAGACAGTGTCAAATGCCTTGCTGGTGTTGATATACTGAAGAAAATACAATTTGCTTCTAAGTAGTAACAATGAACCCTGTGAGTCTGGAAAAATAGAATGTGGTGGCCAGAGAAGACAGCTGAGAGGTAGGGAAGCATTTGTTTTACACTGTGTCCTTGAAGAGAGCTGAGAGACTGATAGAAGGGAACATCCCACCTCAGAAGACACTGAGAACTGGGTGATGAACTGTATAGTCAAAGAGAACAACTAATTAGGATGTTGATAAGAACTAAAGCTAAGTGCCGTTTAGCTGAACTATCCTAATTATAATACTAAAAATAATGCCTATAAGCTGGGACCCACCCCCCCTGAAATAAGACCCTTACTCTCTGAGCATGTGGTAAATTTAAGGGGAGCTGTACCTTTAAGTTGAAATAAGAAAGAAATTAACCAATTGTTAGCTGAGAGGTGTGAATATTAGCTGCGACTGCCAAATTTAACTGTGTAAATGCCTTGTAGTTTCTCGGTGCGGGGTGCTAGCTTTGTGGAGTTACCACCTAACATCCATCCTTGTACAAAAATGAAATGAATAAAATACCTCCGCTCCGTGTTTTACACACTGGGTGAATGAACCTACTTTTCTGGATAACAAAGTCAAGACAGACAACATCCACTGCTCTCCCTTCATCTACCCAGCCAGTCATGCCATCATAGAAGGCTATCAGGTTGGTCAAGCATGATCTTCCCTTGAAGAATCCATGTTGACTGTTTCTGATAACCTTCTTGTCCTCTACATGCCTGGAGGTGACCTCCAGGATGAACTGCTCCATCACCTTTCCAGGGATGGAGGTAAGGCTGACTGGCCTATAGTTTCCCAGGTCCTCCTTCTTGCCCTTTTTGAATCCAGGTTCCTTATTTAGCTTACTTGCCGATTTTTGTTTATACACAGATTTAAACAAAAAGGTCCTTCCATGAATGCTGGAATTGATGCAAAAATTGTACTTGGAGGCTGAGCTCCTGTGTGAGTCCTCAGATTTGTAAGAGGGACTGAGCCTATAGCCATTCCCTCAAGAGAGGGAAATGGGAATTATAGTAAGCTTTAGTAAGTCCTAAAATATTAAAATAAGTTTTGATTAGAACTTCTTCTTGTAGAAGTGAGAGCTTTAATACAATTTATCTCCCTGTCTGCTTAAACTTGTTATACCTGTGAGATTCTTACTGCTGTTGAGTTTGACTGAAGTTGAACAATGGGTTTAAAAATTTTCAGAGGACAGAGAGAGAACAAAGGGGAAGAAGACTGGCAAAATGACAGGGGTCTAGACAGTTAAATACCGTGCATGTACAAAGAAGAGCTGTGCATCAACACTGCAGAACAGGATGCATTGTTTAGAAGAACTAACAAACTACATATGAGTTAACAGTGTGATACTACTGCATTAAGCCTTGTTATGAGGTCTAATGTCTATGGCATTAGTAGGACTGTCCTATGTAAGACACCACAGACTGGCATACCCATTGGGGCTAACGCATGGCATATCTTTCCATCTGATATACTGTCATCATTTAACATACTTTTGACATAAACCAGAAAAAGAACCTGTCCCTTGGTGTAAAACAGAGAATAGAGAATGAGAAAATTGAATAATTTGAATCTATGGACTTGCCAATAAAGTGCGTGATGTAAAAGCCAGTAGGGAGACCCACCCAGCCAGGGCAGGCCTTGGGCAGGGCACAAAGGCAATGGCTGCCTGGGTGGACAGCTCCACGCAGAGGAGGAAAAAAGGGTGAAATCAAAAGCTGAGTGAGCCACTAATAGTGACACCACTTCTGAGGCCAAAGAGCCAGACAGGAATTTTCCATAAGAGAATGATATGTCAAACACGAAAGAAGGGTTAAGGTCCTGGAAGGAAGGAGACAGAGGGACAGGGCGGGTGCAGGAGGATTGTGAGGAATTTTGCTATGGTTTTCCTACATGCAGTGTATTTTTCCTTTTTTTCTGGTCACAAGATCTCTCCCTTATTGGCACACTGGTGTACATTAACCACAGCCAAGCTTAGGGCAATCATTTCATGTTTGGCTAAAGGACTTACTTCCTATTCCCTTTTACTCTTGTGGGTGCAATGATCCTCTTCAGGAAAACTGAAGCATCATGAACCCATGTCTATCCCATTTTCCCTTCACTCTTGAGCTCTTCTGAAACTTCAGCCCAGCGTCTGATAGCAGTAAGTGCACAGGGAGGATGGTATGGGTGGCTGGTTCACCTGGCTCTCAGTATTTTTATAAAAAACTCTACTGTTATGATTTCATCATTGTCTGAGCAGCAGAGAATCAGGCCAGAGATTGCATTGCTGAATTCACTAGTGAGAAGGAAGTTTTGTAGTCGTTTCTCATTTTCCATGTGTGCTGGTGGCACCATTTGCCTCCATAGCGCACACCTAGTGATGGCAATGGGGTGACTTTCTGTTGTTACTAGCTTTCAGCAGATGAAGTGAGAGAATCTGATTATGATCTTACACCAAGTTCAAAGAAAAGATATATGTATGGCTGGTGTGGTTCTCTGGTGAATTGAGATTCTGCTTCCCATATTTTAAATAAGAATGTCAGATGCAAGAACTCAATGCTATAGGTAGACACTAGTGCAGAAATTATTAATAATTTTATGCAGAAAGGAAAGAAAGCTGGAAAAATATAAATGATTTTTCAATTGGAATAAATAAAAAAAAGCAAACCTTGATATCTACCACCCAGAGATCTTAGCAGCTAACAGAGAGTGGATGAAGAAAACCAATGTTGGATTTTGACATTTTTCATCACAATAAAAAATGTATTTACTTTCTTAACATAAGACCTGACTCACTTCATTTTGTATTGTTGGTAAATTTTAACATTTTTGCCCCAGTGATTCATGTTGCATGAGTAGATGGTTGTCATTAGATATGCTTCTTTTCTCATTAAAATAAAAGCATGAGCTTGTGTCACCCACCACAAGCTATTTAAAGAGTTTCTCAGTATTTAAGGTCACTGGATTTCAAACAGGAAATGGAGGCATGCTGTGGGAAAATCTTTAGTGTAAATGTTTGAATAATACAACAGTTTGAAGAACCTACTGCACAGAAAAGAATTAGAAGTAAACTCTTTGTGTATGTGTGCACTAATGACACAAATCTAGCATCTGTTAAGAGAACAACTGAATTGTTATTTTGGTTCTTATGTCTATCTGATACTATGATTCTTCTCACTGATTAGCCATTCCCTCAGTAAAAATCCTGTGCATGTACTTTATCTCCTGTTATTATTTATTCACATTCCTCATAAGGTTGCTGTGTAGAACAATATTCTCCTGTGTAGAACAATATTCTGATGAACTCCTGAGTCACCCTGAGGGATGACTAGCCCCACTGCTGCATACCCCTCATTCCTTTGGGAAAATCCCTTGATCTGACATGGCTGGGCCACTGTTCAGAGAGGAAGGAAGGATTCAAGGGGCCAGAGACAGACAAAACAAACAAGAGGAAGCTTGACTCCTAGGCCTGGTGGGATAGGGATTCCCCAGAGAGAGGAGTCCTGCTTTTCATCCTGTCTCTTACTGATGATTCTCCAAGAAAAATGCCTTGGCAAACTGAGTAGAAGGTATGGCCCTTAGGGAGCTTCCATCCCAGTACACTTCTGCATTTGGTCCCTACTAAATGCTTCTTTTCAGTTTCTCATTCATTACTCTTGGTAGCAATGTGGCCTGCTTGTTTCAGTGGTCACTTTTACTGAGCTGCTCTGCAAACAGCTACCTCAATGCAGCTAATGGATTGGCAAGCTATGGCACTGGGGAGGGAAGAGGTGGGAGACAGACATCTTCAGCTGAATTGTGAACAGCAAACCCTCAGAACAAGTGACTCAACAGGTTCAGTTCCCTGTCGCTCTTCCTTGGGGGTTTGGTGCAGAAAGGTTACTTCACCTGGGATGGAGTCGTAGTCGGGTGCTGGCTGAAGCTCAGGAAGTTGCCCTTGCTAATGGGATTTCATATGGGTGCAGAGAGCCACTTCGCTGCCATCACAGCTTGTTAAGAGGTAAGGAGGAAGGCTTCAGCATCATCTTCAAGATCAGAATTCAAGAACTTTATAGACCCTGTTGGGATTAGCCAAAAGACACCAAGTCCCAGTACCAAGTTTCTGATGGGATTTATTTCATGTTTTGTGGTCAGCACCGGTCCTGACTAGCCAGTTTCTACAGCAGTTAGCATGGTGGCGCTGGCTGTGCATCTTTAACAAGGCCTGTTGTTGTCGTCCTGTCTCTTGGACATCCTCCTGTCACTTTTTTTGAGGGTAAGAAGTCAGATTGTTATTTACCATTGGTGAGTTAGTATCTCTGCTCAGTCCTTGCTCTCAGATTTGTAGTTTCATGTTCCTTCAGCATGCGAGGATAAAGATGTCCCAGTTTATATAGTTTAAAATCCATAAGTAAACACTGAAAATTGTTTTCACCTCAGGTTTGGTAATTCGTGTTTTCTCCTTCTCTTTCCTACTCGATAACCTGACTTTTCCTCCAAGCTCAACTTTGTAACTGTATGTTCAGATAAAGCAGTTATTGTGGGATCATGCAGAGATTGTTTATTATCTGCTCATCCTCATTCCTCAGAAACCCCATTTCCCCCCCCCCCTTTTTTTTTCTCTTCCTTTATCTTTGCATTCTCTGGCTACTTTAATCATTGATTTCTTTCACAATCAGCCCTTTTTTGCATTCTATATAGGCTTGCCATTTCCATCTACTGTCTTTTTGGTTCTTAAGACTTCCATAAGATTATTTTTCCCCTCTTAGCTCAGATACAATTTCAAGCTAGTTTGCTTTTTTTGTCTTGTTTATTAAATACCTACTATCTTTTCAATCTGACATCAAATGTATACAGACTTTAGAACATACTTTGAGGGAAAGAATTATCAAAGGTATGGAAGTGAGTAGAAAATGCTCCACAGATTTACCAAAGGTACATTGTACCTCATTAGCCCAGTATCTTTATTTGAAAAGAGTAACTATTGACTACGTAAAAGAAGTGATATAACATCATGGAAATTATTAATTAAATGGAATAAGGTGGGGATTAAGCCAGTAATTATAAAGTGGCTGGTGAACTGACTATGTGCTGGATGACAAGATGCAGAGCTAAAAGGGTAGGAATGAGCCTTGAGGGATTTTGCTAGTGTAGTGCCTCAAAAATGATTTTTGGGATTGGTTTATTTAATATTTTGATTCATGACTTGGGAAGAAAACATTTTGATTGTCAAAAATGGAGACTGATTGCTGATGTGAAGGAAGATCAGAAAAGAGGATGGGATGGCACTAGGCATTGATATCTCACTTTGAGGATGACCATGACTCTCGGGCCTTCTCCCTTCCCTTCTCTTGTCTTTCTCTGTTACCACCTTCCAGAACAGTTCTTGCAAGTTCATGATGAAAATCTCTGCATACTACTGAAGGTATTCATGGTACCATGTGGAGGGTCAATGTGCTAGAAAATCAGGCAAATGTCACTGCTTCAGCCTCAGCTGTGTGAAGAAGATAAATTCTTTGGTTTGTTAGCCATCATGAAATCTCTTTTAAGGCTACAAAAACTCTAAGATTTACATGAGTTTATTATACTGAAATGCAAATCTCAAGAAATCAACTTCTACAGTTGAAGACAGACAATAAATGATGAAGCCTAAGATGCTTCAGAGGAACCCAGAGTCTGATACAACTTCGAGTCATTTCCACTGTTCCCTACAGTTAACAGAACTCAATATCTAACATAAAATTATGTCAATATAGCAGCTTTATTCTTTCCACTCTTTCTATTGTTGTATAAACCAAAATATAATAGATACAACTACCAGAATCTGAATTTATCCAATTTCCTTTAAACCCTTTCTGTGTTAGCAATGTATGACATCGTAAGTAACACAGGGGCAAAACTTTTTTCATGTTGCCCTAAGGAAGTTGTCACAGACAAAAAAGTACACTGCATAATTCAGAATCTAAAATTTTCTCCTCATTATTGATAATTTTTCTATACTTTTGAACCATGTGGTGACGCAATATTCTTCCTGGAAGCCAGTAACTTGCATGAATACACCCAACAGGGCAGCTCTTCAGATGGGAGGCAGATGCACATGTAACTATTTTCTGTTATTTGATGCTCTACACACTGCATCACTGGTGGAATTGCTTCCATGAGTAGTGATTCAGTAACTTAAATCAGTGTTGATTTACATCAATTTAGTTCATTCTGTACATATTCAGCATTACACAGAAGGCCTTAAGTAGTCTTTCAGATCCACAGAGGCAGTCCGAGAGCACACACACAGTGTTTAGTGTGCAGTTTCATACATGTGAAGTATATGAAAAAGCTTCATCCTGCATCCCTGCTTGCTCCCCCCAGTGCATTATGGCAGGAGGAAGCCCCAGAATGACTCTCATAATCTGCCTGGCTCACAGGGGCGTGAGAGGGTGAGGAGGAAACATGTCACTTCATCTTCAGTCAGTGAGAAATGAATCAGTGCCATTTCCCTGGAACAGGGATTAATTCCTAGCGGAAAAAGTTTTACACTAATGGTCACACAATCCTTGAATTAGCAAACAAACGAGCAAGCACAATAGCAACCAGCGTCATAATTAACCAGGGATTTAAAGAGCTGGGAAGACTACAAAATTGCTTAAATGGTTTCTTTTAAGGAAATTATTGCGCTCCAAAGTAAATTGTTTTTATTTGGTGGTAAGAAGAGGTATGTACATTTGAAAAAATTTGGATCTGTGCAAAAAAGAAAATTGCATCAGCACAAACAGTGGCTGTTTCACATGTTGTCTAACGTGGCCCTTCCTATTTCTAATCCACTTCCTGGAGTGCAGGTTTGATGGAGTCAACTGCTGCCCCAAGGCCCATTTGCTTATTAGTTGGGATAATGTCAGCAAGACTGCTGAGAGCTTGTGCTTTTTAAAGTGAAACAGATGCTCCACAAACATTGCCCTTTCTTCTCCAGCTAATGGGCACAAGGGTTTAATTTGGAATTAATAATGGGTCATTTCTCTGCAGAACCGCCCATGGTCCCATGGGGATGACAAAGGGCAACAGGATTGGACCTTCTGGCTGTCCATGGTTCAACCTCGACAGTGAAGCCCAACCACAGACCTTTTGCACCTGTAAAGTAGAAGCAGGCTAAGAAGGATTTAATTAGTGTTAGTTTGCTTTGAACTCAAACATAAACACACTAATATAGCATAGCTGGTAACCGATGTATAACCATTTTCGTACACAGTGTCCCAGTACAAATAATACTCTTGCTGCTAGTAGCAGGACACGTGCCTTATGCTAACTACACAAGCCCCAATCTGGGCTTATTACCCACTTGCTGTGAGAGCTTGCTGTGTGCAGCGGAGCTTGGTACCAGGTGTCTCCTGTTGTCATGTGAAATTGAAGCATGAGATAACAGTGAAGGCCTTGGAGGTATAGGCACAGGTTGAAAAGAGAGGCCTGAGAACTATGGACAACTAGTTGACGGTTGCCTAGTGGTTAAGAGCTGACAAGGTTGCTTTTGCTTTAAGACAAGAAGATGCAGCTACACAAAAAAGAAAAACAGGCAAGTGACACAATAAGGTATCTGCTTCAGCCTGGAAAATAACCCCACTTTAGCAACACCCAGCCTGTAGTTCAGGACCAGAGGTAAAGGGCTCAGAACCATCCAGAGCCTGGAAAGTCATATGAGAGGAGATCTCACATCTGAGGGCAATGGGAGGGGAGAAAGATGAGACCTGTTTCAGGTCCAGCTTCCCTTGTCAAAGAGCTCTCAGGCTTGATTACTTCCACCTGGGTAACTAAGACAATCAAGGACCATAGCCACTAGTACCGACTAGGTGGCTTCAGCTTCATGATACTGTATAGCAACGTGTATTTTAATCAATGTCAGTCCAGTAACAATTTTGGTTTTAAGTTTATCAGTCTTTTGAGCAATCCTATCACAGCAATCTCTAATTTGTAAATATATTCAGTTGCAACAATCGGCAAACAATGAAGACACATTTTGGCAGATATTGTTATCAGTGTACTTTTTGTTGGAAGTGCTAGAAATTTCTTACCATGATCTTAAACCCTTTAAGGTTAGACAAGATGAGTGTGACGGCTGCCGCGTACTCTTGTGAAGCATCATTTTTGCTCCATGTGATGGTCATTAAAGAGGGCCTGTGTTACAAAAGTGAACTTTAACTTCTCTTTGCTATATTTTGGAAATGAAAAAACATATCCATTTTACCTATCCATGCTCAACATTTTGCAGTGTTGATGATTTTTATGCTGTCCTGCTTGAATTTTATTCTCACTTGCCTTGGATCTTACCTTGCTTTTTGTGGACTGGAATCACAGCTTGTAACCTTGTAACTGTTTTATATTACTTTAAAACCACAGAAACCTAAATGTTCCTTCTCACTTACACACACATATTATCAGGATTGCATCTCACTTTCCTGGTTTTTTGTCTGCTTTTGCAGAAGGTGCTAATGGTATTTGCCTGTATTTTATGACATTTCTACTTGAATAGTTTTGCAGTCTGTGGTACCGCAACTAAAGATGATTTGGTCAGCAACAGCAATAGGTCTGATTTTATTAAAATTGAGAATTAGCATAAAAATATTAATGGAAAGATTAGTTCTCAGGCAGTCTAGACTCATTAATTTCCATATTGCAAATCAGCACAGGATGCAGGTAGCTGTCTCTTACAAGTACTTAATTCAACAGAGAACTTAAGTCCAATATTACTACTGCAGTTTGTCTCACCTACCTCTAAATTCAGATTTTTGACTCCTACATCTGAACTAAACACCTGAGCTAGCATTTATCTTGAGCCAGTGAAGAACACCTCATTTTTCAAGGCTAGTCTCTGGTAGCCAGTAAGAACGTGAACATCTTAGCTCTGATCATGTATGACTGCAGATGCATAGAGGCAGAACTCACCTGCCCTGACATAGGTCTCTATGAATAGGTAAGAACCCTGAATAACTTGATCCACTAGGGCTGCTTCTTACAAAAGACATTTTTGACAGTGGTGGTATCTATCTTCTAGCAGTGAGAGCACTCATCTAGATCTGAGTTCAAAGCCCTGAACATAAGATCATCCTGCCATGTATAAGGTAATAATCTCAACTAAAATGCTACAGGCTAGGCTATGAGCAAATACTTTCCATGCTGTCTGATGAATCTGGCCATGACAGCTGTATTCCTCCGTAGCAAGTGATTATGGTATTCTACTACACACGTCCTTTTTATCTGGACCATATCAAACATTTTATCTATATAGTGCTTAATTGTAAGGAATCTGATGCAGGTGCCAGAAACCAGCTCTTTTGCTTTCTAGCTGCATTACAGACCTAGGTGGGCACTCCCAGTTCCTGCGACCCTGGTAGTCATTACTGCATAGTCATCCGGCTGCAGCAGGAGGGATGGAAGGTATCAGTCCAGCCTTTTTCTTCACATCCATAAGAAGGCTAATATTCCATTTCAGCAGTCACTATTTGTTCATCTGTAAGAATCAAGCTAGAATATTTTAGCAATTTATAAGGTTCTTGTGATTAAATCTCAAAATACTGTAGATAGTCTTTGGGGCAGCAGTTTGCTTTCCCTGTAATCATGGGAGGATTCCTATGGCTAGATTTTTATTTTTAAACCTTGTATTCTTTTATCTTACTGGTACAGCTATTTTATCATACCAGAAAATTGCTATGCTTATTCACATAATTTTGCAAAAATTAAGGCAGTACCAATGCGCAAATTATGGCAATGCTCAAACTCTCAAGTCCTTTTGAAACCAAACAGTAAAGTCAAAACCAAAATAAATGCCATTTATTTCCAATTGCTGCACATTGCCTAAGGTGCTTCAACCTTTTTTACACCTGTACGCTTTCACACAAGCTGCTGGAGGGGTGTTTCCCAGAGCCCCTGGGGCAGTGCTTTCCCTCGTTCTTCTTATGTCCTTTCCCTTTCCCTTTCTTTGCCTCTTCCCCCTGGCCCCTCCCCGCCCTCTGTGTTTTATTTTTTCCCCAACAAATAACTTTCACTGCCAGAGACTATGTATGCCATCAAATACAGATCCCACTAAGAAATATTAATGGATATGGACTTGTCTCAAAATCCGTTGTGCAACACCGTATTTTTCGTTTTTTACTGTAGGGTACCTGTACTACACATGTATGTATTTGTATACACACAAACATGCACGCACACTTTATCCCTTGATTAGTGAGTTCTTATTAATGCCTTTCATTGCACTTTCTATGAGGCATTTCTTCCAGAACACCTTATTAGGACTGACTCTATATCCAGGACTGTCCAGTAGCTGGAACACTGAAATACCCATTTTATTGCTGATTACCTTGCTCTACTTTTCCAAATTGTAAGTAGAGTTTAATTACACACACCTCCCCCAGGATCCTACCTTGAAGAGTATTGTTAAACCTATACATTTACAAAACATTGACAGGAAAAAGAACACATCATTAGGAAACTTGTGTAGGACTGGCAGTATTTTTCATTGTTAACCAAAAAGTATATTCTCAGCCTGAAGAGGAATACTGAAGATCTTAGAGAAAAGATCTGAGCTCACAGTTAGAAACAAAACATTTCAGAAACCTCTGTGAAAGGGAAAACTCCTCTAGGCCTCTCTCTTCTTTCTGCGATGCCTGTAATATTTTTCCCTGGGTAAGCAATGTGAAAAAAAACCTCAATGGAATGCCAATGAATTCTTTGGTTTCAATCCATTCAAATTATTTCCATGATGTAATGAGCTCAAACCTACAACTTTGAGGCAGACAATTCCTACAGAGGCAGTAGAGTACCTAGTCAAACAGGACTCAGCCAAATCATTGGTCATCAGGAATGGAAAACTGATATTGCTCTGCAGTTCAGGATAAACCATTTCAGACTAAGGAACTGCAGCAGAACCCTTCCTCGACAGGAGGTGTAATGCATAAATACAAGCCCCCAGTCTTTAACAGTCCTCCCAGTAGGGAACTTAAAGAGTGTAAACTCTCACTGAATTCATTGGCCACAAAAAATGCTCAACATGTTTGTTGCTAACAATATTAAGTATTTTGGAGGCATCCGCTACCTTTCAGAGATACCTATTGAACTGGACATCTGACATGCAGTGACTCAATATTATATTTTCCTGGTAGGTAATGGGGGAAGAAGACTGAGTGGATCATGCTGCAGGAATAAGAGAGAAACTTGTTGTTCCGAAATGATGGAATTCCTTATGATATTTTCAGTTAAATAGTTGTCTTACATTTGGCTTGTACCTCTCAAGCACACCTCCATACAGAGTCTTGCCCTTGAAAGCTGTAAAAGTTGACAGGAATCAGGAATTTCCTAGTTTCACTAGTGCTGTGCTTTAATCATAGCACTTTCTCATACTTCAATTTTCCTAGCTGTAACTTTTTTCCTAAAGGCCTGTGACGCTTTATGTGTTAATCTGAGTGCTTTGAGATCTTCAGCTAAGAAATATGTAGGTTGTTGTTTTATTACTGTTATTAACTCACCTCAGTTGGAAATTACTTGCTCCATATTTTACAACTCTTTCAAAACATGTTACACTAAAAGCTACTTTAGTATCCTGAGAATCAAATGGTGAACATAAAGCTGGAGAAATGCAGAAGAAAAGCAGAAATATGTAGAGGCATATAATTTAATTTCGCCTCTGATTTTCTATATTCTCATATTTCATATCCAACATTTTGTTGTAAATAATTGGCAATGAAAATTAAGAAATTCATACACGGCAGAAGTAATGTGTGTCTGCCAAGTAGTAAAAAAACATAAAACAAGAGCATGTGTACCTTAAAGAGCCGTTCCATTACAGGTACTCCATTTTGACGTGTCTCCATCCATTACCATAGGTGCATAGAGCTAGGAAGCTGGAGATCACATACCTCTGATATTTGCTCACTATTTGAAGAAAAGGCAGGGGTTGCTGAGATCATGTCTGTCCTTCTGTGAAGGTTACTGCCCCTCCACCCTCTCCTGAAGAGCTGTTCATCTCTGTGCCCTGCGCTCTGCTTCAAGCAAAACTCTTAAACAGTGTAACAAAGGGTCTGGATTATTCCGACTAAATAGACTAGGAAGCATCCGCATGACCGACTTAATGGAGGGAAGCTGTAGGGACAGTCACCTTCAGCAGGCAGAGGATGACAGGGACCTGGACACAGCCAAGCCATCAGTGTCACAGCTGGAGCTGGGAAAGGGCTGCTTTATTCCACACCAGTATAAAACCTCTGGGACAATCAACCTGTGTTCGTATGGATGTCTTTCTGAGGGTGGATTCCTTCAAGTGATTGAATTGGATCTGTAACCAAAGGTGGATTGATACAGGGGTAACTTGGAGAAAAGCTGAGCTGCAATTCAATGTTACTGAGTGTTCTTAACTGCTTCAGCCATCAGCCTGACTCTCTGAGGCCAGCATTGCTATTGCTGTGTGTCTCAACGCCGCAAAGACTAAAAGCTTATCCCTGATATACAGGCTTTTCATTTTTCTCCAACTCCGTTTTTAACACCAACTAAAGATGAATTGACTGCTGCGTGAACAAGAGTACTGGAGACTGGCACACAGCAAATCTGTAGCCTTGAATAGACTGGCAAAAAAAAAAGCGTAATTATTATCAACTTTATTTAAAATAACAAGCCTGAAATAATGCCTTGGCTTTACCAGCTGGTATTTCCTCTAAGCTAATTTAAAGTACTAAACCTGTTATCAGGCATTCATTCCAAAGCATTTTGACTGCATTAATGGATACATGCACAAGCTTATTGGCATGATATATACTGTCAGTGCGTCAAATGGGACTCGTAGGGGTTGTGCGTGAAATCTCACTGATGCTAATGAGGGCTGTAATGCTATGTTGAGTTTTGGGGTCCCCAGTGCGTAGTGATTGTCTGGCTGTAAATGGTGTTGTACGGGTTATTCTTTAGTATTACTGCCAGTGTGAGGTACATTAGCAAGTGCATTGTATCTCTTTTGTGTTCACTCCTATTTTCTGTGATAAGGAACTGAGTACAGCCTCCACTGATATAAATTCAGTTAATTTTCATTAGTTTTGGTGAGAGCGGACCCTTAATGACTGCATTTGTATGTGTATGCATCTAGCACATATTGCTAGGTTTGGCAGTGAAAAGAGGTGTCCAGTGGGCAGCAGGAAAATTTTGGCTTATTGTGAGCACTTGCTGATGTGAGATCTTGGCATCAGAGGCCAAAGGAATTCGAGAGGGCCCATGGTCAAAGTCAAGCTGATGACAGTATATAGGGCTAAACTGCAGCAAAATGAGTTGTTGCTCTCTCTCTGTCCTCTCAAAGGAGAGGTGCATGTTTGCACATCTTTTGCTGACTGATGAGTGTGTGTGAGACACAGCTCAAGTAGGTTGTAGCTCAGCAGAGGACCACTTGCAGTCTTTGCAGCCATACCGAGTGTGAACCTCATCAGGAGCTGAGCCAGCTCTGAGCTTCTTGGGCTAGGAATGGCTGGAATATATCTCCACTGGTGAGAACAGTCGGAGCTTTGTTCAGGCCCACCCTGGTGCCAGCAGGATGGAAGAGCAGGGTGTGGAGGCAGCCAAGCTGACTTAGTATGAGCTGGGACATATTGGGTATAGTATAGCCACAGTCATGCTGCATTAGCCTAATATTGCAATCAAGCTAAACATATATGCCAAGAGCCAGTTCTAATAGTTAAGTGCACCCTGAGCACAGCAAACCTATAGCTGGATCTTTGCTGATCAGTCCTCCTGGCAGAGCTGTACTAGTTCAAAGATATCTGCCACAGGCTTCTTTTGCAGGGCAAATAAATTTCTGTCCTCCTTCTTTACCCTCTATGCTCTGGCATTGGAGCTGAAGCATTCATCTCTCTATGTTTCTCTTTAGAGAGGATGCACCGTATAGCTTTATAAAAGATTTTTATTTTAAGGTTCCTGGGAAGCCAAAATTATCTGACATCTTTTAATTGAGCACTTGCAAGCCCTAGTTGACAGCCAGCAGCTGAAATATGCAGGAGAGTGAGCCCCACATCTTTTCTGGAAGTTAATTTAGTTCATTTGATGGTGCAGTAGAAAAGCAAGGATGGATTCCGGCAGGATGAGTTGTCAGAGAAGGATTTAATTTCTAAATAGTAATAGCAAGTGATGGCCTTTACTGGTGAACACTGCTTGGAAACTGGCTTCCAAAGTAGAGGTAACGCAGGAAAGAGAAAAAAGTAGGACACAGTCAGCAAATTGTTTCACTCACTAGCTGCATGGTGATGTTGAACACTAAAAGCTTTTGATAAGTATTGAGCTGAATTATTTTTGTTGATATCATCTTGTTTCTGCCAAATGGACTGTGCCTGGCCTATAGAGTATAACTACAGTTTGTAGCATGTAAGGTCGAGCCATCACTGCGGCTGGATGGTGTGGCAGTCTAATAAAACACACTGGATCGTTTTGACTAGCACAAATCTATCTTAAGGCCAAAGACAATGTGTTTTTGGTAAACTTCTGTGAGCTGATTGTTATCAGACTTCTGATCCACACACACAACTAATTTCATGCTGCTGGACTCTGTCTTCGAATTAGTAATTGTATACTCATCACCAAGTCTCTGTTCAGTGGAGGACGACTGAGGTACCTTCGAGAGTATCTATGCTAGTATTTTAATTTAGGTTAGGAGTGCACTTCAGAAGTGGATCCTAATCTTAGTGCACACACATACTGTCCTTCAGTTTATATATTGTGGTTTGGTCTTATAGCACACAGACTCAAATAATTCTGGAGAAACTTAAACTGGGAAATACACTTCAAGACCTCATCCAATGCCCTCTGCCTGCTAAGGGGTGTTAAATCCACAGGACCAGACCAGCTCTAGTCTGAAGTTAAACCTCACGGTGTGGATCTGTTGTGTATATTGGGCCCTCAATACCAGCCCACTTCCATTGCACTGCACTGCTTTTTAATGTAGGTGAAGTCTTAGGATAGGATCCAGTGCATGAAGCAACGCTGGCCCCCGTGCCCATCAGGGAGAGGGCTCAAAGCAGAAACAGCAGGGAGGGCGGGAGTGAGCACTCAGCTGTGCTCAGCCCAGGAACCTCCATCTGCCTCAGAACTGCAAGCCAAGACCTTCTTCAGAAATAAGTACCCATGTATTTCTTAAAAAAAAAACTAGAGAAAGGGTCAGTTTTCATAAAAAAAAAAAACAAAACAAAAACTGGGTGATAGGCCTTTGCTGATGTCCTTTTTCTTCAGCAGCTAGGAAGTTAGAAAATGTTCTTGTTTTCAGAAGGGTTTTAAGGTGAGAGTTGAAAGTTTTCCTTTTTGCATTTGAAAGTCAGATTTCTTGCATGCATTTTCTATTAAAGCTCCATGGACAGATCGCTTGCTTTCCTGTGTGCCCACATGTCATATTTCTTTTGTCTCTGCTGAATCATGCAGCAGAGATATCAGACAATATTAAACATATTGAAATTAGTAATGCCACACATTCTGTTATTACAGAAATTCATTCTATAGCCTTACTGATAATTTATTACTTAATATTGCAACATCATTACCTGAAAATGTACTAAGGGACACCTTCATTTTGGTAAAAATCCTAAAAATTTAGTTTGAATAGCTGGATGACTCATTAGACAGGAATATAGCTTTTGCTTCCCATGACCTGTCTCTGTATTACATTGAACTTGGAGGGTGCCTCTCCAGATTTTCTGGTTATCTTTTGGAATCTCCATTATGGAAAGTGAAAATAATCTACCAGTTTGGGGCCAGTCCCCAAAAGTGTTGACAGTGTTCTAAAAATGGAAAAGTGTCATTTTGGCCTTGCAGAATACAGGATTCCCAATAGGGGATGCAGTTACATGCTGCTTAACGCTCTGTTTCTGAGAGCTGGTTATTCCACAGTAACCCATTTACAGGGTTTTTTGAAATGACTTTTTGAAAGATTTGAATAAACAGACTGTTTGAAGTTTCAAGGCAAGAAGAAACTACTTTGCAAGGTATAAAATCTTAAAACAATACCAGGCCTTTGTGCTATGACATCCTCAGTATTTTTCTGGTCCAATTTTCTTCTCAGACACAGGACTTATATATCAGAGCATTACAGACAATAGATTTACAACTATATTGTATTTCTCTAGCTGGTAAGTGATTAGGACATATTTTTCTTATCTTTTTGCCTGAAGAATAGCAAAAGTTTCTCATAACAGCTTAATCAGTAAATTCACTAAATGGAAAAAATTTTGCATTTGCATGGCAACTGAATCCAATGCTTCCTACAGTTCATGTGCAGAAGCAGAAGCTTGTCTAAACCAAAAAGTCTGGATTATTCCAATGTAATTTCTAAAAGGCTTAAAGAGATTGGTTTTAAGGATTTGGACTAACTGTGTTTTAAATCAGTTTCAACTCATTCACTACTGACCAGTCTAACATTGGAAAACTCTTAAGTTGTTAGCTTGAACTTAAATTCAAATATGAAGCTTCAGACAATGTACAACAAAACAAGATGCTTGTTAATAAGAACCTTAGCAGACCAAAAAGGCTGTTTTTCACTATCCTGGTGAGGACTACAGCCAGCTGCTCTAATTTCAAATACCATAACATTGTTAAAGCAGCTTCAAATTAGTTACTGTGATTTAGGAAATGTTTGATAAAACCACTTTGATGTAACTTTTTACAACATGACTTGGAAGGAAGTCTAATTTTGACCTTGTTTGTAGTAGTGAATAAAATATCTCCCCAGAAACTGATGATTACCTTTACAGAAATGTAAATGAAAACAAACCAGCTCCATTAAGTGCACATTTTCAAATCATCTGTTACAAAAAGTAACATGAAAAGAAAATCAAGGTCCTGCAGTTACTGGAGTAATTATAGAAATGCAGCATGAAAATGTAAATCAGGTTACATATTAAGAATGGGGAGGAAAATACTTTCTTACCTCACAGAAAGTTTTGAAATTATTGAATCTTGTCTGAAATGGTCCTTAAATTTCTCAACGTTTTAATGAGTTAGATTTAAAAATGTAGTCTGTTTTGGACAGTAGAAATTTTCCTTTGAATTTAACAGTTCTTCTAAAATGCTAACTTCGAATATACTAGATTTTGTAATGAAAATTATTTGACTTAAAAGCAGAAGTCTTCATATGGAAAACAGGTCACTGTGACAATTGTGAAATGTCATAATTGGTGACAATGGTGACAGAAGCACAACATAATTTTACTTCCATCAGTTTTTCCATTAAATCCATGGCTAAAATGAAGAGGTATTTTTTTTGACAAAAAGCACTCTTTAAAAATTTCCTAGTCAGTTCTGATATCTATATTCTACTTTTAGAATATCATTCATTTAATGAGTCGGTTTGAAGCACAAATCCAGTTATTCACCAGAATCTCATTTCACATTCTGTGTTTTTATTTTGTTGATTCTACTCTTCTGAAGTATGAACACGCGTGACTGACATTATCTAAAGACTTGAATGACCACTGTGAATTACCATATCAATGTCTTTGTGCAGAGGCAATGCTGCTGGGGAAGCAAAAGGATAATCAGGCAGAATTGTCTTGTCTTCTATTAAAAGAGACTAGGAGCAATGAGCAAGTCTCTGGTATGTGTCTTTTTAAAAGTCAGAACCAAGTGCTAACTTTGGATCTTCTGGGCTGGTTTTCCAGTCAGTCTTTGCTCCTTTCATTTAGTATGATTTGGCCTGCCTTGAGCCCGGTTGCCAGTTCTGAAGCCCACAGTATAAAGTTGTGGAGAAATTACTGTACATAGCTGTTGAGTGAAACTTGCACACTTGTATTAAAAACACTGTTTGTGCATGTGGAAACATTTAACCTTTCCTCAGGAAAAAAAAAATGCACACGGGAGTCTTGTAGTTCTTAGAATCTATGTTAGATAGAAACCAAAGTTTTGAACATATCTGCCAAAGGGAAATTTGTGAGGAGAAGAGTGTAGAGATTGAAGTCAACTGTATTGATATTGGCAGGTTATCTCCCGAGGGCCCTGTGGTCAACAGCAAAACACCTGTGACTAGGATGTAGCCCAGCAAAAATAAATACTATGCCCATACCTCTAAACAAAACATCCTTGGTCTTTGGAGGCAAGTGACCCAACAACATGAAATGTCTTCTTTGTATTAGTGTAAGAGCCTTAAAAGCTTCTCATAAATGAGTATTTCCTCTGATCCATTTCTCTCTGACCCATTTATATGTCAGTTCTGACTGAATCATCAGATCTTCCACTGCTTACAATATGCAGCTAAATGTGAAGCTGAAGATAGACATGGTGTTCCCGCCACTCAATACATGTTTATTTTTATCAAACGCAGGATTTTACTCTGTCAAGTCCCCTTTAAGTGGACAAGATTTCTTTCCTTCTGATTTCATTCCAGCTTCACTTAGGAAGAATCATAGTCTATGGTATGATATAATGGATTCTCATGTAACAGAAAATAACTGCTGTTGCCTTTCTGTGGAAACATTGCTAGTTTGGGAAAATGTCAAAGAAGGGCTTCTGTCCAATGCAAGTCTTGTCTTTACAGAATATAACAAGAGCTGGTGAAATATAAACCAGATATATTTCTGGATACTCCTTGGTGTCACCTTTTTGGTTTTAGTGATTTGTATGTAATTTGTTAATCGATGGCTTCCCATTAAACAATGTACTGGCTTGGTTATCCATCTTAGATGCTCTATAGATAGCAAATAGAGAGGGACATAGTAACTCAGAAGGTAAAATCTTGGCCCCCCGAATTTCCTAAGATTTTTGTGAGGTGTTTCAGTGTGACTGGGATTTAGGCTTTGATATTTAGGTAGTACTGACAGGCCTTACCACATGTAATTAAACTCAGTTCTGTTGCTTAGTTTTTTACATCTTAGGTGAAGAGATACCTTTCACTTGATCACACAATAACCATTTAATGTTTCCCACATAAAGTAACTGGAGTGAAAACAGGAGTGAAGAGACACATGGAAAAACTAAATTTTGGGGAGAACTGGTGCACTGATCCTTGTAATGTTAGAGACTTCCTCTTTCAGAAACCTCTTAGTTTATTTTTTGATTATTAAATATGCATAAATTATTTGGAAAACTGGCTGAATGTAAACACAAGGCAAACCAGAAACCTTTAGTAATCAGCTTTGTGATTTACACAGTAGAGAGTTCAGATTCTTGCCAAAAGCCTTGAGTTATGGAGCCACTGGAGTCATTGGAAATAACTGTCTGTAGTGCAGTTGCACTGAATTTTCCCAGGTGGCTGTAGAAAATAGGGAGTGGTAGCTTGGAGAAGATTGCCTTAGACATGACTCATGGGTTTTGTGATTTAACACATCATTGTGCACCACGGAGTAGAAATATCTGATTGCATGCATGCTCTTACCTTCTTGCAAATGTGAGATAACATAGAATAGCTACAATCTGCTTCATCAATATATATTATCTTGTTTTCCCCAAACTGAAAATATAAACATGACTCATGACTGTGGCTCAACTGATGAACAGCAGTTTATGAAACTGGAGAATTTTTTCCTGTGTCCCAGGCTTTAGCTAGGAGGTAACTGGTGATGAGTGTCCTTCAAGATGAGGTGTCTTACCAGTCTTCCCTGACCTTCCTCCAATATTTGGGTTTAAAGGGTAGAAATCTGTGTACAGCCTAGGGGAGGGGATTTGCTTTATTTCAGTGCTGACTTCTGTTGAATATGCTAAAATGATATTTAGGTGGCTTTAGGGCAGAGTGCTCTGCTCCATGGCCTCTTAAGTACATGGGTTAAAAGTACCCGTGGGAGGTGAATAGACTGTGAAATGTACAAGTATTCCTCTGGAGGAAACTCTGGGTTTGAAACTAGACAAGTATCAGGCATATTTGGTACAGTTCTTCCAAATACAGGTGCAGCCTTTGTTTAGAAAATGTTATATTCTGGTTGACAGTTATCATACATTTTATCCCCTGAAAAATATGGAGCACTGTTGATCTGGGCCATTTTTCAAGCTCCATGTAAACGTAAAAAAGTCAGGAGCACTTGAACTTATACTGGCCAGCTTTGGGAGCAGGTAGAGAGTATGCTCCTTGGAAGCAATTTGTTCAAGTGACTCAATTTCAGGTTCATTAACCTTATGCCTTAGGCCACAGAAAATTTCAAAAGAATCTGACTAAGCCTGTGAATTTCAGAACACGCTTTGATAGTGACCTTATAAATCATTCTAGGAACTGGAAATAGTAGTTTTTCACATAGAAGGGAAATGTAGTACACTTGAACAAGAGGATCACAGTAGGTTGTGAAAACAAAGACCATATAACCCAAGGGAGCAATTCCACTCTGGCTCACAGTCTCTGTTTGTAAATGCCATGTGGCCTGGATGTCAAAACACTTGGCATCTCTGCTTTAAATAATTTATCATGATTGCTTTTAAAGTTCAGAGCACTTGTTCATGACCTCTCTTGAAAACCCACAATAAATATTACCATTGCAGATGAACTTGATGGTCTTTGAAGTTGTTTTGATTCTAAAAATGGTAATAGAGCTTATGTGCAATATTTTATTTTCCAAAATTAACTCTTGTATACTTACACACAAATATGTACAAATCCTTTGCTGCCACCTGAAATTCGTTACTCAAGTACTGTGGTAGGCTGCACTCTGCTAGAGCTTTGCATTCTAGTCTGATTTTGCACAGGGAATTTCATTCCGAATGGCAAACAAGATTAAGGGACTGATTCTGCATCATTAAACCTGCAAACGTTTACACCTAGGCTTAGTAGGAGCAATGTCAAAGCTAAACCCTAGATCTTTTGGTGGCAAGACCACTGATGGTCCACTGCACAGGGAAATCAGCAGAGACATGCTAGTAACCAGTTTCAGAAGAATGAAAGCTGGGAAACAAGTCTCACAATTTTTTTCCTTCTTGAGTGACAAGTAACCTCAAGAGTCATCGTAGAGTAAGCTAGTTTGACAGCTGAAAGGATGGTTGTAGGATGAGAACTGCTGGAAGGAAAAATGCGGTTATCTTTCTGGCAAATAAAGAAGCAACTATGAAACAGAGTCTGGGATTCTAACACAGAAAAGCTTTTCCCTAAGACCAACAGAAAGAAAGGTCTAAGGCTGAAAAGCATAACAGTGGGAAGAGTGATTAGAAGAGCCTCAACTATAAGTCTGATCTACAGCTATTTTGTGTCTTGGGATTACCAGTATTTCCAGTCCCAAATATTGAACAAATATTGAACAAAGAGACAGGGCCTTACTCATGAGAATGGCTTTAAAGTTATGTTTTGTTCTAAATGTCCTCAATCATACATTAAGTTTATGCTCATCAAGCTTATATAAGAACCACCTTTATGGTGTCACAGGAGGTTGACAACACTGTATGTTCTTGAGATAACCAAGTTGTGTTTTATCCTCAGTAGTTTTCTTTTACCCAATTTATTTTGCCATAAGGTGTCTTGGATTTCAAATAGTATCAGAGAAAAAAGTCTGGAGGCTGTGGTCTCATTTTGCTAAGTAAATTAAAGTGAAATATTGGTGCTATGGCTGTCTAGATGCATTTTTTTTTGCTTTTTGCTTGTTTTGAACTAACCAAACAGTATTTCTTGTTTCTTCCTGTTCTTAATTTGTTTTGATTCTTAGAATCCTTTCCTTAGCTTTGTCCTTGTTTAGTTTTGCTTTTTTATTGTGATTTTGTTGGGTTTCATTAGGAAAAATCATTCTATCATACTCTCTTGCTTTTGAAAGTATTTTTGCTTTGTTTTGAATGAAAGATGCTTTACAGAGTGAAGCTGTTGTTTTGTACAATTTCCTTGCTGGCAGCACTAGTCAATCTCAATCTCCTGTTGCGGGTGTTTAAATAGTAAAAAGGGCTATGTTCAATTTCTAAAGATTTCCACTAAAAAAAGTTAACAAAACTGCAGCTCATGCTCCATTCCAGACACTAAATTACACCTTCTGGGTGCTTCAGAGAGAACAGCACTCACACACAGATGATGTTTGTAAAGAAAGACTTTAAGGAAGCTAAATGTCCCCCTTTATCTGAGGGAAGAAAAGCAGAGTTATAATATCATCCTGGAAAAACAGCTGATAGTGTTAAAAGTGGGAAGGACTGGCATTCATGAAAAAATGGTGGTAACAGTCCTCAAATGAATACTTCTCCAACGGAGATTTACTGATGTGGTTAATGGCACAACCCTTCTTCCCTGTTTATGTTGCGCTAGGTGCTCATTGCCTAGCTCCTAGTCAGCTCACTATCTCATTAAAAAAATTACTCCTTGTTTTGCCTGCTATCCTCTTGCTTTTGCTTTTACAGCCTCTGACCATTGTTTCTATTGCTGTTTCTTGTCACTGCTTTGCTGTTGCTATTCCCACTTCGCTGAACACATCTCAGCGCAGCAAGATTTCTGCCCCCTTGGGGTACAGCTACATAAGATGTGGGTCACAGCACAGGTCTGAGCCTTAGCCCATACCACTTAACATTAAAACCCCAAGTCCAAGTTTGGCTACAGGCATTTTGAATGAGATTCATCTCAGATAACTTCATCTCTCTCTTATAAAGGCACTTATGTCTGAGCTAATATTGTTTGATTCCCTCTATATTTAAAAAGTAACTACTTTTAGAGCATGATTCATCTCATTCTGATAGTGGTGCTTAAAGTAGTTCAGGCAAGTTTCAGCAAATGCATGTTCCATATGATGGGGTTCCCAAAGTGATTTCCTCAGATGTAGACACCTTTGTTGTGTATGTCTAAATTTAGACGAGAACCGACTCAGGAGAGTAGTAGAGTGAAGTATCGTATATGAATATCCTGTTCTTTTTCTAACAGTGGAAGATGACTAGCAAACAAAATGAGGATCCTTGCCTAGATGGGCCTTTGTTAGACTCAGTGCAGCCATTCCTATGTTCTGAAGGGAATGTACCTTATGTGCCCAGAATTACATTTCTAGTGTGTATTCAGAAAAGTGACAGCAGCGGTCTAAATTGAAAGATCAAAGCATGAGCTGTGATTTGCAGTGTGAGCATACTGCTGGGGAGGAATGAGTGTCACACAAGCCGCCTACTTCATTCTTCCTGCTAAAAGGGAAGAATTTTTTTCCCTTCGGTTGTTTCTTACCTTGTTTTAGATTTTCATTCTGCTGTGAGAGCCATGTTATTCTTTGGTTTTACTTCTTCACCTCCAGCATGGAGCAGGATGCCCAATAATCTCTTGAGTAAGAATACAGATATTAATTAATCCAGATATTATATTAATCCCATCCTTAAAATGTAGGATTTTTTAACATAAATGACCCATAATGTATGTGACATAAAAGAAATGGAAAAAAAAAAAGGGAGAAAAACTTACAGAAATTAAGCAAATATCAGTCAAGACATTTCCTCTTCGCTTAAAACCATGAAAATATCAGCCAAATAAAAATCAGGCCAAACAGACAGGTTGATATCAGATTAATTTCATGAAAGGAATGAAACATGTAGTGATCTTATAATTTACTCAAATTTTAGATCTTCTTACAAAACAATGTTTATTCTGTTTTATTCAAAATGGATTCTATTTTCATCTCCTTTAAAATTCAATGATTCAGAAAAATCAAATGTATTCTGTCTGCCAGTGAATAGGGTAGAGATAACAAAGAGAATGAGCTAGCACTCATATGGAGATGAGGGATAGAAAGCTAAGTAAGAGAAGTCTGCTAAGAAAGGATTTGATACCATATGAAGTTTCTTTCTCACAAAGCAATAATATTGTGATGACAAAGTCACAATTATAGCCTGAAAGTAGTTTTATCAGATACACAGAATAGCTGAAGTTGGAAGGCACCTCAGGAGATTCTCTAGTTCAACTACCCTGCTCAGAGCAGGGTCAGCTAGAGACAGTTGTCCACAGCCATATCCAGTTGGGTTTCGAATATCTCCAAGAAGGGGGTCTTTGGAGACTCTCTGGGCAATCTATTTCAGCACCTGACCACCCTCACAGTAAATTTTTTTTTCTTTTGTTTAAATGGAATTTCCTGTATTTCAATTTGTGCCCATTATCTTTTGTCCTGCCACTGGGCACCATTGGGAAGAGTCTGGCTCTGTCTTCTTTACTCCCACCATGAGGTATTTATATCCATGGCTAAGATCCCCCTCAGCCTTTGCCTCTCCAGGCTGAACAGTCCTGGCTTTCTCGGTCTTTCCTTGTATGACAGATGCTTCAAACCCTTCACTAGAGTCACTCCAGTATGTCCATGTCTCTCTTGTGCTGGGGAGCCCAGCACTGGACCCAGCACTCCAGAGGTGTCTCAGCAGAGCTGAGCAGAGGGGAAGGATCACCTCCACTGACATGCTGGCAATGGCCTGCCTGATACAACCCGGGAGATCGGTGGTCTTCTTTCCTACAAGGGCCCATTGCTGGCTCATGACCAACTTGTTCTCTTCCAGGGCCTTCTATGCAAAGCTTCTCTCCAGCCAGTTGCCCTCTGGTTGGCGAGAGCTGGTTGGCCAACTCACCCAATCTCAATTTCCCAACCTGATAAGCAGAGGTGCTGCTGGCCCCTCCCTCGGTGCAGCTGGGGTTGACTCTCATGAGGTTGCAGGTTTCAGAGAGGATCCAGCTGCCTTCTTCCTCATCATCCCAATGCTGTGCAGGCTTCTGGCCTCCCCCCGCTGTGGGATTTTCTGGGTGGTCACAGCCGCCCGCAACTGACCTTTCCCGGCAGCAGCAGGCACCCTGGAGTTCCTCAAAGGGTTCCCAGGAGTCCCTTGACAGTCTCAGTAAAAGTTCCCAGAAGACATACAGGATCTCAAAGTGGAGCCCAGAAAACACTGCATGAACTGTGGTGTCTGCCAGCTGTGCTGTGCTGTGCTGTGGGACTGGAGGAAAGCACTGTTCTTTTGAGAAAAAAAGAAAAATTATGAGCATTAAGGAAAAATAACCACAAACAGAGGAAGACAAATGATTCTTCTGCAGACAATAATACACACTTCTAAAATGACTTCTAAAGGTTTTGCCAGCCCTTGAAATTTCTAAGAATGTTTGAGAATCTTGATATATAAGTGTATTATTGTATTAAAGACCTCTGAAAACTTTTCTCTTTGAAAAGCAAAGATCAGATTAAATCATGTTGTCGCAGGACCTGCCAATTCTCATAGTTACTGTGAGTAGCTTCTTAATGGAGTGTTGTGATAAAGCTGAAGTGCTTTGCTCTGCCTTTATCATGTTGAGTTTTATAGTATGATCTATCATGGAAAGCTTTAGTGAAAAGAGTCTTTTTGATTTATTGAAGTGAAAATCCAGATAATATCCAATATTTCTGAAGCGAACTTTTCTAGACATTTCGCCTCACAGGGGGATTTGACATTTTATTTCAGTTTCTGTCAAAAGGAAATGTTGAAGAACTAAATGGCCACACAGAACAGAAATTCCAGAATTTGTCCACCTGTGACATACTTTGAGATAGAGATGGAGGTGTTTCTTTGCTCTTCTGCCTATCCTATTCATTTCATGTCTCTTATCAAGTTATGTTTCAGTAGTAAAAACAATACTGTGCAAGTAGATTTCAGCGTGTGCTCTAATGAGCTTCATGTGGGAACAAAAAGACTGTGTTTGCAGACTTGCTTGCATAGATCTTACATTTCTGGTTGCATCTTTCGTGCTTGCTGCGTTTGAGCAACAACACTGTATAAATGTCCAGATTTTCCCTGTGGTCTCTTATGAAGACTGAGTTGTTTAGGAAACAGTTTGAGTGTTGTCATTGAGAAACTAATAGTTTGAAAGCTTTTATGTCTAATATATTCAATGTTTTCTCCTTTTTGAAGAACAGTTAATTATAGTGAACCTATTTTCTGTTACTCTTGACCATGAAACAATCAAAAAAAATGGAGCAAACAGAACCGTGTTCCGAAGGCATGTTGCATTACATTCTGTGAATTGATGTGAGCCAGGGAATATGGATAGAATTGATTACGCAAGCAGAGAGCTCAATTTGGTAACTCCACTAATTGTTCTGTTTTCTAGAAAATAATTTCTGATCTGCTCTTGCAACAGATTTGTCTTTGAAAGGTTCTTTCTTGGAAGTTATAACACTTTCATTTGAAAATATTTTTCTATTTAAAGATTATAGGATTTTAAAAAACCCCATACTGTCAATAGTGTTCATTCCTGCTCTAGTGTGACAGGCCCATGAAGTAGAATTAGATGTAAGGAATATAATATTTAATTATGAACATACCAGCTTTTGACTGATTCCTGGATCTAAACACTGGGGTGAAGCACTAGACGAATAAACACAAGATTTTCTCTGAAATTTTTTCATCTTTTCCTAATTATTGCCTCTTAGAAATGTCACTGCATTAGGTAGGTTTGGATTTGAAGGCTGTTTCCACCTCCTTGGTTCTTCCTCTATCAAGCTTCACATACGACTGCTTTCTAGTGCAACTTTAAAATAAACAGCCACATCACTGAGAGGCTGTAATTTCAATGGATCCTTCTACCCTGTAGAAAAAATTGGTATGAATGTGGTAGGAAGGAACTAACATAGAGTACTGAACAGATTCTCAGTCCTTGGGAATCTTCTTTCTATGATTTCCCTAAAGAGGTTCTTTATGGGGCCTCAATGATCTTTTATTAAGCAAACATGATGGGAGCTCAGGGACCAATAAAGACTCAACAGTCTTTATGAAACTGTCTAGGAGAAAGCAAGGGAAGGATTTACATTTCGAAGTTGGGATGCCTTCCTTTGTGTGCCCAACTGGTGATGCCTCACTTTTTTGACAGAACATGTAGGAAATCAGATCAATTTGCAATGTGGATGCCTGAATTAACTGCCTAGAGCTAGTTTTTATATATATGTTGTATATGTTGTATACATGTTGTATATGTTGTATGATAAGATGTTATTTTTAATTGGGACGCCCAGATGACAACAGTGGCAGAATTTAGGATTTAGTGATGTACCAGCATTTAAAATAATTCTTTGACTTTTACAACATACTTCAAATTTTTAAGTTCCTTTTATTATGCTTTAAAGCTTTTGAATATTTTGCTGGCCTTGATTTATTTAATATTCCTAGTGTTCTGCCTATTTATAGGTTGTATACCTGAAAAAAGGCTGTTAGTTTCTCTATTGTCATAACTATTATTTATGGGTTTTGATGGCTTTTTTTAATGCTTTATCCATGAAATGAAAAGTGGTTTCTTTAACTTTCTCACATTTCTTGATTATTTTTTTTGCCATCAGATAATGAGATAAATTTATGAAAAAAGTGTAGTCTTATTTAATTTCCAAAAGTTTTTGTAGAAAATCAAAGCTGTTATTATGCAAAATGAAATACAAACAATGTCTTTTTGCTTATAGAAAAAATACTTAAGCAATAAAAAATAAAGCATACTTGAGCCTTTCTAACCAAAATTCAAATACAATATGATTTAACACTAATTTGGAGTGATTCATCCCATAGGATTAATCCCAGGATTAATAGTATTCCAGCACGTGCTGGAATCAGGGGCTTGATTCATCCTAGCTAAATACTCAGTTATTTTCCAACTGAGATCATGAAATGTGATCCTACCTGGAATGAAAACAAATTCTGGGTTCTTCCCCACAGTATGAGACCCTTTGTAACACAATTTCATTTGCATGTGATGACAGTGTGTTTGAGATGCGTCTCTTTTCTGTGACTAACAACATTTTACCGGACATCTCTAAGAGACGACTACTGTGGGTCAAGGTCACTGGAATCATGTCTCCCCAGGAGGCACATTTTGAGCATCTGTCACTGAGAGCCCCACAGATGTTAAGTTTACTATGCATCCCTCATTTTTTTGGCACCATCATTTATTTCTTTGCAACCACTGCAAAAAAAATTCCATTATAATTTCCAGCAGTAGTCTGAAAGTTAAGACAGAAGGTTAATCACTGAAAAAGCCATTACCAGATCATCCTACAATTCAGTTCATGCCCAAAGCAGAATTATTATTACTACATATTTCCTCTCCACACCATTGCTATTTTGTGGCTGACACCTAAACTTTACTCCTTGGGTCTCCCTTCTCCTCACCCCCAGTCTTGGTGGGTGCCTGAGGACTACTCCTGCTCTGGCTGCCCTCCCAGTCCCATAGATACCCTGGTCCCCACCCAGGAGTAACACCTGCCTACTTTTGTGAATGCAAACTGAAATCCTATTTTAATTCCCCTAGTTGGTAGGAGGGCTGGAACAAAAGCCTGAGGGAGTGAATTTGCATTTATCTTTGAAAATAAATGTTGAAATAAATGAGAATCTTGCTGTATTTTATTAGAAGCTGAAAGTTTATGAGCTTGTTTACGCTTTTACAAAATTGAACACTTGGACTAAACACAATTTCAGAGTAAAAAGTTACTAATTTGGGAACACAAGAGTTAAAACCTCTCACAAATTTTAAAACATTTCATTCCCATTCAGAAGAAGATGTCAAAAATTCAAAATACCTCACAGGCATACTGTGGTGCTGTAAAACAATGATCATCATTGCTACTGCTAAACCCAGTAACTTCCACTACAAAGTATGACAGTGCAATCATTTTTAAGTTACTGGGCCTGGTAAACTGAGATCAAGAGTGATATCAGTCATGAGGCAGCTGCACGATGGGTGATGCCTGATAATTTTTTCAAGTAATTTGATTCTTCCATTAATATCCAGATTTTCAAAAGCGTTTGTAGCTCAGTAGCACCATCTGCAGCTCCAAAAGCTAAGGCTAGGCTTTAAAAACTACCTCCCTATGGACACTTTCTCCCAAAGTTGTGGAAAAACTTACTAGTACTGCACCCATGTGAACTGGTGAACATGGCAATACTAACCTGGCAGGAAACTAGTTGGTATCTTAGCTTTCTCACTGCTAGCTTGGAATCTTATCCAGCACTGCCCTGAACCATGTATAGGAGACTTTAAATTTTACATAATGTAGTTCAGCTTCTGAAGAGGTTCTAGAAGTGGAAAAGCAATTATGTAACTCAAACCTGAAGTGCATTAACAGATTTATGTGGGGATGTTTTCACAGTGCCTTTGCTCTGTGCCTATATTAAACCAAGGCTATTAATAGGGTGGAAATGTTTTGGGTAAAAGTCCCATGAACTTTCACATCAAGCTCAGACTGAAACTTTTTTGAGACTTGAAAAAACTCTCATGTACTTTTCTGTGACTTGTTTTGCTTACCTCTGTACTTCTTGTTTAGTAGACAAAACAAGAAAGGGAAGGTTCAAAATGCAACTCAAGGCGCTATTCTCATGGTGCTCCTGACCTACGTGGCAGTCAGAGCCATCCGAAATTGCCAGGGTACTTCACTTTGCTTTAGAGAAGAAAGGGTCAGGTAACCACAATAATTAGTGCAATGAATATAGCGCTATTTTAGTAGGTAACCACTAACAACACATTCTGAGATGTGTTGATTGTTTGAAAGCCAGTGAATACTCTAGTTAAAGGTAATGAATATAAGAGATATCCAGCTAGAAATGCCTGAAATGTCAGGGGTTTGACTTATGCCAGTAATTCACTGTTTATGACTGCATGTATTCAAGCATTCAGCACTCTCAACTTAAACCAAATAGGCAGGTTATGGTGAACTGTGAGAAGTACCTCCTGTGAAAACATGAAGTTTTAAATACAAAATTTGCTTTCACAGCATGCCGACTCATAATTTTTTTCTTTTGACCTATTATAATTAAATTGTTCTGCAGGTAATAAGGTACGCATCATATGTGTAAATACAATGCCCAATGTTTATTCAGCAGTGTTCTTCATCCACAGCAAATTCTTCAGCCGAGCAGTTCAGCCAATACATTAACGCTGGACTACACTTTGCTGGGGTTTGGTTCACAGGTGTTACCCAGCAAGGCACTAAATAGATTTTCCAATATGGGTCAATTTTCTGAGATTAAAAACTGTGATCATTATGCCAACTAATAAGCAGAATTAAAATAATGTTACACAATATAAGTATGACTTTGTGTGTACTGAAGGTTCTCAAGCAGCTTTTTCAATCTGCAAACCTTTTTCTTCTTTGTTCCAACATATGATACCAAGTTATGTTTAAAACTGCTTGTCCTGGACACACAAATACATAGTAACTTGCATGAACATGTGCGTATGATTTTATAGAGGAATGGTTATAGTGTTTGTTTCCGTTGCTTCATTGCATGAGGCGTGGTTAGCGTTCTGTTTCAGACATGTCTACCTGGCTATCTCTTACAGTTATTAGCCTTTTCCACTGATACACTTGATTATGAATCAGAACTAAAATTAATAATTTACTAATTCAAGACATCTGTTTGTACCACTGTGAAGCATATGCTGCTGAAAACATTCTTTGTTCCCCTATGCCTGGGGAAACTATGGGACTGTCTTTATGGAGAGTCTTCTGTGCATCATTATATTTATAAAGCAGTATCATTCACATTCCCAAACCCGACCACTGGTGTATCCTTCCTTCTCATGCACAAATCCATTCTAAAGTTAAGCTCATCTATGAGTTCCACTTTATCCATAATTTGTAAGTTAATTTTTAATACTTTCTGTCTTGTATTTTACCCATTCCCTTGAAGAAGCAGCTTGCATCATCCAAGAGCTTCTCCACACATCCCAGTCTCTCGGATACTGTCTTCTCTCTCTCATTCCCATCTTTACACCTATGCAGTCTGTCCCGAAGACTATTGACACAGAATAGACTGTCAAAAAGGAAAAGAAAAAGGATAGAACTGACACTATCAGGCTGAACAGAATGACTGTTCAAAAATGTGTTAGTTTTGTTGCCATGATTTTGCTTCTTAATATTTTTTCTACCTTTCAGATTCTGTAGGTTTGGCTTATAAATTCTTATGTTTGTTTTTTAATTTGAGAAGAAACTTGATAAAGCAATTTCTTTGGGTTACCTCAGAATTACCTACTTTCTTCTGTTTCCAGAATTTTCTATATAAATCTAGGTAGGTTCTTGGACCTGGTAAAGATTAACACCCTATTAGTGAGTAGCGGAGTTATGGATTAAAAGTTTCAGATAAGTGGTTCTAATCAAAGTGATCTTCTGCAATCCTGATCTAAATTACAACGAGGAACTGACTGCTCAGTACAGGTAACAAGATACAAAAATATTTATGATGATGCTTTGTAAAAGTGCAGCATTACGGGGAATCAAGATATGTATGGTGAAACAGAATTACGTATTCTCAAGTAAACAGGAAAATAACACAAAACCAAGAAAGACCTAAAAACCAGAGCAACACAGCAATTAGTTATAAATAGTCTTGATTCAAAAGGCATAATTTACTTTCTGTTTTGGAGCATATTTCACAGCAGTGTATAATATGCTTTGAAACATAATTGGCAGGAAACATGGTACAAGGTCATGTAATGCCTGTTTTCAAATATAGTGTCCTAGAACCCTGCTCTCAGCTGTACTATAAATATAATGTTAGCTGTCCCTCCAAGAGGTGATAAAACCTCGCAAGTAAAACTGCCTCAGTTCTAGTATGTGTGTGTAGCTCTGGCTTTTGTCATAATCTGCCTTGTGCCCACAGGTTACCAAACACTTCCAAGTGAGTGCCCGCGGTTCTGACTGGACAATTCGTAGGCAGTATTGAAATATGCAATATTGTTTGCATCCACTAGCCTGGTTAACTTCCAGGTGGTTTTTTTTCAGGATGATATGAATGCTTGGCAAATTTCCTTTAGCATGCCTATTAGTAAATAGGAAACAGGAAATTATTATTGGTTTTGTTAATTAAACACAGTGTCCTTAGCTTAGTACCCAGATAGCAACCCAGCTACATACAGCAACTCTTGTATGTTACTAAGTTTCCTGAAATAAGGCTACGTGCTTGCCTTTGTGACAATTTCCCTGGTTTTGTTGATATTTAAATCCTCTTCCCAGGAACATAAGTATCATGCAGTTCAGAATGGCATGTACTGAGCACAAATTCATACTGATTTTGAAGCATCTTTAACACAGCAATAGTAGCTCAAAAAAGTAATTTTCCAATTTTTTAATATGCAGTTACACTGCCATAAACATGAGAGGCATTTATTAAACAAGGCCATTACTACCCCAGTCCCGAGTAAAATTCCATGCATTTTGAATTTCAGGTGTAAGGCTTGATGACTGACGACCTGTCCTGCCTGGAAATCAATGTAGTGTCTCAGTAACGTAAGAGCCCATATCAATAAGGCATGTCTTAGAAGTGTAGAGTGTTTGCATGCTGACAGGATGTCTGACTGGCTCTTTGTTAAGATTTTTAAAAAATCCTATCAATCACACGTTTTGCCTGACAGTCCCTGTAACTATGTATATTACTACTTATAGCTTTCCTAGATTTAGAACACAAACTTGAGGAGCCAGCTTTGCCTTTATGGGTCTATATAATTCCTACAACTGCAGGATCCTGACTAATGATTTGGAGCTGCTGATGCATGCTGCAGAACAAACAATATGTCAGTAGTAAGGTCGTTCAGGGTAGCAGACAATTTTTGGAGGCTACTAACTATATTTCAATCACACATAAGAATAATGTAATGAGGACACTCTAGTCAAATGTCTCCAGCCCAATAAAGGTTTCATTTACAGCCAGGCTGGACAAAATATCCTGCAGTTAGAAGTAATCCCATATTGGTAGGGAGATGAAAGGTCAAAATGCCAGACTTCTAACATTGGTTTGTTCATGTCTCTTGTTCAAAATTTAAAGATACAAAATTAGAGCAGTTTTTAAATGTATCAGGAATGTGTTTCCCAGATGTCCAACCCCACGTCCCTGAAAAATCATTGCATTAGGCAATGGGCGGATAAAACCTACTCTGTACTGTTTGGTTCTACCAAGAGCTCCCAGATCATGGTGGCAGGCACAACAACTCCTTCTCCTCTGGTCAGTATATTCAGGACTATGTTATGCATTCTTTACCATTTGGGGAAGAAGAAACATTCTCATGATTACTCCGCCATCTTGTCCTCCTGTGCAAAACCAGTGTAAGGGTCCAATGCGCATAAATCATACTGTAAATGTCCTCCAAATTGTTTGCTGACACACACACTGTGCAAGGTCATTAACTTTTAGTGAGGCAGCAGGAAGCACATAAACTGGATCGAGCTGAAATACAATACATTTTCAAGGAATAGAAAGAAATATATGATGCTTCGGTTACTTGGGAAAAATATTTAAAAAGCTCACAACAAAAACCTTTTGTCAATGCAGAGTCAGGTATCACTGTTTTGTCAGTCCTTCTAGTACATTTAGTATTCTGATGTCATAGGCACATTCTTAGTACATAGGTCATGTGAACATGACTTATAAAGCTGTATTTTTAGCCTGAATGAATACATATTTTATGAGAGGAAGAGTTTCCTTCACAAAAAGAGCTTGCAAATTATGTGAGACTTAATTTTTTCCCACAGACTCTTATACATATGTTGCAGACATCAAGAGTAACAAAAGCTTTTAATCTGGCTAGTTAGGACAGCTGCATGAGTTAAAATACAGCTCTAAGTTCATTGGTAGAAGTCTCTGCTACCAGATGTTCAACTTGTTTGCCCTGATACTCACTGAGAACTGTGTAAATTAAAGAATAATCTGTGATTACATTATGCTCTGTACTCTATTGCACTATAGATTGTAGCAATTCTCTCAAAAAAACGCTCAACAGTTGAGGAACTAATTATAGCTCAACATATGCTGCATTTGCTCTGTAAACCTTCTTTTCTCATGCAGAAAATGGTTCACTTAAGGCTGGCTAAATGATATTTCTATTGCCTCACTTATTCCACATGAACCTTAGGGTCAGACTGAGGTTCCCCAGGTCACTGCTGTATGTGTAGGAGTGTTTTGACTCACAAATAAAGCACAGCCAGGTCCACAGTCATGAGAGTGCTTATATTAACTTCATGTAATACACCACTCTTTCTTCTCCCTCATCCCACAAAGGAAATATAAATCCCCCCAAACATGTCACAAAGGAAATATAAATTAGAATTTATTTCAATGCCACTTTCTGGTTTTTACCTTCCTGGTAGTTGGTTTTGGTTTTTTTTCCCCTGAAGCTCATGAAGCCCTTCTCTCCAGAAGTGGACAAAGGTTTTTAAGCGGGAGAAAATGAATAAAGATGTCTGGCCATGCTCCAGCTTTCTCCTAATGTGGTCATAGTGCCCTGAGTTCTCATCAGTGAGTTTCCCAATATTTAACATGAGAAATCCTAAAAATAAGCCAGTTTCCAAAGAGGCTTTTAACAAAGCCTAAGACACTGAGCGCACCTACTAGAAATGATAGGTTGGTTCTGACTTGAAATGCTGGGTGGCAGAACCTTAAGCACATTAAAGCACTTGAAAGTTGGTCAGTTGGAATCAGGGAAGTTGGACTATGATCCTAGCACTGAATTTGCTGTTTGGATGTGATATCTGCAGGCATCCAAGGCAGTTTCCTCCATTGCCTCTCAGCTCTAGCAGACTGCTGAGGGGACTAGGAGTGTCAGGGCATGTGTGTTAAGCTTCACTTACCTCTTCAAGCAGTGAAAACCTGCTTAAACTGCTGCTAAATGTTCTGCAGAACAGCAACAGCTTCTGGGTGAGCTGAAGGGGAAAAACTCTGAGTGCACTAACAAGCAAGAGGGAATTCAGCACATCTGGGATATGTATTAAGCTCTGGGATTGAGTGAGCTTCTGAGATGGCATATACTTTGGTCTGCTGCGCCTCAAATCAGGATCAGGCATGTAGTTGGAGGGCCCTGTGTAGATGTTTACTCTACTCCACATGACTACTCTGAAAGTGCCTTCGTATTGTAAAGTTTTGTTGTTAGAAGGGAATGAATGTGACAGCAGAGAGGGTGATGGTAAGACTGACAGCATCCCTCAGCTTTAAAGTGCCAGAGATGCATATTCTAGAGAGAAATAGTGCAACATTCAGAGAGTGCAACTGCTCCCATGTTGCAAATATGAACTCAGACGAAAGGCCAGAGGTTGTCTCCAGGAATAGAGCATTACTAGACAGACAGGTCCCACACTTGCCTTGTTCATATTATTGTTACTGTTTGCAAAAAAAGGATAAAGAATAATGTTTCCATTCCTAAAAAGCAGCAACATCATTTTAGATGTGAAATGACAGTGAGAGAGAATCTGGTGAGGAATGGGAGATGAGGGGTTATGGCGGTAGGGTGATGTCACTGGGCCATACATGCATTTTTCAGGCAGTCTGGGGGATTTTAAAAGATTTTTGTTGCTTCTCTAATAGCGTTCAAGAATTAAAACCTCCAGTGAATTAACTGAGGAAGAATCAGTGGGAGAACTAACAGCAAGTTTCACCTTGCATAGGGGGAAGTGGATCTTTGAAAGGAGCAGAGAAACTCCTTTGATATTAGTACAATTGCATTGCAGGAGTTTGATTTAATAAGAGGCTGGACTTGGAGAAAGGAAGAGTTACATGAAATATTTAAGGCAAGGACAGATCACTGAAACCAGAAACACCTATATACACAAAATGGTGTGAGAATAGAACTCTAAACTTCAGCCATGTGTCCAACAGGTTGTGTGCAAAGATGCTGACTGTGACTTACTGAAATGATTGCTGTAAACAAGGACTGAGTAGAGCTGGCTGTAGAAAACATCTTTTAAAAAGCAGATTGCATTTATCAGGATTACATATTTTATCAACCCTGGCTGTCAGGCAAGTTCTTTAGAGACTACATTGTTGATCAGAGTCACACATAACAACAGAGGATGTAAGATTTTGGTTACATATTCAGAACAAGCTAAATCTGCTGTCACAATAATCTCTTCCCTCTGAACTGACACAGCAGGGTATCACATTAGTGACCGCTGCAGGTCTGTCAGAGACTTTGCACTGAAAGGACTAATCTCAATTTTATGACTTAAATCTTGGAAAATACTGTTCACCGAGTGAACATTGAACCTGCCATGTTAGACAGACTTGTTTCGCTTAGCCTTTCTTCATGACTCACAAATGACAGGGGTTTGAGAAGAGGATACAAATCCAAATGTAATTCAGCACACAATGAAAAATTACACTGGGGAAAGGGAATTCTCATATACCACAGTAACAAGAAATGAAATAATCTGAAAAATTAAATGTTTCAGAATAACCTGTGATCTTCTAGTGCTGGAAATAACAAGGTCATAAGTCGCCTCTGAAAAGAAGTTTTGCAGTCAACTGGCATCCTATGGTTTGCATCCCATCAAATTTGTATCCTTGATCCTGTTTCCCTCCTTCCTCTGATGGGCAACTCTGGCAGTCAGTTCTTACAAATAGACACTTAATACTGCAAAAATTATAAGCAGTTCAGAGTGCAGTGAGTGCGATGTTACACTGGCTAGGACCGGCCAACGTTGCATGTGATCACCCACATTTCATACAGTATTTAAGTTGCCAAATGTAATGCAACATGAAATTGTAAAGTTAAATGAATTCACAAGTGGTCAAAACAGTGAATATTTTGTATTTCTTTTAGAGCAGAATCATATTTTTATGCCATAATGCTAAGAACAAATGAAAACAACTTGGAAACACTATAATTCTGTAAAAGTAGATCTACTTTTCTGTAATATCACATAATTTAAATCTAGATTCTATAGACCAAATTACCTTTTCAGTGTTAATTTTGTGAGTGAGCAATACCAGAAGTCCCGTTGACTGATTTCATTTGTTTACAAAGAGATTTGCGAGAGAGAAATGTTAAGATGGTAAATACAGTTAATTTAATTTTGTCTCATAATCAGGTGGCTACTGTTTGCACTCTACAGTTGGGTATAAAACACTTAGATGGTAACACTTTTTTATAAGAGTTCCAGAGAAGGAAGGCTATCACCTGAGTCTGGACATTTCAGTGGAATAAGATAAACTTCGCTCCCTAGTGTGTAAATAGTACACTAGGCAGGCAGACAGAATTGAATGAAGCTTGGCATCTCTTAATGATTTTTTCTTTATAATGACTGTTCTCTACCTATTCTTTTCAATCTACACTGAGGCAGAGACTTCTTTTTTCTTCCTTGGCAAAGTCTGTCATTTTTGCTTTGGTGTTGCAGAGGGAGATTAGGTGTAGGGTCTTGAATCCTCTCTTTTTCAGATGGATTATTGAAGTTCATGGGTACAAAATGGAATTTTTTCTTTATTTGGGTTTATCATTTCCCTTTATATATTCTGTAGTGTGGGAGGAAAGAGCTAGAGAACATATAGAGCTCTGGTTTGTTGTTTTCTGGAAATGTTTGTTTTGTCAGAACTATGTGAGTACTTTTACTGTAAGTTGCAGGTTCTCGCCTTCCCAGACTGATTAGGGAAATAGTCTAAACCCTGGAGAACTTCCAGTTTCAGCTGTACTGTTTTCTCCATGGGTTATATTCTTCAGTGAGATTATCCTAGCTGGGAAGTCATATGAAGGAAATTATTACTTTATATTTATCTTGTTGTTTATAGTATTTCCTTCAAAATTTGCTGCTTTTCACCATTGAAGAAAAGATAATATGCTTGCTGTACCTTTGGCCTGACCTTGCCAATCAGAAGTTTTGAACATGCAAAGCCACGCGAATCCTGAAGTTTTTAGTCTTGACCTGTACATGTTTAAATTATCAGTCTGGGCATCTGTCTTTGTTCTCTTCCAGTAAGTGGTCATCAGAGATGCGAAATCTTTCCTGTGGTGGTGTGAAGCTAGAGAGACTACACACCTGCCCTCCCAGTCTTGCTTCTCCCCAGCTCCATTTCTGTGGAGCTGTGAGCCATGATGAACCTCCTAGCTCTTTTATTACTGGAGGAGAGGGCTTGATTCTTCCTCTAATGGGTTCATGGTTGAGCCACTCAGTGCAAGGACATGTTCCATACATTCTGGCTACTTACTATAGGGTATGTTCAATATAGTATCGGCATATAAAAGACATCAGGCATTAACATGTCAGCACTTTCAGTTTAACATAAAATGCAATCAGTCAGCCTAAACTGAGGTGAGACCAACCTCTGTAATGAGTTTTACTTCATTATGGACAGCAAATGAATCAACTTTTCCTTCCCTTTATCTCATCCTCTGTAAATTTTAATTTAAATTTTGCCAGTAGCAAATGTTCTGGTTTTAATGTCTTGATATAGTACCCTTTTCTTTTTCTTCTTTCTTTGCTGTAAATCTGTAGATCTCCCAAGTGCCTTTGCATTTGACAAACTGCTAAGCTATGAAGTAAATTATTTCTTCCATTCAGGACCTAATCAGTCTTATCATAATAACCTTCTCTAGTGGTTAACCTTCTTTAAGTAGCCCCCTTAAAAAAAGGATTAGGGTGAGGAAGGAAGAAATGTACAGATAAAGGAGTTTGTTGGTTTGCAGCATGACAACGTTATTCCAAACCAACATTACAAGCAAAACCTTTAGAGCTGTATTCGAAATTTGGTATTTTTTTGGAAGTACAACTATGGCCTTGAGCTTCAGGAATTCAGAAAGCATATAGTTCATGTCACTAGCAACTGTAACTGTCCAACATTTTATAATGTAAAAATTATAGCTAATATAATAATCTTATATTTATACTTCTATATTTAAATATAATTATAACTATAAATCAGGCTAAAGGTCCATCCAAAGCTGAAGACTCCACGTTCCAGATAAAGGTCCGCATAAAACAATTGACTGACTTACACAGTTCGGTATATGGTGGGAATGTCATTCTTCTTCCATCAAAAGTACTTTAGTCACAGCTGCAAATGCAGCCTCCCACTGTTAGGTTAGATAAGGGAACACCTATTGAGATTTAGCTGCTATTGGCATGCTAAATTGTTTTCTCTGTATCTCAGAGAAATTGCAAGCAAGTGAAATTTGGTAAGTCTAACAGAATCTGATGAAAAACACCTTGCCAAGCATATGGTGGATTGTCTTCATGTATTCTCTATTTGATTTAACTGGAATGGCTCATTCTTCTATAACCAGTTCACTGGAGTCAATTGTCTCCTCTTGTCCTTCTCTACTAATTCTGTCGTTTTCATACTGTTTTCATTTGTGGAATAATAAATAGTTTCTAAGGGAGCTGTGGACCCTGAATCAACAAATGCAGGCATAATAGTATTGACTTGTTTTCCTAAGGGTGTTTTTGCACTGATATTTCTTCCAACAGAAAAAATGTTAAAGAAAACCTATAGTTCCCCCTCAACTGCTCCTTATTTCTATGCTGAACCATGGTTAATCACACTCCTCAGCTTTGTTTATATAGCAGATTATTGAGTCACAAAAATGACATGGTTAAAAAAGAAACCTAGCAGCAGAAAAATTATTTTGTTTCTTTGCCTATTATTTGTTTGCTCTTTTTACCTCCTTGAATTTCACTTTATTTTTTGGAAATACCCTCTTAGCAGCCTTCACAGAACCTTCTAGAGATATGCCGTGGATACCAAGATCTTTATGATCATCTCATGACTAAATTATCTCTCATAGTCTAACTTTGTACAACTCTAGCTTGCCTGTCGTATCATTACCAGCAGAAGTGTACTAGCAAGGGTGAAGCCTGTATTAGTAAGACTGTAGCCAGCAGGTGCAGTGATCTTTCCCCTCTATTCTGTATCTGTGAGACACATCTAGAGTTCTGTGTCCAGTTTTGGGCTCCCCAGTACACAAAAGACATGGACACGCAGTACTGACTTCAACAGAGATAACCATGATGGTCAGGGAACTGGAGCACAAGACATGAGGAGAAGCTAAGAGACTTGGGTATGTTCACCCTGGAGAAGGTAGAGACCTCATCGCTGTTTTCAGCTGATTATAGTATACAGAGAAGATGGAGTGAGACTTTTTGAAGGTGTATGGTGATAGGATAGAAGGCAATGGACACACGTTGGGACATTGGAAATTCCACTTATATATTAAGATCTTTTTTTTTTCTAAGAAGGTGGTCAAATATGGGAACAGTGTTCCAGAAAGGTTGTAGGGTCTCCATCCTTGGAGTTGTTCAAGACAGCTGGACACAGCCTTGAGCAACCTGATCTGATTGGACCTGCAGGGACTAGTACTGGATGACCTCTGGAGGTCCCTTTCAACCTAAGTTATTTTACAAATTTATTGAAAAACTATCAAAAAAATATTTCCCTAAATGAAAAGTCACCTTTGAAAATCAGTTCAAAGGGTGAGACTTCTTCTACCTAAATACAGCTTTCTAAACCTGATGAGTCTAGTCTAAGCTGGCTGCCTAGACTTAGGTGTCTAGAACATATGAGATTAGATACCTTTTGGATACTGTCTCTCTCCATTACAACTGAAGAAGCAACAAGATTTTCCTAAGTTAAACTTTTTTAGGGCTCAGAAGGGTCCTACTCAACAATGAGAGGGCATTAGGACTTTGCCATATATGGAGAGCAGTTATTTATGGTTGGGTTTACAGATTCTGCAGAACATAGGAAAACTGTTTTCAATAACATAAGGTGCTTTATTTGCACTGCTGTAGCTCTCCTGCTGCCCTGTATCACAGAATCACAGAATCCCAGGCTGGAAGGGACCTCAGGGATCACCTAGTCCAACCTTTCTAGGAAAAGCACAGTCTAGACAAGATGTCCAGCCAACTCTTGAAGGTGTCCAATGTGGCCGAGTCAAACACTTCCCTGGGGAGATTATTCCAATGGGTGACTGTCCTCACTGTGAAAAATTTCCCTCTCGTGTCCAATTGGAATCTCCCCAAGAGCAACCTGTGTCCATCCCCCTTGTCCTCTCCATGTGACTCTGCGTAAAAAGGGAGCCTCCCATCTTCTTTGTAGCTACCCCTTAAGTACTGGTACATGGTGATGAGATCCCCTCTGAGCCTCCTTTTCTCAAGGTTGAACAAACCCAGTTCTCCCAGCCTATCCTCATATGGCAGCTTCCCAGTCCTCTGATCATCTTGGTGGCCCTTCTCTGGACCCTTCCAGCCTGTCCACACCCTTTTTGTACAGCGGGGACCAGAATTGTACACAGTGCTCCAGGTGTGGCCTGACAAGCGCTGAGTAGAGTGGGATAAGGACTTCTTTCTCTCTGCTGGCGATGCCCTTTTTGATGCAACCCAGCATCCTGTTGGCCTTCTTGGCCACAGCAGCACACTGTTTGCTCATACTGAGCTTCCTGTCCACCAGCACCCCCAGGTCCCTTTCCACAGAGCTGCTCTCCAGCCAGGTGGATCCCAGTCTGTGCTGCAGTCCCGGGTTATGTTTTCCCAGGTGCATAACCTTACACTTCTCCTTGTTGAACTTCATAGACAAGTGTAAGGTCATGCACCTGGTCATCATGTGTCTGATGATATTTGAGATGACATGAAGACTTACAGCCTCATGGCCATAAAAGGACATAAAAAGTTAAGGGATTTTCAGAAATTATCTCACTATTTCCTAGTATTTATGTAGCTTCACTGAATCAAAAGATATGAATCACAAGTTCCAAGTATTATCACCCATGTCGCCTTATAACCTTCCCATAACATAACACAGAAAAATAACATATCACAGAACTTTTGGACACTAACATCAGAACAGACATTTCATGATCTACTTAGATGTCCTTCTAAATTATTATTACCTGTACTATAAAGCAATTGAGTCACATTTTTTTGTTATTCTTGAAAACACAGGCTTGGAAATTAAATGCTGAAGTAATTGGTATAAGAGTGTGCAAAGTGAAGCTGCCAAGTGTATTATAAAAAACAAGAAGGAAATGTCAAAACTATATAACTGCCATTTGGAGAAAACACACCACATTACTTCTGCAGTATGGGCCAGAGCCCTGATTTGCCAAACTAGGCGATTCAGCCATGTATTGTCCAAGAAAGCATTTGTAACTTAGATGCAAAAAAAAAAAAAAAAAAAGAAATTCTAGTTTAGTGTGAATGCTGCTAATCATTTACCTGATGAAGCTCTCAGTGTTCCAAAATAACTGATGTTAGCCAGCTGTTGTTCCTCAGCTAATTGCTGTGCTAATGGACAGGTGATCGTGCAGCCAGTGATGGCATAGAGCAGGAAAAGGGTCAGAGAACTACAAAGCTCTCCAGCCAGCTGTTCTTAGCAGTCGCTATCAAAGTCACCCTTACTGCCAGTGGTAGGCAGAGTCCATCTGCCTGTTACTGCCTAAAAGATCATTTAAACATCTACAAACATTTTTTCTTTTATCGATGTTTGCACAATCACCTGCCAATTTATGAAAGGATGGATGAGCACCTGTGAAACGGGAAATCTGGGCCCTGTTTATAGAAGAAATGGTTCAGTGCAGCAGGCCTTATGGCTGCCTTCTGCTGCCCTTCCCTCCTTGCTGTGACTGCCCGGGGTGTCAGCACCAGCATTTGTATGCCTGTTTTGTCAATCAGACCAGGAAAAAAGCTGGTTGATTTTTTATTATAACATGTTTTTCAAGGTTTTCTTTAAAGCCCGTTCTAGGCACAGGGTGGGAATGAGCATCCAGGAGGGAGAGAGGGAGATGAGGCATCATATACCATAAGATGTCTCTGTCAAACACATTGTAGGCTTAATCCACAGCCTAAGAGTGGAATGAATAGCTCTGGAAAGATTAATGTAGAAAACAGGGAAAATGAAGTTATCTGAATTAAACTAGACCTGTCTGAATTAAACCACACCTGTCTCACTATGCAGGTAAGTTATTAATCCTAGGGGAAGAGTGGGTTTTGAAATACAAGGTTAGGAGAGCCAGGACACAAGTTTGGGATTTTACCAGTTTAATTGCTAATTGGAATAGATTTTAAAGCCTTGTCTGACTCAAGCATTAAGACCCTGGTTTTTACAGTTCACCTTCCTCTGAAAAACATGATTTTCTTCCAGGCTACTCAGTTCTGTATTATGAATTTGCAGCCTAAAAAGGCAACATCAATAAACACAGGAACATTTCAGAAAAGCTAGAACAGAAATGGAAAGGAAAAAAAATGTCTTGTTCATCGAAACAGGATTGGTTTTGGTTCCATTCTTCCCATTTGGGAATGTGGTTAAGTGCAGAATCAATTTACAAATAAATATAATGAGTTGGTAGATGTAGATATTTTCACTGCTACAAAGAGCAACCAGAATACAGAATAGTTCCTTTTACATAAAAATTATTTGGCTTCCCTTTGAAAGTGTGCAGAGGAATCTTGATGCCATTGAATTACTAAAATCTCAGAAAGAATCTATCCAGCCTCAAAAATTTGACTTATTCAGTACTTAAGACACTAAGATCAAAAAAAAGCTTTCTCTTGTTGAGCATTTGCCAATTCAGCTTTTCAGACAGATAGAAAAGTTAAATTTGGTTTGACAGATAAAAATCCACTCTGTGTGTGTGTGTGTGTGTGTGTGTGTGTGTGTGTGTATATAAGTAAACTATACGTAGAGAAAGACACCAAGAAAATGAGTGGCTACAGAAGAATAAATTTTCTTACTGGGAAAGGGAGAATCAACATCTTATAGATGCTTTCTTGTTAAAGAAACAGTGCAACATATACACTCAATGTAGGAGATTTTTTTCTCTTGGGTGCCAGCTGGAAACATGGGTGTTAAGGGACAGACCAAACAATTGATGAGCTGTCCAATTTGGGTCCTTTTGAATCTTTACAGATAAATAATGTTTCCTATAATTGATTAGGATATTGTAATTTTGAGGAAGATGGATCCATATTTAAATATTGGTTTTGCTGAGCCATGACCTCTGTGTGGTCCCATCTGTTTTTACTCTGCTACAGCTTTCATTACTCACTGGCTATTTTTCACTTGACACATCTGCATATGTTCCATTAACATTAATGGAAATTCCATGTTCGTGTCAGATGGAGTCTAACATCTGGAAACAAGAAGACTGGAAATAATAGCTTTAATATTTCCTGCAAAGACGTCTGGGGAGAAGGTGGGTTTGGTTCTAACAGTTCCTTCTTCCTTCCCTGCTCATGATGTCCATGTATTTACCTCTTAATATAAATTGTTGTTTACAGAGCTACTGTACCTTTTTACTCAGAGGATATATGCATTACATTTAACCAGCAGCAGAATTTAGACAGATTCTAAAACATGAAACAATTTATAGGGTGTTTTGGGAAGTCTTAGAAATGTAATTTAGGTTAGAGAGATCCAGAATAGTTCTATAAGCACATACTGATATAGATTTCTCAGAAGGAATTACAAGGCTTGACCTATATGGCATGCCAGCACAAGTCCAGGTCTTGTGATGTAACTGTGAGTCTCCTGGCTCCTCATTTACTCATACCTGCAGCTGTTCCTGACCTTATAGTCCTTTGGGCACAGAAGATCAGGGACTACTAAGGATCTGCATTGCATTTATTTTTCATTTACCTATCTATTCTGGTTATCATTTTAAGCTTAACTATAAATGCAGGAGATAATTTAGTTTTAATCCACTGTAGAAAGTGTGTAATGACAAAAATCTCTCACATCAACCGGTCGCAAAAATATTTTTTTAAATTCACTCTTGGTAGGAACCAGGCTGACAAAATCCCATCTAATTTGAGACTTAGAGGCTCCTAAATCAAAGCTGTGTGTGTTTCTCCTAGACAGCAACCTAGACTTGCAGCTTTCAAATACTGCCTAGTCCTGTAGGTACTTACCTACTTAGCCTAAAAGTCCCCTGGGTATCTAGCTTTAGCTCTTCAAACATGTTTCAAAGTGCTTGCTCTGGAAGGATAAGCACATATCTCCAGGCTATATTTCCATCATAATCCAGGTTTAGGCACACAGCCACCTATGCAGCTCCTGGAAGAGAGGTACTACATGTATTTTTGCACTAAACTTTAGTAGGTGAAGCATTGACTAGCACCTTAAACTTCCCCCAGTCTATGGTTTCCACTCACTCTCCCATTGCTGAGAAAATGCCCTCACCACAGCACTGTGAGATGCTGGAGTGGGGATGCTTCCTACAGCTCCTCATGGAGCTGAGCCTGGGATCCAGGGACATGAGTCACAGGGCCAAGGGAAGAACAGACACAGGGAGCCTGATTTTAGCCTGGGTGTAGACACTCCTGAGAGGCTAATACTGCGAGTCCGGACTTAGTTTCCAAAGGTATTTTTTCCTGTAATCCACAATTTCTTTCTTCATTTAGCGTCAGATTTGAAGCAGGGAAGATGCTGCACTAGAATTTGCTGGTGAAAACACCTGCATGCTCAGCCTTCCAGTCTGAAGGGTTTGAACAACAAAATCTGATCCTACTGAAATGCCTAGGCATCTGAAATTCTTCATCAAGCTCAGGCATAATTTTTAAACATGTTTGTGACTGTGATAGTTCTTTAAAGATGAACTGAAATTTTTTGTTCCCTGCTTTTATCCAAGGTTTACCTTTAGTGCTGCTGTGATGCTTTTGCAATTGTTGAGATGCCACCACTGTGTGAGCTGTAACAGGTCACGAATCTGTGTTATTCAGGGTTTATATGTTCCATATTGTAGTGTGCTTAAAGGCAGTTTCCTCTCATGGTTCACCTCCTCTTTTACTGTGTGATTAAGTTCTAGCTTTTGCCAGTGCTTCAATTAATACTGTGAAAAAATATTAGGATAGCATTTACAGAAACAAGACTAAAATAACCTCCTCTGCAAGATATGTTTTCTTTTGCTTATGTTTTCTCATTTTCCCTTTTTTCCCTTTCTTTCCTGAACTATAGAGATTTGCATTAATTAGAAACCACTCTCCCTACATAACTCATAGCTCCTAATACTACTTGTCTTTTGTAGCGAATCCTCTAGTATTTTCTCTCTTCTTCACATTTTGTTAATCCTGCTTTCACTTCCACAAGAACAAAATCAAACAGAGAAAAAAAGAAAACCAAAACCAGTTAACCAACCAAACCCACCTGCTGATCAAAGCACAAGATAGTTATGATCTCTTTTTTCTTTCTTTAAGGGGAGAAAATATATTTTTGAGTAATGTGAAAAATCAAGAAAACCCCAAAGCATTGGAAGTAGCCAATTGTAGTACTCTTCTCCGAGAATATGGATCTGAAGGTTTAGAAATTCTTAGTCTAACAAGGATCTAAAATTCAAGGCTCCCTTTTCCCTAATGAGTGTACTGGCCATTAGGCTGTTATAAGTGCTATGAATGCATTTTAGAAAGAAAGCAGCAATGACTAGATTTTGTGAGGGACCCAAACCAATTAGGGTCCCAGAAGACGCTAGTTTTGGCTAATGATTGTTATTAGGCAGGAGTTCAGAGCCAAGAAACCTAGTTCAGAGTGTGCTGATGTGGAATGACAGTTCAGGATCCTTAAAGTTAAGTGAGGTGCACCCAGCAAACTTTAGTGCTTTCAGGATTACTGAGGCACTAAGCAAAGGCAGTTCTGGCCTTTGGGTCCAGAAGTTCAGTTAAAGAATTTCATCCAGAGTGTTACAGCCCTTTGGTCTCTGCTTCCCAATGCCTTCTCTTGGTTCTCCTGTACCTGAAACATTCTTAGACAGGAGTCTGAACATGGGAATCCAAAGTACTTCAATCCATGACTATGCTCATGCTGAGTTATTAATACCTGCCCTCTGCTCACTCCACAGCCATGGCATATTAATCCCGACTTGGAAGACTTTCAGCTTTATGTAAGACTACTGCAAAGCAGTTTAAAGAAATGAGACCTGCTCAGAAGCTGTGATCTGATCCATTTTGGGGAAGAGAGTCCAGCTAGCCACAGGGTAGCTATTATCTTCCACCATTCAAGCAAGAAGAAACAAATTTTAAAAAGCTGCCACAAACACCAACAACTGGTAATGCTGGGGAGGGAAACTAAGTAGCTGTAGCAGCAATTTAAAGAAAAGCAGCTCAGCAAAGATTAAAAGAGATTATAAAACTGCAGGTTTGCCCACTGCCCACTTTTATGTCAAAGACTTGTGTGGTACTTGCTGCTGAGAATTGTGGGTTTGAAGGCTAAACTCTGGAAGAAAAATGCTCATCAAGTTGACTGAAGCTATTCTTTCACACCTCTGGAATTAAAGACGTGCCCAGCCCCAAACCTGCAGCCGCGAGCTTCTGAGATCGCTGGAGATGTTTCAGCATAAACTGCAAGACTGGCACCTTTCTCTCCCAGAAATGAGCTCAAGATGTTGCCAGTGACTGTCCTGTGCTACATACTTCAGCTGGACACTAGAAAAAAAACCCATAGATTAGCTTCCATCTGTATGGTTCACTGCAGACTGTTTCATCCTCTCTAATTTTTACAGATAAATAGTATTTACAAAGCACCTCAGCTTTGGCCTATATTGAAATCGGGTGAAGCTTTGCCACTGGTATAAATCCAGTGCAAAATCAGGCTAATACCAGTTATAAAACCTCCACAAACTTCAATGGGAAAACATCTAGGCCAAATCATGTTGTCACTGAAAAACGAGACCCTGAAGACATAAACACCTCCCCAAAACCAACATCCCCCACCCCCCCAATAAACAGCATACACATTGTCAGACTGAGGATGTATGCCAGGAGAAAACTCCATCTCAATAACCAGAGTTGCAGGAGTATGTAATGTAGAATTTTCTTATAAATTTATTGAAATCTCTTTGTTAAAATGAATTTTCTTTACAAATCTTTGGCAAAATAGACTTCAGGTCTCTCTCAGTATTGCAAAGTGTCTTATGAACTATCGCTGTTGCTGTAAAATCCATCTGTTATACCCGGGTTTAACTTGACTAGTCACAAGATGGGCATCCCCTTCTGGGCCTTGGGGCCGAGTAGTATGGTGTTTCATTTGGACGCTCTTTTCCTTCGTGTCAAATTTGGTATTTACAATTGCCTTGGTTTTTGCTGGACGGAACTGGATTGAGTTTATTGTTTGATTTCTTGATTGCGCTGACCTTCTGAAATGACTGATTCTATAGAAAAGACCAGGAACTATGTCTCTTCTTTTTGAGCTGCTACTCATTTATTATCTTTGTTTCAAAGCATTATGTTGTCTTTATATTATGTAATAGACACTGTTCAGTCATCATCATTGGACGCTAATGCAACTGCAAAAACAGTTACGTTTTGAACAGTATCTAAGCTAAGGGTGAGGGCAGGCCACGGGGCACCGGGGCGGTCGCCTGGGGACAGGGATGGGTCGAGGCTGGGGCAGGACATTAGCCTGCGGGACGAAGCTTGGATCAGAGGGGCCGCGGGCAGCCCCGGGCAGCACTGTCTTGCAGCAGAGCCATCATCCAGGAACAGTGGCCTCTCTGGGCCATGGTCTGGCCTGGCTGTAGCCTCCCCATGGCACTGGGAGCAGCCCCACAGTCCCCATGGAACGGGGCGACCCTTGCTGTGCGGCTGGAGTTGGCCCTCCTGGGGAGAGGTGTGTGCTCAGTCCTGGCACCAAATCTGGTGGGAATTGGGTTTTCTCAGATTTTTTTTTTCCACTCCACGGTCATTATTTTTCCTGTCATAAGAAAAGAGGTTACCTGAAGATTTCCTAAATCAGTTCATAGATTTCAAATATTTTAGCTTAAGTGTCTGTGGTATTTCATTTTAGAGATAATGGCAAATTTCTGTTCCTGAGACCAGATGATGTGGATTTGACCTTCATCTGCTGACAGTTTAGTTTGCTTCCTCATTTTTTTTCGTGTTTATCCTTCTGTTAGCCACAATCAATAAACAAAGCCTCAGGCTAAAACAAACAATGTTGCCAGCAACATAAAAGAGAGGATGACAAGAACATAGAAAAACACCTTTATAATTATGTTGCTTTATGGATTCATTTGTTTAATCTCATGTGGAATTAATTCTTTAAGTAAGTTTACTTGAGGGTATTGAAAATTGATTCCTAGTAATTTAAATTGATTATAATTAAAATTTATTGGAACTAATAAACTGATTTCAATCCAGTACTTCCCCATCTGAAGAAAAACTCAAAAGTCTGTTTTCACAAAATATTGGTAAATATCGCTTGTATTCTCCGTTGGACTTATTTTAATTCTTATTTCAGAATTTAGTTTAAAAAGTACCATAAGAGTCTTCTAACTTTTCTTTCATATTCTTAATGAGAACTGGCTCCAACTGGATCCCCAAAGAAATCTTGAATCTCTTGTTTAATAGCACAGGCTTGATGGCTCAGTAAAATTTAGTTATTTGTTAAATAATTACATTTATATTCTGGACTAATGAATTTTTAAAAAGTGCACAAATAACTTCACTGTCAAACATGGGCTCAGTTAAAACTATTTAGTGATTTAACAACACATAAACAAAAAATGAAATAGTAATGGTTTATACAAGCTGTCATTGCTTAGCTTGCCCCTGCACATTTTTGGAATGGGCACTGACAGTTTATAGACAAGTCTTTCCTAAATTTCCATAATTCCTGATCACCAAGTTAAACGTGTCCATATATAGTCACTGCCTCTCCTCAATGAGCAGTTGTCGTGTCGTTAAAAACCCGGGAAGGTATAAGCGAGAAAATAATATGATCTCTCAAAAATTAATATTTTTTGGATTCTGATAACTAATATTTGACTGTAAAGTTGTTACATCAGGACACTACAAAAATCTACCACCAACACAACCTGAACAGTGTATCAGTAGAGGCTCTTATTCCACATGATCCTAAGTAGCCCATGAGGTCCATCACCATGCTTCTCAGGAAGCCCCAGGACTGAAATGGCTAGAAAGCCAAGTGCAATTTCACCTGCTCCTCATAGCATGGCAAGGTTTGCTGCCAGCAGAACTGGTTGAAAAATGAGTAATTTTCTACTTTTTTCAGAAAAAATATGGAGGAATTCAAGTAAATTAGGCTATGACTGTGGTCTATAACGTTTGACATCATCAGCCATGTGGGTAAACTTCAAGGTGTTGGCTGAGAATGGCACTGTGATTTGAACATACCTGCCTGTCATCCTCTCTGCTCTGACACTGTTTCTCTGCAGGCAGTGAGGGACCTATGCGAACGTCTCTGGGATGGGAGAACTGTTGGAAGGGTATCTGATTACTTGAAGGCTGAGGTTTAAACTTTCAAAGACTTGTGCTCTGGGGAGTGTAGGAAAATTTAATTCATGATTAATGGGGGCAATTTTATGGTAGCAAATAGAAAGCATATCTTGGGGAGTGTTTTTTTGGAGGAGGTAAGGAGGCAATAATTGACTGTGTTTTCAAATGCTGTCCAATGCATCTGCATGAGGGCATGTAGGGTCTATTTAAAAATCACAAGAAGTTTTATTCTGCTAAATCCTGCTGCATGTCTTGAGCTGATTTGCTTTCCTCAGCAGGATGTGCAGCTCAGCCTGGGCCACTCTCAGAGAAATCATGCACTGCTCAGAGATGCCAGAGTAGCAGTATCTCCTCTAAGTCTTGTGTTTGGTTTGGGAAGTAAATATAAAGAGTTTCAAATCCACTATCTCTTGAACCCTTTAGGCACTGTCAGTGCCAGAACTGGAAATTTCAAATGTGGCTCTCTCCATAGGCACTATTATGCATCGCCAAGGCTTTCAGACATGTGGCTAAATATGAATCACTGTCATCCATTTAAAAGGTGGAGAACAAAGAGCATGTCAAGGATGATGTGAGAATCTCTCTAGCAGTTATCGTTGAGATGAAACTATCTTAAGGTCTATAAAGAATTACTTGTCTACAGGCAAGGTCACTCATATTAATTTTTATGAATTGCCACTGCTTCCTTGAATGTCATGAACTATGTAATCAAAGCAAGCAATAAGCTTTGCTAAATCAGTGTTGCAACCTTTAATGATAATACCCACAGCTTTTATGGGATCAGCTCAGTTTTAATTAAAGATTATTGAAATTAATGCAGAGCAAACTGGAGAATGTGGATCAATAAGTAAGGTCTTTAGAGGACAAAGTGTTACGGCAAGACTAAAAGAGCTGATGGATCACTGGATCTATATCTGGTCGTCCTCTGTGTCAGGAAACATGGTTTTTTATTCTTGGATTGCATCAGTAAGAATTCCATGGGCTCAATCTCTCTAATCGGGAAACTCCAGGAAACTGCTAAACCACTGCATTTTCTCTTCAGGTTATTTTGATCTCCTTTTCCTATGTTTCCATCATTCTCTTTGTGATTGCTGTTTATGCAGACATGTCTGAACTTGCCTTAAATGTGCTAGTGTAATCTCAGCAACATATAGCTCACTGAAGGCTACAACACCTAGCCAGATGTATTTGAGATGGCCTACTTCACCTCCAGATACCATTCCTGAAGACACAGGGCTCTCACACGTCCTGTGTAAAACCAGCATGCTCTGTAAGGCTGTCTCAGAAAATTGTGGTGTCTCAAACAGCACAGCACAGCACTTGTCTTCAGCTGAGTTGAGCTTGGATTGCCAGGGTAGGGGTTGTTGAGGAACAAACTAGAAACTCAACCTTTTTCCTATAAATTGATCTGGGCGTGGAAGCTTCTGTGCCCATATGGAGCTTTCAGCAAAATACTAAGAATGGGTGACATAGGTACTAGGAAGGAATGCTGATTTATGGTTAGAATAGTGCTGTATCACCTGCCATAGCAGCAACTGCTGGGGGGCAAAAAACTTCAGTCCTTTACTGTTTACCTAATTTTTTGTTTGAGGTCAGTTGTCACATTTCTCATACCTAATAAAAGAGAAACTTCTGAATTACAATTTTAGCAAGTTAACAGATAAAATAATACACTGGTTCATGCAAAACTGTCCTATCTCGCAATTTATGTAACATAGCTATAATATTCAGCCAAGTTTAAACTTTTTGTTCTATATTTCAGGACATAGTACTCAGCTAGAAATACGTTTTACTGTTTAGTTTAGGTCTGGATTTGTATGTTTTGAGGTTTATTTCCATTGTGAAAATTAAGCTGTCAATTTCCACATGATCTTTTACTCAATTTAAAAACATGAAATCATCTCACAGTCTTGTTAACTTTTCCTAACAAGAATGAAGACAATTGGCATCAGTTATCTTCATAGTTGGCATAATTAAGACCTACAGTTATTATGTTAGGCTACACTGGTGTACAAAATAGTAATAGCTCCAAAAGCCCATCTACTACAACCATCTCATTGAAAAGTGACTTTCTAAAAAAGCAGCTACGATTAAATTTTGTAAATTACCAAGGTAATTTAGCAACCACTAACTGATGGGATTAAACTATAACTTTTCAACAAGGCGAAGTGTCAGGTCCTGCACTTGGGTCACAACAACCCCATGCAGCGCTACAGCCTTGGGGAGGAGTGGCTGGAGAGCTGCCTGGAGGAAAAGGACCTGGGGGTGCAGGCTGACAGCTGCTGAACATGAGCCAGCAGTGTGCTCAGGTGGCCAAGAAGGGCAATGGCATCCTGGCATGTATCAGGAATAGTGGGGCCAGCAGGAGCAGGGAGGTGATCGTGCCCCTGTACTCGGCACTGGTGAGGCCGCACCTCGAGTACTGTGTTCAGCTTTGGGCCCCTAAGTACAAGATGGACATTGAGGTGCTGGAGCTTGTGCAGAGAAGGGCAATGAAGTTGGTGAAGGGTCTAGAGAACAAGTCTTATGAGGAGTGGCTGAGGGAGCTGGGGTTGTTTAGCCTGGAGAAAAGGAGGCTGAGGGGAGACCTTATTGCTCTCTACAAGTACCTGAGAGGAGGTTGTAGTGAGGTGGGAGTTGGTCTCTTCTCCCAAGTAACAAGTGACAGGACAAGAAGAAATGGCCTCAAGCTGCACCAGGAGAGGTTTAGATTGGATATTAGGAAAAAATCCTTTACTGCAAGAGTTGTCAGTTATTGGAACAGGCTGCCCAGAGAGATGGTTGAGTCACCATCCCTGGAGGTATTTAGAAGACATGTAGATGTGACGCTTAGGGACATGGTTTAGTGGTGGACTTGGCAGTGTTAGGTTAACAATGGGACTCAATGATCTCATAACCCGTTTCCAACCTAACTGATTCTATGATTCTATGATTTGACAGCAAAGAATGTATCAATTTTTTCATGGGAAAAAATTGCTTTTTTCTCACTTTTCGTATACTGTGCAATACTGAAACATTCTCAATAAGAGAGAACACCATAATTGTATAAAACTTCCTGAGGAGAGTCCAAAAAACTAATATTTATTTCATGTAAACTTTCAGAAGATTCTTATTGGTATTTGAAGGTGTCTGACAAAATTACATGAGGAAGATGTGTAATACACATCTCATGATCTCAAGGGTTTTAAAAAATAGCATTTTGCAATTTCCCACATGAATTTTGTATATGAAAACCTCAACATAATTTGCTATTTATTTAGGGAGAACCTTGATTGCAAAGAAATGGATTTTGAGTGTTGTCACACTATGAATTAGTGAGCAGCTGGGACAGAACAGAAGTCAGGAGTTTCATCTCTAATTTCCTAGCTTCCTCCTTCTATATTGCCTCTCTCATGTGCCATTTTGCTCATATACTTGGTAACAACAGCAACGTAAAGCTGCGTAATTTTTAACAGGGGAAGCTGCGAGCTGTGAGGCTCCGCAACTTGCATCCTGAGCATATCTAAAGAGGGTCACATGAGGACTCAAATGCAGCCTCCTTGAGAGTGTGACTGCCAAAATTCCGAACCTTACATTAGCCTGTGAGGGTATGCTGAGCAGCCTTGTGGTAGGAATGAATGGCTCTTATTTTTTCAGGTTGAATTTTATTTGTACTGCCATCCCAGTCTTATTGTTGTAGAACTATAAGCCCTTTTTGCTTTACTAAAGGATGATTGGAGAAAGCACTCAGACAACAAGCCTCCCATATAATTATTGCCAGGCACCTGGAGGAAGAAAGGGTGGACTGTGGATTCTTCCCACCATTTAGAGATTAGCTAAATCTACTTTAATATTTGTGAGCAGTTTTTATCATTGAAGGGTTTTTAATAATGGGAATTAAATGTGATTAATAGGTGATAAAGTTAGCTTTAAAACAAAAATTGAGCAATCAGATAGTGTCAGCTGTTGACTTCATTTGCTAGTTATGTAGTGACGCTGATGCTTTGACATAATTATTGTCTAGTTCTAGTAATTGCTCATCATCATATGAAGATATTTTGCTGTATTTAAAAAGAAGTTGGTAGTTCTGTTGAGATATTTACCTTCTTGCAAAGATACCAGTAAAGCTAAGCCATATGACACGATCTTGTTATTCAGCCCAGTATTACCTACCTATATAAAGAAAACCAGGCTTCCTACTGACTTTAGCCCTAAAAGGCTCTTAAGCACCAACTTTAGTGGAATTATTGCATGATGTTTTGCTATTAGAAGCTTCAGCAGGGGTGAAAAATGAGAGAGACTGTGTTTGGAGTAGTGCTTCTATTTACTTTTTAAGTAACTGCTGACATTATGGCTAAGAGCAGAGGTGGTTTAGAGATGACAAATGATCCAAAATCTAGATTTCTCCTCTGCAACAGACTTACCTTGAGTAAATAATTTCAGCTCAAGGAGCAATCTGGCAGCCTAGAGCTGCCAAAAAGGGTGGTTCTACTACTTTCCCCTCTCTTGGCCATGATTCCACTGCTTGTCATAGGCACTTGTCAGATCTTGTGACAAGCTGATTCAGCTCCTTAAAGTGGCAGAAAATAAAGTTGTTGCTGTTGGGTTAGTTCTTTGCCGATTTAGTGAGCTGAATCAGTTCATCCAGATGGTGACCAGAGTGATTTCAAGGGAGGGGCTGGAATGTGAGATCAGGAGAACTGAACTGGAAAGGGAGTGGAAAGAAGAGCAAGGGTTTGCCTTTTGGTAACAGCTGTTAAATCTGTTCAGCACTTTTGTGAAACTTCAAATTCAGCATACTGTCCCCGAGACAGTTGCCCATCTGTACCGTGTGAAGAATGACTTCCATTTGTCATCCATTTTAATGGTGCACCTGTTTACCTAGGAAGTTTAGGCACTAAGAATGCAGTAAATGCTATACAAGCCAAAATATGACCCTGCCTAATATATAATATTATGGCTAAAATATAAAAATGAAGTACAGAAAAGAAATTCAGAGGAAGAAGTAACATTTTTTTTGTCTGGAAAGGGGGCAAAGAATTCATTAGTGTCTGTCAAATTCTACAAAAAAATGTATCTTTACAGGAACATGAATAAAGGCAGGAAAACTATTAAGATGGAAGCTGAGATAGCTTTATGATTAAGTGTTAGGTAAGAAAATTCATGGAGAGAAGAGAGGGCCAGTGGCTGTCAGAGAGTGCTGGAGTCCTTTCTGCAGGAGCTGGCATAGCTGAGAGCCATTCAACTCATAATGAAAGTGAGACAAGGGCAGCCCTTAAGGTAGCATGAAAAAGAGAGTTAAAGGTAGGATGCCTTACAAAAAGCTATAGGGACAACCTCAAAATAAAAACCTGAGCCTGATGTTGAATTATTTTGTACATGGGACAAAAGCCAAGCTCTAGCAAGGAAGTATGTGAGTAGACATAAGGCACATAAGCCTATGGCATGTGTCTATTCAGTGGGAGACAGAATTGGGATGGAATGTGTTTAGACTTTTCTTCTTTTCTCGACTTTAAAATCTGTCTCCATCTTCAGTTAATGAACTAAACTCCATTTAATTGTAATATGTTTCAAGGAGGGCTTATATAGTACTGCAAATTTTATTCCTGTATTCCCTTGTTTGTCATATTCAGTTTCTTTCCTAATAAGATCATAAAATTTAATTTACAGAGTACATTGTCCTGTAAATTTGAGATTGAAACAGACAGCGAGAGTTAGGATCCAGGAGGGCTGTTTTCAAATACCACCACAGAAAGTGAATTTCATCACTTACAACTAGTGTTCAAAGCGCACTGCAGTGATGCTTCTTATCTCTACTTCAGCCTGAACTTTTATCACAAATAATATTTGAAGGGATATTCAAAATAATAATGAACTTACTTCTTGGGACTGTGAGCTTCATAAATGAAAAGATCTAGACCTTCTAATATTTGTTCATACAAATGACAGCATACAAATATACTTACAAAAAAAACCCAACCAACCAAAAAAAAAAAAAAAAACCCAAAGAGAGAATCACAGTTCAGGCAAATCTCTGACTGAATCAAGCATGGTGACTGGGGTGGGGGAACTTCCTAAGCAGCCACAGAGTTTTAGGAGTCTTCTGGAGGTCTGTAAACCATTGGGGAATATTGGTGATATAGCTGCAAACACCTCTGTACTTTCTGAAACATCTACACATCTAGAAAACAAAGCTGTGCTTTTGGCATGCCACTCCAGTGACTGATGTTCACTTTTTGGTGAAAGCGAGTGGATGACCTCTGAGCAGTACCTGTGTTTAGGGAGGCTGTATCCAGTTCCTAACACTTGGCTGACATATATAGCAACTTACACATAAATTGTAGTTATGTCAGTAGCTCCACTAGCCAGCTGGTACTCAGGATGTCAGGTTTCACGTCAAGTGTCTGAATTTTGTATGTTTGTATGCTGTGCATGATTCTGCAAAAGAGAAAATTAGGTAGATACAGAAAAGTAATTCTGCAGTCCACGCGGCCCTCAGTTCTGTTATCTCTTTAGGAGTTGCACAAAAACAGAACGTGCCGTTAGATTAGGTTATAGAAAGAGACATGTTAAGAGATTCCACTTTTGGGAGATAGAGTATTAAGCTCTGCTCAACAATTTGATGTAGTAAATGCAGAACTATCATTCTAGAGCATATTCTTTCTCCCTAACCATGTTTAAAATCAGTTCTCAGCTAAAGTTGTCTCCTTTCTGCTGCCTCTCACCTGTTTCCAATTTTGCAGAGCTGATTGTCATTCCCAATCCCTGGGACAAGAGGTTAAAACCTTCCCTAGCCCAGTTGTGCACCTAAATGCACACACAGCTGCAGAGGAGACTTCAGTGACTCAGATGTGTGTCCTTAAAGGAGATTTTAACAGGTGCTAACAGTGCTGTGAAGAAGTTATTGCAATCACAAGTAACGTGCAATTTCTTTTCTTCAGTAAAATGGCTAAGTTTAGCACCAAGCAAAAAGGAATATTGAAAATGCTGCCATAATGGCAGCGAAATTTATTTTGCGTTGACAGAAAAAATCATAAACTATTGCTAGAAAGGTTACTTGCTGATTAAACTTCAGTATCTCCAAGCAAATGCTTGAAAAACTCAGCTTTAATCAGCCAAAAGTAAATTATCATAAATAATAGTTAACAGTAAAGAAACATCATGATAATATGGCTAATGTAAAACCATTTATGCATGAAAGGTAAAGAAATAAAGAAGCGGTTGTATCTTATATCTCAGACTTCAGAACACCTAGAATTACTCAGTGTTTTCTCATATAACATAAATAATATTTGTGGAGAAAGAGAAGGAGGGAATCTGACAGTCCCGGATAATGAACAGGTGGACCCAAGCTTTCTTTAGCTTCTCAGATACCAGTAGGCGTAGCATTGGTAATAACAATTATAGCTGAAAACCTTAGTCCTTTCAAGGGACCACAAGTTGTTTTTGCAATGCTGTTTTATTTACAATCTACTTGCACGGTTTGAGAGCAAACACAGGAAGAATAATCTGTAAACTTTCATCTCTGTGGAAGCTGATCCGATCTTGGCACAAGCCCATTCTTACTGACAGTCTATGCAATTGTTGTACCAAGTTGTATAGTTATTACACAACCACTGTAGAAAAGGTATCAAAATCAGTTTGATAACACACACTCATGCAAAAGTCCTTACCACATAACTAACATAATTAACCAATTAACCGATTGATTAATTCCAAGAAAACCCTAAGATACTTTCAGTACATTATAACTATGCTACTAATAGACTCCTACCTACTCATAAAATACATGTCAAGGCTTTGTGAATACCCAAATAAAAAATAATGTTCTGAAATTATAGTCTGCATTTCTGCAGGTATTAAGACAACTTGATTTTCATCAGCTGAAATCAGCACATAACACCATAGTTTTCTGAAATGCCATGATGGAGGTCAATAACCCAATGGATGTTCAGTATGGATGATGTGATTTTCCTTTGCTCTTCACTGAAACAGCACAAAATTAGAACCTTGAGGTCCTGAGGAGGGACTAAGGTCACTCCAAATTACCTTTTTACTTCTTATTTCTTTCTTGTAGCAGAAACAGACTGAAGTCTTGAATTCAAACAGGCTTAAGTGGCTGTCTAAATTATGACAGCTTATTTTGACGTTCTGACAGCCAGCAGCACCTAGACCAGGAGTGTCAGGGTCCCTGTAAATGAGCACAATAAACTGCAAATCACAAGGAAAAGTTTCCCCCAGCTGAATCTGATATAGATAGTGCATATAAGAAAAAAAAATTACAAAATCAATATATATTGCATATTTCTCTCTGTGGAAATAAATTAAGATGTAGGTCCTCTTATAACTTATTATGTTGTTAAATAGCACCGGCCTTCATACTATCAGATTAATTAGGTTGTGGGGTTAAAATTGTTAGTTTGTTTTTTTTTAATCTCAAATGTGCTTCCTTTTAGAAACCCAATTTTTTGATAAAGGTACTTTTAACTGCTGTTTTTCCAGAGTGTTTTCGTCCCAGTAGGAGGCTGAGATTGGAGACACACAAACATTTTAATTGCCCCAGATTACTATGAAATGGGCATACAGTGTGTGCTCCAAATAACCTCTTTTCTTCCCTGTTTGCTGTATGGACATGCCGGGAGCTGTCTACCCCAGCGGACTTCCCCAGTCAGCAGTTCAGCTTGCCCTCCCTGTTGTAGGGGTTCCCAGATGGAGATCCCAGGCAGTGTCCACAAGACCCCCATGACTGGCTGGGGTAGAACAACATAAGGCCACCTCTCCTCAGCTTCCCCCCTCTTCCTGCTCCTGGAAAGGGAAATTTGAAATTAAAACCAACTTTGGGGGTTCTGCCTCTCATTTTGCATTACAGTGGTTCCCAAAACCCAAGCTTTGTGGCAGCTGATCCAAAAGAGGCTTGAGAGCACTTGCATCATAACATCTCTGTACTCCCATGAAATCTCTGCTGCTTAAAAGACACCAGGGTGAAGGTGGTGCCCAACCCTCTTGTACTGGGCTACTCACCCTGCATCCCACAAAGTACTAGACTCCTGAAGGAGGCCAATACACTAATCTAAGTGGCTTTTGGAGAGCACAAGCACTTTTGCCTAAAATTCATAAGGAAGCCAGAGACCACAGGACAGTCTAAGAGCTGTTATCCTAGAGAAAAAAGCCTTGATCCTTGCAGCATTTTTGATGATGATTCCATAAACTTCTCTAGCAGTTTCCCAGAGCAGATTGGTGATATTTCAGACAATTCTGCAAACACTTGAGGGAGGCAAGGAGGCATTGGGTTTTTCTGGAAATACTAGATACAATATCAGTCTAGGAGGTAGTAGGAAAGAAAATCACTATATAATTGTGTGGTGAACATAACTTTAATTTCCATTGATCCCACTGGCTAAGGTAGTACCCGAATCCAGCACTTGTTCAGCTCAGCCTGGCACCACAGAGCAGCCGTGCATCAGCCTTGCGAGAATGCACATTAAGTAGCTCTTTATGTGGACTAAGACAGAAGCTGTACTCTATCAGAACAGTAAAATCCTGGTCACCCATATTGGCCAAGCTACTCTCTAATATATTAGCTGTTAATCTTTTGTTTCTGGTGACTATTTATGCCAGCTGCTGCAATTCAAGACATAATTGCTAGTGAAATGGCAAAAAAAAAAAAAAAAAACCAACAAAAAAACCAAACAAAAAGTAGAGAATGGCCAGGTGCAAGCTGTTCAGGTCTGGGAGGCTGTTTTCCAAGCCAATTTCAGACCAGATGATGCTTGTAGACAACTCTGAAGCAAGAGAGAAATTGAGTAACAAAAGGAGGGGGTAAACTGCACCAATAAAATATGAAGGTGGGCAATATTATAGGGCTTCTGTAAGCTATGTGAGATGGATGAGAGAATTTATCCATCTTCTTTTACTGTGTGCCTAGTAACAGTGATGGCTGGGAAACTATAATGTCAAACCCAGTATCAGAATTTTTTCTGATCTTTGGAAACCAAAAACGTATGCTGCAAGAAGTAATTGGGTGAGAATTAATCATCCACCACTGCAGTCAAGCAGCAGCTAAATTTTTCCTACTTACATCTCTGCATATGAAATGGGCTATAATTGCAGTGACTAATATTTCTAGCACTGTTGTGCTGGATCCATGCTTTTTGAAAAGGTACTTCAAAGTCTCCTAGTGTTAACAAGTAAACGTCATTTTGGACAATATACAGGCACCCATGCTGGATATTGATATGAAGGGTGGTCTTAATAGTCCTAAAGCCTTATTTGTGCCACTAATTTGTTTCCTAGACTATTTTTATAGTCATGGTTCAGCCCCGGTCAGCAACCAAACACCACGCAGCCGCTCGCTCACTCCCCCCACCTCTCTGGGATGAGGGAGAGAATCAGAAGAGCAAAAGCAGAAAAAAAGAAAACTTGTGGCTTGAGATAAGAACAGTTTAATAGTTAGAATAAAATAATAATGATAATAATATTGATTATGATAATATAATAAAAAGGAAAAGGTAAACAAGGAAAAAAAAATCCAGAAACACAAATGATACAACCGCTCACCACTTGCTGACCAGCACTGCCGGTCCCTGAGCTGCGATTGCTCCCTCCTCCCCCGGCCAGCCCCTCCCAGTAACATACTGTGCATGACATTACATGATATGGAATATCCCTTTGGCCAGTCTGAATCCGCTCTCTTAGCTGTGCCCCCTCCCCTCCCACCTTCTTGTGCACCCGGCAGAGCATGGGGAGCTGGAAAAGTCCTTGACTAGTACAAGCACTGCCCAGCAACAACCAAAATATTGGCGTGTTATCAACATAGTTTTCATACTAAGTCCAAAGCACAGCATTATGCCAGCTGCAGTGAAGAAAATTGACTCTATCCCAGCTAAAACCATGACAGTACTGAATATTACTAAGAATGGAGCGAAGACCTGCGTGTGCCTATGCTCAGAAGTCATCAGCTATACACATGTACGTGGAAAAGTTGTGAAGTGGGCTTGCACATATGCATATTTAGGTGTATATATGGTTTCTCTCAGGGCAGAAAGGCATGTTTCAAACTCTGTTGTTGTGGACTGAAATCAAACCTGAATGCTGAATATGACTGTAGTTGATTTTTTTTCCCCCATTCAACTAAATTGTTCCTTGAATGGTCCATATAGCATGTGCAATAGATGCAAAGCAGTGCTTTCCGCAGATGTCTGAAGCTCTAAGATGCTGCTCTGACATAGGGAGCAGGGAGTAATTTTTCTTAAGAACTGACTTCTGAAAATCCCCAGAGAAGGACCAGAGTCCTTTTAATCTTCCAAATAGACACCAACTCTAAGGAAGCTGTTAGCATATTATGTATCTCATTTGGAAGCACAGTCCATGTTTGGACAAGCAAAATATTAATTCCTGCAGTAAAGATGAAAGGGAAAAAAAACTTATTGGGCTAAGGTTTGGGTAATGTGTATTCATCATAGCCTCATTTCTTGCTAAGAAATTACTAGAAAATATTGGAGCTACACAACTTTGTGTTTATCAAGTTAATTGGGGAATCATAGAATCATAAAATCATTAAGGTTGGAAAAGACCTGTACAATCATCAAGTCCAAGTGCGAACCCAACACCAATGTGCCTCCTGAACCATGCCTTGAAGTGCCACATCTATACTTCTTGAAGCTTCTTGTTCTATGGAGTTTGCCCCGAGAAGCAAACAAGAATACATAAACTGTAAAAAAGTAATGGGAGTCATCTTATGGGGCAGTTGTAAGGGAATTGCTGCACTTCATGAAGCTGAGAATTGAAGGATGCAGATACCTTGGACCCATATGGAAGCCTGGACAACCATCATCTGTCCAAGAGATGCTAGTGGCAGAAGAACCAGTGATGGCTGTACCATTATGTTTTCAACAGAAGGCTTTTATAAATTGGTTTCTGTGATTTTTTTTTCAAATTCTGACTAAGTGATAGTAAAATATTTAAATGTATGTATTGTTTTAATAGCACTGGGGTGTCCTCATTTCTATGCTGGCTGCTGAAATGTTTACACTATGATTAAAGGATGGTGAGTTATGCCATATTGGGAAAATGCCTGAACCGCTTCAAACAGACCCTATGGCTCATACTTTGCGTGCTAATAAAACTGTTAATAATGAGAAATCTGCTAATTTAAGAAGACTCTCATGACAGTCAAAGAACAGACAAGCAGACAAAAGGTAGTCAAAAACCAGACAAATCTTGTTAGGGCCTAAGGCTTGATCTCAAGAAAAGAAACCAGGCAGAGCTATAATCACAGTAAATTAAATACAAATTCTTAATTTCAGTCAGAGAAAAAATGATACTATTTCTCCAAATATTTGTCTTTTGGTTTTACTCCTGCTACAGTGGGGCTAACTAAACCACAAAAAGTTGAGCAAGCTGAACTAAGATACCACTGTTAGAAGCCAGGAGGTGCTTAATCTCCATAAAGCATTATTGATTCAGTGAAGTGTTAGATGGAATCATGCACATGTCCATCTAGAGTGGTGGATTCCATCAGGGCGCTATCTTCACAACACTCAGCTTTTTAAAACTTCTTGCTGATTTTTCTGGTTCATCTTGGATTAAACTCTATAAAAATGTCAAATATACTGCAAATAACAGAGAAAGATGTAAAGGAACTAATATTGCGGATGCTAAATCTCTTCATTAACGCTAATATAGTTGTCTGAGACCTGCATCACCTGCCCTAGACAGAGTGAACCATCCAAAGGGGTTTAAAATGTGATTTTTAATCTCTGTCACTATAATGTGTAATAAATATGTGAAACGTATTTTAATGAGACTTCACTGTGATCGTCTTGTAGCAAATTATTGCCTCCTGTACTCACTGCACAAACTGGCAACATGATGCCACAACACAGATATCCTTCTTGCAAACAGATGGCTGTCTGGGGACCAGGGCTTGCATACTAAATGGGGGATGCAAGAGAATGGCACATCATTTACTACACCCTCGTCAGGGTGTCAAAATCAGGAGTTTGATGTATAGTCATGGGAGAGTGGCAAACACCTTTGTGGAGGCTAATCAGAACACTGTTGTTAAATGGTTAGATAGTTAACCCTGCTGTTAACAGATGCATAATCACTGGTAGGTGAAGTTCAACTCTTATAACTGTACCATCTCTAAAGAAGTGTAAACAGGACGATACCTCTGCTTTATTTCCCAGGGTGTGCAACTCTCCAACTGTAGAGCTTTTAAGCAGTTCTGTCTGTACTTTGTGGAATCAACAGCCTGGAATTTTTCTGCAACATAATACCTTGAGATATATTCAGGATAAATTATTTTAGATGGAAATGAGTCATGTTCCTGCTGTGAAATGCCTTTCTAAAATCGCTCAATAAGAAATAATAGGGAGTCAGTTTTATGGCGATGAAAACAACACCCTGTGAGAAAGACTGGTGAGGGTGAAAGCTCTACTAGCTTTGACATTTGTGACACATAGAGAAGATTTACTCACATGACACTCTGAATCTGCAACCAGTGGGTTGAAGCATGAAACCTAGAAGTCTGAGGGTAGATACACTTCTGGTGGTGGATTTTTAACAATTAATTTTAACAGCTCTCAGTCATCAGGACAGTGTTGTGGTTAAATAGATTTGTTTTGGATGCCAACAGGAGAGGCAGATGTGCAGACTCACACTAGGAAATAGAAATAACCCTTCAGAGTCATTAGAATTTGCCAAGAAAATTAAGACACCCTCATCCTTCCCTTCAGACAGAAGCTGATGGAGTATGGAGAGGACTCTGACACTGTAGGTATGACAGACAATATGTAGCAGAAGAAAAATGACCCAAGGTGAAAAAGAGCTGAGAGCCAGAATGTACTTGTTATGTAGCTCCAGGATCAGTTTAGCATTTTTTGGGTAGAGAGGTGAGATTGGAAAGGAGAGAAGGTAATATCAGCAATATTTTCTATTATTTGGCTGGGTTTTGCAAATGACAGCAGTGTGCACAGCGTGGACTGGGGGATTGAAGCAGTGCCCTTAATTCAAAAGAGTTAGGCCTAGAGGCAAAAGGTTATGCTGTAGCAAAAGACAAACTAGCAGCCTGAAAGCACACACAACATTTGCGAACTTTGAGTTGCCTAAAGAAAGGCGAACAGGCAAAAGTTCTGCCAGAAACAATGATATTAGTACTACAAAGAAGATAAACATCTAAAAGCTGGGCTGCATAGCACTGATCTTACATTAGAGGATGTGATTATACAGGTAAATACCAGCTGGGAAAGAATCTATTCTGTAACAGTGCTGGGAAAAAAGGTAGGTTAGATAAAGGTGAAGCTCTTAGTTTCATCTAAAGTGCAGCCACTGGCAGGGCATTAAAGTGACTGAGGAAGACAGTGATGACAGACCAGCAGACAGGACACAAAGCTGTACAGACTAAAGCTGAAAAGCTCAATAAGCCAAGGTAAGACCTCTAGGAATGCTACCATTGCCCTAGAGCAACACAAGCCATTGAGGATGGGATTCAGGCTGCAGTTAAAATATCTCAGTTAAGAAGTCTGTAAATGTTTGCTTATGCAGAAGTTGTCTAAGCTCCTATTAGAGTCAGTGTAGATTTGGAGTTAATACTGGTTACTCATATATAAACATCTAGCCGTCTCCAGTGAGACATGGATTACTTACAGGTTATCTTTCATAGCTGCAAACTCCATGTGAATGTCTGCAATACAGATATACATTGGGCAGGATATGTTTGCCTAATCATGAATGTTTAATGCCACTGTAGGTGCAATGGCTTATTTTGCCTGGCCTCCAGTGTCCGTACCAGCAAGGTATGGATTTCTGGTGGGTTCTGCATCAATCTGCCAGTCCTTTGTCAAGGTTTTTTTGGTATCGCTAGAGCACCTCAAGCGGCCCTAGGTACCCATGGTTAGGAAAATGAATTCTGCCTCTAGCATCTGGTTACAGTATTGTAGAAACATCTTTGGACAAAATTTGGGTTCTGATTTCCCCAGCTACCTCACAGAAAAAATTCGGGCACTTAGCACAACATAGTAAAATATTTTATCTCTGTATGTCAGCCATACTTTTCTTTAACATCTTAAAAAGAATATGCAAATGTCATGTGTGGATTGTAAAAACTCTGAGAGGAAAGTCTGTATTTTAGTCTGGCCTCAGATAAAGAACTGTGTTAAAGAAGTGGTCAAGTATCTTTAATACCTCATGAATTGGATGGCTGGAGCAAAACAGGCTGGGGAGAAAACTTGTAGGAATGACGCTCCACCCCCAAAAATAATAATAAAAAAATCTACATTACTATTAATCCTTCCTGGTGTAGCCTGACAGAAAACATGCCAGCTAGACAGATCCCTGTCTGTAAAGGAATGTGCTAGACATGACACTCTGTCTCATGCTGTCTCTGCATTTCTCCTTACCCTAATCCCTGAATATGCACGTGGTGCCTGTCGGAGGGAGGCAGCAGGGAGATGGCGTAGAGGAGGAAAAGCACCCCCAGTGTGGGGTTTGCCCTGGCTTCCCCTGAGCCCCTTCTGGCAGCCTGGCACAGCATGTACGTTGGGTGGCACGGAGGGAATGACTGTGTCTCTCCCCTGTGTCACAGCTCTATCCTCCACAGCAAAGGGGATGGGCTGACACTGCTGAACATCACACAAAATCCTTTTAACGCAAGCTGGAGGATTTCTCCTGCACTGTGAATGTGATCTTGCTGGAGTCACAGCAGTAACTTATATGCTACTCTCCTGATGAATGCAGTTTCATCAGGATGACTAAGTAACGAGGCAATTGAAGCTTCACATATTAAAAAATATTTTCTTGTGTAGTGAAAGCAATTTGCATTGCTTATGTTGCATACCTGCAGTTTATTTCAATGAAAAAATCCAGGTGTTACAAATTATATGCTTAGAGAATTTTGCACAGTGAAGGAATGACATTAATTCTTAATTAAACTAAATCCTTTCAATAAAAACCTGATATTGGCTTGTCAGACTACAGGTATGACTTTAATTATAATTTATCAACTACTAGCCATTCTGTTTTAATGTAGCAACTATGAAACAATGTGAATAAAACTACTAGAAAAGAGGCAGTCAGTGAAAAACCAAAACAAAAAGTTACTGTCTTGATCCAGAAAAAATGCTTGAACACAGGCATACACCTCCCTGATACAGGTGACTACGCGGGAGGTGAGGCACTGCGAATAGAGATGTAACAAGAGAATCTCATGGAGCTTAGTTCCATGGTATAACATATTATAAATATTTCCAATCTAGGAAGCTTCAGTTTCGGCTGAGCCTCTTTGCATTCTTGCCTGTGTTGGTCTAAAAAAGATTCTTTTCATCTCAAAGTCAGGTCCCAGTGACGCGAGCTCACAACTGAGCAAATCATCTGTGTTTTCATTCCCAGAGATGAAGATTACCCAGACTTTTGTGTTACAAGAACTGTACTTGTGGACAAATTTAATTCAGGCGGTTTAATGAAGGAAGAATGACTTTTACAATTTTTTTTTTTTAAATGTTTTCAGCTCTGTAAGATGACTGCAGTTCAGATCTGAAAGGTTTAATTTTTTTTGTGCTCTCAAAATGCCAGTCAGAACTGGCATAGGGAGCAAGCCCAGCTGTACATTTGGATTTTTTAGTCCATTATTGTGTTTTAAGTTATTTGGACTGTAGGGCAGACATTTTTTCCATCTATGTATTTCCTACTAATTTTCTGGGGTTTTTTAAGGTGCCACTTGCCATCTGTCTAGTATGAGTAATAGCTGGTGTGCTCTGGCAGTAATGCTGGAGCCTACCTTTCCATTTAAATTCTGCAAAGGAGAACAAAATGGATGCAGACAATTTTAAATGCTACTTAGAGATTCTTAACTTCTCTTCGGACATAGACTTACCATGATTCATGAGGATAACTTTATTTTCTTGGTCTAGCGATTCAAAGGTTTGTTCTAATTGCTAGTAGAACTCGTCTGCCTGTGTTTTCTCTCTGGTTAGTCTTGTCCCAAGAATGCAGCAGCCTTTTACTGTGGTAGTAGAAGATTCTTCTAGCAATATGCAAGGGATTAATTGACATGTGAACAATTGCTTGCTGTGCAATTATTCCATTTAGTTCATTTCTATATGTGATAGTTTATTGTAGGACAAGTAGTGCGTGGCACACTTAGTCTCTTCTTGGGCCCTATACTGAGATAACTTTTTATTTTATGTAGGTAGTAATGAAGGCTCCTGGGAGAATTTCAGCCTGGTACCAAAATTCTGTGTGTTTCAGTGATTGTTAGAATACACATTTTCTTCTGAATTTCTTTATTTACCTATCACTGTGCCATCAAGTTATTCACATATCCACTTTCAGAAAGGGAAGCATTCATATTCCCAGTAAAAGTTAGAGTAAGCAGAGGTCTAGAGTGATTAAAAATTGCTGGTATTGATGTAAGAAGATGCTGTCATAAACAGAAATGAAAATGAGGTCTCCAATTTCTCTACTTAATGCCATAAGCATGACTTCTTCCATCTTGTTCTCATGGTGCAATAAATCAGAGAAAAATGGTCACTTGAAAGCAATTCCTGTTTAAAGTTGAGGTCAGAATTTTAAAACAGTTGACATTATTCTCTCATATAGTTTTGGTTTTCTCCTGATTTACCTACATTTACCTTCTGTGTCCAAAGAAGTTTTAGAAGGATCTCATAGTCCTGCTTACTCTTTTTACAGCTGTAAGAGGATGAGCATTAATTTTCCTTTTGTGAAATCTGTATATTGCCCTCTGGTACTTCATAATTTATCGTAAGCTTCACTATTGCTATTCTTTCCATTAAAGCACCTTTTCTATACTATGCTATGGTTTTTTGCATTTACAGGGGCAGCACATGAATCTGTCATGTCACTTCACTCTGAGTTTCTTGAGAGGAAACCTGGGTATTTTCAATGCTCTTCTCTTTGGGCAGCTAAAATGAACAGCTCTTAGGTAATTCTGGTAATTCAGCCTGTAAACTAATTTTAGTTACAATTTGCTATCAGTAATGACCAAGATGGGAATGGACTGGATTTGTCAGCTTTAGTGAATTTAGGTAGATATGAAATACAGTTATCAGAATATGTGCTTTACAAACATAGAATGAGCTCCCATAATCTGGAAGGTTTATTATGCTAGAGAACCAACTCTCAATATCATCACATACTTATTTACACTAGCAAGTATGTTAAGAGAGAGATTTCTGTAGATCTTAATGGTCATCTGATTTTAAACAGTTTTAAATAGTTGCTCAAATACTTAGAATATAATGCGATTCATTGCGGTGTGAAGAGAATGAAGGCAGTACCCCCTGCCTCAAAATTTTGGGAGTGTAGTTCTAAGAAAAAGCATTGTCATCGAGGATTTTTAGCCATGCCTCTACTCTGGCTCTTGCTACCCCAAACTTAAGTACCCTTTTTTGTCCCTTTGGAAGAACATAGATGCTTTACATGGAATATGAGAAGTCTTTCCATAGGACCAAAGCTGTTAAAGGAAAAAAAGAAAAACCCAGTTGTAAAATCTCTGTATGACATCATATGCCAGTGTTATCTGCTAGCTGGAGATATGATGCATCATAGATTACAATTCTGAAGAGATATCAAACTGGTTATTTACTCCCAAGAATACATCACTGTCAAGAATTTCTGCACTCTCTTTTCTGGTAATGTAGGGTACATGTAGCCCATTCTGGTATATGCTCTTTAATCTCACCTTTGAAGTTAGACTTTGGTTCAGCTTTACGCTGGTATCATCAGCGTGATTTACATTTCAGCCTTAGTAGACTTCCACTTATCACCTCAAGTGAGGAATGGCTAGGAGAATAAAAAAAGCTGTAGCCCTCTGATAACACTGCCTAGGCAGGTGTATGCATGAGGGCATGCTACGCATCTAAACATTTTTCCTGGTGGCTATTGTCTTGTTTCACTACTCAGAACACCTTAGAAAAACAGTTGAAAGAAATGTAACAAGATTTTCTTGCCTGGTCCCCTGCTCCATACCAGAATCAGTTACTCCGACCAAATTTCTGAGAGCGACATTATTCACAAGGTTTTTCTAGTATCTAACATGAACCTTTCAAGCCTGTTACTACTGGAATCATTGGGCATGGACATGAAAAGTGATTTTTTCCTTCCTTTTTCATAAACCATTTATTGTTTTCTTCTCTGAACTATCCCTAGTATTCAGTGGCTTTCCTTAAGATTCTGTTTCCAAAACTGGGCACAGTATTAGATCAAATCCTTTACCAGTGGTGTACAGAGAATAAGGATTTCTTCGTGTGTCTTGCAGTCCATATTCTAATACATACACTCTTTTTAACAGCAACGTGTTTCTAACTGCTTTTCAGCCTGTAATATCGCATGACTTCTTAAGTTTCTAACAAAATATTTCTAATGAATTGTTTCCCTAGGTGTTTGTAAAATTCAATATCCTTAAATAAATATCTTGTACATATCCCCATATGTCCTTGTTTTCTAGAGCCCCCCACAGTACCTTATTTTGTATTGCAATTCTGTCCCCAAGGCAGTCTTTTTTTCTCAAACTCTTCTTATCTGCAAATTTAATAGCATGTACTTTCTTTTCAGTCACCCAGGTGGTAAATTAGGTTACTGAACAGTACTGGATCCAGGACGTATCCCTTCTGAATAGTACATCCTTCCATTTTGATAATCACAACAGATAACTACTATCTGAATTAAGTTTTCTAATGTTATGTACAATCCATGGTAGTTTTACCATGTTTTAGAAAGGGGAGGCTAATCCTTGTTTTGCTTATGAAATTCTATACAATATTTGACAAGCACATCAAGGGCTTGTGTCAAAACAATCACTTCTGCCTGTTACACAGTCATGGGAAAAGCCTTGCTGGCTTCACAGTATTCATATCAGGTTTGTGTTTGTATGTCTTCACCTAAGTGCTTATTTAATTATTTTAGCAGAGCTTTTATGATAAACTAAGTGGATTCGTCTATAAGCTCTTTACTCTTCCTTTTTAAGGACAGACTTTGTGTTTGCCCTCTTCCTTTATCTTCCACAACTTTTCAAATAGAGCAGCCACTTCTGCTGAGGCTGCTTTAGCCAGTTCTAAGTATCCTAGACTGTAATTTATCCAGAATGCTCCTCCTCTCCTCCGCTCAGCCTAAGCTGTAGTTATAGACTAAAAAGTGAATGTGTGAAAACATTATTTGCATTTTATCATATCCTGCATGTTTGTCAGGACACAGAGCAGATGCAACTATATTAATGACTGGCAATGTAGAAAAATGGGTTCTGCACTCAAACAGTTACTTTTTTGCCACGTGCTGTGGGTTGAAACCTGCACTAGGAAGTACTGATGTAGGATCTAATACTTCCTTCCCTACTCCCTTCCTTAACACTTCCTTCCCTACTCCATTCCTCTAAAAAAAAAAAAAAAAAGAAAAAGAAGGCAGCAAAACAAAACCAGGAGGAGGTTACATTTTGCACCGCAAAAGCAATATTGCTTTTCAAGTGCCAGCTAGATTCTCTTCTGAATTGGGAAGTCTTTAATGTAATTGCCTGAAACACCCTAATCTAACTGTCAATTTCTTATTGAGATTGTAAGAAGGTAATTAGAAAGTAGTTTGATGTTATTTATTTAATTTGCCACATTTGCTATTCCCTGTTCCAATAAGATTATGTCCAATTGAAATGCTATTACTTCTAGACTTCCTCAGACAGATAACTGCACAAGGGAGCCCTTTTCATGCTTGGGGAAGCCCTTTCTTGTCTTCATTCACCCTTGCCTATCAGAGTGTGGTGGAATTTTGGGGTTTGGTTTGGTTGGGGTTTTGTCATGAAGCTAAATTGGTGAGTAACGTCAGCTGGTGGAAGAAGATGCGGGAGTCATTGAAGAGGTCTTTGAACATTTAGTGGATTTTCTGCAGTTAATAGCTAGACTTTTCCTTCCCTCTTGGCATCTCTGTCTTCAGCCTCCCTTGTATTCACTTTCTTGATGTCAGCATCCTTCCATAGCCTTTCAGGCTTTCTTTTTATATAGTCCCCAGCTCAGTAAGCTTTTGTTTGGTTGCTTTGTTGCATGACCACAAAACCAAGATCAGTAGTAATAAATTGAAAACTATAGCAATTCAAATCGAATCAGTCAAAGCCAAGAGCCAAGATCTGTGAACTTCATGGAAAGAATTGTAATGCTTTTTTTTGTCACAAACTTGTGTATCTTCTCTTCTGGAAGTCCTTCTGCTAAAACACTAGAAGTTTGTGGTGGCTCTGTAAATTTTGTGGTGACCAGATTTCATTATTAATTTGGGGCATTAGGTTCATATTGCAAACAATACTTTTACAACCTTTTTTCTTGTCTTCCATATTTTCCATTTTTAACATTCTTATAATTATAAAATGATCCTTAGGGTGAGGAATGTTTTCTCCAGAACAAGCAGGAGTCTGGAGGGAGCTTGTGACCTCATATGCAGATTTGGGCTAGTTCTGGCAAAAGTGAGATAAAAACTGGGCAGAAATTGCTTATACATTGGAACAAGAAATGGCATTTTCACAGGCCAGCTGCAGTCAGTTGACCTTTAGCAGGATGATACTCTACTACATTTGAAAACAAAAGGAAGTATAGCAGCTGCTCCAAAGCAAACACTTAAATATATGAAGCAACAGGTTCACTGAATATGGGCACTCTCTGTCTCTTCCTTCCGCCTCACTGGCTTTATGTATAGCAAGCATGAGATTCTCTGGCAATGAAAAATATTTCTGACTTCAGTAGATGTGTTATCAAAGCCCTAGAATAGTCAATACAGGCTGCCCTGCCTCTAGAACATACCTAAATAAGGCTGACTTAGAGTGCCAAACATCAGCGTGTATCTAAGTGGAAAGCTGGCTGTCCTGTGGATTTTCTTTTTTCACCTCCTTCTAAGAAATAATATTACAATCACAACAATATAAATTCACTGGGTTTCATATTTTGGATGTTAAAAGACTTGACAAAGGGAAAGACAGATATCCTGATGAGAGCAGTCTTCATTTGGGCATGCATATAAACAGCCTAAGCCTGTTGTGGTTGTGTAGGAGCATGTGTAGTGGACACTACTGGTATTTGGAAAGTCAAGTCTTGCGAAATTGTAGGAGATTTGTATTCTTTTTCCCATGCTCTTGCAAAAGTCTGGGTGAAACTTTCAGTGTAGCTGTAACTAGTTCATGAAGCACAATATAAACTATATTTCAGTTCATGGTGGCATATCTCCATTTATTAAAAGAAACATCAAAGCAGCATTCATGAACTTTAAATGCTTTCACTTCCTAATGGGATGGAGAGTGCCCCTGAGACGATGTAGTTTCATTTAAGTACAGCCAAGAAAATATTTTGATGGGTCACATTAAACATTGTTTCTTTGCTTTTAGAAGTTTTACTTTGAGGAAAGTAAAACTCCTTGTTGTATGGGAATAAAAATTTTTAAGCTAAGGTGAAAATATTAAAAAATATTCCCAAGGCCATTCCTAAGGCAACTTAATCAGTAACAATGCCAGTTGCTGCCTCTCTGTCTTTTATCTCTTCTTCAGTTCTTACAGCAAACCTCATTTTTCCAACTAAATAATTTTTTTTCCCCCATTTTTTTCCCATAATTCCCATAATTTTTCCCATTTATCGTCTATCAAACACTTACCTGAAGTTCTGGATAAATCAAAACAATGATGTTTCTTTTGCCTAGAAAATAATTTATTTAAAAAAGAAATGTCAGATTAGTCTGGTTGTGTACTTCTAGTAATATTATATAGCATTTTATGCCATGTTCTAAATTTTTCCATTTGCTAGCACATTCTTTCTTAACAATCTTTCCCTCCCCTCCCCACAAGTATTTGCCCACAACCATGTTACAGGTCTTTTTCCAGCACTTCTGCCCCCCATTTTTCTTACATATAGATACTACAGTTGCTACTCCCTCTTATTTTACTACTAGTCCAGACTTCAGATTAATTTTAAACAAATCTCTGATTTCAAGTTATGTTCTTCTTCCTCAGACAGTTTGATTCATTTTGGTACAAACTTCCTGATGGTTATGACATCACAGAGCTGCTTCACCTCTGTAGCAGGCTTACATCTCCTGTTACAGGTTGGCTACATAGCTTTTGAAATTGTTTCTTTGGCCAGCTGAAGAGCCAAGGATTGTGAATACATTGTCCATGTCTAAATGGACAATATGAGAGCTCATGCCTTCATGTTGGCTCACAACTGGTCAAAATACATGTTTGCAGATTGGCTAAGTAATTATTTTTAAATCAAATTTGTGAAAAGGAGCTATATACCTGTCCTGGTTTCAGCTGGGATAGAGTTAAATTTCTTCGTAGTAGCTAGTATGGGGCTATGTTTTGGATTTTTGCTGGAAACCGCGGTGATAACATGGAGATGTTTTAGTCGTTGCTAAGTAGTGCTCACACTAGTCAAGGACTTTTTTCATCTCCCCGTGCTCTGCGGGGTGCACAAGGAGTTGGGAGGGGGCACAGCCAGGACAGCTGACCCAAACTGACCAAAGGGATATTCCATACCATATGACATCATGCTCAGTATATAAGCTGGGGGAAGAAGAAGGAAAGTGGGATGTTCGGAGTGATGGCGTTTGTCTTCCCTAGTAACCGTTATGTGTGATGGAGCCCTGCTTTGCTGGAGATGGCTGAACACCTGCCTGCCCATGGGAAGGAGTGAATGAATTCCTTGTCTTGCTTTGCTTGCACATATGGTTTTTGCTTTACCTATTAAACTGTCTTTATCTCAACCCACAAGTTTTCTCACTTTTACTGTTCTGATTCTCTTCCCCGTCCCACCAGGGGGGGAGTGAGCGAGTGGCTGCGTGGTGCTTGGCTGCTGACTGGGGCTAAACCATGACAATACCTCTGGCTTAAGATACCAGCTGACTTCAGTCAATATGTATTAATGTATTTTCTTGAATTGTCATCGGTAAGCAAAGTATATCTCTGCTCTTTCTAGGTAACAAAGTCAAAGCGTATCTGCCTTCATTCTCAGTCCAAGAGAACCAGAGCTGCAGTCTTTCTATCAAAGTCATATATCTTCACATGCTTCATTACAAATAATATCTGGTTTCACAGTATTCGGGTGCTTCAGAGTTGAGGGATAAGCTGACAAACTAATTTGGTATTAAAGTTAATAGAAAATATGCTACCACCTGCACAATACAAAATATGAAAAATCAGTGGCCCTGGAGATGGTCCTGAAATTATAAAGATTTTTTCAGAAGGCTAAATTGTATGATAAGAGCTATTGGTAAAAGCAAGAAAGCATCTTTCAAAAATTTAAATTTGTGTCCAGGTGAGGGAAAATCTGGCTAAAAAGATATGTACAATTAATCAGTGAGCTTTGGAACAACTTCTGAGAGATGTAAAGAACACATCTCAATCTCACATCAATAGATGATCAGTGTGTCAAAAAAGTGCACGAAGAAGATACAACCGAAACATGAAAAAAATATTTTTCTTACCATTAATTTTCCTGTCAAAGGAGCTCAAAAAGGTTGCCAATCTCTATGGACAATACAACGGATGATCTGCTTCATATCAAGGTGCTGGCTGAACTTATGGAGAAAGTAGACAAAACGGACAGTAACCACCATTGTTAGATGCTACATGTCCAAGGGATCTAGAAGAATGCTTAGATGAGATATCTGAGTTATATAACTATGGTATTCAACTGTTAGCTTAAAACAGTTATGGAAAGTCTAGAAAGTGGCTGATAATCCACCACATTTTAAGACTTCAGGGGACACCCAGAGACCTGTCAAATAAAGAATAGAATTAGTGGGCATGGATGAATACTGTAGCCTGTGAAAGAGGGAACACAGATTTTATAAGGAAAGGTATGGCCTTCTTGTTCTGCCTTGTTCTTCTTTGGAGAAGTCAGCATGTATGTGGACAAGGGAGATTTATTTGACTTGGTATATTCCAAAAGGCAAACAATAGCAACCCTCCCCAGAGGTTCTTCAGGTTTTCTGTAGGAAGAAAAAAGACATGTGAGACATTTTTCACACAGCATATGATGGATTAAAATTTAAAACCCAGAGAAAACTGGACTAAGCAGAGTTTTCAGAGTATTGGAACCTGCAGCTATTAATTAAATACTGTGGAGAAGAGGGTGTAAAGTGAACAAGTTTGTTGATGTTGCTCATTGAATTGGAGAAAGAAAGGTGAGGACCAACTATGAAAATACCTGAATGATTGACTAGGAGATACTATGGTGATGAAATTCAGTGCAGATGAAGGCAAAGCAGTAAACTTAGTGAGAAATTGTCTTAACATCACACATACAATGTCAGACGCCAAGATAAACCTTGCCGCTCAAGAGTGACACTTTAGCTTTGAAGTATATGCTCCCATGAAAACATCATTTCAAAGCTCAACAATGGTCAAAAAGAAAATAGGATATTAGGAGTTATTAAAATTAGAATAAAAATGTTATGCCATTGCTTAAAGATATAATGTACCTATAACCTGAGAACTATTTGAGTCCTGGTCCTTTCCGTTTCCAGAAGGACATAGCAGAATGGAACTGAAAAGGTGAGAGTGATGTTCTAGAGACAGGAATGACTTCTGTACAAGGAATGATTATACTGTCTAAGGTTTTGAGCTTGGGAGTAGAGACTAGAGGAGAAATACAGACTCATAAGTGGATCAGAGAAGATATAGGCAATGACTAATCACTAACTCTTCTCACACAAGAACTAGAGGGCACCAAATGAAACTATTAGGAAGCTAGTTCTAAACAAATGAATAAAAGTAGTTCTTCATCCAGTATAGGCCTGAGTTTTGGAACACGTTGCCCTGTAATATTGCCCATGATAACATTTTATATTAAAGTATAAACTGACTGACAAAAATAGGGGTCAGAATCCATTTTGGGCTACTAAATACATTATTTCACACTTAAATACAACATATCGGAAAGTTCCTATAGTTCAAGAACATTCTACAACAAGTTTGTTTTGTTCTCATCCTCTTCCCTTATGTTCCACTACTGACAACTCTAGGAAACAAAAGAGCAGGCCAAAGGACTCACTCTCTGTACATTCCATCTATGCTGTTGTGTATTTGTGATATTTTTCTGAACAAATTTGTTTAATGGAGTACTACAGCTTGGTTTTTGTTTTCCAAAAATGACTTTTTTTTTTGGCATTTATTGTTGTTTCTACTTAGATTTGTCTTGTTTCTACCCAGGACAGTCTATTCTGGTTTTACCTATCTTGGTTTTCTTTTGGTCTTTGTGGGTTTTGTTTCCATTTAAATAAATGTGCTGCTTAGGCTAATTTAAGAGGTCTCTTTATTTCATTATGTGCTATCCTTATCTTTTTGCTGATTCTATTGACTAGAAAAAACTACCTCAATGTTTCTAACCCTAATCGCTGATTGATAGCCGTGCTTTATCAGTAGTTCAAGCTTTTCTGTTCTTATGTGAAAGCAGTGGCTGAAAACTAAATTCTATATTCGTTCCTACATACCTAAATTGACCATTGCAGATTATTTTTTTTTTTTACTGCAGCCCCTCTTCTATAAACTGAAATCTTTTAACAGGCAGTTGACACTTTTCACCCTATATGTTATGATTTGTCAATACTTTACCTGAAAACCAGCTTCTAAACAATCCAAACAGTATTTTATAAATCTTAATAAAAATTATGTTCATGAGTGTAACCTGAAGTTGCTTTAAAAAAAATTATTCCTCTTTCCTCATTACTGCCTAAATGAATTATTTTAGCCAGCAACAACTCTTGAGGCCTTTTGAAAAAGCATGTATTAAGATAAATAAGAAAACACAGCTCCTGACTGAAAGAGTTTAGATAATAAATTGTAACTATATTTTCAATTTGCAAAACAACTGACCTCCCATGATGAAATGACGTCTATGCATTTACACTAACAAGCAGCTTGCTTGTTTTCCTATTTACAGCCATGTTTTTTGAATCAAGTACTCTGCACTAGTGGTGAAGTGCTTATGAACAGTCCATGCACCAGGAGAACTGCATAAGTACTTCCCACCTGAGGTGTAAGAACATCTGTGACAGGCCATCAGTCTGAACTGTGACATGATACGTTTCACTCTCCAGTTTCATTATTATTTCAGTACTATGATTCAGAATTGCATTCAGCCATATCCAGGGGTGGCAAGCCTGCAGGTCCCTTTGGCAAAATGTTCCACTGCTGAGACTTCTTATCAGAAACCATTTCCAAACATATTAAGGACAAGAAGGTGATTGGGAGTAGTCAGCATGGACTTATAAAGGGGAAATCATGACTGTTCAACCTGTCAGTCTTCTATGATGAGATGACTGGCTTGGTTATATGAGGGGAATGAACTCTCAGCATGTTTGCAGAAGATACAAAACTTGAAGGAGTGACTGATAAAACAGATGACAGTGCTGTTATTCAGACAGCTGGAGAAATGGGCCAACAGGGATCTCATAAAATTTAACAAAAGGGATATGCCAAGTCCTGCCCCTGCGGAGGTATAACCTCAGGCACCAGGACAGGCTGGGGACAACTAGCTGTAAAGAACTTTGTAGGAAAGGACCTGTAGGTCTTAGTTGTCACCAAGTTGACCATGAGCCAGCAACATGCCCTTGAGGCAAAGAAGGCCACCAGCCTGCTGGGCTGCATCAGGCAGAGCGTTGCCAGCACATCAGTGGAGGTGATCCTCCTGCTCTGCTCAGCCCTGGTGAGACACATCTGGAGTGCTGGGTCTAGTGCTGGGCTTCCCAGCACAAGAGAGACATGGACATACTGAAGTAAGTTTGGAGAGCACATATAAGGAGAGCCTGAGAGAGCTCGGACTGTTCAGCCTGGAGAAGAGAAGGCTCATGGGGCTTATATCTGTATGTTTAAATACCTGATGGGGGATAGTAAAAAGTCAGACCCTCCTCAGTGGTGTCCAGTGAGAGGACAAGAGGTAATGGGGACAAACTGCTATACAAGAAATTCTATTTAAACATAAGAAAAAAATTGTTTATGCTTGGGGTAGTCAAACAATGAAACAGGTTGCCCAGGGAGGCTGTGGAGCCTCCATCCTTGGAGATATTCAAAATTCAGCTGGACATGGCCCTGGGCAGCCTGCTGTAGCTGACCCTGATGTGAGCAGGGTGTTGGATGACACTATCTCCAGAAGTGACTTCCCACCTCAGCCAGTCTATGATTGTGTGGTTCTGTAATTCTGTTAAGTTCTCCAGCCCAAGAGAAAGCAGTCTGAAGTAGTGCAATACATTGGATCTTTTAAAGCATAACATAATGAAAATAGTCCATACGTTGTATCATCAAGTAATAGATGTAAAATTAGAAACGAAAAAAAAAGGGGGGCTTTATTTTCTTCACATGTGATAAATGCATGGACTTTTATATTTTCATGTGTCTGTGTTTCTTATTTACCCAAATATTTATTACCCTTTTTTTAATCCCTTGTTGTTAACTTGTATTTTTATAGGTGGAATTAGCTGAACGTCTAGTTTAGATACCAGAGCACTTACTCTGAAATGGTGTCCTTATTTAGTCTTCCATAAGCCTTTGTTATTGAAATATGTGAAGAAGTGTAATTATGGACACAGAAGGAAAGGAAAGAATATTTTCTCAGTGATTGGGGCCTAATTACTGGAGTCAGAAATGTTCCATTTTAGATTACTCAAACTGTTTGTATTACAATCTTTTCTGGTTCCCAGTTTAGTGAGACCATACTTGTTCCAATATAATTCACTGTCTTTTCTTTTTCCTTCTTTTGCAATTTTTATGATGCAGCTGATTACTATAACATCCCATAAGAAAATTAATGATTGAGCTTCCTATAAAACTGGTACAACTTTTAGGCTGTGTCAGGTTAATCTTCCTAAAGTAAATTAACAAAAAATCTCCAAAGAAAATAGCTTGTATAGAAAGCTAAAGCAGAGAAGTAGTCAGTGACTGTGTCCAATAAATAGAACAAAGAAACATGTATGTGCTCAAAATACGTAATTCAGATCCAAAGGTGATGCACAAAGAATATGTGAAAGTTAAGAATGTGTTTTGATTCATGCAGACTCAAGGTCTGGGATAAAATTCTCCAGGAGAAATGCCTCTCAGATTATCTAGCCCTGTTAATACTCCAATAAGAGCATTATTTAATCTGATAACATTTAAAAATATTTAGATGAGATCTAACATTTCAAAGATACAGAAAGCGTCAGCCTCTCTTGTAATTAGTTTGTAGCCCAAAAGAACAGTTTATAACCTGAAAGATTATAGTAATACCCACTTTCAAGTACTGTAAATTGATGCATAAGTGAAACATAAAAGCACTATGATGAAAACAATTGACGTTGCTAAGAGACAAAAATACCATGAAAAGTAAATCACTACTTTCATCATCTGTTTATTCAAGCAATAATGTTGTATGTGTTCGTGTATCCCTATCTCATATATGCATACCAAACTCTGAGATTACACCCTGAGAACTTACAATTCAAGCACGTATATTCATAATAATAGTGTTCCTTCATATAAGCATTTCACAGCTTGAAAAAGGCCAAGATTTCAATCATAAGAATTCATGTTCTCCATAGATCTCCAGTATATCTCCAATTATTCATTGAAATGACCAACACTTTAACTCCAATAAAAAAGTTAATAGGTCTCTGTGCCTTATGCCTGAGGAGTAATTGTCAAATATACAATACTATTTTTTCCCAAACAGGGAAAATTTTGCTTTCAGTCTGTAACACTGCTATGACACAGAACCATATTTAGAAGGTTGCAATTGAAACAAAGACCTAGTGAAAAACAATTGCTGAATAAAAAAATAAAATATAAGTTATTGGTTAACACACACAATTAAAAAATAATTAAACATCTAGAAGAAAACTGCCACAGTATTTTCTGCTCATTTAACTTTAATCTGAATTCTCTGGTGCTAAACATTGACACAGAAAACTGGTGATGCAGTAGCTTCAGGCATAGGCCAGTTCAGATGCTTCTAAATCAAATGAGTTGTAACTGAGCATGCCTTGGTGCTCTTCCACAGCCCCTAAACATTATGGTTTCTGAGCACCTCACAACGTTTAATGCTCTGACTCTTACAATGGTCTTGTCTCCCGTGAGATGGGAAAATACTAGGGACTTTTAATTTTTTCTGGTGCTGGTGCAATCAAACATTCAGACACTTCACTGTTGCAGTGAAATCCCCCACAGCTGTCTATATGCTTGTATTGGTTTTGCGTGGCAAGGTTTTGGTAGTGAGGGGGCTTCAGGGGTGGCTTCTGTGAGCTGCTAGAACCTTCCCCTATGGCCGAGGTCAACTGTGTGAAGTTTAACAAGGCGAAGTGCCAGGTCCTGCACTTGGGTCACAACAACCCCATGCAGCGCTACAGCCTTGGGGAGGAGTGGCTGGGGAGCTGCCTGGTGGAAAAGGACCTGGGGGTGCAGGCTGACAGCTGCTGAACATGAGCCGGCAGTGTGCCCAGGTGGCCACGAAGGCCAACAGCATCCGGGCTTGTATCAGGAATAGTGTGGCCAGCAGGAGCAGGGAAGTGATCGTGCCCCTGTACTCGGCACTGGTGAGGCCACACCTCGAGTACTGTGTTCAGGTTTGGGCCCCTCAGTACAAGATGGACATTGAGATGTTGGAGCTTGTGCAGAGAAGGGCAACAAAGCTGGTGAAGGGTCTAGAGAACAAGTCTTATGAGGAGTGGCTGAGGGAACTGGGGTTATTTAACCTGGAGAAGAGGAGGCTGAGGGGAGACCTTATTGCTCTCTACAACTACCTGAAAGGAGGCTGTAGCGAGGCGGGGGTTGGTCTCTTCTCCCAGGTTACTAGCGATAGAACAAGAGGAAACGGCTTCAAGCTGTATCAGGGGAGGTTTAGATTGGATATTGGGAAACATTTCTTTACTGCAAGAGTTGTCAGGCATTGGAACAGGCTGCCCAGAGAGGTGGTGGAATCACCATCCCTGGAGGTATTTAGAAGACATGTAGACCCAGCATTTCAGGGCATGGTTTAGGAGACATGGTAGTGTTGGGTTGATGGTTGGCCTTGACGATCCTAGAGGTCTTTTGCAACCTTAATGATTCTATGATTCTATGTTTCTATTCTATGTCTGATAGAGCCAAAGCCAGCTGGCTCCAAGATGGATCTACTGCTGGCCAAGATGGACCATGGCCAGAGCCATGGTAGCGCCTCCAGGATAACATATTTCGGAAGGGGAAACAACACCAAAAAAAACCCCTCTGCAATTGCAGCTGGAGATAGGAGTGAGAATATGTGAGAGGAACAATTCTGCAAACACCAAGGTCAGTGAATAAGGAGAGGTGGAAGGTGCTCCAGGCACTGGAGCAGACGTCCCCCCGCAGCCCATGGTAAGACCATGCTGAGGCAGGCTGTCCCCCTGCAGTCCATGGAGGTTAATGGTGGAGCAGATATCCACCTGCAGCCCATGGAGGACCCTGCGCTGTAGCAGGTGGATGCCTGAAGGAGGCTTTGACCTCATGGGAAGCCCATGCTGGAGCAGGATTCTGGCAGGACCTGTGGACCTGTGGAGAGAGGAGCCCATGTTGGAGTAGGTTTTCTGGCAGGACTTGTGACCCCATGGGGGACCTGTGCTGGAGCAGTCTGTTCCTGAAGGACTGCAGTCTGTGGAAGGGACCCATGCTGGAACAGCATGTGAAGAACTTCAGCCAATGGGAAGGACCCACACTGGAGAAGTTTGTGGAGGACTGTCTCCCATGGGAGGGACCCCATGCTGGAGCAAGGGAAGAGTGTGAGGAGTCCTCTCCCTGAGGAGGAAGGAGCAGCAGAGACAATGTGTGATGAACTGACCGCAACCCCCATTCCCCGTCCCCCTGCACTGCTGAGGGGGAGGATGTTGAGTAAATTGGGAGTGAAGTTAAGCTCAGGAAGAGGGGAGGGGTGGGGGGGAAGATGCTTTAAGATTTGGTTTTATTTCTCATTACCCTACTCTGATTTGATGGATAATAATTTAACCTAATTTCCCCAATTCAAGCCTGTTTTGCCCATGATGGTAACTGCTGAGTGATCTCCCTGTCCTTATCTCAACCCATGAGGCTTTTGTTATATTTTCTTTCCTCTGTCCAGCTGAGCAGGGGGAGTGATAGAGTGGCTTTGGTGGGCACCTGGCATCCAGCTGGGGCCAACCCACCACAATGAGAGAGTGCCCAAAGCTGAGAGCAGCTAAAACACAGTGCCCTGACTGGGAAGTCACCTAAGGTCAGCCTGTGGGGAAACACTGAAAATCGAATAGGTATTAAATGTCATTTCTCCCCAGGGCTGAGATGCCTCATGCAGGGTGGCAGATAAGTGCTTCTCTCCACTTGAGACTGTCATCTCTGAATCCTTCTGCAGGGATCGCACCTCTTCTTTCTTTCTAAAGCAGAAGCAGGAACAGTTACTTCTTTTGAGTCTTCAGTATTACGCTGCTGTTCTTGTGCAATCTTAGCACTTGCTCGGAATGTGGCATCCTCACATTTAATTCCTTCTTGTACCCAAGTGACTTCAGGCTTCTTTTGCCCCTGGAAACATCCTAGCTTTAAGTTATTCTTGGGCTATGACGGTTTTCACCCCTCCAGTTTTCGTGCTTGCTGAGCAGCAACAATTCCCAATTGGAGGTGGAGTAAGATTCAGTTTCTACCCCGCTCAGTGGGGCGTGAGGAGTGGAGCTACTCTGTGGCTGTGTTCCTACAAAATCAAATGGCAGAAAAAACAGGTGCTATAATTCTATATTCTATAATTCACCTACACAATTTCCCAGCTTTGGTTTGTTGCTAATTACAGTCCTCCACAAACACAATTATAGGTCATTATATTTTACCAAGGCAGCAGAATTCTCCATGAGTGATAGGCTGTGTGCAACTGAAGGCTGCAGCTCTGAGCACCTTTGTGCGGGGCGGCTCTGATCACAATGTCACACACAGCCTGACCTTATGAAGTGCAGAAAAATTGGATATACCGGGGCTAGGAAGTAGTTTTAGGCCTTTGACTTGATGCCTATATTGGGACCCAGCGTCCCTTTGTAGTAAAGGTAGCCTTTGGAGAGCAGTTGAGAACAGCTGCATTGGGAGCCTTCCTCACTCCCTGCTCCACACAGTACACCGGCTCCCACCTTAGGCACAAAGATAAATGCCTCAGGTAAGGAGGGTTAATGTTGCCATTTTCATTAAGCTTAGTAGAAATGACAAAAAGGCCAAATTATCATGTGCTGATGCCCTAGCAACCTTTCGATGTAGTGCCCTTGTTGTAACAGCAGAGAATTTTGTCCCATAAGATTACTCTTACAGTTTGCCAAGAGAAAGGTTAGGAATAGATGAGAACAAATATCCTGAGATAACAAATTCTTCAGGATTTTGCACTGGATTATTCCTCAAATAGTGAAAAGTTAGATAGAAGGCCTGAAGCTAAATGTTTCAAATCTCCATTTTGCTGGTGGAAATTAACCCCTTCACAAAAAGAGTCACCCAGGATCCATACCATCTCCGCAGTGTGTCTCAGGAACAGGACTCAGCATTCAAGCAGCAGCTTAGCTGCTCTTCGAGACAAAATGCATGTTTATGAAATGGCGGGTGATGCCATTTATAGCCCCAGGACTGCTGAACTTCTGCCCTCAGTATCTCACTGTAAAACTGGAGTGTTTCAACTACCTTCACTTGCAATGGCTGTAGACAAAGGAGCACGCAAAACATTTTTAATTCTGCAGTTTCACATTAATGCAACTGAATGTAAAAATGCATAGCTCTTTACTGAGGCTTTAGAGTGGGGTTTTTGAATCTTTGTGTATAGTAATACTGCAGGGGAACTTGAGCTAATGTTAAGTGGGTTAGTGGGACACTGCAAGCTATACGTCCATCCTGGTAGGATACTCATGAGAAGTTCATGAGAAGTTATGTGACTCCTTTTGGGACCAGAAATAGTTCAACTTAGCTCGGCTGAAGAGTAGGTGATTTTTCTATTAAAATTCAAAAGGGATTTGGGATCCTCATTCACACTGCTCTCCTAAAAAATCTTACCCTTGTGGGATACTTATGCTATCCAGTTTCTGTTAAAGGTGCCACAAAATTATGTTTTATCATCAAGATTTCTGGTTGTTCTTGTGGCAACTTTTTAAAATAGAGCTGGGGAAATGCAAAGGTTTGTTCAGAACATTTATCTGAGATGTTATAAAACTTCCCTCATTTATAGCAGCAATTTTAGTAAATATTCTTGTTTTGAGGATAGTAAGGCTACAGCAAATATGTAACCAGCACAGGAGAAGCATGCATAGGTAAAAAAATCAAAAGTAACACTGCCCATCTATTGTTGAAATGGGTAAATGTTTGTCCTGACACAGAATGAAAAAAAAAATCAAAGTAATGGGTGTACAAGGAGGGAGGAGTAGCATTGCTATATAGTCATAATTACTATGGAAAAACAGCTGTATGACTTGCAGAGTTACATCTGGCCTTAGTCCTTCCAACATCTCATAAGTATCTAGCTACTAGATACATATTACTAGATTTATATTAGCTATATATAACATAATACGTTTCAAAATACAGTATTATTTAGATGATTTAATGCTAGAAGAACTAACTAGCACTGATGATCACTTAGTTAATGTAAGCATAAGAAAATCTGACATACAACCTTACAACCAAGAACTCAGATTAGATTTTGGATATCACCAAAAAGAAGAAATATGAGGAACTTCTTGGAGATGTCTGAAATATATTTTGGCTTCTCCCTAATTTAAGAATGTATTGGGATTTCCAAAATCAAGAAAAATGTAAGGTAAAAAATCCCCAAACCAGTGTTTTCTACTGGGGGGTTGTTTTTTTAATATTTTAATCAAGGTGAGAGAAAATAGACAAAGCAGATGAAGCCATTGTTGACCTGATCTAGTCTTGGTGTTAGTCCCACTGTGAGTAGAAGGCTCCAACCTTCAGAGATTCATTCCAACTAACATTTCTGTAAGTAAACCAAAATGTATTTCACCAACCTACATTGCATAATTTGCACTTACATCCCATGAAAGGAAGAACCCTTGCCTGAATGTTGAGCAAGTCTGGGACTTCATTGTCCTGGGTTCAAATTTGTGCTCTGTTACGGACTTTCTATAAGACTCTTTCTAGGATTTGGAAAGCCCTTTAGTTTATTTCAGAGACATGATCCTTCCTTAGTCCAGAAGCCTGTAACAGCATTGTCCCTATACTGAGCCCAAGATAAAGCAGGATCATACCCCTCCTTCATTATGACCATAGCACTTCTGGAAATGGCACAAAGGAAGCATATCAGCATGGAACCATTTGATTTTCAGTTGAACATACACATACCAGCTGGTCTTCACATTATAGTAGGATTTCATGGATTTACTAACCTCAGCCTTACATAGTTGGTGACAAAAATTAGGCTTTTTCTTAGCAAGCAGCTATACCTTAGCACAAATGTTTCTCAAAAGCTCCCTGACTCCTGATGTACTAGGTATTTGAATAGCTGCTCTCACGGTGATTAAAGGTAAAGAATAGGGGAAAAAAAAGGAATATGATAAGTGATGGATACACTTCTAGAGTCAGTGCTTTCATTAATCTTGACTTTTTTTATCAATAGATTTTCATTCCAAGGGGATTGCACCTAAAAATTTTTTTAAATTTTTAATTGGGATACTGAAAACTAATGCTGGGTTAGAAGAACCACACTCTGACATGCAAAATGCAGGTGGGATATACATAAGACTTTTAAATATTGTACAGTAGAGTCATGTAGATATGAAACGGTGTGTGGATTGAGAAAACAGAAGCTCTGAAATGTCTGAAAAACTGAGCTCCGAAAAAGAGATTCCTATTTGTGGATTGCCACAGCAACACATACCAGCCTGTAGCAATCAACACTGAAGTGGCTCTGGTCATACTCAGGAAACCTCAGCTTTGATAAACATATTCAGGTTTTCAAGATAATTCTCTTGTAAAACAGAAGAAGAGGGAAAAAAATTACCATGGCCAATAATAATTTACATATGCTGAAGGTATTTAATGTAGAAAATGCTTTTAATCTTAAAAAGTACTCATGAGATACAGGGTCTAGCAATTCAAGTCAGAAAAGGCTGAGCAATGGAAAGACTGGCATATAACTGTTTTATAACAGATTGCCAAGGATCAGTTCTTCAACACTTGGAATCTTTAAATTGAGATTAAATGTATTTGAAGACATGCTTAATTTAAGCATGAACTGCTAAGGTGGGTGCAAGAAATATTGAGTGAAATAGTATGTCAAAATTTACCTAGAAGATCAAATTAAATTTTCATGATATATGGCTTTAAATTCTATGAAATTGCCCAACCGACACTAATAGAAAAAAGTGATTCAAAAGCATTAGAGTGTGTTAAACATGAGCAGCTCTAGGAGTTAATTGGAATATTTTCTGTAGAAAATAAGGTCTTGGAAGGTTATGTTATTGACATGCAAATCTTTGTAGGCAATTTTTGCAAGCATACAAAAATGTGATATATCACCCAGTACAGCTCAATTTCTACTTACTTAATGTGTAATTTTAATAAGTGTCTTAATTTCTGATCTTTAATACAGAGAAATTTTTCCATTCTTGTAGAAAACAAAACTTGTCATTTTTCATTTTAGGCAGATTAAATTTTGTTGAGAAGAGGAATTAAGTGGGAAAAAAAAGTTAAAAGCTATAACACTGACTGAAAAATACTGTTTCAAATCTATTAAGTGACTTTGAAAGGTTTGGTAATACAGGAATATTTTCTATTTGTGTTGCAATAGGGTTAGTAATGACCAGTATCATCGGACAGACATGTATTACCTGTGTATAAAAACTTTCTGCCTTGATGTGGTTCAGGACCTCACCATTCGTTCCAATAATGTTAAAAAGCAACATTTAGTCAGTACAGTCATTATCGAAGAAAAGTGTTTTTTGTGACCCATTATTGGACTATGAAACTCTCTTAAGTAAATAGGCCTGCCACACTCAGGAATGTATTCATTATTAATTAATTAATTAATTAATTAGAGACTAACACAGAGGACAATTTATAGAAAGTCCCATTGAGTTTTCTTCTAAGAATCTTCTTAAAGATTCTAGGTTTTCTTGCCATGAACATGCTTTCTTGGTAATTTTCCTCACTACTAGATATTAATAACACCCAAAGAAAGATATCTAATCAATCAGACAATCTATCTATCTAGATTTGCTTTATTTCCAGAGCCTTTAAACACTACAGAAACACATACATTACCTTAAAATAATTGCATACAGCAAGAGATCAGATAATTGTGTGGCTGATCTGCATTTGCAACTACTGTGATTTTTCAAGTGAATCCACAAACACTCCAAGCTGAGTTTTTAAGGAGGTGCACACACACAGGGCCATTGTAAAATAACAAACGTGTTTCCTGGCGCAGAGCAGAGCGCCAAGTAGGGACTGGCCTCCGCGAAGTTGAGTGCTGCTCAGAACCACTGTTGGAAGGGGATGGAGACGGGGACTGAGACAAGCGTGAGGCTTTATCCCTCTGCAAAAATCCATAAAGAGTTTTAAGAATAAGAAGGAAGTTAAAGAAGGCAGATACTTTGTTCAAGTGTACCTTAAGAATTAATTAGGCCATGATCTCTTCGTTAAAATGTACGGGCCACTGCCTTGCAGAGAACTGGTGCTCCCTCAATGCCAAGAGCCAGTCCTGCAAGTTCTTATTAAACATTGTGTGCACAGACAAGTCACTGGGTTGAGCCTGGGGCTGACTGGAAAACATGAATATTGTAAGGCCACATATTTCAAGAACTTATAATTGGCTTTTCATTCTGTAACAGAATGGAATTAATATATTTTTTTTACTTTTTAATGAAAAATCCAAGGAACACCTAACATAGCTAAAAATCTTTAGTATTTCTTTGCAGTACAGGAGAATTAGGATTTAGACTAGTGGTTTGAACCTAGATTTTGTTTCTACTGCAGATAAACATTGGATTATAAAGATGTTCCATCAGTGTGTCTTGCTGTTCTTTCTCACTTCCTTTTTTTTCTCTCTCTTTCATTCTCTTCTTTTGACCAAAACTTTCATCCAACATGTAATAAACCTTTTCTGGACAGAAAATTATATGTTTCAGGGAAACATTTTGGTTTCATTGAAGAACAAATTTTCTTCAGGTCTAGCTGTCATTGCAAGAATATATTCTCCCCAGATCTTCCAGGGAAAAAAAATAAATCCAATTTTAGACAAATACAGCAGAAGAATTAATGTCTTTCTACTCTTGACTCACCCATTGATGGTTATCTTCAGGGTAGTCTGCTTCTGCTTCTGTTAATGTCACTGATTGCACTGGGAATTGTTGAAACAAATAATTTTGCTTTGTTGAGGCAATGCTGAAATGTTTTTATTTTATTTTTAATTAGTAAAAAATGTGTTTTAGGAGCTCTTCACCACAGCAAGAAATAATGCTTTGCCATTATCGCACTAAAGTTTTTTCAGTGCTGTCCAGTTTTTCATGGTGGAAAATATAAAAATTGTGATCAGGCATTCCACTTTGAAATTCATTTTTTAATGTAATTTTATCTATCTTGAACTTTTTTCAAACAGTTCTCCCAACAGGGGCAAGATAGATCGGTTTATTCCTGCTGTGAGAGCCACAATGTCTGAGAAGAATTTACACACAAATCTGGATGTGCATTTTTAGTACTCTCCTTCTTCTAGAGACTTCAAGGCTAGATTACTGCCCAAGGCCATCTTAGGTTCCTAAAAAGAGGAATAGGCAAGCTGAGGAATTGTTAGAATCCTCCAAAAGCATTTACATATTTAAACTACTTTTGAAAATTCAATGTCATGCTTGTTTTACATCAGCAATTAATAGCATGACCATTTCTTTAAACTCACAATACGCCATGTGTATTTATAATAATAGCACATATAATTTGGGAATTCCATATTTGTAAATTGTGTTATTAATCATAGCTCATATAACTGCTGCTCAGAAAAATGGCTGAGCATACCTGGTAGTTTCTTTTTTAACTGATTCAGTTTGAGGCTTCAAGTACTTTTTGTTTCTTAGAAGATGCACTTACGAATATTATCCTGATGAAAACAGATGTTATTTTTCATTTTAACAGTGTTAAATCTCGAGTGTTGGAACTGCTCGTTTTTGCATTTGGCTGACAGCAGAATCATTACTGGTGGTGGTTAATTCTTTCTCTTTTAAAAGATACCAGGTAGATGAAAATTGCTATTTTTTGAAGGCTTTAAGAGCTAGTCCTTTACTCATGAGGATAAATATTATATAGTAAACCCAAAAAGATTATCTTGTCTTTCAGGACCCCTTAAATACTGGCTTAAACTGGATGTGTGGAGTAATTATTTTGCACATACTTAATTTTTTAGACTGAGTACAAAAATCACAGTGAAATCATATCTTGCTAGAACGCATTTTCTATTAAAAAACACCAATATTTTTACATATCCATCTCTGACAATGTATTTCTTTGGAATCAGAATTTTAAATCTAAAATAATAGCACAAAAACTTGTAGAACAAGTATAGTTATGGAAAATCAGAGCTGTGTGATCATTAGGTATTTCAGTTTTTCAACAAAATTTAAAACAAAGTGTACTTAATTCATTCAATACCAATTCCCTCACTCAAATTTCAAAAAAAACAAAAAGAAGCCACTGAAATGGGATGTGTTCCTCTTTGGTCCAGTTGCTCATAATAATCAGTCAGCAAGTTAAAAACGTAGGATCAGTTTTAACTCATTTACCAAGGTATTCTTAAAAGTATCTTCCTTCTCCTATGAAAGTACTCAAAGAGTCAATGTTATTATGAGACTCACATTTCTGTGCTTTTTGTTGTCATTATTCCACTGTCTGAGAACAGTTAAGCATTCCCTGGAGCACTTAACCAGGCACTGAGATCCAAGTATCTCAATTTGGCAAGGTCTGAACTAGTGGGGTAAAGTATCATTCGCCTTTTATTCCCCCTGTACTCACTGAGCATTTTATAAAAAATTTGAACCATTCCAGCAGAGAAATTGAAATTGAAGAGGAGTTGAACCTACATCTCCCATATTCTGAATGTGTGATACAACCTTTAACTGTAGGATAATAAAAGAGCAGCATCACACAGAAGTGAGTCTGACACCTTAATTTAGGTGCCAACACGGGAGCTAGGTGTCTAGGTTCATATCAATGGGATGTCTAGCCAACAGGGAGCCAATGGAGCTTGGACGTTAACCCTTCTTTACAGAGGAATTCAGCAGTAGCTGGCTAACTTGGTGAGGCAGGCTTTAAACTGAAGGACTTGGGGGGTGGGATCCATTGTGGAAATGTTCATACCAGCACAGACAACGGGGTAGTAAGTCAGGCCAAGCAGTGTGGTGACAAATGTTCTGTAGTTGTCTCCCAAGACATGAAACTGAAGAGTAATCACCTCAAGTGTATGCATACGAATGCACGCAGTCTAGGTAACAAACGGGTAACTGAAACATGGTGGGACAACTCAAATGACTGGGGGGGATCGCAATGAACTGTTACAGGCTCTTTCGTAAAGACAGGCAGGGTAGAAGAGGTTGGGGGGTCACGCTCTACATTAAGGAAAACCTCAAATGTATCAGAGTCAACTATGCTGATTGCAACTGCTCTATCGAATGCCTCTGGGTTAAAGTCAGAGGGGTCGTCTCCAAGCAGGACCTCACAGTGGGCATCTGCTACCGACCTCCTAACCATGACGACAAAGCCAATGAAGCAATACTTGGGGCACTAAAGCAAGCTTCTGGCCAACAGAACCTGGTCCTGATGGGTGACTTCAGCTACCCAGATGTCTGATGGAAGAACAATACAGCAGCTCGCATGTCATCCACCAAGTTCCTGGAATGCATAGAGGACTGTTTCCTCATACAGTTGTTAAATGTGCCAACCAGGAAGGAGGCGCTGCTGGACTTGCTGTTCACAAAATGAGAAAGCCTGCTTTGTAATATCTTGGTTAGTGATAGCCTTGGCTGCAGTGACCACAATACTGTGGAGTTCAATATCCTGCTGAGTGTGCTGAGGGTCAGCTCTAAGACAAGGGTTCTGGAATTTAGAAGAGCAAACTTCAGTGCACTCAGGGCTCAGTTGGGAGGGTTTCCATGGGATGCTTCCATGGAAGATAAAGGAGTTAGTGAGTGCTGGGAGTTCTTGAAGAACTCTCTCTTGGAAGCACAAAACTAGTTTATCCCCTATAAAGGAAAGGGAAGTAAGCGGAGGAAGGGGGTACCCTTGGATCAACCACAAAATCTTGGGTCTACACAAATCCAAAAGAGGAGCATACCAGAGATGGAGAAGTGGAGGATTATCCGTTGAGAGATACAAGGGCATTGCCAGAGTGTGCAGAGATGCAGTTAGAAAAGAAAAGGCCCAGCTTGAATTGAAACTGGCCGTAGATGTCAAAAATAACAAGAAAGGTTTCTTCAGGTATGTCAGCTACAAGCAGCAAAAGAAGGAAAACACAGGCCTTCTGTTAAACAGAAAAGAGAGTCAGTCACCAGCGATGCTGAAAAGGCAGATGTCATCACTGTCTTCACCTCTGTCTTTGCCAGTACTGTTGGGTCCCAGGCTTTGGGAACAAAATTCCTGGTTGATCCAAACACCGACCCACCATCAGTGGAGAAAGAATTACTATGTGAACTATTACAGGAGCTCGACCCCTACAAATCAATGGGCCCTGATGCCATCCACCCAAGGGTGCTGAGAGAGCTGGCTGACGTCATTGCGAGGCCACTCTCCATATTCTTTGAGAAGTCGTGGAGAACAGGGCATGTCCCAGAGGACTGGAGGAAGGCAAATGTTACCCCTATCTACAAGAAGGGCTCGAGGGAGGATCCAGGTAACTATAGGCCCATCAGCCTTACTTCAATCCCTGGGAAAGTTATGGAACGAATCCTCCTGGGGGCCATCACAAGTCAAATGAAGCACGTGATTGGGAAAAGCCAACATGGCTTCACTAAGGGCAGCTTGTGCTTGACAAACCTGGTGGACTTCTATGACAAAGTGATATATCCCTGGTTGACATGGGGCGGGCGGTGGACGTTGTCTACCTGGACTTCTCCAAGGCCTTTGGTACAGTTCCCCACAGTCTCCTCCTGGAGAAACTGATGTGTTATGGCCTAGACAAGTGGTCTGTGCAGTGGGTGGGGAACTGGCTGACAGGCTGCACCCAAAGGGTGGTGATAAATAGCTCCTTTTCCAAGTGGCAACCTGTCACTAGTGGGGTCCCCCAGGGATCGATATCGGGCCCAATGTTATTCAACATCTTCATAACTCATCTGGATAAGGGGATCAAGTGTAGCCTGATGAAGTTTGCAGATGACACCAAGTTGAGTGGGGAAGTAGACACTCCAGAAGGGAGAGCTGCTCTGCAGGGAGATCTGGATAGGCTGGAGGAGTGGGCCAGCAAGAACCTTATGAAGTTCAACAAGGACAAGTGTAAGGTCATGCAGCTGGGAAAACATAACCCGGGAGTGCAGCACAGGCTGGGATCCACCTGGCTGGAGAGCAGCTCTGTGGAAAGGGACCTGGGGGTGCTGGTGGACAGGAAGCTCAGTATGAGCAAACAGTGTGCTGCTGTGGCCAAGAAGGCCAACAGGATGCTGGGTTGCATCAAAAAGGGCATCGCCAGCAGAGAGAAAGAAGTCCTTATCCCACTCTACTCAGGGCTTGTCAGGCCACACCTGGAGCACTGTGTACAATTCTGGTCCCCGCTGTACAAAAAGGGTGTGGACAGACTGGAAGGGTCCAGAGAAGGGCCACCAAGATGATCAGAGGACTGGGAAGCTGCCATATGAGGATAGGCTGGGAGAACTGGGTTTGTTCAGCCTTGAGAAAAGGAGGCTCAGAGGGGATCTCATCACCACGTACCAGTACTTAAGAGGTAGCTACAAAGAAGACGGAGACTCCCTTTTTACATGGAGTCACATGGAGAGGACAAGGGGGAATGGACACAGGTTGCTCTTGGGGAGATTCAGACTGGACATGAGAGGGAAATTTTTCACAGTGAGGACATTCACCCATTGGAATAATCTCCCCAGGGAAGTGGTTGACTTGGCCACATTGTACACTTTCAAGATTTGTCTGGACAGGGTGCTGGGCCATCTTGTCTAGAAAGGTTGGACTAGGTGATCCCTGAGGTCCCTTCCAACCTGGGATTCTGTGATTCAGTGATTCAGTGCTGCAGCCTTCATATTAGTAGGGGACTAGCAGATACAACACAGGCCCAACAGGATAATTTTTTCCTTTTGGAGTGACAGGTGGACGCCAGTAATGACATAATGGACTATTTCAAATTGCCCTACATAGTGCTGAGTGTGCAACTTTCAGAAGGATCTCCAGTCTCTTGTGAGCACAATGACCACGTTGCAACTGATTGCAGTGGGAGCAATTCTAAGATACATAGCTCAAAAGTAGACACCTACATATAGACATCTCATTTTAGATGTTTTAATAGGACTAGATCCCACTATCTTTGTACAGGAGTTCTGTGAATTTGGACACTAACTTTATATGAGAATCAAAACTACTTGTGGAATTAGACACAAATTTATATTGATAATAGAAACTGCAGTTTGATGAATAGTATATTTAGCTACAACATTTTGTCAGGTTTGTGCAAAGTGAACGAAAGCTTGACAATAAATTGTTATAATAAGCAACAATTAAAAAGTTATTAGGAGATGCTTGAGAAGGATTAAGTATTATCTAATTTAAGAGTAATTTTTCATCTGAAAGATGTAGTCTATAGCACTTTAATAAAATTCAAGATGATGCTAAGCCACAAGATGTTGCTAACACTAGTTAGTACAGGAATCCAAACACAGAAGAGGCACTTTAGAAAGGAATGTAGCAGAATATCAGGAAGCATGCCAAAGGCACTGGACTACAGGATTAAGTGAAAGCTATGTCTCCTGGATCTAGGAGGTGGACATTAAGAATTAGCAATGGGAGCATTCTGCCATGCAGGAACTGAGTGAACCAAGCAAGTCCCCTGTCTTCTAAAATGTCATTTGTGCTTCACAGTAAGAACTAAATATTTTAGGGAAAACACAGGGATTTGCTTTCATTCTAAGATTTATGAACAAGTTCTAAAAAATAGGATCATAACTGTCTTTTTACTCAGCTTGACTCTTAGGTGTTGTGGTTTAGCCCCAGTCAGCAACTAAGCAACATGCAGCCACTGATTCACTTCCCCCACTGGTGGGGTGGCAGAGAGAATCAGAACAGTAAAAGGGAGAAAACTTGTGGGTTGAGATAAAGACAGTTTAATAGGTAAAGCAAAAACCATATGTTCAAGCAAAGCAAGACAAGGAATTCATTCACTCCTTCCCATGGGCAGGCAGGTGTTCAGCCATCTCCAGCAAAGCAGGGCTCCATCACACATAACGGTTACTTGGGAAGACAAACGCCATCACTCCAAACATCCCACTTTCCTTCGTCTTCCCACAGCTTATATACTGAGCATGACGTCATATGGTATGGAATATCCCTTTGGTCAGTTTGGGTCAGCTGTCCTGGCTGTGCCCCCTCCCAACTCCTTGTGCACCCAGCAGAGCACGGGGAGATGAAAAAAGTCCTTGACTAGTGTGAGCACTACTTAGCAACAACTAAACCATCTCCACATTATCAACACTGTTTTTAGCTCAAATCCAAAATATAGTCCCATACTAGCTACTCTGAGGAAAATTAATTCTATCCCGGCCAAAACTAGGACATTAGGGAAAGGTCTTCCCTGTTCTGCTATAGTAATTTCTGATGTAGATGGTGTTTTACTTGTATTGCACATGACAAGATGCAAGATTCAGTTCATTCTCTGAACTGAGATGTATACATGGGTTAGTTTTCTGCCAGGCTATTGAATTGAATCACAGAGGGATCTGCAGAAGTTGCCAGAGCCAGCAATAGGCAAGTAGAAGGTCAAGGAGATGGACAAGTGTGGAGCTGAGATGAGGGATGGAAACTTTCCTGCTTGGAGGCAGTGAATAATTTGGTTAGCTCCTCTGTTTTCATGAAACAGCATTCAGAGTTAGGTGACACAGATATTTCATGCCCAGAAATGGATTTTCAACTTTGATTGTCTGCATTCAAGCAAGAAAGTCCAGACATGACAAAACCACTGTAAATGATCAGCAGTGTCCAGTTACCCGACAGATGGTGTAAAGCAGACTTCCTGGCTCAGCTCTGAAGAAGGGCCGAAATGACAACCATTTTGCTAAAAATCAAGAAAGCATTACTTATTACATTTTGAATAGTCATGAATAAGTGTGTACTACCACTTTTCAGGAACCCCAAATGATCAAACGAGATTCCACAGAGACTTTTTAAGAAATAATTTTTATGCAGAGAAGGTCATAAAGGGTTTTTTAACTGAAAGTACTGCCAAAAAGTTATGCATATATGTACATGACCCTTTCTTCATACCTGAAGATGAAACACTGGACTTCAAGGCAGGCACAGATTTGTAATAGCTGCTCAGTTTCACTGAACTATAATAATAATATTTTTAAACCTTCATCAGGCATTTGCTGTTTTAGGTTGTGTTGGGAAGGCTTGGTAAGGATGTCTTGGAAATGTGCTCAGCAGAAATCCAAGAAAATTCATCACAGAAGTGGCTGGTAATGACATATGACACAGGTATGAAATGAAATAGTCTTGGGCTCCTCTATCCAGGTGCATTTAGGCAAAAGAGAGCAAAGGTAGGAATCACCTTGTTTTGCTGGTCCTGCAGCAGGCTCTGGGATATGGGGATGGGACTTGTCCTGTCCCTTGGCTCCACAAACATAAAGCCCAGCACAGTGGAGATGGGGTAAGTGGTGCAAGGTGAGGGAACTGTAGGCAGGCAGGGCAGGAGAACTGCTAATGCTTCTAAAGAGTTTTTACTGCTAACAAGCAATAATGTATGCTTTGGTATTGGGGGGTCTGTAGTTATACAGAGTTGGTTTTTCCCCAGGGAAGTTAATCTCCACTTTTCAGATGTCACTGCAGACTTAAGCACTTTCATGTCAATTTGCCTTTTTTAAAAGGCAAACTCTGCTCCTGCGAATGGACAATAAAATTGTACTATGATGTACATGTTAAAGTCCCACTGGATAAATACTGTCATGTTTCAGGCCTGAATAAGTTCATTTATTTGTACAATTATTTCCTTACCTCTTCGCCAAAATGTTTTCATGAAATGTTTTCCTGTCAGAACCGCGACAATCACGAGGTGGGCACTGAGCTGTCAGCTTGGCTCAGCCCATCCTCTCTGGGTGGGATGTGGCACACTCTCTGTAGGGCAGGGTGACTTCTTTGCATAAATTGAACAGAAATCAAGCGCTCTCAGAAGACTGAAACGTTTTGGGTTATCTGAAATGAAGTTTTCCAGAGTTTTAAAAAAGTGCTAAAATGTTGCCATTTCACATCATCTTTGTTTCAGCTGTTGTTCTTTTTTTTTTCTTCATTTAGGCACTGAACTAAAGAGGTGTGTAGCTGTACGCTTCTACGGGAGAACTTATCTTGGGCCGCATATCTCCGGGACACAGGGCTCTACCCACCCTGGGGACAGTGATGCACAGACATCAATATGATGGATACAAAATGTCCGTTTATTTAGCTGCGTCACACGCTTATATAGCTCTTGCGGTTCCTGTTCCTGCCACTCCTATGGGGAGGAGTCTATCTTTCCACCACATCCCGTGATCTTCCGGTCGCCGATCCCTGTCTATTCCCCTACAGAGGTGTTATTAATAGACCTGTACATTTTAAGTCACTTGTGTATTTTAAGTCACACATACCATCATTGAGGATAAAGGCTTTTGTCTCTAGTCTTTTCTAAACGTTATATCATATTGTGTTTATTAAATCCAAGCCAAGGAAAATATGCCAGAACTTGAATATTATGATATTTCCAGGATAGATGAGTATTAGTATCTCTGGGTTTGCAGGTGGAATGTCTGAAATCCCCAGAGATTATGAGACTCACTCTGGGCCACACAAATAGCCCAAATGGGATTCTGAGTCATTTTTCTGGCTTTTGGCATAGCACTCAGTCATCTGTGTTTCCTTCTCCGCAGAAAGTGCAATTACAGAAGTTTATGCAGGTAAAACTTCAACTACATGTTATCAAATGATTTTTTCTCCCCTGGGAAATCAATCTAAACAAGCTGCAAACAGCAATCATTTTACACTGAGTTTTTACTAATGTCCTCCATATTTTCTTATATTATAAATTTTCTTTATTTTATAGCACTCTGCAACTGCATGATTTGGATAGGAGTACGTTCATAGTTAATTGGGCTTATAAAATGCACAAAGCAACAGCCTTTCATCTTACTCTGTGAAAAGACTGTTTATTGTCTGGTTTTCAAGAAAACAGAGGTTGGTGATGCATAGAAGCAGCCTCATACATTTCTTTTTTAGTTTTACCTTTCACTGTGGTATTTCCTTGATCAACAGTTTGATTTATATCTCTCAGTTGCTGTTCTTTTCCTTTACAGGAAAAAACGTTGTTTAAAGGCTCTGTTCATTTTACGTGTATTATGGCCTGCACATTTCTATCCGTGGGATGCATTTTAAATTGTCAGATGAAAAAGCACTTCATGCAGTACTAGAAAAACAAATTCAAATGTAATGAAGTGTCTGTCAGCTTGTGAAACATCTAATTTTGGGAAAGTTTTTATAAAAAGGAAATATTGTGTTCAAATTTTAAAAAAATCCCCATGATTAACTGAAATATAAGAGTAGCCTGCTACTCTTTCACGACAGCACTACAACCAGAAGGAGGAAGGAGAGGTCTGTCAGAGACATACCTGTTCAATCATGGGTAAATTATGGAAGGCACTTTGATCTTTCTCCATTCTTGGTTATAGACTGTAAATAATCTAAACCTCAGAAATACTTGACATGCTTAGAAATATTTCATTGTAATCCTTTCCTAAAAGTGGATATAGAATAAAGCTCAGAGCTGAATTTTTTTTTTCACATTAATTTTTCATGTAATGTTGATCTTTTTTTTAAAAAATCCAAGCTTTTTCAAGTTTTATTATTCTTTTCATAGGAATATCTGCAATGTTGTAAGTAAATATTTTACTATAACTTTACCAGAAATCTTTTCTCCCCCAAGATGCTGAACTATACACAAACCAAAAACCAGATTTGTATGGATTGCATATTCCACATCTCAAATGATCTGTAAGTCTCACCTAATTTTGAAAGATGGTTTGCTTGTGTAAAATAATAAAAAAAAATAGTAACACGTGATGAAGATGAAATTTTTCAATTTTCTTGCTTCAATAAAAGATTTTAACACCACCAAAAATGCTCATCCACATCACAGAACTATAAACATTTCAGGCCAGTAGCAGATCTGTGAAAAAGCACAAAGCATGAAATAGTTTCAAGAAATCTGCTGAAAATTATTCAAAGTCACTGAATGCTTCATCAAGTTGGGAAAATGAGCAAAGACAAAGAACAGTTAGTGAAATCAGACTTTTTAAAAATATTGCCATCAGAAAGCTGAATTGTTGCATAAAATCAATGGAAACAAATGCGTTCTTATCTCTCAGTGCTTGAGTTGATGTTGTTGTCTTGGTGCATCATCCACAAATCTGTATGCTAAAAAAACAGGGCTGAGCCAAGTAAGGGAGTTCTCTGTTCCCACTGCTGTGAAGACCGCGCGGCAGCTCTGACCAGCGCAGCCCTTTCTGCCAGAGACCAGGGGGAGATGATAAGGGGCGTTAAGGTTTATCCCATTAAAGGAGCAATGAGTCTGTCTGGAAGTGGGATTCCCCTTTTAATAAGCAGTTTTACACCAGATAGTGGATATCCAGCCAGGGGACAATTGCTATTATCTGTCTTTGGTTGGTATTCAGTTCAGCCAGCCTCAACTATCTGGTCTGTGCAAGTTGTCTAGTGTCAACAACAGAATAATTATGGGAGAGCAAATGAAAAGGTAAAGGAAACCGCAATCTTAATTCTTGTGTGCCTGACTGCAGCTTTTAGGCCACTCAAAGGAGAAAGCAGAAATACTTTAATGAAGTTCTTTCTTAGCAAAATTAACTTTTAAAGTTCCTTTAATAAAACATGAACAAATTTACAGTGTCCTATTACGCACTGAGGAGTTGGTAGTGTTTAGCTAGGCCTGCCATGTCCGTGGGTTTGTGTGCACTGACACTCATATAAACACATGGAAAAAGCTCAGAGGTTCTGCCTTTTCACTTCCAGAACCGAGAAATCTTTGAAATTAATTTCTTGTGCTTGAAGACCAATTTTCAGTGCTACCAAGTGTACGGGACAACTAGCGCACTGCCTTCAAATTGTCTTCCACATGACATAGAAAGGACATTGCTGTTCTGTACAGGAGAAGCTTCTCAACACCCTGGTGCTTTTAAGAAGGCAACGCATTAGAAGTGCTTAAGACATGGCAATGTTTTTGTATACTTTGGATAGGAAAGGAGAGTATTTCTCAAGAAAATAATCCCATTTTATAAGAAAAGCATTACTGACTTGAGGAATTGTAGCAAGATCAAACCCAGGCCCTTGAAATTATTTTTAATGACACTCATTGCCATTTTGAAAGACTACAATAGGATGAAAAACATGTTCAAACTAAGGCAGTCACTTCCCATGAAAGGTGAGATTGGCTGTAGCTTCTATTGAATAAGCCATTGCATTAAAAATTTGAACAGATGTTTACTTTATATCTGAGTCCTCTTGCATATTGCTTTCTGCAAAGTGCTCATAACTTGATCTGTTCTAGCAGAGACTGCAGCATTCTTCAGAAAAAAGCAGGGTGGGGGAGAAGGATGTGTGCAGACCTCAGCATTACTTTATAAATCACAGTAATACAGGACATTTATGACCTGCTGCTTTCTAGGCTTATTTACTAAAAGTTAATTGTCACCACTATTTGCTTGTCTTTCAGTAGATCAATGCAGTGATTCTTGATAAAATGCACTGATTTTTTGTTCCTATTATGGCTTCGTTATTCTGATCTTTGTATTATTAATCTTCCTATATCTTGGTATTATTTAATCTTAATACTTGGCTTGTTCATATATACTCACACCTTTAGACTACATAGATAAGATATGTTGACATTTTGAACAATTGCTGTACTTAAATTATTTTTTTCCTATCCTTACCTTCAAGCATCAGTTGTTTTTGTCTGTAGCAGTGTGAGATTCTCATAATGTGATGGTGTGTGGTGGGTTCACCCTGGCTAGCAGCTAAGCCCCACCTAGCTGCTTGCTCACTCCCACCCTTTACAGGAGAAGGGAGAGAATAGGAAGAGCAAAAGCAAAAGAACCTCATGGGTCAAGATGAAGGCAGTTTAATAAGTGATAGAAAGAGGAACCAGGCATGCAAAAAACCAAAGTGATGCAAAGGTAATCACTCACCACCTCCCACTAGTAGATTGACGTCCAGTCAGTCTCCAAGTAATGGCTACCTCCCACAAAGCCCCCTCCCCTCAGTTTTTATTGCTGAGCGTGTTACATACAGTGGAATATCCCTTTGGCCAGTTGGGGTCAGCTGTCCCAGCTGTGTCCTCTCCCAGCTTCTTGCCTACCCCCAGCCTACTCATTGCCAGGGCAGAGTGTGAATAAGAGAAAATCTTGGTGCTGTGCAAGTACTGCTCAGCAATAGCCAAAACACTGGTGGCTTATCAACACTGTTTCAGTCACAAATCCAAAACACAGCACCATTTGGGCTGCTATGAAAGAAATTAACTCCATCTCAGACAGATCCAGTTCACAGTGTTAGTATTATCTGATTAAGGTCTGAATTTTTGAAACAAAATAGCTAGAATATACACTGTGATATATTTTAACGCCCCCCTCATATGATTGCAACAAAAAAATAGTACCTTCACCTTTACACCTTCAAAAAAAATTATTTTGTGTCCAAAACATTGAAGTTAAATGATGGTTTAGTCTTCTTTCAGCAGCTACACATTAGATAATTTATTTTTTTAAAGATAGATGCTGTGAATCAGAATTCTTTGGTTGACATGAAAATCAAGTCCACATTGAGATTGGCTATTATCCTGCTTGAGATGGACTGAGGAGAAATGTAGACATCTAGATTTGAGATTTGAATCATTATTCAAGTCAACCTCTGTACAGATATCTGGAGCAGGACAGTCATAAAGTTAAGTGACTTATGTGTTCTGAAGAGCAAATCTCCTAAGCATGCTTAGCAGCACCCTGAACAAGTCGACCTCTAAAGTCTATTACCATTAAGAGACTGACCCAGGACTTTTAAAACCATCTCATCCCCCTCAAAGCCCCACCCAATGGCGCTGACTGCTTCCCATTGTGCTGCATTTGAGCAGCACAACTTGGTTTCAGCAAAGCCAACAATATCCCGGGCTGCATAAAAAGAAGTGTGGCCCTTACTTTGCTCTGGTGAGACCCCACATGGAGTACTGCATCCAGCTCTGGAGTCCTTAGCCCAGGAAACACATAGACCTGTTGCAGTGGGTCCAGAGGAGGCCACAAAAATTATCTGAGGGCTGGAGCACCTCTCCTGTGAAGACAGGCTGAGAGAGTTGGGGTTGTTCAGCCTGAAGAAGAGAAGGCTCCAGGGACACCCTATTGCAGCCCTTCAGTACTTAAAGGGGGCCTATAAGAAAGATGGGGCAAACTTTTTAGCAGGGCCTGTTGCAATAGGTCAAGGGGTAATGGTCTTAAACTAAAGAAGGGTAGATTCAGACTACATCTAAAGAAGAATTTTTTTTTGTAATGAGGGTGGTGAAGCAGTGGCACAGGTTGCCCAGAGAGGTGGTAGATGCCCCATCCCTGGAAACATTCCAGGTCAGGTTGGATGGGCTCTGAGCAACCTGATCTGGTTGAAGATGTCCCTGCTCACTGTAGGGGGGTTAGACTAGATGACCTCTAAAGGTCTCTTCAACCCAAACCATTCTATGTTTCTATGATTTTAACCAATATATTAGACTCGGATGCGGTGGTTAGTTGGTGAGAGTAACACTTCAAAATCACAGAGATAAATCTGAAAGAGTCTATGTGCAGCAGCCTTTCGAAAGATAAGATTTTAAAATTCTAATTACACAGTATAATTGTGAGTTAGTATGAATTTGACAAACCATTCTTCTTACAATCTGAGACAGCTCAACTGGAAAATTTAGCTTTTCTCTAAATCAGCTGCTTAGTTTGTGCAAATCACACTTACAGCATCACATGAGCAGTGTTTCTGTTTTTCAAAGGTGACTACTGAATATACTGATGTTTATTTGCAATAAAATTTTGAAAGAGTAATGGTCTAAATCTCATGCTTTTCTACTATTTACTCCTAGGTGGGAGCCCCAGAATAGAAACAAATGAAACATATAGTTCTATTTATATTAATTCCCCAAGGTTTTTTCCTGCACTTCTGGGGTGTGTGAAGATTCTGTTGAATCCCACCAGGCCCAACAAGCACAGGGACCAAGCCCCTCTTTATTAGCCCTTCACCCAACCTGCTGGCAGTTTGAATGCCAGCATTTTCCTTGGAAAAACAGGGGAATAGGTTCACAAAGAAGTAGCTCGACTCTTCTGGGTTTCTTCTGTGATTCTAGTAGGGAAGCAGGAATGATGAATTGTCTCCAAGGTCTCTGCAGATTAATGACTTCAAAACACCCAGAGCCCTGGATTTCTGGTGGATTTAGACATCTCCACAGGTCTGTGGAAAGGTTAGAATGAACCAAGTTGGCTTGGTCCCCCTTCATTTTGCTTTGGATCTTTTAATTTGAATGGCTTTGGCCTGATTATTTTGTTTTGTCTTAAGAACATTTTTTTTAATCGGAAAACAGATATAATTTAATTGCTAATGAGAGTAGGTCTCCTGAATTTACCTCTGACGATTTTAAGCAACTAGTTTTATCCAGATATTTTAAAGTGTTTTGTTTGTCTAAAGAAGGATTTAAATATATGCATATGGACTACACTGCATTGCACTAGCAAAAGTGCTTGTTTGTAACAGCTTTCTTGGCACCACAGCCTAAAGGGCTGTGAAGGGGTAATTAAATCTTTTTTTCAATGTATTTTTTAGAATTATTATTATATTAAAATGTATCTTTTTGCTATATAGACAACTAAATTTCTCATAGAATTCTTGATTCTCATATTTAGGGAAAAGAGATTGAAAACTGACTGAAATGTGTTCTTATTATTTTAATAAGCATAATAATTATAAATGTGGTAGCAAGTACCTGTATCAGCTGTTTGCAAACTTTCTATGGGCATTAATCACTACACTGGTAAAGGAAGCATCTCTCAAATCAGTTTCAGCCTTCCACTATGGAAACTTCAGAGGGAGCAGGGAGTGGATTCACAAAAAATACCTCAGAAATAATATAGGCTTTTAGGGAAACTCCAGCTAGCATCAACAGAGAATGGAAGGTGTAAAAGCCACTGATTGTACTGCCATAGGGTTGCTAAACAGGCATGAAGCATAAGCTAGCTAAAGAAATTAAATCCAGACCTGCATAAAATTCTCTTAGAAAGCTTGCCATTTCTACCACTGCCACTCAAAGTGTTACCCTTGCAGGTTTTCAATCAGTTATCTTGTTAGAGCCCAATCAAAAGTGCATTTTTATTCCATAACTAGTTAGCCTTACTCTCATTTGTCCCACTAACTGGGCTTTGGCAATGCAAATACAGGATGTAAATGATGTTTAAAGTCCCTTTCAAACGGTTTTACATTGCTGAAGTGGTAGGAAGGGCTCTTTGTAGGAGAATCAGGCTTGGCACATTTGTTAATATTTTGTCATTAATTTATCATGAGAGATTATCACTGGGATAGGATTCAGGAAGCCCAGCAGGAATGTGCTTACATACAACTGGGGACTGCTGCCTTTGAGGGGCTTTTCAGGCAGACTCATATCTTAAAGGAAAAATTTTAATACCACATGAACTGCAGTGGTGGAGTCACCATCTCTGGAGGTGTTCAGAAAATGTGTAGACGTGGCACTTCGGGAAATGGTTTAGAAGGCATGGTAGTGTTGGGTTGGTGGTTGGACTTGATGATCCTAGAGGTCTTTTCCAACCTTAATGATTCTATGATTCATGAAATGGAAGAAACAAGGGAAGAGTTAGTATTCATAAAAGAAACAGAGAAAATGTATTTGGGTGAGTTGCAAAGACAACTAGAAGTCTTGATGCAGACAGTGCTGTTCTCCATTCTGTTCCTCATTTGCTATTGAAATTTAGCAAATCAAAATTCTTCTGTGTCTTCATTTACCCATAATTCATTCCTGTCGTCCAAAGTTGTTTCAAAGATTCATTAATTAATCAATGTTCATCTAGTAATTAAGGTCCTTAGCTAAAGTAGTTTGTAAGTGCTGCCATGAAAGAAAAAAGCATAATTGACCGTATAGAAAGTTATGGGGGAAGTTCAGTGATAGTGTTTTTTATCAGATCTCAGAACAAGGAGTGTGGGACTCTGGGCAGTTTTATTATTTGGATTGTATGAGAATGGGACTGTGAAGTACAAAAACATGGTTATAAAGTCAAGCAAGTAATTGTATGTCATGGAAGTTAAACATTATAGCACACTAGACTTGAAAATGTTTTATACAAGACATCTCTGAAATACTAATTCTCCCAAATTAATTATTTAACACAGATGGTTGAATTATTCAGATTTAACAATATAAAGCCAGGTACAACAAAACATGTTGTGTGTTACATGGGAGGTATTAAATCCTCTGGGACAAGCCCTGAGTTCTTTGCTCAGCCTTCACTCAGCCCAAACTCTCACAGGAAACTTAGTGGAAGCTCTGTTGAGTGAGGGCCACACTGGAACACTCTGTGAGGATTTTGCAGTAGCTGAAGAAGCTTGAGGTGAAAGTCATTATCTTTTGTTTAGGGTTTGATGATTAAAAGAGAAGAAACAAAGTTCTTAAAACTTCTCAGATCTAAGGATTTTACAGGGAAATTAAAGTTTGGCCAGTCTGTTCTTCTAATACCTTCATTGTAGTTAAGACTTAAGGGCTGAACTTGACAGCTTTAATTTGTATATGTAAATCGTGATGCAGCACTAAGTCAGTGTCATAAAACACTGGAACAGACACATAAAACATTGAGGAAGGAGTGCATAACAGCTGCTTAATACTATGTTTCAATATCTTCAGAAACAGATTGCATAATGATGACTTACTGCTAATGGATGATTAATCAGGAACTTAGATTGCCTTATTTAAATACCATGTATCATGAACTCCCTTAATTGGGACTGTTGAATGGGTTCGCTCTTTACTGTATACTAGAAGTAACATCTATTAGCCTAGTAAAAACCAGTCAAAAAACTTGGGAAATGGTATGATGCCATGAAATACCACCAACATTTCTAGGCTTTCGTCACAGGCTCAAAACTGCCAGTGGTTTCTGCCTAAATTATACCATGAAATAGCTACCAGTATTTCAAACTCTTAAGGGTTCTTATTCAGACAAACTTTGCTACTGCCTTTCTTTCCCTGAATAACATGAAAAAAAAAAGCAGTTTGTTCTTTTTCAGCATTTGTTTTTGGCATGACTGAGAGTGTTATCTCTGTCATACAGATGGATAATTTAAGGCATGGAGAAACAAAACAACTTAACATCACACAGCAGTTAATGGCAGAATTAGGAACAGTTCCCAAGTCAGGTGCCAATAGGTCCCAAGCCAGTGTTCAACCCAGTAGACTGTGTTTCATCTGTTACCGAGCTCCCTCTGTAAAGTCCAGATAAATGGCTTCAGAGGGACTGAGGATGAGAATGGGAATCCTTTCCATAACTCTCCTGTTGCTATGGTGGTAAATGAGATCCTGTGCAACCCATGAAAAAGAAGGATAAATATGGTAGTCAGAGATCCACTGGCAGATCTCTTTGTACTAAGGCAATTACAATATTCACACCTGAATCTTAACGTTGTAGATATGACCTTTTCCTCTTTGATTCAGCCCGTCACTAGCCTTACCAGCCCCAGATGAGTCCATTATTTACAGTCACAAGACAGGAAGGTGTTGGTCTTCAAATGAATCATATGAAACCAACACTACTACCAAAATAGCTTGGAGAGCTGCCAAATGCCTGTTCAGCTCACCCCTTCACTTCAGGAAGAACTGCTACAAGACAAGGCTTTCCAGGTGAAAATTTCAATTCCAAATGGGAATGTAGGAAATTTCACTTCAGGTAAAACTTTCAAAAGCATCTAAGGTACAGTTTCAGAAGCCAAGCAGCAAGGCAAATAAGCCTGTGACCGTACCATTATTGGTACCTGAACTGAATAACTTAAAGGTAACGCCTGCAGTTCTTTACTACTCTGTCATCAAAGAGATGTCTGACCTGTACACATTCCTTAGGAGGTCAAGGTGTTTTCATGCATTGGTCTATGCACAGAAGTTTATCCCACCTTCAGTTTGGTGGACTCAAAAATGCATAAATAATTTTGAAAATGTGTCTTGAACGTATAAGTCAGTTCATCACTTCTGAAAACCTGTCCAGGATCTATTTATCTGGGAGGGAGACAAGACACAAAAGAGAATTCCTGACGTGTGTCATCCGAATCCCACGAGTACCATACTGATTGTTCTCACAAGGGGCAGTTGTTTCAGCAAAGTAGAGCTTAGCAACACATTAAATCTAAAACTGAAATGAGGAATGTAAGTAAGGAGCAGCAGGAGAAGAAGGAAGGAGCTGTGACTATAGTGGCATTAAGATCAGATCTCAAATAGAGAGAAAAGAAATTTGGGAAAGGTGACTTAATGAAAAACCTTGCTAAAGTATATCTATACTGCAGCTGGGTTATGAGATCATAGCATCTCAGCTAGATTTAACCAAGCTACCATAGATACTGACGATGATGACAAGACAAGATAATGATTTTCCTCACAGATAGAATCAAAACACCAAAGGATACCAGATTAGATTCACAGGCTATTCAAAAGACTGCACTGTTACCTGTGCGCTCAGTCCAGTTTTGCCTTTCTCCCATCACAGAGTAGATGGATGTGAAAATACTTCTGTAGATACAGATGACAAGATGCTCTCATCTTTTGGTTCTCTTCGCTCTCCAGCTTGCAAGGTCCTTGACTTCTATAACCCAAATGAATATCAATACAAACAGGTATTGTCATACATAATAGACGTAATCTGGGTGGATGACATAATACTAATAATTTCCTTCATATTGGGAAAAGAAAAAGAAAAAAGATCAACTGGTAAGTAAATCCTGCTAATGTGCAAGGATGGAATAATTTGGAACAAACAGAACCGTAGCATTTAACATGCTACACAAGCATCAGTGATGATATATTGTTACCAAAAACGTTAATTCTTCTCCATCTTTTCCATACAAACTCTACTTCCTGTTGCACCTGCTTCTTGATGTTATAATTTTAGCATCTGGAGTTTACACAGCTAAATTTGATTCATGGTTTTTTAATATTTATAGTCCTTTTGCTGCAATAACATGGGCAGATTATGATTATGATTCAGCTTTATCAAAATCCATTACTTCAATTTGGAGAATTTGTATAGCTTGCAAATTCCAGCTTGAGCCAGTGCTCTTACCTTTTTCTGTGTTAAAGCTAGATAGGAAGTAGGTTTTTCTGCCTTCTGAGGATTTTCAAGTTTTCCAACATTTTCTTCTTTGCTTCAGGAGGAAATTTTTAAAAGTTTCCCATCAGAAAAAGTGAATGAAAACAGCTTTAAATCTGGCTGGAAATGAGCTTCAAAACCCTTATTTAGAACAGGGACTTGTGTTTGACTGTTTCACGTATTCTTTCAAGTTTTTTTTCCTTTTTGTTTTCTTTCATGTTGAAAAATTCCTACTTTCCAATCAAAAAAAACCTAATTTAGTTTCATTGAGTAAACCTCTCTGTTTTTCACCAAAAAATCCCCAGCCAGTCGCACTATCAATTTTTAACATTGATTTTTATGGTCTTTGGAGTTAGCAAGGAAATGGTCTGGGGTATGTTAGGCATGGGTGGGTGAGCGAGCAGCCAATTCAACCCTACTGCAAATTGTATAGAGCTATCTGGAAATACAATATATTTCCAAATGAAGATCAAGAATGTTGACAAGTATGTAAGGAACAGGACTACGAGAGGATTTTGATCAACTGACGAGCCTGATCACTTAAAAGATATGAAAAATCTCACTTGGTTTTCTGTGGTATGAAATAGTTTTTGCCAGACAGTACTGGTTGCTGGTTACAAGACAAATAAGATAGCAAACACTCAAGCTACAGACATTTGGAGAAAAAAAAACCAAGTACAGGGAAGAGACCTGGACATCCAACCAAATCCCAAAGAATAATTTTGAGTGGCAAGAACAGAGAGGCAACAAATTATGTGAATTGTTTAAATGGTTTTCACCAGGTCTTATAGTAGTCAAAAGAATCAATAGCTGTGTTAGAAATCTTTGATGTGACTATATATAGCTAGTACCTGTCCCTGGGGATATCTTTAAGCTATGGTAATGCCATCAGGTACCTGTCCTTGCCACTGGGGCCCAGAGCAGATGGACTGGGAGAAGGACTCCGACACAGAAAATCCCAGAAACGCAAAGAAGGCATGTCAGCAAAAAATGCAAATTTGGCACTTTTTATGAGTTCCAGGCAAAGGGTCAGGACTAAAGCTGTTACACCTTTTCTATTAGGGTTTTTCAGGTAACTGTTACAAGACAGCACGCAAGTAAAAGTGGATTCACAAAACAATAACTACTATAGGAATGTAACCTATAGCTGTAACAGCTCTGTTCCTTCCTTGGCTTGGGGACAAACTTGTTTTGGGCTTTTGATCCACATGCTGCTTATGGCTTGTATGGGTTGTGTACATTTTCTAGAACAGGTGAATTTTGTTCTCAGTTACTCAAGAGAAGACAAGGCACTGGGGAAGGCTGTGCAGCCACGCAGCTGTGGCACTAGAGCATGGATGACACTGTCCAGTGTTAACTGCAGAGGCTGCTGCTCCCTCAGTTCCCCCAGAAAGAAATTCTGGACTATATTATTATAGTTCTGTTTTAATCAGGATGAAAGTCAAGAGTGTAGGAAAAGAATACTAGTATTACTAAGAGCAGTGTAGCTGTACGCTTCTACGGGAGAACTTATCTTGGGCCGCATACCTCCGGGACACAGGGCTCTACCCACCCTGGGGACAGTGATGCACAGACATCAATATGATGGATACAAAATGTCCGTTTATTTAGCTGCGTCACACGCTTATATAGCTCTTGCGGTTCCTGTTCCTGCCACTCCTATGGGGAGGAGTCTATCTTTCCGTCACATCCCGTATTCTTCCGGTCGCCGATCCCTGTCTATTCCCCTACAGAGCAGAATTTGGAACATATGAATTTTGGACTATCCAGTTGTCAGAGACGTAAAGCATCCCAAACACAGTATTGCATTGTGTATTGTTGTTATATTTCCCACTTGCATCCTATGCAATGTAGCAGTATCTCTGTGTTTGGAAATTTGTACTTTCTTCTGTCCTTGAGCAGCCGCTACCTGTTATCAGCAGGATGGCACTGTATGTTGCTTATCGTACAATTTTAAACATAACTGTATAATTGTATTTACTGCTGAAAAACTGTAGAGATTTTTTAAATCTATTATGACTGATTGTCAAAGACCAAGTTTAAGACTCTCCTCAATTCCACATCTGGACATCCAGCTCTCCTGATGTAAATCCAAAAACCTGTCAAAAGAGCATCTCAGCTCTTCTCAGTTGCAAGATATGGTTTTGAAGTAGTCTCACTTTGAACACAACACTTCATAACTGACTGGAATTTAGTGCTAATTTTAACCTATATGAAAATGAGCTTCTTTGGAGTACTGTTAAATGAGCTTAGAAAGGTCCTTTCATTGCTGCATCAGTAGGTAAGAATGGAGGACACACAGACAGGGAACTTCCCAGAACTGTTGTCTCCAAACTGGAGGTCTACTGCATTTATTTTCCCCTTAGAACTGGAACAAACTCCTGCTTTGCTTGAAGTTAAAATTAATTTTAACATTAAAACCTGAAAATTATTTTTAACATTAACCCAGCAGAATATGAAGTGGCTTCTTATTTTCAAGTCCGTCTTTGTAGCCCACAAGACTAGAAGCCTTTTTCAGTGAGAACTCTCATGCAAGTAACAAGACCCCAGGAGATGATGAGTGAAGAAGATGAGCAGAGTCTTTAAGAGTCAGGTTTCTAAATTGCAATTTTCAATATGCAACACTTTGCTCAAAGACAAATAACAGCAGTCTTGTGGTTCAGCCAGCAGTACCATGGGAGTTTTATACAAGAATTTATTTAATAAATGGAAAATCCTCTCTAGAATGCTATTGTGGTCTTGGGAACCTCAACACTTCTTGGAAATCTCAGTATTTCAGTCAAAAACCAAAGGGGACAGAACTCAGGGATCCATTTTTGCAGAGATTTCCTGTTCCTAGTCCGATAGCTCACGTTTTAATTTCCAGTGGAACAATGTAAACACTCAGGAACATATCATAGCTGAACTGACTTACAAACATTTATGCATGGTATGTCCCTTAGCACAGAAAATGGATACAACCCATTATTAAATAAGGGGTCTGGGGAACAATTTCAAAGACCTTCAGTCCAGCAAAGATCACGTATTTAGCTCTATTGATGTACGTTATGCCACCAGAGCGAACGAGCCTGGCTACATAGACCTAAAAAAGCCTGCAAGATTTCAGGTATTACTAGATATAAAATGTCATGCTACAGAAGCCCATTCGGTCCTCTGGAATTTGTTGGCTTTGTAACATGATTGAATTTATAAATGATGATTCTGAAAGCATCCATTGAACAATCATGATATTACAGAATATAATATTGCAAGCACATATAACTTAATTCATACAATGATAATTTTCAAAGTAGTTTTCAACAGTTCCCAGAAAGCAATTCCAAACAAATGAAATTGAAGTACTGGGCTGGCTCATAGCTGTGGGAGAGTTTTTGGTATTATTATGAACAATTAATAACACGAAGAGGCTGATCTAGCTCATCCAGACAGCTGAGATTTGCTTAAAGCTTTTGTCCCAATCCTGCTAATACCCAGGATAAACTCCTGGTTCTGTTGTAGTCCACTGATGGCACAATTTCCATGGATTCCAGTGGGGTCAGAATTTCATATCAATAATTAGGTCTCTGGTGGACTATCTATAGAGGGTGACAACTATTAATTTGTTTCTTTATCAGTAATTTGAATAGCTCAAACTAATTGTCACTGTCTGAAAAAATAAAAATGTTCCAGTGCTTAACTGATGGAAAAAAACTCCCAGGTTTATTTAGCTCTTTGAAATATTTGACTCTGAGAGGGTTTCAAGTATTTAATTCTGATTTCAAATTTTCAAATTTAATTACAAAAAGTGAAATAAAGTAATCAGAAAAAAAATCAAGGGGCTACATTTTGGAGTGGTCAAAAATGGCTGTTTTTCAGTTGGCAATTTAACTGCTTTCTATGGGAAAAAACCAACTGTCAAGTAATACCTGAACATTTTGGAGACACTTGATCTGCTTAAAATTGTCAGAGAAGAGTTTTGTGTGAAAGTTTCAGCAGCTTTAGTCAGCTTAATGAACATGATCATGGTTCTTGAATAAGATTCAGCATTTATGTATTTTTAAATACTTCAATGTCCTTTCTGACTTATTCTTAGAATTGTATGCTGGGGACTGAAATTGCTTTCACAGAATAAATGTATCACTTTTTGTATGAGTTTATTGTTATTGATATTATGAAGTAAAACTAAGGGTGTTGACTACTTGACACAATATGGATAATTTTGTGGGTGTTATTTTTTTTTCAGGTAAGTTTTTGGTTTGTGCTTGTTATACACATTTTTGCCAGCTAAGAGAGATCTACCAAAATAATCTTGCGGACACCAGCAGAATATTCTATTAGTCATATTTTCAAAGACACCATGCGGAGTTAAAAATACCTTGTTTCATCTGTTTATAACAATGAGCAGGATTTTTCTAATCCAGAAGAGATTAATCCATGGTGTAGTTTGGAGGACCCAGACAATATTAAAAATATACGACTGTGGCTCTATATAGGTGGCATGGAATTTAACAGAGTCTGTGCAGGAGTTACAGAATTTTTAGTGCAAACTTACTCCCATTGAATCTCAGTAAAATCTAATTCAGTAAAAAAAAACATCTCAGAATTGAGATGAACTGTGCAGAACACACTGTTCCACATAACTGATGCGTGTGCAGTAGATCATTGCTGTAATTTGCATATATCTAATGCATTTTTTTACCTTCTGTTTTCTTAAGCACTGAGGAATCAGCAGACTGGCGAGAAGCTGAGAACTGTGGAGTCTAGGACAAGATGTTTTGCAACTGCAACTTGTCTTGCAACTTCAGCTTGGTAAAGAAAACACAGAAACCTGCTGACTAAACAACCAAAAATCTGTTAAACTTCACCTGGAAATACTGAGTGAATAACTTTAGCACATCTCTCAGTAGGTCTGGTTTATTCAAAAATTTTTTTTTAAACTTTTAATTTCCCAGAGAAAATTTCTCTGGGAGAATTTCTTCAATGTATTGAACATCAGTACTCTTTTAAAACTGATCATGTCCATAAGACTTAACTTTCAATCCAGTCTTGCTTTTTACATACATATTTATCCCTTCCTCATTAATCCTACTTGTCAGGAATGAACTGAATACCCCAGATTCCTTCTGTGGTGTTTGTGCCTATTGATACTTTGCAGAATCTCATTACATGTGGTACATCTGGTCTCAGGGGATAAAAGATCCCTGCATATTTATTGAAAAGGAAATGAGCATAACAGTTCAATGCATTCATTTTCACATTTTTTTCTTTGCTAGCATTATTTACAAATACACCAACCATGCAGATATTTTGCAAAGCCTGAACAAAAAGTATCCAACCAGATTTTAATATTGCCATTTTATTAATTATTGCTACCAAATGTAAGGTATTAGCATTTTGGAAATACTTCTTACTGCATATCAGTTGTCTTAAGAAAATGGTAAAAGCAATCCCTCTAAAGATGTAAATTTTCTCAAATTCTTAATGAATATTTTTAATCAGAAGGTGAAAATAGTATCGCTTAGAGCTGCTGTGTCTGCCCCTCTGCCCTAACCCCATCCCACTCCTTTAGTGGCCTAATTTTACATTAGAAAGAGTCTCCACTAAATCTTGGAATTGTTGTTTGTTTTTGTTTTTGTTTTTTTGAGGGTTAAGTGACCATGGCATGCAATACAGGTAATATCTCATCATTGCCATTTGCAGAATAGGAGTCTGGAGACAAATATTCCTGTTCAACACATTTCCCAGTTTTGTGTACCGTGACTTTGTGGGACATGCACGCATCTATTCCTATTACATAGTCTAAGTTTTATGTGATGACTATTGTGTGGGGGCCTAAAAGGTAATAGGTGAATGCTGAACGGTGAAACAGAATTTATTTTTGCTTAACTTTTACATATTTGCAGTGTAAAATCATCTACTTCTGGGGTAATTATCTAGGCTTCCCTGAAGATTGCTAGGGGAAAATTTCTGCCTGCAGCATGCAATTAGTCTTAACTTAAATAGATAGGCAATTACCTATAGAAGCCGAAATAGCTATATGTCTGTGTTGTAAACATCTAAAGGTAAGTGAAAATGACTTCCCACCCCTACGATAGTCTTAAAAGCCTAAGCATGATGTACCTCTGCCTCCAAACATACCTTTCCTCTTCTATACCCAGCCAGTATCACTTCACTGATACTGCAGATAGTTTGGTAAAGGATTAGGGAGCTGAACACTGAGATGCATTTTGTAAAGTCCATCAGAAGGAAAGTTTTATTTAGAGAAATTGCAGATGTGCCATGATCTGTTTAATATTTTAACTTTTCTAGTCTGAAAATGATTTTACTTACATGATGCTGTGTTTAATGAATATATTTCTTGTAGCTTTCCAGGGACTGCAACGATTTTGTATGTGCCTTAAATTCCTTAATTCTATGTTATGGTGTTATCTAAATCCTTCCAAACTATCAGAATTTTCATAGAACAAATAGCAGCAAAATTCTCAAATCAAACTTTCTGACCGCAAAACAGTAGCGATCCAGTTGAAAAGACATGTCTTGTATCCTGAAGGGGAAATGAAGAGTCTACGTTAAAGCACAGACTGTTTTAGGGGCTCTGCCCTTACTTCTTGGAAATATTATGGAAGAAAATCCTCAAACCATTTGACTTTACCGTTGCTTACAACGTCATAGTTACACCAATACTAGAAATAGCAAGCTTAAATCTATCCATCAGTTAAGCTAATAATAACAGTGTAGGATATATAACACACTGTAACAGGGGAAGTAGCTTCACTGTATCTAAGAAAGGAGTATGAGTCATTGTATATTTTTTAACTAAGTGGTTTGGCCTGGGTCAAATAAATTTCACAAGCTGTGTAGTTAGTGACCATCATTTCTGAAGTGCCATGATGCAAAAGTAGCAGGCAAATGTTATGCATCGTGGTGTAGTCAAACCAGAGGCCTGTGACACCTGTGAATTACCAAAATAGTATAATCAACAACAGTATAAAATATTTTGTGACACTGTGGTGGCATAGCCAGACACAACGAACAAGCATCTTGCATAAGTATGTCAGCGATGTAACCTCTGAAAGGGATAATTATTTATATGTTTCAAGAATAATCATGTTTGACAAGACCAAGTAATCTCTCAAATGTAGTGTTCTGCATCTGACAGTAATATATGCCTAAAGACAGTGCAAAATAAGGCAAACATAAAATGATACCTCCTTTTATTTCCTAAAGGTCCAGCAAGTTGTGTCTCAGAAGCCTTTCTGGAGTCAGAGTTAATATCCTTTTGCTTAGTAAAAATTGGTATTAGTGCATTTAACTAAAAACTCAGCTGTCAGATTAGCAATGTTCTCTGATTATAAAGACTGAGCTTTCACCATCTGGCAGCCCTGCAGTGCCCACTCACTAGCACTTACGCCGTCTCAGGGATGCCCAAAACAGTGAGGCTGGCGTTCATGGAATAAGGCATATGAGTTTCACTCCCAGAGGTGCACTGGTTGCGAGATCTGTCATCCCAGGAGCAGAGAAATTTTCCAAACAGCTCCGATTACTCCAAGCAAACAAAATCTACAGAAATGCTGCATGGTTTCTATCCTGAAGTCATGCCATTTTTTCCCAAAAGCAGTATTGTAACGCTCGTGTAGAGGCCAGTAGCATCTAATATGTTTTAACATCTCATATTCCAGAGTTTGTATTTATCTGCATTTTAGAAAGCAAGCTTAGTACTTTAAGAATATATGAGGTGAATAAGACCCTGCCTTCTTTGGCTAATCACTAGAGCAACCAACCAATGTCCCAAAACAGATCATGAACAGAAATGTTATGACATAAAACTGAAGGGAATGAATGACATTAAAATCTTCTGTGCTCCATATCACAGTTGCTAGTTCTCACGCTGATGCCACATGCAATTTAAGTTTCATAAACTACTGGTAAAATATAATTAAACACGTGACTGTCCCATCGGTGGCAGGACACAAAGTGACTGCCCACTAAGGTCTGAAGTAATGATGGGTAGAACTGATTGGCAAAGCATGTTCTGGCAGATGCCTCCACAGCTCAAACTGTTAGATGGAGAACATATACAAGCAGAATATATTTATACAAGACTTGATCTTATCCAGAATGTTGGGTAGAGCTTGTCAATTTATTTGTGACAAACCCACCATGTAGCAGACCGAGTTGTCTTACATTTTCTATATCAGCCCTGTTTTCTTCCTCAAGATATATATACAGTTATGTTATATATCCTATATATCATGTTTTAGAATTTAGTACATAGATGTCAACAGTTAATATATGTAAAGAAACTTTATCCCAGAAATGGTTTTGGTTTTTTCCTAAACTTACAATAAGCAAATAGTTATCCAAGTTTTAGGATATTATTTCTTCTTTATGAATGCATGGTGGAACTTTCAAAATAAAGGAAAATAATAGCAGCAAGTAAAGGATAGTAACTGTCTTTTCTTGAACAATCTTGGGCACATGTAACCGCTCATGTGTGATTACAGACATGAGTTTCCTCTCAAAGCAGTTATGCAAACAAACCTTTACTGATCTAGAAATATGTGAATGCCAAATAATGGAAGCCATGAATGGAACCAAAGAGTCACTCAGAAGGGAAGGCTGATGGTGCACCACATAACAGAGGAAGGCCTGTGGTGCTCAGGTGGAGCTGTTTTAGGTGGCACATCCCTTCATGCAACAAAACATTCTTTCCCTAACTCAATTTTCCCTGATTTCCGGAAATAACAGGTTAGGCCAACCATCTGCAGCAAGAACATGGAGAAGATAGGGTGACAGAACTACACTGCAAATATATAAAATACAGGCCTGCCTGCAGGAAGCAGCAGGGGAAGTACCTCTGGTAGTTGGCAGATGTATAGCATCAACAAACAAATAAAAGGACACGTCTGAGTTCAAAGACATTCTCAGCTTGATGCCAGTCGATACTGCATCATGTTTTCTCTGTAACACTGATGCTCTCAGACCTTAGAATTACAAGCAAAAAGAATCAGCTTCTTATGTTTTAGAGGGTGGAATCCCCTCAAAACATTAATGCTGAGAAGCATTAAAGCCCTCTACTCTACTACTGAAGTCACTGAATAAGATGGTGCAGCATCTACTTGTAGCAAAAGAAAGAGAAATGCAAAATGGAATATAATTCCAGAATGGATTATTTTCTTTCTTAGTGCATTGTTAACAAGAAACCGATAGTAGCAACTGATTTACTATAAAGGAACACGATGCACATATGTAATTCAGAGAAAATATAAATAAGAGATCATTTGTGGATAACTTAGAAAATACATCTTTGGCAGATAAAGTGTTCTGAGTATTTTTAATACAGCAGGATGAAATCAGTGGGATATCAATGATCATGAATTCCATCTTGAAGGTAGCAATGCAACAGTAATATCCATTATGTCAGAATCTCTAAATGATAAAGTCGACATAGTGATGAGATATGTTCAGGAGGTACTCACTACAGTTAGTCTGCTTTTAAATATAACAAATCTCTTCTATTGGTCTTCTGTCAACATATTTTTCACATTTTGTGTCTTTATCTGTTTCTCAAAGGAGGCAGAAAACTGCTAGCATTACGCTGGGCAGATAACTGATAACTGTTACATGAGTATCATCAATAAGCATGGGGAACGCCCCTCCCAAAATCATAAAATAATATCCCTATGCATGGTATTTGGTTTGAGAACTAGAGTAAGTACTGGTGTCATCTCTTAATATGACAGAGAGACAAACCTGAACGTTAAACCGACAGGGCTAACTCAAGATTTCTGGTACTCACCAGAAAAAAATGACCGTTCTCTCATTATTAGAAGCTTCACATGTTCAACTTATAAAGATCACTTAATATAAAATGAAAAGGAAATAGAAGATGTTGCAACTGTTATGAACCACTTCATTTTCATGGCAGTATGTGATCCCAGCAAGCTAAACAACTCATTTGAACAAACACACTTCTTTGCTCTTAAAGGTTAAATGTCAGCAATAATTATTTGAATTTTTAAGAACCTCTTTTGCTAAAGCTCTAATTTATTTGTCTCTGCTTATGATACTTGTTTACCCTTTATACATTGGTAGGTCTAAATATCAAATCTCCAAGATGAGTACCACATATTGGTTCTGTAAAGTATTACATGAAAGGCTTCAATGTGTCACTTCCTTTATTTCTTTGATAAAATTAGGCAACAAGGGGAGATGCTTTGAATCTATTGGGCAGGACACAGAAGTTAATACAGTATCTTGAGTGAACATGGAACCCATGTAGAAAAGCTCTTACGTTAGTCATTAAAAGGACAAAGGGTAATTGAAAATATTCTTTATGTAATGACAGAAAGTAGACAAAGGACAAAATCCAATATTGAACTCACTTACACTGATTTAATAATGTTGTAATTCTATTGATTTATGTCAGATTGCTTTTGCTTTCCACAACATATATGATCTCTGGTCCAACATCCCTTTACATATACACTCTTTTTGGAAGGTTAGTACTTTTCCACTTCTTTGGAAACTAGTGAGTTATTTTCCACTTAATTCTATCTAGTTTTGACTTCAAATATCCTCCTACTCACATATAATACAGAAGGAGTATCATATTATCTGTAATGGGCATAGGGGCTTGATGACTAGTTATGTTCTTTATCTTTGAGCAGCATGCCTCAGACTACTGGGTTGGAAACATAGTATTTCTCCAAAACCCACAAAATTATGTGTAATGAAACTGCAATGGATTTATTGACAATATTTCAGTTGCACTGACTTTCACAGTATAGATACAGTACAGGTAGGTGTTAGTGTGTTTCAGATTTTTAAAACTAATTGACAATAGTTAATTATACCATGTAAACCAAGACAAATGTAGCATAACAGACCTTGTGTGAAAGTCCAAGAGAAGAACTATGTTTCTGACAGCAAAGAATAGGATAATGGCTGAGTGGGATCCTGTAAGTCGTGTGTGTACACAGGTGTACGTGATGATGTGATGGTGGTAGGAGCATCCCCGGCAGTCCAGCAGTAATGATGCTCTTGGCAATCTTTTTCTCCCCACAACTAGAGTCCTAAGTATAAATGTCCAGGTAGGAACACATCCTTAAATTCATCCCTTCTCATCACAGACCCTCCTTCTCTCCCCTTTCTCTTGCAGTGCAAAAGTCCTCCAGTATCTCCAGCCCCTGAACACCCCAGTGTCTTCTTAGCCAAGACATTTTGGGCAGCTTTTGAAAACTTTTCTACTGTTTCTCTGATCCAGTCCTAGTGCTCTCATTTGGGTGCCAACATCCCCTAGCCATCATTGAGCTCTCCTTTGCAGGAAAAAGGCCCAGCTGTAATTCCCGACACTGATAAAAATTTGCATTTCCGTTTCATAAATGTATCCAGGCAGCACTCTGTGGGAGGGAGTACAGGTATGAGAGCCGAATGTGAAGCAGTAGGCTGGATCATGGCCAGAAGAGACTGTGCTAGGGAAGAATTTTAGACATAGAGAATGTTTCCTGGTAGCACAACATAGAATCATAGAATCATTAAGGTTGGAAAAGACCTCTAGGATCATCAAGTCCAACACCTACCTGTACTGTATCTACACTGTGAAAGTCAGTGCAATTGAAATATTGTCATTAAATCCATTGCAGTTTCATTATACATAATTTTGTGGGTTTTGGATAAATACTATGTTTCCAACCCAGTAGTCTGAGGCATCAACACCCCCAGGCCTCCTAAACCATGCCCTGAAGTGCCATGCCTACACATTTTTTGAACACCTCCAGGGATGGTGACTCCACCACCTCCCTGGGCAGCCTGTTCCAATGCCTGACAACTCTTGCAGTAAAGAAATTTTTCCCAATATCCAATCTAAACCTCCCCTGATGCAGCTTAAGGCCATTTCCTCTTGTTCTATCGCTAGTAACCTGGGAGAAGAGACCAACACCTGCTCCACTACAACCTCCTTTCAGGTAATTGTAGAGAGTGATGAGGTCTCCCCTCAGCCTCCTCTTCTCCAGGCTAAATAACCCCAGCTCCCTCAGCCACTCCTCATAAGACCTGCTCTCCAGACCCTTCACCAGCTTTGTTGCCCTTCTTTGGATGCGCTCCAGCACCTCGATGTCCTTCTTGTGCTGAGGGGCAAGAAATTACTCTGTCCTCATTCACATTTAGACAAAGGCAGAGGCTAGTTGTGATTAGCAATAGTAGTTGACAATGGTTATTTCAGTTTTTATAGAGAGAAATAACAAAACTACTGAGTAGCAATGGTTCACTTTGCTGGCTTTATAAAAGCAAGCCTTGAGTCCTGCACTATGCAGTAGGAAGGAGTTGCAGCAGGCAGGTTACACATCTTTCACACCTCCAAGAAACTGGCGTTCCTTCACTGTATAGCATAATTCTTTTCTTTCTAAGCGATGCTCACATCCACAGCAGTGACACTGCTTAGCCATGGCGCAATTACACTGACTTGTCCCTTTCCAGGTTTATACAAGTGTATCTTTGACGGTATTCCCAGTGCAGAACAGACAGTCAGGAAACTATGACTGTGGGGTGTGCAATTTAAGCAGCTCACAGAACAAGGCTGTGGTCAAACATGAGCAACTACACACCATTCTATGAGGTCTTGAAAATTTCTGGGCTACAAGTACAGGTTGAGGTTGCCACTTCCATTTGTTCCTAAACAGGTTTAGATTAGTCTGCAAGTAAGCAATACAATTGCACCTATATTTTGCTGCATAGAGATAACCTTTGTATAAGTTATTCAGTGAGGCTGAATCATGGTACTGTGCTATTCTGCACGGCTTCTTTTGCAGCCTTCATTGCCATGGTACCCAAGTGACTCCTAGTAGTGCATTAAGCAATGTGCCTGTCACTCATCAGGCAAGTTCACTCCGTCTCTCATCCTTTCCTCTGTACAGGGAATAGCAGCTTTATATTTTTGTTTTCCATCTTTCTGAGTGAAATATCTCAGTCACTATTTTTGATTGAGTGAATGATGATGGAATAGTTTGCAACTTGCTGTCTGTAATAAAACCAGTTAAGCCAGCCCTAAACTAACACTTCCAATTTTGCACTAAACACATCAATTCTTTTTATCTGAGAAGACGGATGTATTTTCAGATTATGCAATAAAAAAGTGCACATAAAGGAAATATTAAGCAGGGAAATACTGCAATTTTTGCATCATCAGCCAGGGTTATAGATTTTTTATTTCAAACGAATGAAAGGTTAATACGTGTACAAGTCAGATAAAGACCCGGGAAAATGGCTCTTTTGTCTAGTTCTGTGTTCACTCTGATTTAAAATATATATCTGGATGGGAAAGACTGCAGTGAAGATCTGATAACTTTTTCTAGAATGTTTACAGCAACTTCATTAGATTTAGATTTGCAATTTAAATGTCTAATGAAACATGGCGTAAATATCAATAATGGGTAAGTCATTAAAAAATAGCATACGTTGTTTATCTTTGCAACAGAAATACCAAGTCATTAGCAAAGCCAGAATAATATATAAATTTCATTTCGGTGTTGGAAAGACCTGCAAGAAGTGTAATGAATACTTAAAGTCACGCTCTCTGATAGGAACCTTTTTTCTTGTCTCTCACAGAAGGAAAGGAGGACTCCTTGCTTCTTCATCCCAGCACCTTGCCGTCCAAAGTAATTCTCTGTAACCTCGCTAGCTTTCAGACAGTTACGGAGTGGATCGTCATCCCTAGACTATTACTCAAAGAAGGAAGCAGATGCAAGTTCACTCCTATATCCTGAACCCTTTCAGACATAAATGCATCCAAAGGACCATAAGTGCAAGAGGTCACACCACCTGTGGACAGGGTTTCCATCATCTTGTGACTCTTGGAACATCCACTGACCTCAGAAAGTGTGCATTTACCTAACCTCTAGTAGAAGTATGGCCCACTCCTGTAGCGCTGCGTGTTTTCACTCGGTAACCAGTCAATGGAGAATAGACAGTTGCTACAGTACTTTGAGAGAGACTTTTTTTTTTTTTAATCAAGTTCTAAAGATTCAGACTTTCAGCTCAGCATCTTTTTCTCTTTCAAGGATGATAAACATTTTTGTTCCTATGACTTGATATGTCCAATGTTTCTGAAAATCACACAACTGTTTTAATTCAGCAAGTTTTACCAGCCCTTGATGAGGTGAGACAAAACTGCACCATACTGTGGTGGGTTTTTAAAGGTAATTTGTACTGGAAAAGCATGTAGGGACAGAAAGAATATAAATACAAGGGGTTTCTTGCTGTTCCCAAGATAACAGGCGCTTTCTCTGTTCTAGAGAAAATGTGTTGTCCAGTGCCTGTTCAGTTGTCCTTCTGTAAAGATTCCTTTTTACAGTTCATTTTGATAGCAGTGCTATGATACACAAAGGGCCAAAAAACCCAACCTGTATCACAGAAGTAATGACCATGACCATCACATGCCGTTACTCTGAAATCATCAAAAAGCTTGTACTGAGATGACCAAGAACTGGAAGTGTTCACAATGCTACCACATTTCTGAGCTATCAAATACTCAGAATCAGCTGTTTGTGGCAGTAAGCAGTCACGAAAAATACTGATGGAAGTTTCCCTGTCAAAAGTGGTTGATATACTCTCGGTGTCTCATTTCTACAGCATGGACAAATAAGACTGCCATATTGCTTTATTTCACTTTTCATTAGTGTCGCTGTTACGATATGGTGTGAAAGAAGCCATGAGAGTCATCACTGCAGTTTACGAGTGTTGCTTCAGAATTTGTGGAAGATTTGGGATAGGTGAGAAAGTAAGAGTGCCTGGGGTGATACCAGCGCTTACAAGGCTGAAGTGAGAGCGGAGACCAAGGAAGGCTTGGGATCTAGGAAGGGAAGCACCTGAGAAAATGGGAAATGTCACCTGGAAGCTGAGAGAGATGCACAAGTATAGGGGAAGATGGGAAATGATCCTAGGGGCATTCAAACAGAAAGTAGAAGATTGAAGAAAGCAGCAGAAGAAAACAGAGAAGGTGGCTGAGCAGGCTCTGAAATCAAAGGATCTGATAGCCCATCAGTAAAGTAGGATGGTATTAGTTTTAAAAAAGAATTAAATACATCAGAGGGTGAGCAAGAAAGAACGGAGAAAAAAATAAAAGTACCTGGACAGAGAATTTTGAGACACCTGTCTAGCATCAAATAGAGCAGTTGAAATGAAAAGTACCTGCAAATATTTTAGGAATGCACAGAAAAGACCAAGTGGAGAAGCACTATATCTTCATAACAGAGTGGGACAAGTGAAATGAAATGGCTATGGATAAGAGCAGTGGAACACATTAAAATTTCCCCCATCACAGAGTACTCTGTTACTGGCAAACAATTTTCTTACAATAAAAATGTGAGGTATTATCAGCACCATATTTCTCAAATGCAAAGCCTGCACATAACGTTATAGAATCTGTTTTCATAGTAATATGAAGTAAGAATTAGCACGACAACTATAAAATTCACATGCTAACATTGCTACTAAACCTACTTAAAATATTCCTTTAGATAAAAAAGTGTTTTGCAAAGAAAAGAAGATTTCTAAAACCCATTAGAGTCTAATTTGAAAAGTCCTCACTATGAGGACAAAAGAAATTTCAGAAACTTTGAGGAACTGCAGAATTACCTTTGACTGCAGGTATTCCTGAACCTCCTCTAAAGACAACGTAAATGCTGTCATAACCCCAGTGAGCTGTGGATCTCTTTCTGTAGCTCGTCCTCTTGCAGTTCAGTAGCTGAAACATGTCTTAGTGGCTCGGGCAGTCATTAAAACCATGGCCTGGCAAAAGCTGGTGGAGAGCACGGGCAACGTCAGCCATCCTGCGTGCTGTGCAAAGCATTGTGCTGGGGTTTGCCCCGTTAGTTTCTCAGCATATCACCAAATGAGGGGAAGGCGTGCATGCCTGTGCGTGCACAGGGCTGCATGCCGTTCAAATACAAACACTGGCAATGCTCTAAATGTGTGAACGTGGCCGGGAATGAGGGAGAGATTTTATTTGGATACACTGATTTCAGCTGCACATTGACAATATTTAGTTATAAATATTCCTTTATGAAATAGTAAGTCTATTATGTTTAATGTGAAAGGTGCCTATGATCACGTTCTTTCTTCAGTGCCCTACATTTTTTTCCTAGAAGAGTTGTAATTATTTTAGTGTATTTAAGCTACTACAGTCTGTTTAAGTAAAAGAAGAATATCATCAGGCAAAGTGCTACCACAGAAGCAGAACCGAGAAACCCAAGCGGACTGAGTTTCACTGAAGTGTTATTATTGCAAAACTATTGGGTTTTTGCTAAGAAAGGTGATATTTTGCCCCTGCTCTTATCTGAAATTATTAGACGTGAGAAGACCGAGTTCTGCTGCGAAACAGATGAACAGCACCCGACCACAGAACACGCTCTATTTCCAACCTAAAATAAAGGAAGAAGACCTGCTCCTGCTCCCTAGCAGCGGGAGTCAGCCGCCAGCTGCACGCTGGCGCTCCCGCCAGATTCCTGGGGGAAGACTTTTGCGTGGTTTCCTCAGAGCACCGCGGGCCGTGCCGCAGGCAGAGCGGCGGCAGGCGAGCGCTGTCCCTGCCGAGCTTGTCCTGAGAATACAGCCCCTCTTTCGGGGGCTGTCGCGCAGCTCAGGTACGCACACCTCTACTCAGGAGGCTGCACCGCGCAAGGGCGGGTGAGGCGGTGGCCCCGCGGCGGCCGAGGCGGCGGGGCGGCCGCTGACCGGCAGCGCCGCCGTGGCTGGGCCCGGCGGCGGGAGCCGCGGCGGGGCGGGGCGGGGCAGGGCAGGGCCGGGACGGCTCGGGGCCGGCGGGACTGGGCGGCCGCCGGCGGGGGCGGCGCGGAGGCTGCAGCCGCTGCGGCCCCTCAGGGGAGGCGAGCGCAGCCCGCCGCCGTCCCTCCCGCCCCTTCCCGCCGGCCGGGGGCAGCTGCGACAGCTGGTGCGCCGCAAACTTTCCTGCCCCCGTTCCGAGCTGCGCGTCGGCTCCGGCGCGGCGGGCGGCGGCTCCCGGGGCGGCGGCACCGGCACCGGCTGACACAGTCACCCCTCGGCGGTCTCGGAGGGAGCCTCCGCGCCACGCCGCGCTGCCCTCGCTCCCTCCCTCCCTGCGTCCGCCGGGGGACGCGGCGCTGTGAGGAGACGGACTCGCAGTGCCGCGCTCTGGCCGCTTCCGCGCTGCTTTCGCGGCGCCCTGAGGGAGCCGCTGCGCCTCCGAGCGTCTCAGCCGCGGGACACGATGAGCCAAGCGCAGCCCTACGCCCCGCGGAGGGGCAGCTCCCCGGCGCCCGGCGCCCGGCGCAACGACAGCCAGGACTACCTGCTGCTGGACGCGGAGCCGTGCGAGGAGAGCGCCCTGCCGCCCTACGCCTTCTACCCCGTGTGAGTCCCGCCGGCCGGCCCCGCGGGCGCGGAGCGGGCCGGGGCGCGGGGCTGCGCGCTGCCCCCCGCCGCGGGGGGAGAGGCGGCGGCGGGACAGGTGCTGGCGGGCGCGGGGGGCGCTCCGGCCGCAGCACAGCCCGTGGCGGGACCCGTTCGCGGGTGGGGGTCGGCCGTCCTCCCTTGTCTTCCCCCGTGGAGGGGCCGGGTGGCTGTGCGGAAGGCGGCGGAGCGGCGTTAGCACCCCCGTGCCCCGCTGGCGGGGGCCTCCGTCCTCGGCGCGGACCGCGGTACCTGCCCCGCTGTGAGGGAGGCGAAGGACGGCTTCGGCGTGCGGTGCGGGGTGGTGCGGGCCACGTCGGGTTACTTAAAACTGACGGTATCCGGTGGGTTTAATATCGTTACAGACATTTTAACTCCCACCGTAAGTCGCTCCCGCAGAGAGGGTGCACATTACAGGCGTGTTTGTAAAACCGTAATCCTTCCATTACTGCATTTTGTCAAAACCGTGTAGCCTCGTGTAATGCCATTCTCTAAGTTTTGCCGGATAGTTATTGTTGAAAGTAGGGTGTAAGAACATATGCAATAAAAACTAGATGAAACATAAATTATAAAGGTTCCAGGAACAGCATTTTTTTAACATCCAGGCCAGTTGACGTTTGGTGTTGACAGTGTCCCTCTGGTTATGTGTTGTCAGCATGACTTCCATAATTACCACTTGTTAATGCTTCTCAGGAGAAGCTATCCTACAGAGGGGGAAAATGGGTATTAGGCAATGCAAGATGAGTCCTAAAATCTCAGGTGATTACCAGAAAATGTGTACTTTCTTTTGTATGAATTGTGTTTTATTGCTTAACTGGTGAATTCCAGTTATCAACCTCTCCTAATTTATGCTGTTTTATCTATGGGTGACTTACCAGCTCCTTGCCAACTACCTGGGTATGGGAAAGGAATAGCAGCAACGAAAGTGGCAACACTCACAGTGTTTGATTATTTATAAACTCAGCTAAGAACAACCAGAGTTTTCAGAATTCACTGCTATACTGCTATTTCTAAGTGTCTTTGTAGGGTACTAATTAAATATGCTCATGTAGCTATAAGAGCATGCTAAGCTCATGATGGTTAGTTCAGAGATTGGTTCCAGCTAGTGGCCTTCAGCTTTGAACTAATATGGCAATTCTGAAGTTCTTTTGCTGTGTACTCATTCAGAATGGTTGTGCAGCTATGAGAGGATATATCTTGCATAAATGATTCAAAGCATCTCTTAAAATCTGCAGGGTCTGTGGGGTGCTGATTTTTTCACTTCAGCGGCATAAACCTGTGCTAGCAGCTTTTGATCCAGCACACAAGTGTGGAGATCACCTCTCATCATCTCACAGTGGCTATCAGGAAAGCCTACATTCTAATCAAGTTGCTTTGTAGAACAAGGGTAGCACTAAATGCAGGAATTTGTCTCCAATCATGTCATGTCAAGGGCTTAGATGGCTGATTCTGTGGTACAGGTAGGTCCAGGACCCTAGAGTCCCTCCCTGATGGAAGGTGTTTCCATCAGTCTTTGAGAGAACAGACAGGAGCTACCTGATACCTGTGGTGTGTATAAATTTGAGGAATGTGCCCCTTCTCAAATTTATACAATTGCTGCTAAGAAGGCTGTTTTAGTACTTGGTTTTTTTACACATGTTAGGCACAGGGAAGCTGTCCTTTGGGGCTTCTCCGGTTGTGGAAAGGAGCCACTTCACAGGCACCCGTAAACAGTACCTACATGGAACCGCTGCGAGGACTTCCTTGGCTGGCAGGGGTGAACGCAGTGAGTATAGGCTCCACCAGGGTATGCTGGTTACTAAGTATAGGTTTTGAATTTTCTGACCTAAATTCCACCTACATCATGTTTTAGGTACATTTTGCAGATCTGTCTTTTCAGCCAGAAGCCATTTGTTTTAGTAGTGGCCTTCATATGGCCAAGAACATAATCAGATGGCCCATATTTAGGATGTACTGTTTATGGTCTTTGTCATCTACATGTAGTAAGAATACTTTTCTCTACTTTATGTGAAAGTCCTTGAATGACCAGTATTTCCTGATGTTATTACGGTAGAGAGTATTCTAGTATCTGTAGAGTGATAAGGTCTCTGGAGATCCCAAGGACACTGCTGCTGAAGGGCATGTGTTACCCTGACAGATAAATTAGTAAAATCAGTATTTCATGTGCTGTGAATCTACTTGGACTCAGTGTGCATGCCTTACCAAGTCTGTCCGTACATGGTTTGTCAGTGTTTAGTCTTTAGCTACTTTTACAGAAATGGGGCAGCTTGGGGGAGCTGCTCCTGCTGTCAGGTGCCATATTTTTCCTTGAAGTCCTTGTATGTATCTTTGGTGACTGTTCAATTATGAGTCTAACCCATTGGGTCTGTGGGTCTGTCCGTTGAGTTAGAGCTGTGTGTCCCTTGAGATTGAATGGTACGTCTGTGCTTAAATCCAAACACAAGAAAATAACCCACCAGATTACATCAGTTGATGTATTAAAATGTTTTAACTAAAGCTGCTTGTTTCACTTAGAGTATTTCTGGGTATATCCAATTGCTAAGGGTATTATTTTCAAAGGAAGTGGAAAATGATAGGCACCATTTGCACGTGCAGAAATGCCCCAAGAACATCCTGTGAGATGGTGATTATTGCAGAACAGTAACACAGAGTACAGGTGATGTCCAAAAAAGGCTGAAATGTACCTCCTTTTAAACATTACTGAGGGTAACGTGCTTACTGGTGTAATAGGGCACGTGACTGTGGCTTGAAAAGTAGTCTGATACCAAGGAATAGTTTTCCTCAAGTGGCAATTTAACGCTAATGCTGATATTATTGCTTGTGTTGTTTGTAGAACATGCTTTTTATGTGTTGCTTTGTGACTGCATTTAAGTGGTGTAGTGCTGCATAATTTAAAAAAAAGCATTTTAAGAGAACTATTTCTCGTATTTGTAGCTAAAGCCCTAATCCACCAAACTGCTACTTTAGTTCAGTGGTGTTATTCCTGACCCTTGATATACAGTCCCTTTATAATAGCAAATAATTGTCTGTTTAATAAAATACACTGAATTTGCCTCCCCCCCCCGATGATTTTTCAGATGATTCATTGATTTTAAAATAATGTGGTCACATTAAAAATCAGAATGATTGTGAGCGATCAACCCAGCTGGGTTGATGCTGTGTCAATGAGTTCAGCAGCACTGATTGGGTTATTCTGTTATGTTTAGGCTGAGACAGTATAGTGTGCTTAGATATTAAATTACCTGTAAATTGGAAAAAATATTTAAATACTGACCTGTCAATGTTAACTGACTCTGTGAGTAGCAAGAGACCTGAGAGAATTACTCATATATTCAAGGCTTTGAGTTTCAGTACTTGTGCTTAACAAAGTGCATCACATCGAATGAGTATGAATTCCGTGCCCCTCTTTCTGCAGGACAGCATTATTGGGTCTGAGGTAGCTGCTACCTTTGTTACCTTGGGCTCAGCAGCTCTGTCAAGTAGGGTCACACAGTCTTTTGGCAGTGAGTGGATAGAAGAGTATTAACCTGATAAGTGATATGGTGCAAAACAAGATTCTAATGGGATTTTTGTGCTGAAAAATCTTGCTTTTCGTTTGAATTCAGGACCTTTGGTAGGAAGAACACACTCCAGGCTACCTACAGAATTTGTAACTAAATGCCTTCCAAAAGATAAGGCTACTTTTAAAGAATTTAGTAATTGTATATGAGAAATGATATGCAGGTAAACACTTTCTTTCTAGTAGTCATCTTTCATCTAGTCATCAAGGTTTGCCCCTAACATGTCAAAAAATAAATTGCGACATACCTGTCAGAAGATTGCCTGCTGAAATACAAAAATGTGGATATGTTTTTTTTCCCCTCTTGTGAAAGTATTTAATTGTCAAAGAGCCTGGTTGTGTAGTTTAAAACAGGATGGAAAGTGCATTTTAAGGTCTAACGGCAAATCTGAGTGCTGATGTGCAGTAGGACTTGAAAGTGATAGTACGTGTACGTAAACTTCCCTGCTGAAAAAATGTTATTGAAGAACAGATTGTCAGCATACTACGCTAGTGAGAATACACTAATTCAGTCAGACATCTGGTTATATTGCTTATTTATAGTTTGAAATGTTTTGCATCGTGAAAAATAAATATGTTTTCTTATACATGTGAGGTAGGATAATTATAAATGTCAGTTGTAAAGTAAATGAGGCACGTAAATTATCAGATGGAAATGGGAAAAAGGGTTCTAATGTGCAATACTGCCTTGAGGCGAGATTATCCTCAGATTTTTTGGTTTTCAGTTCAAGTGTTTCTCAGCACCGTCAAACCCAATATACTTTAAAACACTTTCTTTGTTAAATAATATGTTCAATAATTTATTTCCTGCCTACAATATAACAGGCTGTGCTATTGGCATAACATATTTTTTATCTCCAGCCTCAACTCTCTTGCTTGAAATGACCTGTAAAATTATCTTCCAGACTCTTCATTAGACATAATCTCTTCAGGGAGTACTGTGCAATGTGGCAGCTGTGTTTCGGATTGCCAGTCTCTTTGCTGGGATGCTATATCCTCTGCAAGTCTGTTGCAATAGTTTTGTTGACAGCAAAAAGGTGGAAGAGTTAGTATGAAGGGGTGTAATTTCCTTTTATAGCCTAGTGGATGGAACACTTTCCTGTGAATTAGGATTAATGGATCTACTTCCTACTGGGCACATGAAAAAAAATCATGTCTGGAACTCTCAGAGTCTGAGAGGCTGAACTTAATCCCTGAAGTCTTGGGTAAAAGAACATCACCATTATTACCAAGCCCCAGAAAATCCAGCTTTTAGTTCCCTCTGCATTTCCTACAAGTATCTAGAAGGGAATGCTTCACTTTGAACTAAAGATAGGCTTAATATTGAGTTTTGCTTTTTTTTTCCCTAAATACATTTTTTTAAAATCTGAATGAAGAATAACAAATAAATATTTTGTTTTAAATCAAAAGGAAATATATTTATTTTGATGTTTCAGCCTGACAGGTTAATTAGTAAAAAAAAGTCAGTCATGCGGTCTGATGTTTCCTGCCTCATCAGAAATGAGGAAAAAAGAAACCATAACTGTGAGTTTTATGGGGGTAGGGCATTCAATAAAGGTTTCTTTTAAAAGAGCAGCAAAGCAGACTGACAATAATTATTTCAGCGTGGAGAGCTGAGGTCTGTTGCTAGTGAGGACTGCTCTAGCTTACCATACAGCTTAGTCCGTAAAGAGCATGATACTGGCCAGGTATAGGTCTTGGTTCGGTGGTCTTCAACATGCTCCTCCATTCCTGGAGCAGGCTCAGTGTTCTGTAGATGGAGTTCTCTACCAGATCGTTTTATACATTGAAGATGTTTGAAAAAACAGTGAGCTTATGCTGGAACTGGTGCCTGGCCTGAAAATTACCTCTCAGAGGTGAATTTAGCCATGTATGTTCATTTTTTGGTGAATACCTGTGGGATTTTTTGTGTTTAGTTGTTAGGCACTTTTGTATTCACTGTGTATGCTCACTAATTGAACAGTGAACTTCGTATGGTCAGCTATGTTACCTGAATGGTTTCGTATGCTAATACTTAATAATAGATTTTGCTTTACCCATTGCAGTGTTTCTGTAGGTTTATTTATACCCACTCCTAAGAAAAGGTGGTATTTGTGGATCATTCTTCCATAGTTATGGAACGAATGAAAGTCACCTCCCTGTGGGACCAAATTTTATAAAACTGGAAGCTTTCCATGTAAATACAAGTCATTTGTTACATTTGCATGAGGAAGGTGGAGTAGTGATTAAGCAATGTGTGGGATATATATGGCATACTTTTCACTGTATAAATATTAATAGCAAGTGTGTTCTTTCTCAAACACCCTCTCAGCAGCATTTGCCACTGCAGAAGCTGGAGGTTATAATAACTGGCTACTTGAAGAATTCCTGCCAAATATCAGTATCCCAAAGAAAGGTGACTTGGCATGGTGGGTCTGCCTCATCACGCTGTGTTTAGACTTTCCAGCTCTGCAAGCATGAGCAAAAGAAAATTTTGGCAGGTAAACTATATTCATCAAATTCTTTATAACTTGGTTTTGTACCTCAAACTGTGATGGAGTGCAAGGCAATGACTTAGCAAAGGGCTTCAATCTTAAACTGTGTAAAATGAGTCGTACGTACATGTTTGTGCACATATTTGTGAGTGTAGACATGCACACAGAGCCTACTCAGCGGGAGGCATAAAGGATTTGCATTGATAAGCAGTATTTAAATGAAAGTTTTGATAATTAAATGTGAACAAAAAGCTTAGTGATAATTAAATTACATGCTGTTTTCTCTGGAATGGTTTAACATTTTTATCTTGCAGTAGAATGCTTATTATTTGTTTAGCAGTGACAACTTAAATACATAATCAAGTATACTACTTTTAGCAAAATAAAAGTTATGGAATATAATGTGAAGGTGACTCATTAAAGTCTGGGTTTATTTTCTATATCCATTTCTATACAGCTACACTTTTTCATACCATCAGTACAATTGACAGCACAACTGTATTGTTCCCCCAACTTAATATATCTAAATAAACCTGTGTCAATATTAAAAAAAAAACAAACCACCAAAAAGCAAGCTTTGGCACTAGGAATGAAATGTGAGATTGGATACAAGAGCCCCAAGTAAATGGAGTAGAAGAGGAACTGCATATCAAGAACTGTGATTTTAGGTGTGTTCTCAAAGCTATGTGGGAAGTGTGGATAGCTTGTTTTCTGCAAGAGTTGACTGTAATTTTGTTTAAAAAAGTTACTAATTTGAAGAAAATGGCAGTGTTGCAGATGCGGATTTCCTGGGTGAAACCTTTTTGTGGAAGGTCCACTTTCTTTTAATGTGGAATAGTAGTGAGGAAATAAAAATGACAAATAGTAATAATAGTAATCATGAATCACCAAGAAGTAGATGTGATGCCCGCCTCTTCGCTCGAACATTCCTTCAGTCGTGTCCTTAGTCATACTGCTGTTAATGTTCTCCCTTATACATCATAAATTAAAACCAAAACCAACCTTGCCCACTTCCAGATCAGAAGAACGTGACTGGAGTTCTTTTATACCCTTGGAAATCGATTAAATACTGTTTTTGATGTCAGTATCTACCTTAGTGAAGAGATTAAAGAACTGAGGGTTTTGTAAAATTATTTAGTATCTGTGAGGCCTTCCCATGCTCATAGAAAGAAGGATCACGAACCAAAAGATTCCAGTTCGTGCAAATTGGATTTAAAAATACCCCAGAAAATGGAGGACGGATCACAAGGTCTGTATGATGCAGTGCTAGCAATTTTACAGAATATTCCGACTGGAGAATTTCTGTGAAACTTTTCTGCTTTGTTACCAAATCTTGAATGAAACAGTGCATCGCTTAAAATTGGCACCTCATATTCTTTTGAATTAAGTCCTGGTCTGTTGAAGGTAGTGGGAGTTTTGCTGGATAGCTCAGGTGTTTAGCAGGTTCATATTACAAACTGGCCTTAATTGTAAATGACCAGCAGCAGCCACCCCCCCGACCACGAGCACAAATAGCTGTTCTAACAGACTTCGGCTTGGCTCTGTTGTGGTATGCTGATAGCTGTGCACACTGCAGCTTGTAATCCCTGAGCTGCACAGGAGACCTCATGTATTTCTAATCAGGTGCTGGTTAGTTGCTATTAATAAGGGCAAACTACTATGGAGCCAGCTGAATTGTTACTTTGAAAAGAGGGGACCTTGATTTCACCATGACACGTAGGTACCCACCATGTGCAAGCAGGCAACATTTAACTCAGAGCTGGACATCAGCTAGCCCAAGACTGAGGACGTGTTGAAACAACTTGGCAGCCACAGGCGTCCTGGTTCCTCCTGAAACATTATTTTTATGCATCCTGATCAGCTTAACTAGCAAGTAAGTATGCGCCCAGCAGACTGACAGGGTTGACTGCAGTGCTGGTCTGTTGCCTCCCATCTTCTGTCAGCACTGATGTTAGTTCAAATGGGCATTTGGTTGTGCTGATTTTCCTCCTCGGCTGGTCTGGGTTTCTCCTCTTGTGCACATTGACTGAGTTTAGGAATGATGACTGATTGCTTAGAAGCCTTTCAAAAGGGAAGATTCCCTCATCTTTGAGTGATTTATGTTTTCTTTCTCTTCTGTAAGATTTTTGCCTGTGGTGTGCATGTTTCAGCTGTTCTAGACATGACTTTTCTCCCTTTATTTAGAACAGGTTGTCAGGTCGGACTGATAAACTTTGTTAGTCCCACCCTGTGTACATGTCTTAGGCCTGCCAAGTGGTAATAATCCAGTACTTGGCACTTCTTGTAAGGCTCCTGAAGTGCATTGCAAACAGACGTGTTGCACACAGTCCAGCTGTCAGCCTTCCAGCCGCTGGGTCCTTGGCAGCAGAGAGAGCGGTTCTTACAACAGCAGTGTTTTAAATCACAGGTTTCGTCAATTAAACACCTCTGTAGCACCTGGCATATCACAGGAGAAAGTAACAGTGGTACCACCAGCGTGAATCTGGGAAATACTTTTAACTGAGATGTAGCTTGTGGGAGGATGCTTTGGAAACTGGCATCACAAAGCGCAGAAAGTCTGTGCCATTGAGACTCGTGCTGCAAACGCCATGATTACAATTTCTCTGCTCATCATGGTGTGGGAAAGTGCCCTCCCTTCCCCACGTGCCCATGCACATGCCGAGTCACGCGTAGCAGAAGCACACGGTGAGCAGGGGCTTGTGTGGGGCTGGTGTCTGGTATGTCTGATCACTTAGCAGTGGGCTCCCACATCCGTCCCACATGAAACAGCTGAGCTTGAGAGAGATGTGTGTCGACTCGCAAGCCCCACACTGGCAGCTTAGTTTCATGAAAGACCCACATATTAGTTAAAAGAGTGGATTGTTGGGTTTTTTTCCCTAAGAATTTACAGTATGTGACAACATTTATGGTCATGTTCTGTAAGTTTCTAACTATGTTTACTGATATATGTGGGATCAGAACCATTGTATTGCGTTTTTGGTTTCTTATTTTTGGTAATCCTTCCAGAAAACACAGTGAAGCAATTTGAGAATTGTTCCTAACCAACTGTTTTTCATGATCAAAGACTATAAACCAATTTCCCCTTCAGCTTCATAACACAATAATTGATTTTCTATATTAGTTTAGTTCCACTCTGCTAATCTTTGTTTTTATACATTATTTCCTTCAGCTAATTTAAAATTACTTTCAATTTTCAAGTGTTCTTTAAAATTTATTAATGAAATATTACATGTACTGGAAATTTCTAGTTTATTTTCTGCACTTGCTATATTTATTGGATTGTATGAGTTGAAGATATATTTCTTTTTTTTTCTTGATAGATTTATTAATTTATAGTTAACTCCAGTAAACCTACTATGACCTAAATATGTTTAGTAGAGAAAGATTTTTGAAATGGTAATTTAAAGGTTATGGAAGTTTTACTTTGGGCATATGTGGGAGAGGATTCTTTTTAGAAATTGTCACAGAATAAGGTTTTTTACATGGTTTTGGTCTAGCAGCAATTTAGGATTTATTAATATTTTTGAGATAGATCACAAAATTAGGTTGTGTAATTCTTAAGCATCAGCCAATTTAACAGAGCGATTCAATGAAATTGTTACAGTCAAAATAGCGACTTAGTTAAAGATTCAGGAATGTCAGGGGTCACCCGCAACTCACAGCAGGGTTGTACACACAGATGGGTTTTAAATCAAATCACACACATGCACAGACGGACCAACAGACAGCTCTAAGTAAATTGCACACATACACACTGACAGGCAGACAGTTTAAATCAAATTGCGCACGTGCACACAAACACCACACATACACACACAGAGGTTAACCTGTGATTAAAATTTCCCTTTTTGTGAGTTTCATGGCTCACTCACTTGTATGTGCTGTCATTCATCAACGGGTGGTCAGTGAACCTCGCAAAGTCAGGCCTTTGAGTCCAAGCGAGACCTTCGATGCATGATCCTTCAATCCTTGCAAGATCTACCCTGAGATGTGTCCCAGGCCTGGGGAAGATATTGGGTCACACAGCTGCGGTTCTGGAGACCTCAAAGGTTCTCCCTCTTGGATCGCTCTTTACAGGATCTTGAGATGATTGGCTTTGGGCAGTGTTTCCCATCTGGCCAAAATTTGTGCTGAGCCACTCCGGTATACAATTCAGGCAGCAGACAGCCCAGGTGTGGCCAGATGGTGCCTGGCACCCCAAGTCCCTGCGCTTGTAAGATAACAGCACAATAGGGCTTAGCCTCAGATCTCCGAGTGGCCCCAGGTGGGGGGGCTGCACCACCACAGAAGTTATTGTAAATGTATATAGTACTAGTGGCACTTATTCAAAGGGAGATCCTGTGTGCTGAGAACTCTCAAGCTTCTCTTAGCTCTGAATCAGAGGATGAATCCATATGCTCATGGATCTTCCTGCACGATGTCCACTGTCTGGCTTTTGCTTTCCTCTGTCCTGGTAGGACCACATGGACTAGGATGGTTGCTCAGAGGGTTCAGCTCTGTGTAGGATCAACATATTCCACTGTACCAGGGAGGTGAAATTAAATTAAGTCCGGTGCAGTGGGATACTTAAGGATATTTGCAGTAGAACTTCTAAAATTTCCACTGAGACGTTTAAGTCCTGCTCTGAGTAAATGATCTGAAAAACCAGATGCAAAGAGCAGGCTGCTGGATGTCAGCAATGACTCTTCCTCTCTTCTAGCTCTTTTTTTCCTCTCTCTGTAAGAACAAGTTTCCTATTAATTTCTCAAGACAGTTATTGAAGACTGCTGCTTTTATAGCTTTCTCAAGTGTGTCTTAGAATCTTACTTCTCCCCTTCAATGTACTATTTAATTTTCCTCTCTCTCTATAAGTGTAGATATCTGAACTGAAAAATATGATTGTTGGCAAAAATGGGATTGAAGTGCAGTAATGCTAACAAAAGTTATATAAAACAGCTTCATTTGTAGGTAGTGGGGATGGGATGGAACTTTCCAAGGATACTAGATATTTTGTATGGCCTCACTTTAGTATTCTTACTTCAGGATCTTAAAACCACACAACATCAAAATTGCTGGAAAGTTTAGGCTGCAGTCTGTGTTTCTGTTCGAGTCCCATGGTAGTTGGTGAGGCTGAGAGTCTGTAACAGCCTCTTGCTGGCCAGGAGAGGCTAAGGCGTTATGGCAACATGGCAGGTATTGTGGAGGAAGAATAGCAGTATCTTGAACTGACATCTAAGCAGTAGATAAATCAAGGAAAAACCAGAGTGGGAGAAGAACATCAGTTTCTGAAGATACAGTCTATATTATTTAAAGCATTTTGTAGAGCACTGCTAACACAAAAGCCAGCAATAGCAGTACCTCCAGGTGGTCTCCAGAATGAACACTGCCTACGATAAGGAGTGGTACCAGTTAGTGTTCTCCACTTTTCTTCAGAAAACAATTTCAGAGAATTAAGTCAGAAAGCTATTTAATCATTTAGCAACATCTGATGTGAGCACATTGGTAGGTAAAGAGCAGCTGACATGATAGTGAAATTTCATCACTGCTTTGTATGATAAAATAATAATGATCTTACCTAATGAGTTGATATATAAAATATACACTGGGATTTCTTTCCCCACAGCTGCTTCCAGCCTAAAATTGGCCACAGTGTTTAATATATAACAGGAGGGGAAATTTGAAAAAGAATGTAGTCCGGGATTCACAGAGCCAGCAAGGCTAATGCCTCTAGTCTTACAAAGCTGTCTGAGGATCTTTAATGACCCAAGGTTTCTATGTTACTGAGTTTTACATCAAATCTGAGGAATAGCAGAAATTTCCCTAACTCCTTAAAGGGAAAGAATATCCTTTGTGGATTAACCAGCTTCAGTTTGTGCAGGGTTTGTGACATGTCTCCATGAATCAATGAGGAAGGTGCTGGTGCAGGGGTAGCAGCACTGCTGGGTATCTGTGTGCCTTTTCCAACCTCTGGCTGTGACAAGACTGACTTACTCCCAGCACGGAAATTTTGATATCTCCAGAGGGTCAGAAAAAGTGTGAAGGTACGCAGTGAGGAGGAGGGGAAATAGGGAGTCTCACTGCGGGGGGTTATGGTGCAGTTCTTATCTGGATTTCCTTTTCATTGAAACTTGAGTAGGGGGTGGGAGGGATGGTGCATGTCCAAGTATCACCCCAAAGACAGCATGGACGCATACAGGAAGCTGCAGAAACTTGGGAGCACTCCTGGTGTGAGTGATGTATAAGCAGCTTCTGATTGCTTCGTGTTCTTGAGTTTTACTTCTCTTGGAAGCAGATTTCGTGAGTCCTGAGCTTCTAGGTTAGGTCCTTGGTATTGCATGTTGTGGGCCAAGCATAGTAGGATTGACAGAAACTCCACATCCATCCATGGTTTGTTTTCAAATCCTATATCCTTTAGCAAAAATGTACCATCGTCTTCTGCTTTTGAATTAGATATGGGATTTGAGGTTGGAAGGTGGAAATCGTGCTGCTACCTGCTTTCATCTCTGTGGTCATCTTCAGGCTGGGCTGGCAGGAGTGGCAGTAAATGTAGGCTGAGGGGTTTGTCTGAAATGAAGCATCCAGCCTGACCTTGTGGTCTGGGCTCCTTCTGTAGCGCATGAATGAGACAGGCCCCTTCAGGGCCTAGTTCATTAGATCTGTTTCAGAACTGGGTGAGTCACGCTGGCAACTCAGATATTGTGGAAAGATTGTTGAAGAATAGCAAATCTGTATTCCACAACACACAGATGCGCTGCCTCTAACTTCAGTCGAATTTGTGTTCCTACCCTTTGGAGAATATTATCCTCAGTCTTCAATATCCCTGAATGTGCATTTTGTCCTGTGTTTCACTGTTTGTGTTGCAGTGTGTGTCAATAATTTATAATTTAAATATGGAAGAAAAGATTATGTATTTCAGGAACAGACTACAGAAATGAGAAATAAGTGAAAACCACATGTAATTCTTGGACTAAGGCCAAATTTTGATGTATGTATATATCAATGAATTTTCTGATCTTTGGCTACTTGAACTATACTAAATGTAGACTGACTTAATTTTTGGAGATAAAATTTTGAGACAAGAGGAATATTTTGTGTGTTAATTATCTGCAGTGCATTAGCGAACAGAGGCAGGAAGAACATGATATACAGACCCTAACAGCTTTATCTTTTAACAAAAGAAATTTTGTTTCAAATCTTAAATTAAAATTTGAGCCAAGTAATCAGAGCGTGCTCATTCACAGAATCACAGAATCACAGAATGGTAGGGGCTAGAAGGAACCTCTGGAGATCATCTTGTCCAACCCCCCTCCTTGAGCAGCCACACCCAGAGCAGGGAGCACAGGAACGTGTCCAGGTGGGTTTTTAATGTCTCCAGGGAAGGAGACTCCACAACCTCCCTGGGCAGCCTGTTCCCCTGCTCTGGCACCCTCTCAGGAAAGAAGTTGTTTCTCATATTTAAGTGGAACTTCCTGTGTTCCAACTTGTGCCCATTGCCCCTTGTCCTGTCATTGGGCACAAAAGAAGAGAGCCTAGTCCCATCATCCTGACACCCTCCCTTTAGATATTTATTGGCTATTGATGAAATCCCCCCTCAGTCTTCTCTTTTCCAGGCTGAACAAACCCAAGTCTGTCAGCCTTTCCTCATGAGGTTGATGCTCCCGTCCCCTGATCATCTTCATACCTCTCCGCTGGACTTCCTCGAGCAGTTCCACATCCTACTTAAACTGGGGGGCCCAAAACTGGACGTAGTACTCCAAATGCAGTCTCACTAGGGCAGAGTAGATGGGGAGGATAACCTGTCTCGACCTGCGGGCCATACTCCTTTTAATGCACCCCAGGACACCGTTGGCCTTCTTGGCCACAAGGGCACAGTGCTGGCTCAGGGTCACCTTGCTGCCCACCAGCACTCCCAGGTCCTTCTCAACTGAGCCGCTTTCCAGTAGTTCAGCCCCCAGCCTGTACTGGTGCCTGGGGTTGTTCCTCCCCAGGTGCAGGACCTTATACTTGCTCTTGTTGAATGTCATGAGGTTCCCCTTGGCCCAGCTCTCCAGCCTGTCCAGGTCTCGTTGGATGGCAGCACAGCCTGCTGGTGTATCAGCCACTCCTCCCAGCTTGGTATCATCAGTGAACTTGCTGAGGTTACACACTGTCCCTTTGTCCTGGTCATTGATGAATATGTTGAACAGAACTGGACCCAGCACAGACCCCTGGGGAACACCACTAGTGACAGCCTCCATTCCTTTTCGTTAAAAGCTTCACTTACAATTTGCAGAAGTATTAAATCTGATTATTTTTTTAATAAATTGTAATGATAGATTCCGTAACCCTCACAAAAGATTTTGCAGAATTTCAGTTCCTCTTTCCTGATTTTTCAGTTGATCATCATGGATAAAGTAATATTGTTAGTGGTGATGCAACTTTGCCTCTAAAAAGCATGCAGGCCAGTACCTAAGTTGTAAACAAGAATGTACCTCAGTTGTAAATAAGATTTTGCTCTGTAGTTATTTAAAATTGTAAAACATTAACTGCATAAAATTTGCATAAAGTTTGCATTGAAAACAGGAATTTTTTCTGTTCAGGAATGAATGAAAGTCTTAATTTTCAATATTTTGATGACCTGAATGTTGACCCGAAATTATTTTTCTCCATTGACAGATTATTTACATATATACAGTTTTTGTTTCATGTGGCTAGCAGCTGTCCCTGGAGTTTAAGGAAGGATCCTGCCCACTACTAATCATCGGGTAGCATGCCATTTTCTCTTCTCTCTAGGCTGAAAGGCACCAAAGAAAAGAGTCTCATTTAGAGACATGAGGACGGTTTTGGAGAATCAGAATTGCGTGAGAGATGCAGCAGAAAAAAGTCTCTTTTGGGTGAGAGGTAATTTCTGAATATTTATTACTTTATCTGGAATAGTTTTTAAAAATACATTAATATTATATTGGGAGAGGGGTAAATATATCAACAGTATTCTGGGAGAAGAAAAATGTTCTCCCAAATGTGAATTACCAGCCAGACAGCCCCTGGACAGTGGCACAGGAGGGATGAATGGTTTTTATTCTAAGAAATATAGAGCGAGATTTTGAGTGCTGAATGCTGCCTGAAAATTCAAGTTCATGCTTCTTTGCAGGCTCACAGCTGGACTCGGCAGCAGGCTGCTGCTGCTTCTCGGCTCGTAAGGGGTCTGGGGATGGCTGAGTTGGGATCCTGCCTCTGTGTCTGCGGGGCTTTACTGCCCTACTGTGTGATGACAGGAAACAGCCAAGACTGCTGCAACTTTATCAGCAAAATATCCCACCTGGTTCTATCAGATAAGCATATTTTTCTGTGGTGCTCCTTGGGCATGTTCATGCTTTGCTATACGTAGTGTTTTTCCTGAACATAGGCAATGGGTCATTAGTAGAATGTGTTCAGCGATACCCACAGCAGCATTTGCAATAATGGGATGATACAGTTCAGCAGTAAGTACAACTGACCAGACTTTGCCCTCAAGAATGATTTGAGACCTTCAGTTGTGAGGTGTGGTGTTTTAAATTTCTGAATTGTTAGCTTCAGTGTACCAAGCAGCTACTTCATCACTTACTGTCCTATGTTGTTGTGGTTTAGCCCAAGCCAGCAATTCAGCCCCACACAGCCACTCGCTTACTTCCTGTAAATGTGAATCAAGAGTCTCTCTATTAAGCTCAGAAATAAAATCAGTGCTTCTACTCCTCTGTCTGGGGACCTGCTCACTGGAAACTGGAGCAGCAGCTTTCCTGGAAGAACCTCCCTGAGTGATTGTTCTTCCTTGCAGCTCACATACCCCTGCCTGTAGGGTCGAGGTAGACTTGCCATCCCACCTCATCATGTCCTCTCCGTGGTCACGCAGGTAGAACCATAGGGTGGCCCGTGGTGAGTAACCTCTCCTCTGAGCAAAAGGACGCTTATTCCTAACAGCTGAGACACTACTCTGTCGAGGTGGGGAGTAGGACATATCTTTGAGTGGACCACTCGGGATAGTTCCTTCACAGCAGAGACTAGCGAGGAAGAGAGATTTGCTTTGTAATCCTGGAGTTTATCAATCACCTTCGCCACCATTGGTGCCTCATCCCCTTCCCAGGACATTACTGCCAATGAGTTTGCATGCGAAGATGGTGCACTCTGTACAAACTTCCGCTACATGAGTCGTGTGCACTTGGCTTCATCTGGATCTTTGGATGACCGTTGGTCGTCCAGGTCACCATAAATCACCTCGAGCACGGCTAGTTCCCTCAGGTACTGGATACCTTTCTCCATGGTTGTCCATTTTCCTAGGCAATATGTAACATCTTCTTTAAAGGGATACCTTTCCTTCACTCCAGACAGGAGTCGCCTCCAGAGGCTGAGGGCTTGTGTTCCTTTTCCAATTGCTTTGTCAACACCCCTTTCCCCCTACCCTGGCTTTTGCCTTTCTCTCGTTATTTTCCTTTTCATGTGGCATGTGGGAAAGCTCATGGGTTGAGATAAGAACAGTTTAATAATTAAAATAAAACAATATTAACAACAACAATAATAAGGCAATGAAAAAGAAAATAACAAGAGAGGCAAAACCCCAGGTGGAAGGGGGAATAAACAACCAAAACAAACCACATGTGACAGAACCACTCACCACCCAATGCCACCAGTCCCTGAGCTGCAACTGCCCCCATTAATGTACTGGTCATGGCGTCACATGGTCTGGAATGAACATCCCATTGGCCAGTCGGGGTCAGCTGTCCTGGCTGTGGCCCCGCCCCTCCCAGCCTCTTGCCCATGTGGCAGAGCGCAGGAAGCTGGAAAGATCCCTGATTACTACAGGCGATACTTAACAACAACTAAAGCATCAGTGTGCCATTGGCACTACACCAGCTACAGTGAAGAGAATTAACTCTATCCCAGCCAAAACCAGCACATATATGTAACTGGAAGTTAGAGATTCCATTGAAATCCTGAATAATTTAGCATGATCCCATTTGGCACAACCTGGGAATCTCTTCATAGTCTTCACTGAAGAATAGAATCACCTTACCTCTTGCTCTGTTGAGCTCAAGATTGAGACACAAGATGTAAGAGAACAGGAAAGCATCTATTGCTGCTAGGTATACCAGAAAGTATCAGTTCTCAGAACGTAAGAGGCAGTAAATACCAAATTATGATTCCTAAATACCTTACAAAAAAAGGGCAAGGTGCTAGAAGTGATGTAACTGGAAGGAATGTTTCAAAGGAATGTAGAAAGTTAGGGATGTACAAAATAAGAATGACTTTTTTGCCACCTGTCCCCAATCAGTCAACATCTTCCTAAAAATTCAAGGTCAATTCCAGAAAACAGCAAAGCCAGCTGAAGCTGCTGTATGTTCTCTTGCCTTGGAACTGGACATCACAGAGTGGGGGAGAGGGGCTGTGAAACGATTTTCATGACACTTTTCATATGCAGCATCTAGAGAAACAATATGTTGAGTAGAGTAGCTTTATATTCCAGAGATTATTTCTGCATGAGAGCATACTCTCCGTTCCTCTCTCTTCTATACTTACTGCTGTTCCAGAGAGTACGTAGTATAACACAAGAGGATCATGGCAAAAAAAACCCTTCTAAGTAAACAAAAATTGTAAGTAAAATTCTGCAAGTGTGTGTGGGGTTTTATTCCCCCCCCCCATTTTTCTGAGATGTCACTTTGTAAACTTGGCAAAACAGAAAAATTTAATTTTTCCAGTAGAAAATATATATGAACACTGTGTTCCCATTTTCCCAAGTCCTATGTAAAAGTGAAAACTGAGTAAGTTTGGAATTTCTGTTTACATGAAACATTACTGTTTTCGTATCTTTTTTTCATGGTTAAAAAAGTTAAAATTTAATTTTTTTGGCCAAATAAGTCTTGACCATGGTGTTCTCAGAAACGTTCACCGTTTACTTTTTGATCCAAACTGTTTCAATATGTCTGAAGTAAGAATGTTTAACTTTGGCTTGTTGAGGTCACCCTAAATAATACGTGAGACAATTCGATATTAACTGCTTTTGTTTCCTTCCCCCCAGCTGACTGTATAGAGGACAGTTTCAGCTCTCTGTTGAACTCTTTCCCATAATGTATCCATGACGTGACTCCCTTGGCAGGCAGCAGCTTCAGAGGGTGTCTGTGTGTTTGTGTTCGGCCAATGGTATTCTCTCGGGAGACCAGCCCAGGCAAGGCAATTGCAACCAAAACTACAATTGTGTCTCCCTTCATTATGAAAATTTAGGAGCTGACGTGAAGTGGTACATTTCAGATGAGTTACAAAGCAACCATACGAATGCTTTCTTCTCCTCCACAACATTAAGGTTTGGATCCACGTAACACAACCTCTCTTTTTCCCCTTCGTTTTAATGTATTTGCTTAAAATCTGGTCAGTGAAGTTAGACAGTTAGACAAGCAAGAAGAATTTCTGTTGAAAGTTTTGCTTTTCAGAACCTGTATTCGCCACTGGATAAATGAAAAGGCCACTCTGATTCTCATTTCTCCTGGTTTAGTTCATTTCTCCAGCAGAAGAGTTTTCATCCCAAAGAAATGGTGCTGTATGGATCTTAACTCTGCTAATGTACGCGTGATTTCACACTAAAAAATGCCTTACATCATTATCCTGCTTTCATTCACTGAATTCTCTGGATGTAATTTTTAAGTGATAAAGGATGTAACTAAAAGTTTTAAATAAATGATCTTCTCTGGAACATGTTGCAAATCCAGTATAGTTTGATAATAAGCAGAACTAAGTAAAAACTGTTTTCAGTTGGCATAAGTACTCCTTAGGAAGAATTTTCATTTCTTTATTTCACCATAGTGAATTATGAGGTAAGGTACGTTTGTGGGGTGTCAAAGACCAAGTTGCAAGACCTCTTTAAATTCAGGCAGAACAGAAATCTCAGTCCACAGTTGCTACTTTCCAGAAAAATGTTGGAACTGTTCTGTCTCTTCCTCGGGTTTCTTGAAGATAAAGGTCTCAAGATTTTCTCATTGTGTTTTGAAACTTTATTTTTCCACTGTGAAAGTGAACCTTTTGATTCCATTTAGATCTAATAACAGTCTTTGGCAAGTGGTTGTAAAAGCCTCCCTATGTTATTTATTCTATCGTTATCACCTTACTGGACAGCAACAACAACTAATGATATCATCAAATATACTAGCTCAGGGATTTCTGATATTCTGTGGGATCAAAAGCAACATGGTGTTTGGTGGATGCCAGGGCTTTTGACTCCCTGAGTGGTGTGGGAACTGGGGGGCAGAGGGTTCTTTAAATGTTACAAATGTCAGGAAACATTCTGCAATTATGAAATAACAGTAACTTAAAGGTCTCATTTTATGCCTTTGATCTCTCTCTTACGTTGTGATGTTTATTGGAATCGTTACTACATCTCAGGTCTGAAAAGGCAAATGATCTTTTCCTGCTGGACTTGCATGTGTGACTTGCTACCAACTCTGTTTTCACTAAAAGTGTCCCTGGGGTCAGGATAGCAAGTGCTTTATTTGTGCGTAGCAGGAAACAATAAACATTGTCATTGTTTCTTTATTCTCATAAAGTAATTACTTTTTAGTAGCAGTAATTACAGTTATTAGAAGTAAACAAAAGTAAATACTTTTAAACATTATTTTCCTTTTATGTAAGCATACATTGAAATGCTAAGTACAGTGCAGTGACTCTTCTTTATCCTGAGGTTATATTACGCTGATTTTTAGTGGACTTTTTTTTGTTGTTGTTGCAGAATGCATATTTCTTCAATGTAAATGCATATTTCTTCAACATACTTTCCATCAGATAATGGGTAACATCTACAGAAAAAACTTCCTCCCTCCTTGTTTTCATGGAATTCAGTTTCATGCTTTTTACCTGGTTTTAGTTTTCTTCTGGGTAACGCCACTCAGCTTTTCTCGTTGAATTGAAACAGTTGACTACCAGTTTGTTTTTTAAACACTTTTAAGGTAAATTTTATCATACTGCCTTGCTTCTTCCATTTAATTAGCAATACATCACATTAACATAATGAAAATGACTTATTCCTAACATAGGTGCAGGAAGGGTATAGATAGGCACATTTCATTATTTTCCCAGTAGAGGAGGAAAAAAAGTGTCTCCAGTACTGGAACTAGAGTTATTGTGGAAATCTTTATTTTATCCAAGAAGGAAAAATTGGATTAGATTTATTGTTTTATCTGAACTTGTTAAAAAATAGTGTTTCTGGTTAGTGTCAGCATTTCATCATTGGTTGAGTTACAAATGAAGCTTTTCTGGGAAATTTTCATTTTGTAGAAATACTTGGTTAGACCAACATTCATATTGGCTAATGGATGCATTTCATTGTGTTAGAGTATAATGAGTGAACAAATGGATAAATGTGTGAAGGTCCCTCATCAGTCAAATGTGATAGCTAGAATAATCATACCTGCCAGCTTTTTGGAATTCTATTTGATATATTATTGCATGTGTTTTATGGGAACCACAGTTATCTCTAGGTTAATTGTTCTCATTAGTACAGTTATATCCTCTTCTGCTTTTTCACAAAGCGCGGGCAACTTATTTTCTCTTCTTTCTCTGGTGCTGAGCAGAACACGTACTCCGTGCTTCTGCACAAAGGAGTTCTCTGTTGCCAAACCCTAGTCACTCATCTAATTCCAACAGGGTCTCCTATTGCTACTTTCTTTTCAGGCATTTAAAAGACCTTTAGTGCTTTTGCCCTTACTCTAAGTAGTTCTGAGGTTGTCAGCTGTCAATTTCCTAATCACTTGTTTACATGGCTTTCATTTCATATCACTCCCTTTTATACACAATTGCATCTACTCATAACTTACCGTATTAGTCTAGTTCTCCTTCAATCACATGAGACATTTGTATTCAGCATGGAGGATCCATGATGTTAAAGTCTGTATTTTTCTCCTATCCTTATTTTCTTCAGGTCAGAGCCCTTGTACCCATGATGGGTGAGAGATGTACAAAGGAGAATATCTGGAAAGATATTTTAAAAAAAGACTAGGATCTGAATAATATTTCAGCATGAAAAACTCTGAAATTAGGGGCTATACTTAGGAGTTGATGCTATTTGATGACATCTTAGGAATGTTGTGTTTCATATCTGCAGTTCTCTAAAAATCAGGCACAATTATCGTCAATGGTAGTGATGAGTGGGTTAGATTGATTTCGGCTGCGTTTGCTCTTAATAGTCAGATTTCAAGAAATAGAGACTAAATAGATCTCCTGAGGGTAAAAGAATTACTCAGTTTTTGGTTACAATCTAAAAGCTGACTAATATGATTAAAGCACAATTTATTTCTATCTTGGAGTGTTAGTTCAGTGCTGACTGGAGGGCGCGTGGATCTGCCGTATCCCTGTTACAGGCTCGCTGGGTTGTACACTATAGGTTTTACGGGTCAACCATGCAGATGTATTTCCTCTCATTCAAATTAATAATTTTTTAATTTTCTTGCACTCTCTTCTATCTCTACTTGCATTGCATGTGGAAATATTGGGGTGATTTTAGTTGCCACATTGTTTCCTGTCTAGAATTCATGCTTTGCAACTTGATGGGTTTTTATTGTCTATCCTTTGTGCTATAGAAGATAAGAATTATTCTGCTGAGGATCTTAATTTCTGTGCATGTTTTTCTTAAAAGATGCCCAGTAGTCTCAGCTTAGGACAGGCAACAAAAAATGTGAATAGCTAAAATTAATACAGGTTTACAAAAATAAATTATCTTATTTAGACTTGTGACCTTTGGCAGCATCTCACCAAGTAGCACAGGAGGCAGCTAGCTGAAATGCTGTCTTATTAAGGCATTTTATGTTACTTTTAGCATCCTTTTCCTCATCCTCTCCAGCTGTTCTGTTGGGGATGGTTTTTGTGTTTCTCTGGCCTTTTTGCTGATACCATACCCTATTGCCTGGACCTACAACTCTCTACAGTAAACTGTGCTAAAGGTAATGGTGGAAATTGTGTCTGACTCACACCAGGAGTAATTCACAGTGCTAGAACAGGGAAAAAGAAGAAAAGGTGACATCATGAGTTTGGTCTGAATTCTGTGCCAGTGCTTCACCCTGTGCTTGAATCTACCCATGCATTTCTTGGATTGCTGTGTTACAATTGGATTTAGATACATTAAACGACTGGCGTGGGCTCATTAAACTCTACTGTGTGATATATGTTTGGTTTTCCTCCTTTTAGAAACATATATATAATATAGGCATCAGTTCATACACGTTCCCTTTTTTCCCCATTTTGAAAATAGATGGCGTTACATGGAATTAAAGGAAATTACCCCTTGTCATTAAGTAATCATTAAATAATCAAGGCAGTGAGAGCTCAGCAAAGCTCTTGGCAGCACTGGCACAGGCTTGTGTTATCCTGTCAGCATAGCGTCACGTTCCTCCTCATCTGCTGAAGTGTTCTCTGAGTAGATGGTGGCTGAACCTTACATGGGTATGAATTGTATGAAGGCAGTCCGGAGTTTCTTCTCCCTCCCCATCACACGACACCCCCAAGGGGAATTGCAGCTTCTGAGCTATGGAAATGCTGCCACTGCTGCCAGGATACCCTTTGGCAGAGTTACTGAAAGACTTGGGGACAAGGAGAAGATAGGATCATGCCTCTGTCCCACAGCCACATAAAAGGGGTGGCCAGGGTAGCCAGCCATGTGGGATGCAGAGCAAGGATTATTTTGCGCCTTGTACATACAGAGCTGTTTTATCTGGGTGAGTTTTTGAGATGTGATGTTAGTCACCACATGCCAGTTCATATATTTTAAATGCCAATTGACATTGTTTAAAGGCTCAGACAGTTTGAGCATGAGTTTAGGGGGAGGCAGCGTGTCCTAGCATCACACCTTTGAAATACAGGCCTACAGAAGGTCTGAAGCAGAAAGTCTTCTCAGTGCCCAAGCATCCCCTTGTTATTGCAGTAATATGGCTAAGTGCCATGCTCTCACATTTGGCAAGTGATTGCAAACATAAGCAAAGCAGTTGAGTCAGAGAATGGCATTTTCAAACAAGGCTCTACATAGCTAAATACACAAATATTGACTGCTTGAGCTTAAAACCGTTGTCTGGAAAGAAGAGAAGACTCTCGGGTTTTTATGTTGATCAGGCATAAATTTGGGAAGGGAAAAGCTGGAGTCCTAGCAAGCATTGTCACAGATGGGTCTTGTTTGCAAGCCTGAAATCAGTTTTTGATTGAACAAGACCTTGTTTCAGCACAGACTGGCTAATATTTTCATACTTTGTTGCAGTTGCCAAACACAAATATTTTATCTGTACAACTCCCTAGGATATTATGGATAGGAAAAGACAGTGCTAGGCAGAGCTCACCTACTGCTGGTAGGTCATGACATTAATAAGGAGAGCAGTTAAATAGTGTTTAAATATTGGAAAATAAACATGTTGAAGAGGTTGACAACTGAAGCATAAGAGATGCAGCTTGTGAACTTTAAGAGAAACGTACTAAACATGGGACTGCAGCACTGAAGATGCAATCCAGCAGAATGCCTAAAATCCAGCCTCACAAAAGCAACAGTAGCTTTATAATACAAATGTTAAAATGGAGGATACCATGGTTGTCCATCTGGTTTGCCCAGTTTCTTCATTCTGCTCAATCACAGATGCCAGCCAGCCAGATTTTTTGTTTGTGGAGGCAAAAACCCAGGCCTGGGAAAGGGGCAGGCAGTGTTGCAGAAGCTTCTGCCTCTTCTGAGGCTATCTGTGAGTATGGCGGCTCCATTCAAAGTAGTGATTAATTCCTGACTAAGAAAGCATGAAAGGGTTATTATTGGTAGATTAAAAATGTTAAAAGACTATAAGGCACTTGGCAACTATTAGTTTGCTTTGACTAATGTGATTATATGTGCTTAAATTGCAGCTCTGTAGAACCTTCTTTTGCTTTTGAATTTATGTGTACAGAAAAGGTGTAGGGAGCAGTGGAAGTAATCCAAAAATGTTAATTATCTAAGCCTATCCATAAGGTTGAACACACATTTAAGATGCCTCCAATTTAGAAAGCACTTGAGCTTGTGATTAAGTCGTAATGGTGTTAATGGAACTAAAAGGTATTCTTAAGTGAAAACCACAAGAGCTTCATTTATGAATTTAGACTTCAGCTACAGAAGAGGAAATGGAAATAACCCATTCTGATATTTTACTACTCCTCTGCTTCTACAAAAAACATTTTTTTTTCTTGTTTCAGGTGTGATATTTTCATTGTAGAGAACTTAAAGATTGTGTAAATATATTAGAATCATAGAGTACCAGGTTGGAAGGGATCTAAAGGATCATCTGGTCCAACTGTTCATGGCAAAAGCTCGGTCTAGACAAGATGGCCCAGCACCCTGTCCAGCAGAATTTTAAGTGTCCAGTGTTGGGGAATCCACCACTTCCCTGGGGAGATGATTCCAATGGCTGATTGTTGTCATTGTGAAAAATTTTCCTCTGTGTCCAATCGGAACCTCCCCAAGAGCAACTTGTACCCACTACCCCTCATCTTTTCGATGTGACTCCTTGTAAAAAGGGAATCTCCCATCTTCTTTGTAGCTACCCCTTAAGGACTGGTACATGGTGATGAGATCCCCTCTGAGCCTCCTTTTCTCAAGGCTGAACAAACCCAGCTCTCCCAGCCTATCCTCATATGGCAGCTTCCCAGTCCTCTGATCATCTTGGTGGCCCTTCTCTGGACCCCTCCCAGCCTGTCCACATCCTTTTTGTAGAGCAGGGACCAGAACTGTACACAGTACTCCAGGTGTGGCCTGACAAGCCCTGAGTAGAGTGGGATGATGACTTCTTTCTCTCTGCTGGCGATGCCCTTTTTGATGCAACCCAGCATCCTGTTGGCCTTCTTGGCCGCAGCAGCACACTGTTCGCTCATGTTGAGCTTCCTGTCCACCAGCACCCCCAGGTCCCTTTCCACAGAGCTGCTCTCCAGCCAGGTGGATCCCAGTCTGTGCTGCACTCCCGGGTTATGTTTTCCCAGGTGCATGATCTTACACTTCTCCTTGTTGAACTTCATAAGGTTCTTGCTGGCCCACTCTTCCAGCCTATCCAGGTCTTCCTGCAGAGCAGCTCTCCCTTCTGGAGTGTCCATTAAAATAACTGTTTTAATTTTCCTACTGTGTGTTTTACATCACATTCATGAAGATGATTCTGGCATTCTGTGCTTTTAAATCATTTATTTGTGCTGATGTTTATTTTTCTTTTATGGTTTCTTACATTGGGAAGCAATAAATTAAGTTTTCTCTAGTATTTATTTGAATATTACACTGTCTTTTAATCAAGTTAATAATAAGGAGTTAGAAATTTCCAGACATAGAAATTTAAGTTCCAGTTTTTAACATTAGTGAACAGCATTCATATGATACATTAGAAGGTTGGGTAGGTAAAGAGGTATACATATATTGAACTAACTTGTTTCTGTGTGTGGATTTTGTAAAGCACATTATAATGCTTTAAAGCACTTGTCAGTTTTGCAAATCAAAAAGGGGATAAAAACACGAGTTAATTTGCATAAATAGAGATTGAAAGATGATTTGGCATAGATGAGCAGTAGGACTTAATCTGCTAAGAGGTTCTATTGACTAAGATTTTAGAATGAGAAATAGTTTAACACAGGTGCTTTCTTTTTGCTACCTGAGATTATTTAAACATGTCAGCACTGAGTAGTGGTGTTAACAACAGCAGAGTCAATGGAGAGAGTCACAAGGTTCCATGCCTGGTTAAAAACAAGTATTTGAAAATGAAGACGACTGACTGCAGGAAAAAAATCGACCACTCATTTAATTTAGAAGAGCAAATGAGAGTATTTAAGTACTAAAACCCAAACCTAAATATGTCTGAGGAAGTGTTTAAAAACACAGAATGTATCTTGGCTGTAGTTAAGTTGTTGACATATCTATTGCCAGAACTTCAGCTATTCTTACAGAAGACAGACAGTGAAGATGTGAACACTAGTTTTATAGCTCTCCTGAAGTAGCCCTGAAACTTGTTTGTGTTACAGAGAAGTAAGTTTCAGCTCAATTTAGCCAGTCAGTTTATTTATTGCAGGTGAATGGGATTTGACTAAGTATTGCTCTACTTACACAAGACTTCATTTTCTAGTTGTAAAACAGGTGATATGTTTTCTGCACTTCTCCAGATATTTACCGGTTGTCTTCTTGTTGTGTAGGCTGAAAGTCTGCGTAGATTTCTGATTACCTGGATGACTTTCATTCTTACTGATTAAACTACCTTTTGTGTGTGTGCGTTGTGGGGGTGTTGTGTTTTAATGTGAGAATCTTAACAGGTTGCATTTTTAGCAATTAAGTATGAATGGGTGATTTGTAAGTTCCAAAACTACAAAAAAATAACTTTACTGTGCTCTGCTTTCCTTAATGACAGTTTGGATGTCTTCATGGTAGTCTTCAGAGTTCCCAGCAATTTACAGAAACAATTCCTTAGGATAGTGGTACAGGCAATGTCATAAATGCGATTGAGACACAGATAAATATCATGGTGATAAGGGGGCATTTATGCATGTCAACATAACTATGAAAAGGTCACTGGTTTTGTAATGGCTTACACCATCTCAGGTTCACCCTTATTTATGGCATTGACTGGGGGAAGGGAACAGTATTTGAACACATCTTGTCTGGATGGCCAACACTGAGAAACATTTTATTTGAAGATCAAATTATTATGAACTTTAAAAAGCCATCTTTTCATACATGCAAAGTCACTGAAATAGTACATTTGTTTTAAAATTATGAAGATTAGTCATTCTGATTATGGATGTTCATTTTGTAACATCACTTTTAGAACTAGGAACTTATTGCATAGGCAATTATAACTACTGTGAAAATAAACACCTTTGATTATTTGTACCTGACAGGGAATTTATGAGATTTCAGGTTTTGAGAGTTTCAAATGAATTTTCTAAAGTGAGCTTCAAGGTTTGATTAAGTTGCCTGTGTGTGATCGTGGCAGTATTTTTTTTATGTGCATTCTGTCAAAATGTATACTTAATCTGAAAATTACAAGTTCTAGTCTGTCAGAAATTCAGTACTCAGCTGTATTTTTTCAGTTACAAGTGTAATAACTTCAAGGAAAGTTAATGGTGACCTTCAAGTGTGAACAACACTGAAACATTCTCTATTTTGAAGTTACGTCTCAAGATGTATAGTACACTTACAAGCCGTGAACTTTCATTAAGGATTTCTATACTGTGAGTTGATGTAATTTTGATTTTGGGGGTTTCTGAACCAGACAGAGGTTATTCTCTGTTTTTCTACAATAGGTGAAGTTTTTCAACTTGAGACAAATGTATACTTTTGACATCCTTATCCTAGGGCAAGTTTAGTGAGGCAGATATTATCTGTGCTTCCTTTATTCTAAAATGTACATTTCTGTATGACCAAAATTCTTGTTTAGGGCCTGAACACAATAATTAGAAATGGAATAATTAATTACATGCTATGTGAAAGTATCTTGCCACATTTGGCATTTGTTGAAAGGTTGCAGTATTTACAGCACATTGCACAGAAACTGGGGCACCTTTCAATTCAAATAGGTCCTACTTCTCATTCACAAGGCTGATTCTGATCTTTTTACTTATGTTGGGAAGGACCCAGACTAGGCATATGCCCAGTATAATACTTGGGCAAAAGGTTTGTTTGTTCCCCAGTTAAAATGCCAGGTACAGTATTTCTAAATGAACTTCTTGTCAATTTTATTTCTGAAGCTTTCCATTTCAGGGACTTTGGGTTTGGAAGAGGCTTCTGAGGTCAGTGGCTTGATTGGCCAGTGCCTGGGAGAAGCTTGAGAGTGGAGTCAAGGCATGAATGTCATGCTCAGTGCTTGAAACTTGACAGATCTGGAACAGTTGTCAGACAACTTGATTATGAACAATGTTGAAAGAGAGTGAAGTGTATATGGCAATGTAAATTATATAATTTGGTGAACTACTCAAAGATGCTGAAGTGCTACATTGAGGGGTCCCAGAAAATTATTTGAAGAATGACATGTATTCAGACTGAAATTATCAGAGAGTTAATGTTATTTAAATGCTAATACTGTAATAATTAGCAGAGCTAAATTGTTATAAAACCAGTCATGGGTGCCTTCAAAGAGCAGTTCTCTGATCTGAACTTTCATCATCCCTGGACATTATTTTTGTCATCACTTTCCTTAAAAAAAAGCAGCTTGCCGTGTGTTGTACATATTATACTTGATCATTGTTATATTCAGTTAGACTACTGGAGTTACCCTAAGGTCCTTTCATAATCAGTAGAGAGAAACAGTAATTTTTAGTGCAGAGTTTACATCAGCCTAAATATAAAACTCTAAGATGTCTAAAATAGCGCAAACCCTGGTTGGGGGTGTGTGTGTATAACTGTCAGTTACAGTGTGAGCCTGTGGTCTAGTTCATGTGCCCCTTTCCACGTTGTACTTACTATGTATATGTTATTTAGATAACTGTATGGAAATGCAGAGCACAGCATATCTCAATGGCGGTGTAACACTCAAATGTAAACATTAGTTGTGTTTAAATTAATTTTTTGCCACTTCACAATAGAAAGCCTCTGTATACATTTTCATATGGGTATTGAAATGTCAAAGGGTCATGTAGGACACTGAGCTGGGGAACCCATGAAAATTAGAAGCTCTTTCATCCTGAAGCAAGCTTGAACATCTTAAGTGTGTTCAAGTAGAACAAGACCTATGAGAGGCTCAGCTCTGCTGTTTTTTACTCCATTGTGTCAGTTAAAATGAGACATACTGAGCAATGTCTGTTTCAAAATGAAACTTTTATGTCTATATCTTTGCATTTTGATTGTGAATCTTTGCTGACTAAATCAGACTTTTGTCTTTTTTAATTGTATTAATGGTGATAGGATCCCTTTATCCCTTTATTATATTTTTTAAATTGCAGGTTACTGAAGACTGATGCCAGCAGTACATTAACTCCTTTGGGATTCTTAGATTCATCCACTGTAGCTTTCTCTTGTGGTGGAGTGGCGATCCAAGACTTGTCTTGGTTCCTTGCTTTCTGTTAATGTGTTTTTGGAATAATCTGACTACTCTTCAGGCACCTTCAAGCTGTTTGAATTTAATTTTTTCCCCCATGCTTTCTGCTTCTGTATTCTCTTCCTGTGTTTGTGCTCTTCCTTAGCAAGCTGTCAATTCTGTTTCCAGTACTTTCCTGTATCCAGAGAGGCCCATGGTTTGGTCAAGATCATCCATTAACCTTTTTATCTTCCACAACAGAAAGCTGTAATATTTGTCCCCATAATATTGGCTTTATTTTTAATCATCCCCTGATTCTTCTTAACTCCTTTTCCTTTTAGAGATTTTTTCCAAGATCTTATTTACTGTTTCTTGAAATGCATCCTGCTATAATCCACTATTTTTGTTTTGCCATTATACTTCCTTCTTGTACTATAACAATTTCCCTTTCCATTTATTGACAAGGTTCTCATTCCACCAACTCAGGCAATTTGATCTGAAGTACATAAAATTAATTTCCTGTTGCTCTTCAACTGTTTTGGTAACAAAAAGTGGATAGATGATTGAAATGAGTTTATGAAATATGATCAAGAAAAAAAAAGAAGAATTACAAGACTGTCTCTTAAAATGAAATGTCATGTTGGTGGAGTTGGTTCAAAACTTGTTATAAAAGGAATAGGGAAAATACTACCATAATTTTTCCCAAGTCTAACAGAAGCTTTCAGTTTCTAAAGGCAATCTTTCCTTTGCCATTTCAGTCTTTAATAGATCTATCAAATAGGGGTGACATTTCATGACTAACCCTGTTTTAAGAACAGTACAGAAAATTTTTAGCAAAAAAATTTGAAGGAAAGATGAATAATAATAATCTAATAATAATTAGATGAAATAAAAGGCATTGAAGGCTAGTACAAGACTAATTTTATATGAATAGGAAGGACAATAGAGTTAATTTACCAGAACTCAATAAGGCATTTGATATAATGTCATATAGGAAATGATTTGTTAAATTGGAAAAGGTTGTTGAAATTGAAGAAACCAATTTAGTGGAAGACAATAGAGTGTTGAGTTCTGGTTTTCAAATGTTTAACTTTTACAGTTTTTCTTGATTTAACTTCTTGCCTAGTCCAAGAGAATAATTATTTCTTTCCTCCTTGAAGTGTTACCTGTCTGAAAACTTTTTTGTATCATGGAAGTCTTCCCAATCTGAGAGTAAACAATACAGTTCCTTCAATCTTTTCTCAAGACCTCTTTTCTTGACTTCTAATAATTTATTACCACATGTTTGCCTGTGATGATTGGGTCCCTATTCAGTCACTTGTAAAGGAAGTTGCCTCTCAAAAACAGTTCATGTTTCATATGTTTCTGTACTTCCAAAATATACTTATGATTAATTTTCTAGTTGGAAAGGGAGTCTACCTTTATAATGGTAAATGAAACAGCTTCTGGAGACATTCCTGGGTACTGGAATGCAGTCATCTATACTATTAAATTGTTCATAGAGCCACCAAATCATAGAAAAGTGTGGGCTGAAAGGGAAGTGTTAGGTCATTTAGACCAAATCCCTGCTCAGAGAAGGTCCAGCTGTATCATATTGCTCATGGCATTGTTCAGTTTGAACACTTTCATTCTCCAGCAGTGAAGATTCCATAAGTTCTCTGGCCAGTCTGTGCCACAAGGAAGAATTCTTTCTTTATATCAAATCTGAATTCCCTGTGTTGCAACTTCTGCCTTCTTGTCCTTTGACTGGGCACTTCTGAGATGAATCTGGCTCAGTTATCTTTATATCCTTCCAGTAGGTCTTTGTAGAAAGCAGTAAGATCTCCACCTCAGCTTTCTTTTCTTCAAGCTGACCAAACACAGTTTCCTCAGTCTTTGATCTTGTGATCCAGCACTCGCTGGACTTGTCCCAGTATGTTCATGTCTTTTTTTTCCTGTCCCGGTGAGCCCAGAACTGGACACAGCACTCCAGATGTGCCCAACTGAGTCTCACCAGTGCCCAACAAAGGGGAAGGATCACTTCCCTTGTTGTGCTGGTAGCACTGCTGCTGATATAGAGTTGTACATGGTTGATTGCCTTTGCCACAAGGGCTCATTGCTGAGTCCTCTTCACCTTGAGGACCTTCAGATCCTTCCTGGAAAGCTGCCTTCTATCCAGTGGTCCTCCAGCCTGTTGCATTGGTTAATCCATCCAGCTGTAAGACTTTACAGTTGCCTTTGTTGAAGTTTATGATGTTCCATTTGGCCCTTTTCTCTAGTCTGCTCTCTGAATAGCAACTCCACCCTCCAGTGTATCAAACACTACTACCATCTTCCCAAAGATGCGCTCTGTCTCATCATCCATGTCATACATTAAACACTATTGGCATTAGTATCATTCCTGGAGGGATGTCAGTGGTAACCAGCTGCAGCTGGACTTCATAGTGTTTTTCACTACCCTCCAAGGCCAAACACCCCGTCAATTTTCTGCTCATGTTATACGTCCCTCTCCAAACTATATCCTGCCAATTTGTCTATTCCACTGTGGCATCATGTTGAAGGCTTTGCAAAAATCAAGGCAAGTGGCAGATGTTGCTCTCCCTCAGTGCAGTGAGCCCATCTTCTTGTCACAGAAGGCAACCAAAGTGGTGAGGAATGATTTGCCCTTTAGTGAATTGATGCTGGCTATTCCCAGTCCCCTTGTTATCCTTCATGTACTGGAAATGTCTTCCTGGAGAATTTGTCACATAGCCTTCCTGAGGAACTGAGGTTGAGCTGATATGCAGAGCTGTAGGCCAATCCTGCCTCTGGGGAAGCCGTGCTTTGAAGATGGATGTGACACTTCCCTTTTTCTAGTCATCAAGAATCAGGAACTCTTCCTGGTTGTCAAAACCTTTCCAAGATAGTAGAGGTCAACCGTGCAATGGTAGCGATGAGCTCCCGCAGCAACCTTGGAGGTGTCTGTTGTGGTCCATTGGACTTATGTATATCAAATTGGCTCAACTTAATCTTCTTGTAATGTAGATAATGCTTCACTCCCCCAGACTCTGATAGTTGGCTCAGGGATATGAGGGGCTTGATGACAAACCTTGCCAGTAAAGACTGGCAACCACAGTACCTCAGACATATTCATGTCACTAGGTTCACTGCCCCATTGAGTAATGGACCCACGTTCTCTTTAGCCTTCCTTTTTCAACATTGTAATTGTAAAAGCCTTTCTAGTTGCTTTTCACTTCCTTTGCTAATTCTAACTTTACCTAAATTTTGGTTTACCTAACTCCATCCCTGTATGGTTGGGCAGTATCTTTGTATTGCACTCAGATAGCTTGCTTCTTCTTCCACTATCCCTGTGCTTCCTTTTTGTACCTGTGGTCAGTCAGGACTTTGTTATTCATCCACGCTGACCTTCTACCATGCTTGTTTGACTTTTGGTAAATCACAAAGGACTGTTTTCATACTTTGGAGGAGGGTTGTCACGATCCACTGTTGGGTTGCACAGTTTGGCAGAAGTTGAGCCTCCTTGCTTTCTAACCAACCTCAGATAATTCTGGGTGGCTAGGGGTGGCTGGGCTTAACTTCGGAGTGATGTTCAATTGGATGTGTTATCGTGACCGGGTTTGTTGTATTCTCGGGAGCAGAATTAAGACTTAAAATGGAGTGAAGTGCCAAGTCACTTTATTTGGCCACCAACAAGTATGCAAGAGAAAAGGAAAGAAAGAGAAAAAAAAAAAGGAAAAAGAGAGACAGAGAGTTACAATAGCTACCACCACGGATCTGCGGCATCGCATCAGTCCAATGTATCTTCAGTCCAGTGGGGGAACGTTCCAACTGGTCTCTGCTGGTTCCGCCTTTTATAGCATTGTCCTGTTGCATAGTCAATGAGCTGGTTTGCATAGTCACACCTCCCACTCGGCAGTGGGGTGCATGTGCAGTATTGTCACTAGAGAGTGCTTGATGGTTCCAGAGGGTTCCAGGGGGTCCAAGCCCCCCTCCCATATGTTGTAAGATGACCCTGAGGCCAGGCGCATGTGCAGAGGACTGGGCCTATGTGCTCTGAGACAACAAGATATAGATATATATGTTCCTGTTGGGTAGAACTTCCTCAGTTGCCGTCGTGGTGAAGCCTTGGTAGTCAAGCCATTCTGCCGACAATGTTGAGACAAGTTTCTAGTCCCTTACAAGGGTGTTCTGAAGATCAACAAGTTCTCCTTGACTTATTTTCCCTCCTACAGGATGCTGCCAAGCATCTCTCTGAACAAGCTCATGTTTGGTCTCCTGAAGTCCAAGACTCTAATTCTTGGTGCCTTCTTTCAGGGTTTTGAACTGCTCAGCATCAGAGTCCTTGTAGACAAGGCTGTGGCTGATTTTCATATCTTCAACCAATTCTTTGTTTGTGAGTAACAAGTTGGAAAGTTCCCTGGCGTGTTTTTTGCCTAAGCCATCTACAGTTTTCCAAACAATTCCCTTCACAGTTTGGGAATTAAGAGTGGTGCTGGAACTGTTCCCAGTTGCTGGTTTTCATGCAGCCACTCTGTTTTCAACAGTGAGAGAGTTTACTGGAACTGAGCACAGTGGTCATAGTTGTGGGCTGCCGGATACCAACTGGCATTAGCTGTCTGAAACATTCATGGGCATTTTTACTCATGTAGATGTAGCTGAGGATTAGTCTCACAGGCCTGCCATGAAAACAGTTGACTAAAATCAGCTGACTATACAAGCTAGCATCAATGAAAACACATTTCTTTGTTCTGCAAAAGCAGAGTTTCTTTAGCTAAAAAGGGGAAAGATACAGAAAATATGATAGAGAAATGAGGAGCAGGGGAGAGAGGTGAGAGAAGAGAGAGAGGAGAGAGAGAGCGTGCACGTGTGTTTGTTTTCCCCCAAGCACTCAGCCAGTCCTGACCTAGGAAAGTTGTAAATAGAGAGTTTGTTCCTGGTAGGAGATAAGTGGCCCAGTACCTCTGTTGCTGTACTGGTTTTTCTTGCTCCAAAAGGTTTCAGCTGAATTTAAGTTTGCTCCATGCTGATTCTAGAAAGAAAGCCTGAAGAAGTAGCTGATACACTTTGCCTAAACTGGCCTGTGCACACTTCCAAAGCCCTGCATCTGAAACATGCGCTGGAAACTTCAGATCATGGTTTCCTTTCCCGCCCCTCCACCTTCCCCACACCCTCATGTTTCCATTTGGCTTTATAGAAAATAAACTTTCATATGCAGCCATAACTCTGGAGTTTACTCAATGCTGAGTTTTGACTTAGTCTTAATAAATACATCTCCTATGACAGTTTAATTTAGCTGGATATTATCACCACAATATAACCATTGAAAAAATAATCTCTGACAATACACTGAAAGTGAATGTATTTATAGTTGTACGATAGAAGTGTAAATGTGTTCTTGAATCCTTCTAACAAAATCAAAATATGTCACAGCAAGAAAAAAGAGAGATTGGCCTGAGAAACACTTAGGAATTCTTGGATGGCTGAATAGTGAACTTTGGCTAGAACTCAAGAAAAAAAGGAGAGCTTACCACCTTTGGAAGAAGGGGCAGGTGACTCAGGAGGACTACAAGGATGTTGTGAGGTTATGCAGGGGAAAGATTAGGGAGGCGAAGGCCCAGCTGGAACTTAAACTGGCGGCCACCGTTAAAGGTAACAAAAAATGTTTTTATAAATACATCAGTGACAAAAGGAGGGCCAGGGAGAATCTCCCTCCTTTGTTGGATGTGGGATGTAACCTTGCCATGAAAGATGAGGAGAAGGCTGAGGTACTGAATGCTTTCTTTGCCTCAGTCTTAAATAGTCAGACTGGTCATCCTCAGGGTTGTCAGGCCCCTGTGCTGGGAGATGGAGATAGTATGCAGAGTGAAGTCCCAGCTGTTGAAGAGGTGGCAGGCACTGACCTGCTCCTCCACCTGGATGTTCACAAGTCCATGGGGCTGGATGGGATCCACTCGAGGATACTGAGGGAGCTGGCAGAGGAGCTCGCCAGGCCACTCTCCATCATTTGTCAGCAGTCCTGGTCAACCAGGGAGGTTCCAAATGACTGGAAGCTAGCGAATGTGACACCCCGCTACAAGAACGGTCAGAAGGAGGATCCGGGGAACTACAGTCCTGTCAGCCTGACCTTGGTGCCAGGAAAGGTCATGAAACAGATCATCTTGAATGCCATTAGGCAGCACGTGTGGGAAAACCAGGGGATCGGGCTCAGCCAGCACGGGTTTATGAAAGGGAGGTCCTGCCTCACTAACCTAGTCTTCTTCTATGATAAGGTCACCTGCTTAGTGGATGAGGGGAAGGCTGTGCGCGTTGTCTACTTGGACTTTAGTAAGGCCTTTGACATCGTCTCCCACAGCATTCTCCTGGAGAAGCTGGCTGCTCACGCTTGGACAAGTGCGCTCTGTGCTGGGTTAAAAACTGGCTGGACGACCAAGCCCAGAGAGTGGTGGTGAAAAGAGTCAAATCCAGTTGGCAGCCGGTCAAAAGTGGTGTTCCCCAGGGCTCAGTGCTGGGGCAGGTCCTGTTCAATATCTTCACTGATGATCTGGATGAGGGGATTGAGTGCACCCTCAGTAAGTTTGCAGATGACACCAAGCTGGGTGGAAGTGTCGATTGCTGGAGGGCAGGAAGGCCCTACAGAGGGACCTGGACAGGCTGGATCGATGGGCCGGAGCCAACGGCATAAGATTCAACAAGGCCAAGTGTTGGGTGCTGCACTTGGGTCACAACAACCCCATGCAGCGCTACAGCCTTGGGGAGGAGTGGCTGGAGAGGTGCCTGGTGGAAAAGGACCTGGAGGTGTTGGTTGACAGCTGCTGAACATGAGCCAGCAGTGTGCTCAGGTGGCTGAGAAGGCCAACAGCATCCTGGCTTGTATCAGGAATAGTGTGGCCAGCAGGAGCAGGGAGGTGATTGTGCCCCTGTACTTGGCACTGGAGAGGCTGCACCTCAAGTACTGTGTTCAGGTTTGGGCCCCTCCCTACAAGAAGGGCATTGAGGTGCTGGAGTGTGTCCAAAGAAGGGCAACGAAGTTGATGAAGGGTCTAGAGAACAAGTCTTATGAGAGGCAGCTGAGGGAACGGGGGTTGTTTAGCCTGGAGAAGAGGAGACTGAGGGGAGACCTTATCACTCTCTACAACTACCTGAAAGGAGATTGTATCGAGGTGGGGGTCGATCTCTTCTCCCTAGTAACAAGAAATAGGATGAGAGGAAATGGCCTGAAGCTGCACCAGGGGAAGTTTAGGTTGGATATTAGAAAAAACTTCTTCACCGAAAGGGTTGTCAGGCAATGGAACAGGCTTCCCAGGGAGGTGGTTGAGTCTCCATCCCTGGAGGTATTTAAAAGAAGGGTAGATGTGGTGCTTGAGGATATGTTTTAGTGGTGGACTTGGCAGTGATAGGTTAGCGGTTGGACTCGATGATCTTAAGGGTCTTTTTGAACCTTAACGATTCTATGATTCTATTTCATTGACAAGTTATTCACAGTGTTGTAGGTAGAATTTGTTTATTTATTTATTTATTTACTGTTTGCAGTATTTCCAGTGAATGTCTTATTTTCATTAACTCCTCTATACAGTATTTCTTAAAACAGTACTCCTCTTTATGGTACCTTCTCTATAACTTCATTGAAACTACTTACGAAGTTTTTGCATTGGTACTGCTCATGTTTAAATCTGTGTATTGATGTAGTCCTGCAGTGATGAGCTCCTCAGCCTGGATGGAGTTATGCTGCTCTGCTGTGGCATACACTGGAACTTGTGAGCCAGGACAGATCAAAACTGGCTCCTGCAGTATGACCGTCTTGGCACCAGTCAGCTGTGCTGAATAGACATAGTAGCTGGATACTGCATGCTATATATGTCTTGGCCCATGTTAGCTCCATTGCTGAAGGCAGTCATTGCTCATGTATTCTAGAGTGATGGAACACTGCAGGAGTCCTGTAGACTCAGTAACTTCAGTTACTGAGCCAGCATGGTGGCTCTAGGCTGGCATTGTGTAGTGCAAGTTATATGTCTCTGCATCACGCTCCCACTGTGCATATTATCACGGCTTTTTCTTATCTTTGTAATCTCAGAGCACTGATATGCTGCTAATGGGAGGTTGACTGTATTAACTATGTAGAAGTACTGGTTTGCAGTACTGGTTTGCAGATGAAAATTACTTCTGTGCAAAGGATCATGGAATGAGATTTCCTGAAGATCTAGTAACAGCCAGGTCATGACTGAAAGAAGTATCACCCATGGGTCAAGATGCATGTGAGGTTCATAAATGTTTCTTTGTGCTGTGCAAAAGTGTCTTGCAGGACTTTTTGCTTTTTAAACACAGATTATCTTCTTACTGTTGGGTGTGGTATGCACATTCCCCTTGATACAAACAGGTAAATCAGAAAATATTCTGCAAGGAGATGTCAAGACAGGTCATAGCTAAGGTCTGCAAATAGTACAGAACAAGTCTTGTCAGTCTAAATTTTAATTGATCGTGGAGGGTAGAAGAACTTGCTAGATGAATAATGGTGAGTCTTGAAAAGACCCTCACGTTCTTTCATTACTGTATTACCTCCAACATGAGAAGCCACCTAATACCCTCTTCCAAAACCTGTAGAAGAGATTTTCAAATACTTTATTAAATACTTTGATTCTATTTTAAAAATTTTCTTTAATTTCAAATTTCAGATCTAAAAAGTAGTTTTTCTGAGTTTACAATTTTTATAGGCATTTGTAGTTGGCTGTCTTAGGACTCTGGTTTCAGCAGATAAGTATAAAGAACTTCAGTCAGAAAGTTGTTCACGATTCATCTTTCCATGTAAATAACTTCTCTTACATGAGGCTGGATTTGAATGAGTATGTCCAATGTTTTGTGGTAACCTAAGGACAAGAGGCACTGCAATAAAGTGTGTGAGAATGAGACAATGAGAAAGTAAAGAATCTTTTCCTCCTCCAGTAAATTCACACCTAAAAAGTGAAGGCAGGTTTCTTGAACCTTTCCCAAAACCCTTCTCTGAGGATTACATAGCACCACTGAGATTCTGTGATGATGATGAGATACAGGGATTTATACTTCGGTATAACCTATTCATATCGACTTTATGCTGTCAAAAATGTGGCAATTCTTGCCTAGCTAAAATTGTCCCGCTCCATGGAACTTCAAGAATTTAACTTCAAAATTATTTTGCTCTGTATTCATAAGAAATTACTTGGCATTCTCATTTTAATTCTGCAGGTACTATCAGTGTATATGCACTTAATGCTTTTGGCTGTCTACAAAATTAGATATTCCATATGCATAGCATAGATGGCTTACTGTTCCCACAGAGAACCTCTGCATGGATATGTATACAGAGTCCTTCACACATGGATGCCAGCTTGGCCTGAACTTGCTTTTAGCTTGTAAATGCCATTGGTATGGCGCAGCATTTGGGTTATGAGCTCAGCTGGAAGGCAGATGGCTCAGACTGAACTTTTGGGTTAGCTGTGGTTACTCAGCTTTGCAGTTGGTGGAGGTTCACATCAGGCCAGCTTAGAAAGTCAACAGAACGAACGCTCGTCTGCAGGCAAAGATTATACAGATGCCAGTGTATTTTTTATATCCCTTAATGTATCTGCCCAGGAACTTCAATGTGGCTGTTTCTACTAAATGTGGAAAAAGGAGAATCTGTGGTGCTGAAAGGTGAATGATCTGTTCTTCTTCTAGCACTACCTTAACTATAATTAAGGTGCTGAACTGTCACTTACCAGTAACATTGATTACAATCTTTTGTCCCCACCAAAACATTCCTTTCCTTGCAGTTCTGTTTTGATTTGATATTTAAGAACGTTTTCAAAGCCTTTGTTTCTTCTTACTGCTCTATTTTTCCACTCAGCTCTGTGTTTACCTTCATGAACAGGTGAAAGATTGCAAGTTGCCTACATAGGAGGACCCCAAAGACCCAAAGGATCCTGACATGGCCATTAGTTGGGATGAAATTGCTGTGCTGTTCTGTCTGGGTGACTTTTCCTCACTTTCTTTCATTTTCTAGAAAATATCTTAACATATCATTTAACAGTTGTAGTCTTAGAGATATCATTGTTGGTTGAAGTTTCAATTTCTTTCAGTTGTTTTATTTTTCCATTCTTCAAATTCCCTCCTATTTATAGAATCTACAAGTTTCATACATGCATTAGTGCAGATCCCTCCCTTCTTTTGTTAGGTTACAACTATCTTTTAATTGTAAAATCATATTTTTACATTGCAAACAGCATGTCCAATAAAAAACAGATGGTTAATTTTTTTTTCTAATAGGTGTAAACCTGAATTGATTAAAAAGGAATTAAGGAAGACTGGGAAAAAGCTGCTGCTTTTTTTGTAGAAGGGACTTCCTTGGTTTTAGGAACCTTATACATTTTTAATGGCTGTGAGACCTCCCTCTCCTCCATCTCCCTCCCTGTTCTCTCAAATCCATCACTAACTGTGCAGCATTCTTTTCTCTTTGTTTTATTTCATTGCTTGTCCTTGGAAATATATGGGGGGTGGAAAACATCTTGTCATTCAGCTAGCCATGTTTCCTGGGTTATGCAAGGTTTATTATTTGTTTTGGAAACACAGGAGCTTTGTTAGGGTTATTCTTGGGCATCTGCTCTCTCCACATTTTTCTTTCAGGACCCAATGTGCCTTTTTCAACTTTTTGTGAGTACCCAGGAGATTCACAAAACACCTGCAAACAGAATCAGTAGGTACTGAGAATTGAAATGAAATTTATATTTTTGTTTCCCTTGTAAACCTGTTGATCCCAAAAGTACTGTGTTTTCGTGCATGCCTGGACAGCATCTCACACAAAGGGTTTCTGCTCAGTGACTAGGGTCCTTAGGCTACGTCTGTACTAATAAATTAATAAATGCCAGAGAATGTTCCTGGGCAGCAGAACTCAGTCATCTGTATGGCTAAATTGTTAGCATGGTCCCTGCTATGTTTTTGGACTTAGCGAACCAGCGCTCCCAAATATTCCCATGCACTGCTCAGGAGTTAAGCCAGGCTGTAGAAAATTTCCATTAGGTAGTCTGAATGTTGCCACCCTGTTTTGGTAACTAACAGAGTTTAATAAAGGGTCATGGGCTGTGCAGCGCCAATTCACTTCAATGGCCCCAGCACACTTTGCTTTTTAGTGCGGTCTTAGAGCTTTTCCCAGTTCCCAGATGTGCGTCCCATCAATACTTTAACTCCACATCAGAGCAAGACCCAAGAACTCATAATTTTCTTCAGATTTCCCTCCCACATCTTGATGCTTCCGAAGAAAGAAAATGAGTCTGCTGGCTGGAAGGCACCTCTAGCATGCTCCGGCCGGGTCCTCAGTCTGGGCAGACACAAGACCAGGACAATGGAGAGAGCATGCAGCAGAAAGCACCTGCCATTCTGTTTCTCTATAGCCTTACATAATGTGTCCTGTTCTGAGCATAAAGCAATTATTTCAACTCTTGTTTCCTGCATTAAAAGGGAGGGATCTTTATCTTCTTGGGAAATTACTTGTATTGCAGGCATTTGAAGCCTATCATTCTCTTCAGGACCCAGCGTGCCAGAGGCAGCTCATTAGCCTTCCCTGTGATCCAGCAACTCACTGCACCTGGCATAAGAGATCAAGAGCAAACAAAACAGTATGGCAAGCTGAAAGCAAGAGAAATGAATGAGCTGCATCCTTTCTATCTGGGATCCTGTCTGTGAACATTTATATCTTAATTCTAGGGTTACAGTCCAGAGCACACCTCTACGAAAAATGTGATATGCAAAATTTTTTGGAAATTTGCACAGATTTACCTATGTTTTATATAGTGCGGCAAAGCAGAATACATTTATCTTTTAAGAGTTGTAATTTTGATTGTTGCCAAGGCATACTGTGAAATCCCAGCCTCATTAAAATGAGCAGCAAAACTTCTATTCCTTTGATGGAGTAAGAGTTTTACCCCTGTTGGGGTTTGGTTTTTTTTTTTTGTTTTTGGGGGGGTTGTTTTGTTTTAACAATGGTGTTCTAATACAGCGTGGTAACTAAAGTAAGATGGCTGCTTATTTTAATAGTGATTCATCTCTTCCAAACAGATAGTATTACTTGATCTCATCACAGGACTTTTCAGACCCTTTTTGACCATTAAAGGTCCAAACCAGTTCCCACACAAGTCAGTAACACTTGGATCAGATCCAAAGAGATGTTTGGCTTTATCTGGCTTACACTGACATGGTACACATGCAAGTGCCTGGGGAATTTCCACAGCATTATTTGACCTTTTGCAAGAGCTTAGATTGCATATCAGAAAGCTATGTTTTTAAGAGTGCATTGGTTCTTATGTAAACCTCTGGGATACATGCTTTAAATTTAATTTCTGGTACGACTTCAAGCATAATTCTCTGTATTCTGCTTTATAGATAGAGGGGTGCAGTCTGAAAAACTGGTATGCTTCGGGTTCCAGAGGCAATGCTGTCATAGTCGTAATTGTTTAAGGATGTTGGAAAGGTAAGGTTTGTGAATAGAGGTGATACCTTTCTTGGACCAATTAATGTAGACCTGAGTCAAAACATGAAAAGTCTTAATCTTCTCAGATAACTTTAGTGGAAGTATATGTAGGTATCTACACCTCATCTATGCATACTCAGCTCATTTTATAATCAGAGCATGCTTAGCTCATTTTAAAATCAGGAGAGATAAATAGGCATTTCTAATGTGCAATTCAATTTAGGCGTGTACTTGGGGCGATGAATCATGCTGTGGAAGGGCTTGTTTCTGTCCATCAACAGTGTTGGAGGTTTGGGGTGCCTAGCTCAGTTGCAGATGTCTGCATTGTGCACATCTATATTTAGTCAAATCAATCCCATCTGATTGTGTCACACATAATGGGTATGATTAGACATTATCTAATTTTCCAAGTCAGTTCTGGTGTCAACATGAGTGTACTCCATTAAAAGCCGTCAGATTATTTTCTGCTTTGCTCAATGACTAATGATTGAATTTTTTGAAGAAAACTACACCACACTGACATACAGCATGTTTCCTGCTAGTGGATTTCTTGTGCAGCGTAAGTCAGAAAGATCTAGTGTAGTAATGTAGGCTGTGCACAACGGGAGAGAGCATGCTTGACAAAAGAGCTCCCTCCAGGTCTCATTAATAGTAGAAAAGCAATTGAGTCCCGAGTCCTGAGTCCGTTCCGGGAGTATTTGGAAGTGCCTGGGGCATTCTGCTCAGGTGTGTTGAAACCTTCTGTGTAACATTGTGAGGACCAAAGGCTAATTTCGTCCTTCTACACAGAGTTGCTGGCATCCAAACAGTCCTTCAAAAATTCTGTAACCGTTCAAAGGGAAGTGATTAAAGATTAGTTTGAGAAGTTCTATTAAGAACATTTAACAATTATAATCAAAAGAAGTGGTGGTAGGGAACTTGTTCTTTGAGTTGTAATTAAAAAATAAAGCATTCATTTAGAAATAAAACTTATAAAGTTATAGACTTAATCATACCATGCTCTGCTAAATCTGTGACTGGAATTTGATGACATATTTAGATATTTCTCCCAAGTTATTGCCCAGTGTCTGGACTTCAGCATTGGGAACAATTATAGTACATGGTCCCTAGACACCAGTTTTGACGTCCTGATTCCTGCACACCCTGTTAACACACATTCATATGCATCCCTTCCTTGCTCATTTCTCCTGCCTAAAAGTGAAAAGGTTCAAATATAAGTGTTAAAGGAATGAAATGGAATCCACCGGTGAACAGAAGTTTCCTGTAGCCTAAAATGTGTGTATATGGTAGTTTTAGCAAGGAGCCTATAATGGCTCCTAATGAACAGTTTGACAAGGTTTTTAGAGATGTTTAATCAGAGAGATACTTCTGGGGGTTGCCCTGTGTTGCGCTGGCAGTTGCTCGCTCTCTGAAGTTAGATGATACTAAGGACTCCTCCACGATAATAGAAGTGTGTAATTAAAGAAAATTTCAGATCTGTAAAGAGGATTATGCCTCCCCTGCTCTGACTCACCCTGGGGCATTGCAGGGCCCAGGTAAGGGGCTGCCGCAGGAGGTCTTTGTGAGGCAGGTCATCCCACCAGGGCCCAGCAGGAGTGGTCATGCATAGGGCAGGCAGTCTGACTTTAGCCCTTTATGAGCTGAGGCATACATTGAGCTGCTTACTTTGGAAACTGAGTTGATAAGAATGTACCATGGGAGAACATCCTGTGAAACATCTCAAAATGAAACCTACAGAGAGTGTCATAACCAGGTATGGGTGCCTTATGCAAAGAGCTGTGGCTGCCCATCATGAAAGCAATTTCAGAAGCTCAGAAAACAGAATACAAAATCTGGTGTTTCACAAAACACAGGATGTTTATTAGTTCTTTACCAAGGACACCATTTAGGACATGCTTCTCTAATCCTAGCAAAACAGTCAATTTGGGAACATTATTTAGCTTCTGACAGCATTCAACAAAGAACCACCCTAGACATAGCAATGCCTCCTGCCAAATAGATGTAATAGGTTACATTTTTCTCCAGATTTATTTTATGATATTTCTTATTCAGTCTCTAATAGTTTTTGCTTTTGGAAAGCCTAAAGAAAGCACACTGTTGTTCAGGTATCTGGTGATGCAATGATGATTGTTTCCAGAAGTGAAAGTGGACAGAAACTGATTGTTAAACCTTAGGGCCACTAACACCAAGTATGAGGTGCTAACACAAGACTTATTTTTCCTTTTAAGGCACAAAACCGGCAATTTGGCAACTAGCATGTGACCTTGAAGATCAGGATTTAAATGTGTCCTTTTGACGCTGAGCAAAGCACCTAAGGCTTTTTTAAATTTTCGGACTGATGGGCCCAAGTTAACATTCAGGTTTTGCTCCATGCCTGCAGTCACTGAAACCTTTCATTTCCTCACTGATGAACTTCAGGCCAAAAAAAAAAAAAAGTTGTTCCCCTAGAAAATAAGCTGCTTCATCTTTTAAGTTCCTTTGGTCCTATCCCAAATGTGTTAACAGCAATGGGAATTTTTTCCTTTGCTGTCTGTGGGTTTTGGATTTGAGTTGCTGCTGTTTTGAGGGAAGTAGAAGCAGCTTAAATTGTTAATTTTTTGAGAGAAGCAGAATCAGCTAACAGATATAAAGCCAAACGGATTATGAATGTCCAGATCAGTTCCAAGTTCCAGGTGGTGACATCTGCAAGTTTATTTATTGCAATTTACTTGCTTACCTTTTTTTTTCCCTTGAAAGACTACCCCATCTGGGAGGTCAGCTTGTGGGTTTTCAGTATTTTTGTGGGCAGGATAATAGGTGTAAGAAGCCTTTCCGTGGTACAAGATAACATGAATTTTGGCAATCTAAGAAAGCAACATGTTCAGACTGTTTCCTTGTATGTCATTGATGTTGCCCATGATTTCATGTGAAAATAATAACTGAAATGTTTCATCACCTGCTGTTTCAGTGACTATTTTGTGCTTCACACAGAGACCCAAAATGGTAGCGATACATCTGTGAGTAGAATTGGTGTAGTTCTGTTAGGCCAGAGAGGGAATGAAGCTTCAACCAGGAGCTGTATACTCATTCCTTTTCTTGCAGTCCATTTATCCACACAGGTTCCTACACAGAAGCTTGTGCAGCATGGCTGTTGGGGAGTGGCGTTTTAAAGATATGTATCAACAGATCTGTAAATCTTTCACTATTCTAGAGAAGCACATTTAGAGCACCTTGCTCTCCTCTGTCCTTTCAGGAATGGAGAACGCAAAAGATGGTTTTATTTTTCTTTCTATTTCTGTAGCTGTTTGATGGTATGGCATGAGGATTCCTTGCTCTCTGAATATGCAGATATGACAAGTTTGGACAGGGTACTTCCACTGGCATTGAAATCCAGTGAAATGTTTTGTAGGGCACATGAATTATTTAAGTAACACAAGAAACATAGGGTTTGAACAGAGCGGACCAGAATGTTTTGTGGTTTTTTTTTCCTCCCCTTGAGGGAAAATGTTGATTTAATGATGCAAAAGGAGAAGGGGGACATGCAGCCAGAAAGGGCCTGACAGTGCACTCTCCTGGAGTGTGTATTATCCATTTTCAGGCTGTCTCTGACACCAATGGATTTTAGTTTTGCGAAGAAACATCCAAGGTCATATACTGCTTCAGGAAACTGAGTTTGTATCCTTGAGTTATTTCCTGACCTGAGGTCCTGGTTGTTAACTTTTCCTTGAATTTTCTCCTGCTCTCTCCTATTTAAAGAGCAGTTCCCCCTTTGCATCAACCGGCTGCCATCTTGTAGTTTTTTAAGTGCCTTAAGCAATCCAGGTGCCAGCATAAGAGGTATGTTTCTAAGTCAGATTTCTTAGATTATTTTCCTTCTTGTCAGCAGTGCTTCCTGAAACAGCCATGGAATAATAACACAACTCTCTCAGGTCATTCAACCAAATTTTTATTGGCCAGTCTAGCAAGTCCTGCTCAGAAGATTCACTCAGACCTCATTCAGCTTTTTTTTTCTCGAAGAAAAAATCTCCAACAAAGACTGATACTGTTGATGTTGTTTTAATCATATTGTTTTATATTTGATATTATTTATTTTGATGATTTATTTCCAAGTTTAACTAATTTAAAAATATTTTTCCTTCTTTGCCTTATTTTAATGTTTGTTTCTCTTTTTTTGTTAATTGAAATGAGTGAAAAACTTGAAAAATTATACCTCAGAGGCAGAAGAAGTGAAAGGAAATATGTGGTATCTGTCTTGGGATTGTTTTCCTTCTCTAACCAATTTGTGATAAGATTAACATCCTTTCAACAAGTTCATTATTGCTATTGTAAAGCTGTCGTGATTGCTCTAGCAATTACAGTAAGCAACAGTTTCAACAGAGGTACAGTATACATGAAAAGTTACGCAAAGGAACGCTGAAGAGTTAGACCAGGATAAATAAACTGTTATGGTTGATGATGCAGAGAGAGGGAATGTAACGTGTTAAACTTATTTTCTCCCTGCTATAGCAATGAAAACACACTGATTTTCTTGGAAAAGATGAGGTTGTCACAGCATATACGCATACTTTTGCTGTTACTGACCTGTCTGTAGAATGAAATAAACTAAAAAAAAATACGACAAATTCAATTAAAATCTCTGGCCTGATTTTTCAGACGGTTTGTAGGACTCATGGTTAGAGGCCAATGTAGAAGCAGATGAAAAGAGGGCAGGAGCAAATAGTACAACTTGTATATGAAAGCCTGAGAACAAGGTCCCTACATTTTATATCTGTGAGTAACTCCGGGGCACTGTGCTGTGCCCATGCAAAATACATTAATCAGAAGAAAGGTAAAATTAAATAAGTTCTTATAAGGAAAATTAATAGTAATTTCTTTGTGTCTATTGTTTCTGCTTTTTCTACTTTATTTCATCTTTTCCTCTTATTCAGTCTTGAAGTTATTCTTCATTTGCTCTTACTTCTTTAAATTTTCTTGTAATGGATGATCAAATCTATTCTCTTCTGCATGATTCTTCTCAGACTCTCTCATACTGCCTGTCCTTTTTCCTCAGCAGTCTTTTCCATTGTTGTCTTACGTTTTGAGAAATAGAAAACACAATATCCAAAAGCATGCAGACCTCAAAAAGAAAGAGCTGAGTTCATCTACCTTATTTTTAACTTACATTAGTGCCAGACATTGCACACCTTTAAGGGGACACAAAAGGTGCTTCAGTAAGAAACTCATCCATTCTGAAACTAAAGGTAGCATTAAATGAATCTGTTCACTTTTTTGGATAGCTGAACTAGTTTTTGTACAGTGAACTTGACCCAGATGCTTCGTACAACTATCACTTACTTATGGGTAAAATGTAAAGTGTTTTCAGAAAAAAGAAAAATATTACTCTTTGCTTACAAGAGTTCTTTATTTAGGTCACATAAAAAGAAGGAAATGGAAAATGTTATACAATATACATGAAACGTGGATAAAGAAATGTAGTTCTGGCTGTGTTTCCAAAGATACCTCTCTCGATTCAAGCTGCAGTGAGATTTGTAGCAAGGTAAGGAGAGGGTAACGGGTACACCAGACAGCAGCTTCTTTTGGCTACATGCAGCAAAGCTCTAGGTGATCTGGATTACTTTTTCTGCTTCCACAAATGAGATAATCTGATATCGTTTTTTCCCTTTAGTATTAAGTACTGGCATGCTTTCGTGTTCATTTTCTGAGTAGAGATCACTTTCTGTTGCTGTCTTGTATGTGGAGATTATAAGGTGTCTCTATAGAAAGGTTTTCCTTGGGCAGCGTGCATGCGGTATGTGAGGAGGTTTTGATTTTTGGCATAATAAACTAAAGTTTAGGCTTTGGGATGGTTTGCTTTCTCTGCTTTATGATACAAAAAGCAATTCAGTGTGAGCCTGGACTACTGAACAGCTTGACAAATGTTGATTAAGGTGGGCAGTTGAATAGGTTGATTAGATACCTTCTAAAATTGTCCAATACATTTATCAGTGTGGAGTTGAAGCATTGCACAATCTCCTAGAGTAAAATTACAGAATTGTTTTTGTCAGCCTCTCCTAGTTGATATTCTACTTTATTATTTACATATCAGACTATCTTGCATCCACTGATTTTTCTGGGTACAGACACCAGCGTACCAATGAACCAATGGAAGTCAAAGCCCAGCGCTCAGCAAGGAGGTGGAGCGGCCGCTCCACTGGCTTCTGCTCCAGCAAAGTCTTCTGAGTGGAGTGGCCTCGACCTGTGGTGCTCTTCTCCTTAACAGAAGGTTTCTAAATATTTGAAAACCTGTTTGATGACAGCTTTTGCGGACATAATTACCTTGCTTCATCCCAGGCTGTCATATTTAACTTTTAAGTTGTGGATTTTTTTCACCAAAACTGGCCAAAGCATAAGTTCACTTTTTTACTTATTCATGGAAGGTCAAGACACACATGGATTTTAGGTAGATTTATTGTTTGTATTGTGAGACAGATTTTTAGTGTAATACAGAAAGAACTCTCCTGCTAAGCAGAACAGAGCTGGAGATAGCAGTGGTTTAGTTGTTCTCAAATACAGTTTAACCTTGCACAGCCTGGAGTACTTTGGAGTGCCTTTTACTTGCACAGACAATGTCAAACTGATTCTTTTCAGTCTCTATATATATACTTCATCTCTGTATCAATTACAGTTGCATGTTCCTGAAGATGGTAGGTAAAATCAGGAATTTGCATCAGGAAGGTCCAGCTAGGGACCTGGCACGTTCTGGTTCCTCTGCAGCACCGGTAATCTGTGAAAGCTCAGTCAAAAAAAAACAAAAAAAAAAAGGCAAGAAAATGGAACGCAGGGGGTGGATGTATTTTTATAAGCTTAATTGATCAGTCTTCAGAACTAACTGCCTGAGGTCATTAGTAAATCTAATGAAGAATAATTATCATGGTTCTTCTTTTCCCCTTTTACTCTGCAGAGGAAGTAATGATTGGGCTCAATATAATACCCATATTATTACTTAAAAAATGGTCAGTAGCACTAGAAGATGACCTGCTCTTTGTACAGGTTTAGCAGTGCTTGTTATAAACTATGAGAATGGAAATCTGGCTTTCTTTGGGAAGTGGAGAGTGAGTCCAAGCTCTATATGGCAGGTCCATCCAGACATACAGCCTGTGTTCCTTCTGTGTTATTTCCAGTTCTTGTACTTCAATGGCCATCTTTCATTCTGTTGCTGGATTGTTCAAAGGGAAAGAATGGTTTGTGGAAAAGCAAGTATATACACTCTATATAGCTATAATATTTTAATTTGATAAATATTTTGCTATATGAACACTGATGTTTCTGTGGTTTGAGGAATTGGAGAATCCCTGAAAAGAGATGGTTTATCTATTGAAAGACAGGAAACTTTGAAAGCAAGAGAGCACTCCTTGTTAATTTTCTGAAGTTGTTTTTAAGTACCCTGAATATGTTGCATCAGAGAAGTGATATTTCTTGGAGATAGCATATTTATGTTTTCTAAAAGCACTTGGCAAGATTCCTCGCTGGAGATCATGAACTATGGTAAAATGGTGTTGAGTGAAAGATGAAATAGGGTATTGGCTAATTCTCAGGAACCAAGGAACTGCCATAGATGGATCTTTTCATAACATAAAGGAGCTAAGAATGGAGTAACCCAGTAGCCTGTTCCTGTCAGAAGGGGGATTTTATTATACTACTGGGCTTCTCCCTGTCTCAGAGGTGAAAGATGGTTGACACAGAGAGACGAACGCTGTCCTGCATCCTGAAAGAATCGTACCTTCCCTCTGTATTTTAAAGATTAATAAATGGAAATGGTAGAAGGGCTTTCTATTTGCTGAAAATACAATCTGGCTGCGATTGTGGATTTTAGGGGTAAAACCACTACGTTTATTTCTTACAATTATAAGGCAAGAGTTTTTAAGCCCTGATTACTTGGGTAGATAGTTATCTGATGGAATCTGGTGTATCTCTATGCAAAGTTTGTGCAACTTTGTACCTGTTTGTATTCCCTGGGGTGCCTTTTCTGTGTGTTCTGGTTTAGTTGATTGTTACTAACAGATGTCTTCTAGGCCCAAATCGTGTAAAGTGCAGCCCATTGCTGCCGTAACTAGCTTTCAGTTTACACACAAAACCAGAGAACCCAAAGGATTGGGAAGAACAGTGCATTGTTTTCCAATTTTTGTTCTAGTATTTTAATTTATTGTATATTATTATTTCCAGGCAATTTATTAATATCTGCCAGCAGGTTTTGAATATGGATAAAGTAGGTGACAATATTGTCTGTAATAAGTGTTGCTTTAAAAAGAAATGAAGGAATTAAGAAGGTGTTTGGGGAGAAGCATTTCACAAATGAGGTTAATTATCACATATGTCAGTAAGTAGAGTTCAGTTTATGAAAAAAAAAACCCCAAACCCCAGCAGAATGAACAAAGACTGCGGTGGAAGGTAGAAAGGTACAATTAAAATAAACTGAAGAGGAGCAATGCTAGCAAGATTATGAAGTTTCTCTGCTTTTAAAATGTCTTCCGGAACGTGGCAGCTTTAAAAGTTGAAGTGAAATTAATCTTTAAACATGCAACTCCGCTGTTATCAGAAGACTAATGCCTCAGGACCATAATAGGACATCTCTTCATATCTGAGGCATAACTTAAATATATCTTTCTCCAGCACTGCCTGAGTTTTCTTCTTTCATTTTTTTTTTTCTTGTCAACAATATTCAGCCAGGACTTTTTCTTGTCCATCTGTGCAGTGTCTCACAGATCTGCCAATTCTAGCAAGCAAAACAGAATACTCCATGAGATGCTGTTACTAAAAGCTGCTAAGTTAGGTTTACTCATCATTTCACAGATTTAGGCAGTCCTTTACATGCTACAACTACCTGCAGTGTTCAGCTGTGGTCAGCTGGAGTCATGGCCCCTGCAGTTCTGCAGCTGGGGTTTTGCCGGAGCTCACAAATGCATAGCTATACTCGAGAGCCCTACCTCTTCAGCCCTTGCTCTTTGCTTTGGGGATATAAGCTGGGGACTACTATTGCTAACTACTTTCCTTGTTGACAAGAGATGGAGTCAGAGTCTTCCATTAGTTTGTAACTTTTCTAGTAAAACTGGTATGTGGCATTTCTTAAAAATAAATAAATAAATAGTCGTGTATGAGTGTTCTTAAATTGTGACATTTATGAGTTTTCATTTAATCAAGTAAACATGGTCTTGCACTAGTGGAATTGTTATTTGTTATATATTAACAGGACTAGATGACCTTTTAAGGTCCCTTGCAACCAAACTCTTCTATGATTCTGTACTGATGGTGTCACTTCCCTGACTGCAGACAGCCTGAAATTGTAGCTCCATGATGTATGAACTGCCCAGTTTTCCAAATCAGATATCTGATGTTTCCTGCCTTTATTTCAAGGTCACCTGGTCCCAGCAGAGTTAAGCCTTACAAGCAGTAAAGCGCTACTAAATGGAAATAAATGTATCTCCCTGAAACCCCATATAGTTGCATCTTACGTTTTTTTCTCTAAAGGTCAAGGTATGCTATGCAAAGTATGTTTCATGCATTATTGTGTGTACTATTCAGAAGAGGATAACTACGTTTAGAAAAAGGTTCTGAGTTGTGCTGTCAGATACTTTAAAGGACTTGAATTTTAAACTGGGGTTGGAAAACACGGGAGAATTTTTCTCAACTGTATTTTTTACAGTTAATTACTCTTGTAGGTAGAAGTTCATCATCAGAATCATGAGTGTTCTCTAACTGTGAGCCATAGTTGTATAAAGTTTTGCAAAGGCAAGAAAGGTTGGATGTAGAGAATGATAGATGACAGTATAATAAATCAGTGTGGCTGCAGAGTTTATAGGCTGTTGCTGCAGCACCAAAAGCTCATGCCATTGCACTTTGACATTTCAACTCTGGAATTTGCTGATGAGGGATGGACTGCTACAGAGCTAATCAATTAATGTTTGATCTTCGTCTCTTTCTGATACATTGTACTCAGATGTTAGTGTCTTTTAAAGCTATTTAATATCAGACATTGATATATATTAAGAAGGAACCTAAATCAAGGTCAGCTGTCTGAACGCTTGAGTTCTTAAAATTCTAAAGAAAAATTGTAACTCAGACCAGTTTCTAATCCTTTCACTTATTTGCACTTATCTCTTTAATGTATTTTTTCTTAGGTGTGAAGTGATTTTATAAACATGAATCCATTAACTGTAAATTACCACTATACTAAATCAGATTCCATGTCTCTGTGATGGATTGTGGCTTTACTCAGAGAAGCAACGCAAATGTAATTTTGTCTCTAGTATATAGACGTACTTTCCTGTTGCCTAATTTAATAATCTTTATCCATACTCAAGTTTATGCAACAAAATTCTCATACAGAAATGAATTTTTATTAAGTTACTTTGTTACAGCTTGCAGACATCTATGTGTTACTTAGAAATGTTAAAATTGTTGGCCTAAATCCAGAGCTCTTCTAGGTCCTGGCCAAAGAATGAGAAAAGAAACAGTCCTTTGAAGATGTTCCTGTGCTTTTCTTGTTTATGAGACACCCAGAGGAAAGCTGTTACCTCTCGGTAAGCTGAACAGCCTCAAAACACCAGAGAACATGCCACTGCAATGTGTTCTTTACTGCTGTGGGGTCACAACAGATTATAACAGGAGCTGTTGGAGTCCGCTGTGGGCTATGCAAACAGCTAGATATGGGAGTACCTTTACTGAATCTTTCTGCCCAGGGTGAAGAATTCAGAAGGCAAGCTAGTACCTCTCCTCAGTTCTGCTTGTGGTTCAAGAAAACCTTTTGAGTCAGGCACCTATATACAACTATATATATGAATAGGTATGTACATGATTTTATATATAAAAAAATATATAAAAGTAATAAACTACAGACCTCACAGTATCCTGTGTCCAGCAGAGGCCAAAATCAATGGCTAGAAAAGCCTATGAGACTGGTGAAGACAAGAAGCCATTCTTCCCTAGCTTCCTGTAGTTTAATGCTCAGAGACTTCGGAAGCTTTGTATTTAATACCAGCAGTGGATTTCTGTTTGCTGTATTTGTCCAGTTGCCCCTTGAACGTATTGTTAAACTTTTAGCACCCATAGCATTGTGTGGCAGGTTCCACATACTAACTGCACAATATAAAGGATCACCTCCTTTTGGTTGTTTTGGACGAGTTATCTGCTAATTTACTTACTGCTCTATTTTCTTCAATTTCCTTTGGGGGGAAGAGCTACAGACTCTGCCTGTACTTGTTCTTGGGAAAAAAAGGGAGGACAGGCAGTACAAGTCATCAGCTCTCCCTCCATGTGCTATTTAAAAACATGCCTATGTGTGGTCAAAATCAAAGAAAACATGACAGAAGGAAAATACATACTATGGAAGTGTGATGTTGTGTTGCCAGGTAGTTTTAAACATGTTGTTCTGTCAGTTCATTGGCATGTGCTCTATAGAGGGAAGGCATGTGTATGTGTGTAAATGGGGCTTTGCTTTTTTTAGGCTCCCAGCCATCCTCTTGGAAGTTCTGTAGTTGCCTTATGATGACTCAGAGATTTGAGCAAGACGGCTCTGCATGAGCAGTCCTGGGGACCACAAGCATCTGCATTTGTGAACTGTAGACAGTGAACAGAGAGTAAAGCATTAAATGCTCAGAAAATATCCTGGTCCCTCTGGACCAATAGGTTTCAACCTGTTTTCTGTTTAGTAGTCACTAAAACTGGAGATGTAGTTGCTTTCAGTGTTTAATGCAGGTCAGCTGAAGGACCACTATTAATGATTTAAATATGAATAATATGCCCAGCTTCTGTTTATTCAGTTGTGACATGGGACACTGCAACACAGAGCTTGATAGAGAAAATCCACATGAAATTACATTGTCTATTTAGCTTTTCACCTGTCTTTTCACTTGTTCGCCATCATAGGTAGATCATCTATCTATTCACTTGATGAGTGAATACAAACTGTTGATTGAAAAAAACCCCTTTTTGCACATCACAGCCTATTGTCCTGACTAATAGAGCTCACAATATAAATATAACATGAAGCAAACAGGATGGTGCAATGGACGCAGGGAGAGCACAAGGAAACAATAAAGCGATACTAAGCAACTTGGTAGACAGTAGCCTTTGTGGCACAGAGCAGTATTACTGTAGCTGTTAAGTAGCATTAGTCTATAGATTTCTATACAGTTTGGGGTGACTTTAACAAACACTGTCACCACAAGAATCAAGTCTCCCTCTTTCCTCACTCCCTGCCACTGATTCCTGTCCTCACACTACCTCCTACAATGGGCCAGCACAAGTGTTTGCATCTGTATGATAAACTGGGTTGAGAGCTGGGCTTGGAGTAAGCATTTCTCCTCCCCCCCCCCCCCAAATATTAATTTTCATTTAGATAAGCGCCTTGATTGGGGTCAGTCTGGAGCTGCCCCAGTACTTATGTCAGAATAAGAAATGGCATGGTGCGAGAGCAATGAGCAGCCAAAGCAGAGAAGAGGGTTGGGATTATTTCTGCAAGAATGCACGTGAAACAACATCCTGACCTAATTTACTAAGCAGTTAGCAAAACTGCTGCACCATATAAATTATGACAGTATATGAATTAACCTGTTTAGTTGATTGAAACCAATTTTAATCCTTTTGAAGCTAAAAAAAAAAAAAAGAATTGTATTTGTCCCTCCATCTCTATTGGATCTACATTTTGTGTCACCAGATTAGATTTGGAGAGATGAAACCTCTCTGAAGGTTGACACTGATCCTTGTCTGTAACTTATTGTTTGAAAGACAGCTTCTCTTTAAGAATCTTAGCGTTTCCAACAGGGGAGTACCAAGATCAAGTTGCTTGTATATAATAGAAATTTGCTTTGTTGGTATCCAGTTTTAGCATTAGTACAAGTATCCACGCTCTATTTTAAGTGTTTGTATTTATAACCAGTGGGACACAGCACTAAAACACATACTACATGGTAGCATAACGTTCCAGAGATCTATATAAGTGGGTTTTGCTTTACTTTGAACTTCTTGTCAGTTTGTTCCTAAGGAACTCTGAGAAAATAACAAGGGCTATCTTGTTGATGTCTTCTGCTTCATTACTGATGTAATACTGTTCTGTTTATAGAGGCATGTTTGTCATAGACAGCCAGCTGTGTTTGTGTTACACCATTATATTGATTGAGATCATTCTAACTGGACAATGTTTTAGCTTCATTTTAAAAAGCATGACCTGTTAGCTTCAGTGATTTACTCTACAATTCATCAAGGATAGTCTTGTGACAGTAATCATGAAAGAATAGTAATATAAAGAAGTGACATTAGGAGAGTTACGGAAATTTCAGTGGTGGATCTAATATGAACTAGATAGATCTTTTCAGTGGGCTCATACTTATGTAAACAAATGGATCCTAACTTGCCATCTCCAATAAAGTCAGACCTTCAAGTTTGAGATTGCTAATTGCAGTAGCTTATTAACACAGAAGCCCTAGGGATAATTAATGGAAAGGAGAAGCTTGCTTGAGGCAGCTAGTCACCTAGCAATTGCTGTCTACAGTAGTCTTCATGATAGCAGCAACTACTGATGGTCATCTCATAATGAGGTGAGTAATGAAAGCCAGTAACTCACTAGAGATTGGGAGCACAGCAGACTGCTTGCATAACACATACACTGTACAGATTAATAGTCTGTAGATATGGCTTGAACTGGACAGCAAGCACTTGACCAGAAGACTGAGTTTCTGAAAGGAGAAATAGTTTTCAGCTCTAACAGAAGGAACCTCAAAAAGAACCATCACCTGCAATGACAAAGTTAGACACTGCATGGTAACTGAGGAGTGAACAAGGCACAGGACATTCAATTTTGCAAAACATGCAAGCTCAGATAGACCTATACATACTGTTTAAGCCCCAACTCCAAAGGCATATAGATACTTCTGGAATTGCAGAATGATTTACTTATCTCAAAATGGCTATGCATAAGACTGTAGGAATAGATACCGAATTTAGCATATCCCTTGCAATATGCTGGAAGTGGGATAACTCTACAAACACAAGGCAAGGAAGGCTGTGATGTACTTTAGGTATTCCACACATGAGACACAGATTAGCAAAGTAGCCAGCTGTTAAATTTATGCAAAAGTCATACTTTGTATTTTATTTTATTTGCTTCTAATTTTTTTTCTTTTTTTTTTTTTTTTTTTCAGTCTTGTAGCTAAAATGCTAGCTTTAAGTTGATTTATTAAGGCTTTTGAATCTTTGTTTTACTGCTGCTGAAACTAATAAACTTTGGATGGTCTGTCTCCAGAGGGGGTAGAGGATGTAACAAAATTATGCAGTGGGTACCAGAAGGTACTTCCTAGAAAACATGTAGGGAATGTGGAGCTATATATTTTTCATTGAGAAGCTGGGTATAGAGGGGAATACTGGTGTTATCAAGTGTCAAGCTTAGTAAGAAGTTCCCTCTGGTGGGTGCACATCAATATTCTTTGCCACCTTCTGCAAGAAACAGTCCTGAAAAAAAACTTCTTCCTGGCTTTAAGCAACCTCAGAGTAACACATTGATCAAATAATCTGTGAAACTAGGCAGTTACACTTAAATTAAAATGTGCTTTAAAGGGTGCATTCAGCATTGTTTTACAGTTGAGGAAAAATGTTTTAGCAGGTATGTATTAGATATAAAGGAACTAGTCTTGCAGACATAGCCAGACACCATTCTGAGCAAGATCAAGTACTGGAAAATGGTAATTCAGGTTTTCAATAATAACCCTAAAATTAGACGTCAAAGCTTATATTTAAGGCTTATTGTCCAATGTTTTCAGTAGCCAGCATGAAATTATGCATGTGCTCAGGTACAACAGGATCTTCAGACCTACAAAACCTAGTTCCATAATAGCCTTCTAAAGCTTAAAATTACACTGATCCCCAAAGAAAAGAATGATAAAAATAAAAAGCTGTCTTTTGCCCCTCTATGCTTAGTAGTCTCAAACCATTTCTTAGTGTTATCTGTCCTGCTTTACCATCCTATGCTGTGTAATCTACCCTGTTTTCTTTGCCTTGCCTTGCAAGTATGGTATATAGTAGGTTCTGGGCTAGTAAAGCAATCTCCTCTCCTTTTTTGTTCTTAGGAAAGAATTTAAATCCCATTTCTCTGTTTAAAAGCTTCAAGCAATCAGAATTTTCTACCCTTTTATTTTTTGTTTCTGATAAATTTCCTTTAAGCAGACTCAGTTACAGTTTTCCAGGCTGCCTTTCCGCCTTGGACCATTTTTCTCCAGACACTGTTTTCTTACTCATTTCCCTAAACTTTTATATTTACTTGTCATTCTCGTTTCAGTTGTGGGCAGCTGCTTCGTCAATAATAAGCCACCAAATTTATTGATGGAGTGAAAAAGTAGGGAAAATGACAAATGAAATGAGGAGCCTGAGAAATGGTTGTTTGCCCTACATTGTGTGCTTTCCCTCCATCTGCCATTAAATAGCCACTGAACTATTTCCCAGGAGAGAGAGAAAAATCTTTTGCTGTTTCCTGAGGAAAATGTTGGACCACTAACCTTCCAGGATCACATCAACAGATATGAACTTTTCACCAAGCTGTGGACGAGGAAATACTCTCTAAAATTAAACTACTTTTATCTGCTTCTGTACAAAAGCATTTGCACAACATAATAAATCAGCTTGGAGATAACACTTCTCAGCAGTATGTAAACAAAAAGCTATGACAGTTCAGGTCTCAGAATTGCCTCCAGGGCAGTCCCAGAAGACACATCAGTTTCAACCATAATTTCAAATAACAGTCTTAAAGATGACATATCTCATACTTGCTGTTAGATGTGCATCTTCTGATAAAAAATCCCACACAAGTAGAAATACTCTCATTTGTACCTTTCAAGTGCTGCAAAATGAAATACTTAAGGGATGTTCATTATGGGCTTTTCTCACTTCTAATGCACTCACTGTCATAGATTGCCTGGAAAGTTTATTGCAAATGTCCACAGCTGGTTTTGGCTTGTTATTTACAGTGCCTCAGCTCTAGCCCACTTACCAGCTTCTAAGGGTTATGGAGGAACCATGAGCCTTTAAACCAAAGCAGATGTCTTTAAGAGGCCTTTCCTTAAACAGATTGAAGAATGATAAAGAATCATTCCAGTTAGAAGAACACCAACAAAAGAAGCCATCTTGCTACCTGTAGAAGAGAAATGTCTCTCTGACACTGTAGTGGTGGTGGCCCCACAAGCTCCCCCAGCTGCACGGTCCTGAGCTCAGATCTGGAGACAGTACTAACCAGCGCCCTGACGTGGTGTCCAGGCCTGTGAAATGGGCCTGTGTCTACACTCAACACTTTGCATTCCTTCAGTTTGTACAGGCTCTAACATTGACGATCAGATTCAAGCCAGGGAGTTGCTGTGGTCTGTAGTTTGTTACTAGCTCCGTATCTTGTGAGAGCTGCATGCACATGCTTTGTAGTAGTAAACGATGTGGGACTGTCATCGGCTTTAGTGACTGATGATGGAGAACTGCAGAAGCATGAGTACTGAATAGGATGGTCTGAGGGCTTTGTCTTCTCCCAGGAGACAGACATACCCCTGTTAATTTGCAGCATCAAACTGTAGACAAGCAAGGTTAGCTGTCCTACAGCCATTCCTATCATGTGTTTGTCTCGGCTGTTCTTCAAGATCTCTGGTGATGGAAAATCCAAGTTCTTTTCAGATATTTGTTTCCAGTTGTTCACCATCTTTACATTGGGAATTTTAATCTGATCTTCCTTTCTACAGCATATCACTTTCTGCCCTGTAGCGTGGCATTGCATAGAGGTTCAGACCATGTGTCTGTCTAAGCTCACATCCTGTCTCTGATTTGACTAAGTATATGTTATTTAATTTTGTACACATTGCTATATATTTTATATATATCAATATATAATTTTATAAATTATGTCTTGCAAGATATGTCATATATTATTGTTATATACTACATGTATGTATATTTTTTATATATATATGATAAAGAAGAGTAGAAAAATAGAATATCCAAATGATCCTTCTTCCTCTGAAATATTTTATCACCATCAAGTTTTAGGGACTTTGGATCTACAGGTTGCCTACTGATCCCAGACCTGAAGAGAAACAAAATACTCCCTTCCTTTTACGTCATTGCTTTGAACATTATCTATCTTCAATCTTCTCTAGATTAAACAAAATGTACCTGTGCTTTTTTTCATATCTTCCAGACCTTTGATCAGCGTTGTAGTCATTATCTAGACTAATTGCAGTTTGGTCTGTAATTGTTCTCGAAGTGCAGGGCCTGTGTCACCACAAGTTTGTGTAACCCCAGTATTATTTCATACCTATCCCACTTCCAGACTAACCTAGGCCATTCCCATCTTTGAACATGTGCTTTCTTATTCATACTTAGGTGCAAACCTTACTTCTTGTTTTCAAATTACATAGTGTTTATTTCAGATCACTTCTTGTCAGGCCCATTCAAAATCCTAACCTTGCTTTCCTCCCATTTTCAGTCCTTCCCAGAGTAAGTCTCCATGCAAATGTAAAACGTGGAGTTTCTCTTCAATCATCCATCATATGTAAGAATATATTAAATCATACCAGATATAACTCAGAGTTTCTGAGCTACTTATCTTTATACCTTGGATTGATAAACTACAGTTTTCCAATGAACTGTGCTTCCTCTTCATAATTTCATTCAGCCTCTTTCTCTAGTTTGCTTCTTAGGATATTATGTGTGACAGCAGCAGAAGCCTTACTAAAGACATATCTGGGTCCTGCCTGGTTCACATGGCCTCTTATTCTGTCACAGAAGGAAATTGGATTGTTTCAAGATCATTTATTCTTGGGTGTTTGGTGTTGATGGTCTTATTTAGCATTACTTCTTATCTGATCTCCTAGCTAATTACTAATTATTGACAGTTTGCCAACAGTGTATGAGAATTAAATTTGAAAATGATTGATTTAGCTTACATTGGATTTTTCTTTTTTTTTTTTTTTTTTTAAAACATCTGTGGCCTTTTGAGTTTTCTGTAAACTCACCCACAGAGGTGATTCAGAGGTGATTACTAATGGTTTCAACATTGTTTCAGTGAGTTACTTGAGTGTCAACAAGCAGTGGATACTCTTCTCACGCTTAGTAATTGGCCATTTTTCAAAATTCTTGAACTTCATGAGATTGAGGAGTTTGTGATTAAGCCAGTGTGGTGACATAACTCTCTCCGTTTACTTTGCTCTGAGAGTATTTATCTCTATGACTTTAATATTTCTCTTTAGGATGCTGCCAGCAGTCTCAACCCCCCCTTTTCCTCCATTCTTCCAGCCTGTGGATTTGCATTGCTGGCAGTATACATGAGTACACATGCATTTTCTCTTCACAAGAACTGCAGGCATGACGTCTGTTTTTGCATTAGTATACCCAAGTAAGGGACTTCAGTGTGGTGTCCCTTACTAAAGCGTGGTCATGAAGACAGAAGCATAATTGGATTTTGAGAGTTTAATATGTTCTAATTTCCTAAGAAGTCGTATAGTCTTCCTCCAGAGGTAATAAATTTTTGAGGGTAAGCCAAACCTCAAGTTTAAATGAGTTAACAGAGTACTCTTACACAGTAAGTTTAGAGTATAATAAACCCTTTTACATGAGTAAAGGAAAAAGAGGAGGAGGCTATCCTGTCACTATGCGAGCTCATTCAGCCTCTAGCAGCTATTGCAGACTCTCCTAAAAAGCTTTCTACTTTGTATTATAATGCTGTGGATGCTCACAACTGTTTCCCACTCCTAGACTTTCCCAGCTCCACAACATTCATAGCGAAAGTTGAGTTGAGGGTCAAAACTGGATCTTTCAGCACAGTTCTTTGAGTTCATAAATCAGAGACTCACTGTTTGACATCTGATTAAGGGAAGTCAGCAAAGGCAGAAGGCTTGCCTCTGGCTCACAGAGGAATCTGTAATGCCTAAACAATTTCTTGGATGTAAATACACCAGAGAGATAGCCAAAGATGTACATTTTAACACGAAATGGTTGCTAATCATTTTACTGCAAACACTGACACATGGGATTACTGGATAGTTCAGGAAGGTGTACTTGAGTGGGTCTTTGTTATGTGGCAGGTTTAGCTGCATGGACATAGTAGGAAATGGGATGAGCCATCCTAAAATTATTATTAAATGAAGACAGAAGAATTGTCTCTCCTTTATCTACAGAGTAGATCAAGATGACTAATTTATACCAGAATCCTACTGTTCCTATGATAGAAGTGAGATGAGTGGAATACTACCCTGTAGAATTCACCAAATCGACCTTATTGTGCTTAAAGTGGAGACTATGTGACCCTCATTGCTCTCTTGCATTTAATTTCTTATTTTGTGGAACTTCTTCCTGTAAAATGGTATCCAAAATGATGACAGTATTCCAGGTTTGGTCATGCTGGCTCTTAGTAATAAGTAGTAATTAGTACAGTCATTTAGACTGTATTTCCCCCCAAATGCATTAATAATCTGTTGCAGCCAATAGTTATTCTGTAGTCTGGGAAGGCTGAGGTTTCAAGTGGCTTTAAGAGGTGTGGCCAGAATCTGTGACAATAGGTACTAAGATGGGCAACTTTTTGATTAAAAGTAGACTGAAAAGTCCTTAGTAATGGTGAAATAAATGTAAGAACGTCAGAACATAACAGGACTGAACATACTCTTCTGGATCATCAAATTCCTTTCTCTGCTCTTGGAGGCAATCAAGTATCTTACACTCTTCTTAACAAACTCCTGAATTAATATTTACTGTGTGTATCTAATTAAGCAGAAATAATAAAGTAGAATAATTTGCCTTCTTTGTTACAATTAAACATTTATAGTCTTGTGCTGCAAGAATAATTTTTAATTACAGACCCTTAACTTTAATTAACTGTAATTGTAAATGGGCAAAACAGGAAATTTATTTCATACATATAAAATATATTGATGCAGGGAAAATGGATTACACTGAGATTCTAGAGCTCTGCCTCAGACGTGTTACAGTCCAGCAAACAATGAAAATATCTTCTGTTTCATTCTGTAATAAGTTCTGCTCCAGAAGATGAGTTGCTATCTAGGGAATGTCTGTACTTAATCTCCCATTTAAGCAATGATTTTCTTCTAAATAGAGGCAAGGAAAGAGGAAATGCCACTGGACAAACAAGCTAATTCTAAGTATTCTTCACTAGCAATGATTACTCTTTGTTTTGATAAATCATACTGAATGTTACTGGAATAGAAATATAATCGGTTTCTATCATTTGAAAAATGAAAGGGAAAGTGTTTAATGAACTAGAGTTTTTGTCTGGTTAACTGAAGTTCCATCGACATCTCAGGGGAAAATAATGACCATGATCCTGTTGAAGGGTTGTTTCCTTTCGCCTTATAAGCATCAAATGCTAGCGAAAAATTTTATACTGGATTAGTTTTGCAGGGCAGATAAAGATAAGTATTTTAAATCAATGATATTGTTATTGTCGCTTAGTTTAAATAAGATCTGAATCTACACTGAATGCATCTTTATTTTTTTGAAGGGGTTTTAAAAATTGTTATATTTTTGATGAGCTGAATTTGTTGTCTATTAATTAAGATCAGTACAAATTATTTAAATTATGTTTAGCAGTAAATGATTGCTGCATACATTATGAAGAAAGAAGCAGTTCAAGATAGATGTGGAGTTTGCCAGCATGCTGCTCAATAGGATGGTTTCTGTGTTTCAGGTTACTGCACTACTGCAGTTTGATGATTAGTTTATTCAAAACTGAGAAGCCAATGGGGAGCTCAGAAAGTTGGAAAACCTGTTTCCTATGAGTAAAAATTCCCCCAGTCGCTATGCACTTCAAAAGGTGCTAGAGACTAGCCTTGAGATGACATCTACCCACCCCCTCTGTACCCTTGGATGCAAGGCTTCAAGATTGTGCATCCAGTTGGCTTAATTGTAGCCCAGGTCAGTCTTCCTTGAATGTAGTTAATGCTTCACTCTGCTACTTGGTTGGGGACCTTTGAGGTCTGCAGAAAGGTCTTACTGGTGAAAACTGAGGCAAAAAAAGTATTGAGTACCTCAGTCTCACCTGTGTCCTTGGTCACTGGGTCCACCAGTCTGTTGAACAGTGGGGTCCACATTAATTCACTTAGCCTTCTTTTTGTTTCTAGTGTACTTTCAGAAGACCTTTTTTTTGCTGGTCTTCACATCCTTTGCTGCTTTTAACTCCAGCTGAATTTTAGCTTTCCTAACTCCATCTTTGCACGCGTATGTATTGTCTCAATGTTTCTGCCAAAAGTGAGAGTCAGGAGGATAAGGAAAAGCAGTAGAGATGTGTTATTATCATGAGTCGAGAAGATGTGGGGAATTTAGGCGATTTATCTTAGGCTAACATAAACATGGCATAGCTTATGTTATGTTAGTGATGCCAGCCATCCTATAAGAGGTATATAATCTACAGAAATGGAGTTCCTGCTCTGAATCCTGGTCTCATGGTGTCTGTTTGCCTTTGCTGCCTGTAGTGGTTGGAGAGATTAACCTCATTAAACTGAACTTAGTCTTTGCAAACTCTTCCCTTCTATGTAGGAGACGCAGCATGCCTCTTTGGATAGTATATATTAGCAGGAGGAGCTTTCATGTACACAGTCACAACACATATGGAAGGAATGGGAGAGATACTGATGGTGTAAGGACTGGGGGGGATAGAACCATGATACCAATTGGAGAAAAAGAACAAATATTTCTTGGTTATATTATCATTCTTATGGTGGTTTGGGTCTTTAGAATGAATTGAGGTGAAATTGAGGGAGCATGGAATCTCTGCGGATTTCTAAGGTGAGAGATACTGCAGTGACTTTTGTTAGAAGATGGTCATGACATCTTAACGTCTGAAGAGGCTGTGGAGAGGGAAATTGCAGTAGCCATGATGCGAGTTAGTAGAAGCACAGGCAGTACAAGTCAGATAAGGACACATATAGCAGCTGATATGCTGACATCTGCTTGTGTTAATTAAAATCTCTCAAAGCTTTTTCTTTGATAAAAGTAAGAAATAAAGATCAGTACATGATAGACACTGGTTACTTTACTCATTGCCCGCTTCTGCTGCCAGCTGAGGCAGCTGCAAAACTCACACTGAGGGAGTGTTAACACCTGTAACGGCTTTTATTGAGCAGAGCAGAAAATTGTGGAAGGGGCTTAATAGCTTCAGAACTGCTCAGAATATAATAGATTTTTTTAACTTTAATTTCATTAATTGGACTGGAGACTCAAACCTATGTGATGGGTGATTAACTGCTGTAGAACATGTCCTGCTGTCCTCTTCCAAATATCTCCTAAGAAGGAGTGGCAATTCACAATTCAGTGAACTGCCATGACATCGCATCTGTAAAAAGTCTTAAAAGCAGTACAGTCAAAGTTTTTGTATCGATTTTTTAATGAATTTGTTATGTTACATTAGAGAAACTTTAATTCTTATCAGTTAAGCTCTAAAATCAAACCATGTTTAATTAAATTTGGTAGAAGCATACATATACAAGATGCGTAACTACAGTATGTATTGTTTGCTTTTATTTAGCTCTAGTTCATTTCACTATAAAAATGTGTTTTTTCCAAGCATCGCACAATTTGGATATGCAAGGGCAATGGTAAACGAAAATCAGTCCTGATCAGTTGATCAGAATCAACTGAACATTATTTTTGAAGATGTTATTATCTGGAAAAAGAGCCTCTCTTTTTCCAGGAAGCTGTAAAACACAAGAAACACATAGTCCAATTTAAAAACCTTGGCCATAGGATTAATTTAATTGGGATATTTAAGTCCTTTATCTGTTGAGAATTGACTGTGTTGTGGAAATTAGGAAACTTGTCTATGGTCATATTCCTGCTGTGGTCATCTCTTAGAAGTTGTTCAGTGCATGAATCTTAAAAGTCAGCAGGTTTTAAAATTTCTCCCTCATCTTGTCATTACCTTCCTTCTCTTTCTTATCTCCCAGCTGATTTTCAGCCTACCAATACACTCTCATATTCCAACTTTGAAGAAACTTTTCAGAACCATATTACAGTCCTTTAAGGTATAACTTTCAATACTGGGAAGTCTGGAATCCACTTTCTCTGCTGTGATCCCTCCTTTGTGCCATTTCCAGTTAAACACTTGTAGGTATGTCTAAAGGCTGACTTCTGTTCAGTGGATTTCAGTTTTTGGCACCAGTGTTGTCACCAATGTCAGTAACATTTCCATTCTTTTAGTTTTCATGTTTTCTATGGAACCTCTCCAAGGCTGTCTTTTCAACAAATACAAATATTTTTTTCTTTTAAAATATCTGGAAATACGCATGGAAAAAATTCAACCAGCCATATAGCATATTCTCCTATAAGACATTGGCAGTATATCCATGCTCTCTCATATGCTTGGAACCCGCAGTAACTGAGACGGCCTTCACAGAGATCTTGAGGAGTAGAAGAGGATGGGATCTAACTTTTTTCCATATCATGAAATGATAGACATAGCCCAAACTAAGACTATAAACATGCCGTTGTAGCATGGTATTAGTACTGTCTGCATATTGAACAATGTTGTATATGTCAATTTTGTTATATTCCACATTCCAATCCTGTGATTATCTTGCAAAAATGTTGTCCTTTTAGATTTAACACTGTGTCAATTTGAAGCATTTCCAGTGCTGCAGAGGACTGTATCTCTGGAACGGAGAAGGCAAGAGGCAAAAACGAAATTTATACTAAAGTTAAATATAAACAATCTAGAAGAAATAATATCTTGCAATGTTACTTTTTGTGAAGACGTTTTGAGTCACAAAGGGCTGATTTTTATACTGTCATTTAAATACTTAAATTCATATTCATCATTAAGCGTTTAATGAATAAAATATTGCTCATGGTTATTATTTTGTGGGTAATACTTAAAATAGTGAAGTGTATTTGAGCATATGGATGTAAAGAATCATTAAGCCACTATTCAAAATGAAAAAAGATGAAGTTGTTGTGAGTATTATGTAGTTTAGCAGAGTAATTCTAGGAGAGGAAATGATTTACAGTTGAATTTCTATTGAGGATTGGGATCTTAGCTGACTGAAGTAATAGCCATGAATTAGATTTTTTTCTTGTTAAAGTGAATGTAGCACATTTTATAGCATTCCTCAGCAAACTTTAAGTTTTGATAATTAAATAGTTATTAAGTAATTAATTAATATAAGAGGTGAAGAATGTCTGAGGGTTTCAGTAGTAGAAGCAGAAGAACAGACAATGTTTCAGAGCTATCATGAAGCAAGAATTGGCAGGGTTTGGTGACAAGCCACTGAGTGGAGGAATAAATAGGATATCGTGGTTATGAACCATAATAATGAAAAGGATGGTGGAGGTGGGGAATAACAGCTGTCATACAATGTAGTTGATATGCTTTTATCTTGTATGGATTCAATTTATAACTGAGCATTCAATTATAGACGGCAGAAAAACATCAGCAGAGTGAAGAGGAGAAACTAGATCCAAAATGTAAGTTAGGTAGTTGTCGAGTAGCGATGGCAATAATAATAAGAGCAAGTGAAGTCAGCCTGCTTGCTTCTCTGAGGCAGAAAGAAACTTAGAGAGTTTCCATGTTTGTGTGCCCTGCTGTGCTCTGCAGTCCCTCGTCCCTCATCCCACAAAATCGTGTCATACTATGACTTATCTTCATGCTGAGCTGTGACTTAGCACGAAAGTAGACCAAGTAAAGAGCTTTGGGTGAATGGCATCCTGAGGGGATGGTGGCTTTCAGCAGGGCCACCTGAAGGCACCTAGGCTCATGTGGTGTCACTGGGACTCCTCTTACCAGCTGAGCAGATGTGGGCTCTTCTCACTGCATTGAGCTGTTGATACCAGCTGTCTCTGGACTGGGATAGTCATTACATGTCATTACTATTCTCCAGGTCATCTTTGTATTTCAAATATATACTTAAACAATGAACTTGAGACCTGAGTTTTGGGTTTGGTTTTTTTTGATACCCAGTTGTTCCAGTGAAGTCCTTCAAAATATCTGCTAGATCTAGCAAAGGTGTCAGAAAGTAGTACATTTATCCAGAGAAAATATAGTTTTGCTCTTGAAGCGATTCTCAAACTTAGATGAATGTTTTCTGTTGAAAATATTCTTGTGATCAGAAAGTGAAATATTGGCATGTAAAAATGTTATAATGCTTTCTTTTTTCTAGATTAAAACAGGAAGCACTTTTTTCATGAAGTGACCTTACATAGCAGGGGATGTGTGGGATAGCAAAAGATGATGAGAAGTTTGGACAGAAGAAGAGTGCTGGAAACCAGAGAGGGTTTTCTGTGTAAACCTGAGAAAGAACTTTACCTCTAAAACTGTTATTCTACCTATGTAACATGAAGCATAATCCAGCTTCACTAAAAATTGTGCAAAAGCTGTGGAGGATGAAATAGGGAAAAAAGTGTAGTCTTAAATTATGATTGACTAGGGCTTTTTCTTCATGTTGAAATAAAACGTAGCTGGGTACTGATTCCAGGGCTGTGTAGCAACAGTGGTTACAGAGTGCATCAAAGCCAGGGTTTATGGTTTCCCTGATGTATTAAAAATATGCAGCAGACAAATGATTAAAATATTTTTATTAATTATTTTTTAAAATGGATATGCCCTTGCATACAACAGAACTAATAATTTCTCTGCTTCCACACAGCCGAGGCAACGAGAATAGACTAGCACTGCGACGGCAGACCATTCTCCGGGAGAAAGGGAGGAGGCAGGCCAGTCGAGGGCCAGCGTATATGTTTAATGACCGCTCAACAAGTCTTTCTCTTGAGGAGGAGCGCTTTTTGGATGCAGCAGAATATGGAAATATTCCAGTGATTCGCAAAATGCTGGAAGAATGTCCCTCACTCAATGTGAACTGTGTGGACTATATGGGGCAGAATGCCTTGCAGCTGGCAGTTGCCAATGAGCACCTGGAGATCACAGAACTTCTGCTGAAGAAGGAGAACCTGTCTCGGGTTGGGGATGCCTTGCTTTTGGCTATTAGTAAAGGTTACGTTCGGATAGTGGAAGCCATCCTAAACCATCCTGCATTTGCCGAAGGCAAGAGGCTTGCATTGAGTCCTAGCCAGTCAGAGCTCCAGCACGATGACTTCTATGCATACGATGAAGATGGCACACGGTTCTCCCATGATGTTACACCGATCATTCTGGCTGCTCATTGCCATGAGTATGAGATTGTCCACACTCTGCTGAGAAAGGGAGCTCGGATCGATAGGCCACATGACTATTTCTGCAAGTGCAGTGAATGCAATCAGAAACAAAAGCATGACTCTTTCAGCCATTCTAGGTCCAGAATCAATGCCTACAAAGGTCTGGCCAGCCCTGCTTATCTGTCTTTGTCCAGTGAAGATCCTATAATGACTGCCTTAGAGCTCAGCAATGAGTTGGCTGTGCTTGCCAACATCGAAAAAGAGTTTAAGGTGAGTAGAGGGCAACAGATTCCAACAGACACAGAATTGCAGAGTTCAGTCAAAGGTCTTTGTCCCATTCTTTGAACACTAAGAGATCAGCATCATCTTCACAAATCAGCAGGATAATGTGGGAAAACATATAATTGTTTAATGAATGGGAGATTTAAGTCTTTGTAAATGTCTTACTGCTCTGTGCTGATAGTAATTCATGCTGCTTATGTAGAAGGTACCAGTGAAGTAATTTTCCACTTCCTATCAAGCAGGATAGTAAGGGGAGTCACTTTGAAGCCATGGGAGAAGCTGGCTTAGGACAGGTGAAAGAGGAGACTGAAAGAGGACAGTTTGGTAACTTATGCAAGCCAAATTACAGCATTCTACTAAATCCTCATACATTGTCATTATTTTCTCATAGTTGGACTGAAGGCTTTCTCACTTCTCACAATGTTTTACAGTTATTTACTAAAAGGACTCTAAATAATCTCATTCTTGTTCTTCTTAAATGCATTGCTTTTCTCTGGTGTTTCTATTGACTTATTCCTCTTTTTTACTTATTTGTGCCTAGTTATATGTGAAGTCTATGAAGTTAGAGACTTTTTCAGTGTAATATAGAATTTTTAATGCTACAAAAATGCATGATTTTGAAAAACAAAAATTGAGACAGAGGTATTCAAGGCCCTTAGATCCTTGAGGCATTAATGTTCTTCGGGTTGTTTTTTTTATTATTATATAGATACAATGGTGTACAACCTACAAAAATATTTACCACAGGTCATTTGTGTTAAGACAGTAAGAATGTAAGCTTTTTGCTGTCAGTAAATGCAAAGTCAGGTCTTGTGCAAACATAGGAAGTGTTAACTATGACTTAGGTTTGCCAAAATCACTTGGACTGGGTTGGTTTACCTTATGCGACCCTGCTGAAAGCAGATGCTAGTATGTGATACTGCTGTGATGGAGCAAGATATCTAGACCTCACTAGGAGGAGATCAGTCCCCTTCCAAAGCAGTAAGAGAATAATTTCCAACATTGTGTTAGGAAGAGTTTGAAGTTGCCATCATCAATATTTAATGTTAATCTTCTTAGCAGTGATACAGTTCTCAAGGCTGTGAACCCATCCCTGCTCAGCCAACCTGAGCTAAGATGTAGCAATTCTGAATTAATTACTCCTGACTTGTTCTTGTAGATGTACCTTTGTGGCACCAATCTGTTATAAGAAGCTGAAGTATTTCAGGGGGAATGTGTAAGGACTTGTTAAAAACAGCAGCTAAACAGCTAGAATAGGAGCAGAGGAGAATTTTTATTTTATATCAATAAGACCAAATTCTGTGAAAAGCATTTCAGCTTAAAACAGAGGATGAAAGTCTGCCCCATGAAGTCCCTGGCAGGAATCCTTAAGACCTCATAGACTGAGATTTCATTCAGTGCTTTCATGTACAGTTCAGAGAAGGCTATTTAAACATACTCTTGTTTCTTTCTCTTTAGCAGCTGCTGAAGATGTGAACAAAAGGACTTGATTAACTTAAAGGGGAATAAATTTAGAACAGAACAGAAAAACATTTTTCATACACCATAAATACAGTCTGTTAAGTTCACAGCTATGTTGAGATTTGTAGGGACTGTGTAGCTCTGTTTACCACAGTTGGAGTGACACAGCTAAGATTATTATAAAGATAAATAAAATCATCATCTAGAACTGTCAGCAAGAGGCGTCCTCCAAATGTGTGCTGCAGTACACAACTGGTGAGATGAACTAGGAGCGCAGTATTTGTCCCTGGTGCCACCAGGGCAGGGAATGGAGCACATGGGTGAGAAAAGGTGGGCTGGTTCAGAAAGCATGCTTCTGCAGCCTGCCCTGAAGTGCCATGACGAGGTCCTTCCTCAGCATGACCTGCTCATCCCCAAGTGACTTTTGGTTTTTTAATTCCTCTTTTGCTTTAGTTGCCTCCTCAAAAATTAGAGCTCTACTTCTAGTGTAGTGTTGTATAAAGGATCACAACAGAGTTTTTGAGGTACTGTCCCTCAGCAGAAACAGGAGGCTAGGCAAGAGACAGAGCAGCTCCATACTGCTGGGCGTGAATCACCCCAGCGCTGCTGGGGACAGTCATGCTCTTTAGAGTAGAGTGAAGGTGAATAGGAACAATGAGGAGCAGGTGCACACAGCAACCCAGAAATTTAGCTCTCCCTTAATTTAAGTTTTCACCCGGAGTAGGTGGCTGGCAACATGAGGTCTTTTGGGAATTTTTTGTAGGTATTAAAATAGTGTGGTGGTTCTGGATAAATTTTAAAGACAAAGGAGAACATTTATATATGCGTTGATGAGAGTTAACATTTACACTATTGATAAGTGATAACATCTACAATATTTACACAGGCTGGGGGCTTGACTGAGAAATACCTGGCTTAGGTTCATTGCAGGCAGTACAAAGGTTGTGTGTACAATCTGCAAGAAATGGATGCTGAGTCTGGGCTTGTTTGGTGTCCTACAAGCTCATATCTCTGCTTGAAGCAATTTATCCAAAAATTGTCACCCTTGCTTTATTCCACAAGTTTGCTACAATTATCCAGATAGTGGAGTCCCTGCATAAAAATGTGGTTTTTATAAAACTGTTTTACTCATGTTAGTATAATCAAAACAAGTATATTTTTAATGCATAAATTAGCTGGACACGGCAAATCTTTAGCTTCACCTAGAGTTTGCCTGAGCCATTTAAAGTATTTAAAACCTTGCCTAAATGAAAATTGAACTTTCTAGTAATACACTGTTTTAAAAGTCACCTGTTTTATAGTGCTGATGGGGTATTGTTGCAAGGGAGCTTCCTAGTGCAGCACCCAGTGGCACAGACAATTTCAAGGTCTTCCTCAGAAAGGGTTCATGCTGAACTGTGATGCTGGTTGCTTCAGGACTATCTTATAAATTACTTCTGTCTCCTGTCTTACACCATTGGTTAAGGTTAGAGATAACACTGACCATGAAAATGTGATTCACACAAAATAGGAAACGCCATAATCAGTGGAAACCCTATTCTCTGGAATAAATGTTTGCTTCAAACCTCCAGTGGTGGTATCTAGCATTACATGCCTGTTACATTGGGGCGCAGGTGGTTTTACAAGATGTTTTTAGGATCGTTCTTTATTAGGAGTAAAACCAGAACAAAATAGAAGATGGCTTCTAAAGGAAGACTAACTGGACAGACATGTCAAGCATAGTGTAGGAATATTTCCGTACCAAGCATACAGCTGATTCAGATTTCCTGAGTAATTCTGAGATCTTCAGGATTTTCTGAAAGCCATTTAATTTAGTTTTTTAAGACACGGCTAAGCGTGCAGCTTTACAAGGTTTGATACTATGTAGACTATTTTTATTTTGGTGGACTGTGTTTGTATTTTCTGTCATCAAAATTGTTTGCCCACCCTAGAGGTAATCTCTACTACGTCCATAAGGATGTAGATGATATCTGACAAATGTTGTCCTGCAGAGATGTGGCCTGGAGTTTTGAGAGGTACAGCTGTGGCCCAGTGCTGTTCAAAATGGATAAGATTTGCATCTAGTGCAAAGTCCACTGCAGCTATAATGGCAACATACTGTTTTACAGTTTAATGGAATGAGTGGAAAAATATATTTTTAAAATAAAGGTAGGTATGTTACTATGTTACATATTAATATAGTTATGTTTGCTATAAATTAATACCCCTAATAAAGTCATCTAAGTTTACTTTTCTGATGAGAAGCAGAATTCAATTTATCATCTCAAAGTCTGATTTTCTGTTGGGTGTTTTTTATTTCATTTGTACAACCCCCATTACAGAAATCAGGTCCCAGTCTTCATTACAGGTATTGTCAGCTCTCTTAGAAAAAAGTTCACATCACTGTTTAGGGAAGAACTGAGGCACCGAAGGAGTAAGAGCTACCTTTGTAAGGGGATTAAGTGTTTATCTACCTACTAAGATGCCTAAATCCAATGTTTAGGTCCCACTTACATTCACAGGACACTGTGAAATCCTAAATCCTCATATAGTGGTACCTGTGTTTCTGGTCTTGGCCTCTACAGTTCACTAAGCAGGGCCAGGACACGATCTAGAGCACTGCTCCATCTCATCTGTGGGGTTCAGAGTCAGCCTGCATCCTGAGAGCATGTTCATCCCAGGCACAGACTGGGGGACAGCAGGAGCCTGTGACTGGTCACAGGAGGCTGCATGGAGAAGACCCCTTTCTTCTGGGAGAAATGGCTGTGGTGATTCTCTCCTGCTCTCCTGGCCATGCTGTCCTGCTTACGTGGTCAGAGGTAAGGCAAATCATGGTCAGCAGAGGTTTTCAGAGTGACCGTGTCCTGCTTGCTGCCTTACCCAGGACACCAAGACAGCCTGAGGCTGCTCCTACTGCGAAGGTCAGGTGAATCCTCTCAGGGGCAGCCACTGTCACCCCCACCCCTCCTGTCATTCTTCTGCCCCTAGCATCTTGTTCCCCTGGTTCCTCATCCCCCACAGCGCTCACTCCTAATCATCACCTTTCTTTTGGAAGCTGGCTTTTCCAGCCACTGCTGCCCCCTTGTCCTTGGTGTGGCAAAATTTGGCAAAATTGGGGTTTTCCTAAAGTGCTGAGGAGCCCTGAACCAATGTTGTCACATGCGTAAAATAAAGCACACACATGATTTATTGCAGAATTAAGGGCTGATTCTTTTTAGAGCCTCCAACTGTAATTTAATTGCTAACTACCTCCTCAGGTCTCCCAGGACTGCTTTTTTAATTCATTAAATTTACAATTTGCAGTAAAGGAGAGAGAACTTGTGGAATTATCTGTGTGCCTTGGTTCACATTAATGGTAAGAGATGTGAAACTCAGGGAGGGGGATTTTTCTGTGTGTGTGTGTGTGATAGGCACTGAAATGTTGAGAAGAGTGCATTAATCGTTTTTGCTGTCACTACACGTTTAAGTGGACCAAGTCGACAAGGGGCAGCAGGTGGCCTGTGCAGTAGTTTCTGCAAGTTAACACACTTGATTTTTTAGAAACAAAATTGCCTGGCTAGAGCTACCTTCCCTGTGTCAGACCCTGACAAACCTTCCTGTAACAGTTTAAGACATCATCCCATCACTCCTCCATAGCCTTCCCCGAAATGATAAATTCTTCATAAGGGAATGCATCTCAAGACAGCAGCTGTGCACTGGAGAAGGGACATGCATTGCCTTCAGTCCCGTGCGGCGGCTGGGCAGAGGAGGTGACGCCGGGCACCGCCACATTCCCCAAAGCTCATTTGCTGTAACCTGACTGCCGAGGAGACGTCAGCTCAGCTACTGATCACAGCTGTGGCAGTATTTCACAGGAGGGGAAGCTGGTTTATTACATTTGCAAATGAGAAAGTAAACTGGTGGAGTTTATGAACTAATTTACTGGATGCTGATATGTACTGTGATAACTGTGTACAAGCCTAAATTCAGAAGGGTTAATTCTGCACAAAGTGTGAATGGGGGTATCTGGGTATTTTTAAAAGTGCCCATTCAGTATTTGTTTTGGTAAGTAGGACTACACTCGGAAGAAATCTTATTCTGTATTAGAATAAATTATCATATATGATTTTTGTTTTGAAACTACCACCATGGAGTAATGGTCCCCTCACATACTGTTTTGAAAACCCATGTCATACCTCAGCCACCAGAGCTGGAAAATGCTAATAAAGAGAGTGTGTGAGTGTGCATGTATATATGTATCTCCTACCAGAAGATATGCACATGCCAATATATTACAAATATATTACAATATTTTGTAATAGTTATTTATGAAGGCCAAAATATTTTGTTCCTGAATTTATTGAAAAATACTCCGTTTTTCATTTGATGTTCAAGGGTCACATATCAGTTTGGAACAGTTCATGGTACCTAATCATATAAGGGTGCATATGTTGACTCTGTGTTTTTCCTTTGTGAATCTCAAATGGCTACTTTTCCTTTAATTTTGAAGAGGACATTTATGTAAGAAAATGTTTAAACACTTAATCTTATCTGAGCTGCTGATACAAAAACTGAAAGTCAAACAGAAGGTGATATATTACTTTCAAAAATGTCTTTCTGTAGTGCCAAGAAGTCAGAATTTTGGTTAATCTCTATTGTTATTCTTCTGAAGAGAGGGAAACTAAATAATACAATAATAAAATACACAGCATGTCGTGAAATGGTTAGTTTTAGTATTTAGCTTCTGTTGTCTTGGTAGAGAAATGTCATTAAAGTTCCTTTCTCTTTTATGACAGATCTGAGCTATCTTGCTTACATTACATTATTAAAAAAATAAATCACTAGCAGTTTTAAGTAGACATACAATGTTGTCTATAACTATTTGTCTGTGAATGTTTGCACCCATCTAAGTAAAACAAAATGTAAAACTTGGATGTAATCCTTTAATATATCCAAGTAATAAACTGGTATTGTGGGTAATAAAGCACAAACATGCATGAAGTACGCCCTTGGCAAATAAATTAGGGTATTCTGTATGCTCAGAGTAATGGTTTCTCTTCCAGGGTGTGCATTACATGGCAGTTAGTATAAGGGAAGTAATTAAAAAGAAGGGACTAAACAGAAACTAAGAGTGGGAGAAGGGGGAATGCTATGAAGAACAGACCGGAACGGGGGGAAATGTGTCGCTGTAATAAAAACATTGATAGAAAGTTATTTTGAACATGAAATAGAGACTACATGAGCAGTCCTGTATGGTTGGGTGGTTGGGGGTTTTTTCATTCTTTTGTCTGGGAAAAATTCTACAATAATTTCATCTTTTTAAGACATTAATTTTGGCAGAGATCACAAAAATATCGGAAGTTGATGACACATGTATGAGTAAATCTCTTGGAAGATCTAGGCCAGGGCAATATATCTGTACACATTTTTAGCTTTAGATATCCATCTATGTCTATATCCATCTAACTCCCGATCTGTCTAGCTATATTAATCTTTCATGACCCAAACACAGCTGCAAGTACGGAGTGGTTAATAAACCGTGGATTGCAATGATCAAAATACCTTTTTTTTTCTGTTTTGACTTATGCCTTTTGGAAAACTGTGACTGAGAAGAATATCTGGTAGTTAAAGCAACAAGCAACTGAACGTGCAGTTGTAGAGCAACATTTTGGCTCACACAATGAAGTCTCATGAGATATTTGAGTAGAGAGTTGAAGTTAGAAGTGTGGTATCACCATGCTAACTGTAGCACTGCTGACACTGTTGCTGGAAAACAGCAATCAAATCTTGTGTTATTAAGCTAAAAGAGATGTTGGAAAATGAGATAAGGTTTATAAGAATAATTCAAGAAAATTCAATATATTTATCTAATTCTCAAGTAGGTTGGGAAGTTGTTTAGATGTGTTCTCTATAGGATACTAATCTTGTCCAGCTGAGATCTCTACAATGTAACTTTCTACATCTAACCTAGTTATCTAGACTTCCGTGACAGACAGTGAGTTAAAAAATTTCCTGTGCTATACATCTCAATTTGAAGTAGTCTTTAAAATATGTCATACAATATTTCTGAAGGTGTTTTTTTACTTTCAGTTGGCTCTAAGGCAAGTCTTAGAAGTGACTCAGGAGTAACTCAGGTGTAAAAATTGGTAATGTAGATGTCCAGGGTAACCAAGGTGAGACAACTCCCACTCTTTGAACATCAAGGGGTGGTGGATTCCTGATAACAAAGTGCTGTTAATCTACCAGAAAAAAAAAACCATAACAAGATGCAAACAAACTGTTGATGCTGACAGATGTGTAGCTGGGATGTAGAACTATTTCTCTCATGTTAGGTCTAAACAGCAAGCTATCTTCTTTCTTCTTTTCTTTTCTAGAATGATTACAAGAAATTGTCTATGCAATGCAAGGATTTTGTAGTTGGACTCCTTGATTTGTGCAGAAACACAGAAGAAGTGGAAGCTATTCTGAATGGTGATGTAGAGATGAGCCATAATAATGGAGAACGTGGTCGTCCCAGCCTTAGCCGCTTAAAACTCGCCATTAAGTATGAAGTTAAAAAAGTAAGTAATTATGTTGATCAAAGAGAGGTGTCATGGTAGTGGTATTAAATTGTGCTATTATTAAATGTTCATGTTTTGGTAGCCTCTGACAGTTAGATGAACATTTTAGCCATTCTGCACAGTGTATTTTACAAACAAAAGAATCCTTGCCCCAAATAGCTTGCAGTATAAACAAGAAGCAGATATTCAGGGTGGATACTGGTCACAGTGAGTATGAGAGCAAATGGCTTTAAAAAATGTGTTGCTATATGCAAAATTTGTAGATGTTTACTTTACAGTTTTAATCTATTAAAAAAAAAAAAAAAAAGATGAAAGAATTTTGCATTACTTCTGCAGCCTGGAAAAGTCTAAGATTTAATAAATACCAGAGGATAGCACAGCAGTCCTGTGCACTGCATGATAAATATTGATACACATTTTTGTCAAGCTGTTGTGTCTTACTCAGAAAGCTGAGAAGACTTAGTGAAATTGTGTGTCTCAGAAAATGTATATTTGTCTGTAAAGAGGATCAGGGACACAATCTAGGAGTAACAGTATTGTGGTTCTCACTTCTGAGGAACAGCAGGCTCCAGGCAGTGTTGAATCCAGGAGTTATTGTCCCTTCTTTGGCTTACTTTCATTTCTAGTGTCAGTTTAATGCTGTGGTCTGCATCTGAAAAGTGCTTAGTGAAACCAGCTGAGTTAGTAGCTGCACCAAGACCCTTGAATTACCCAGAAAACTTCTTCTGGATAATATAGGTGGTAAAGTTCTAGGTGACATGTGTGTAAAGCAGGGAGAAATGATTTATGTGATGAAGTTTGTACAACCGAAGATCAAGAAAATACAGCTTAGGAATATACTTCAAAAGCAGTTTACCCTAAAGTGGATCTATCTCCTGACAGAGCAGCAAGACCTTTGATAAAGCTTTTCCTACATAATGAAATGGATCAGGTCAACACTGAAAATAAATATCTCTAGTCTTTAGTTATGAAGGAAAGAATATGCCACATTTTTACATGCTAACGTAGAAAATACTTTTTTTTTTTTTTTTTTCAAAATACCATCCTTGGCAAAGGATGCAAGAAAGACTTAAAGTTTTGGAATTTCTGAAGCAGTAACATGAACATTATAAATATAAGAAACAAGTAGAGTTTGCCCAGATAAAGTTTAGTTTAGTTACCCTCAGATGGAAATTAATAGTTTTTGATGGAACAGTGTCAATAACATAATAGTTTTTTAAATCAAAGCATTTATTGTTGCTTATAGCAACATGCCTGCATGCTGGGAGATTATGCTCATCAAAGAATTTTTTCTCATACCCTTGTTAATGCTCCTTTGAATATAAGCTGAGTTGTTGCTATTCCCACATTCTTAACGCACTTCATACAGCTGTTGTTAATAAAAAATATTCTGATAGCAATATTATTTTGTTGTGCTCCTTTTCTTTGTTACAGTTTGTAGCACATCCAAACTGCCAGCAGCAACTTCTGTCAATCTGGTATGAGAATTTGTCAGGTTTACGGCAGCAGACCATGGCAGTGAAGTTTCTGGTTGTTCTTGCTGTTGCGGTGGGACTGCCATTCCTGTCTATGGCTTACTGGATTGCTCCTTGCAGTAAGGTCAGTCTGTGAAATCTTGTAATGGCCTTTTATTAACTCCTGTATCATCTGTATGTAGATTCCTGTCTGGCAAAGATGAAGCATGAGTATAAATTCCTGACATGCTTAAATAGTACTTCAGAAATGTCTTATTTTAAAGCTGAGTTAGAATGGAGTGGCTACAAGATTGCATGTTCTGACAATTGTAATTAAGACAGGTAATGCAATGTATATTAAATTAAATCACAATGGCTGAACAAGAATTGTCTTGTAGAAATTGTACTTTAGAAACAATGAGTGAAACTATTTTTCATTTAGTGGTTGTCTTAGTAGGCAGATGCCGAGGATCCTCATTTCCCATTGGTTCAGAGCTAGATGAAGTTCAAGCTGTGAGTTGATTCCAGTTACCTCATGTCATAGAGGTGCACTAAGTCGAACTAGGCAGGTGATGTAACACAAAATAAGATTTATTCTAACCAAAAGTGCTTTGATACTCCAGTGAATGTTTGTAAACCACAGGTTCAGGCTGCCAATGGGAATTAACACTACACAACCAACTTAAGAATTCTTAAGCTTTAGAACAATGACCCAAGATACATAATCACTCACCCAATAAGGTGAGGGTTCTCAACCTCAAGGAGTTACCTTGGGCAGCTTCCTGACACAAGGGGAGAGTCCCTGACGGCAGACCCGCTGCTCCGAGTAGGACTGGCTCAGTTTGTCCCCCGGCAGGACTCTATACCCTAGTGGAATCTGCCCTGTGGTCATAGATGGTCATGTCTGTTAACTGTTGGCCGAGAGCTCCGTCTATCGGCAACTGTGTATGTGACAGCAGTCACAACAAGGCAGTAAGGATGCGAAAAGTATTCAGCAGCTACTTTGCTTCAACAGTAAGAAGGACCCAGTTTCTGTCAGGGCGAGTGTACCTGTCACACCTCAAAAGCAATTTTGGATTTGGTGATTAAAATTTAATAGATAAAAGCCGCTGAAACATGAATGCAAGAAATTATACCAACCATCATCAGTTTTCTAGAAATTGAACTGTGTTGGCTTGTCAAGACAGTGCTAATACTCATTATATTTCATGAGTTTTTAAAGCAGTCATGCAGCCTCCCCTGCATCTCTTTATAATACACTGTCTGGATTCAGATGCTACCACTGTATCTGTTTTGGATGATATATAATATGAAAAGCCTTTTCACTGAAGATGGGTTACAATCTCTGACCTCTGTGAACTTCGTGTTGAATCTCTTTTAGTTGGTCACTATCCTTTTTAAATGGACACTGATGGAAAACTTCCCTTGAGAGTATGTTAGAGGGAACAAATGGGACCCTATAAAGCTTACACAACAGGTTACAGTATAACATCCATGATTTTAGCAGGTCAAATCCTGCGCACATACAATGATTCCAGGGGAAGAGGAAGGTTGAAAGAGAGAACTGAGGTCTTTGTGGGGTTTTTTTACTGTTCTCTGAGAGGAGAAAGGTGGTTGTTTTTTGTTTTGCCATATTTTTCTTTTTTTTTTTTTTTTTTTTTTTAAGTCTGGACAGTAAAAATCCGTTATATCATTTTCAATTTTCTGTATAGTGACTAGGATTTTTTGAATGCTTTATTCTTAAAACATGGCTTGAGATTCAACATACTTCAGTAATTGGTTTTCAACTGTAGCAGTGACTTATCTATTTGTCATTTTACTTTTTCAATCATTTATTGGATCTTAAAGTAAATTTAAACCATTGTACATTCTGGAAAAGCTATTTCAGAATAGCTTTTTAAAGTCAAGGTTCAAGGCACAACATCCTTTAAGGTTTCACTTCCTCTGTCACTATTTTATCATTTCATTGCATGATTTATATGTTGAATGCTTTTGTTTCATTATATTCTGCAAATGTAAAATCTAATCCACCTTTTTCACCAGTTGCCATTTCTTACCTTGTGTTTCACTCATACTTCAAGATTTGATTCTTCTGGTTTTTGAAGAGAAAAATGTTCACTGTTTAACTTCAGGTTAGGATGGCTCCAATACAGAACATGATCTGCATCAACAGCGTCCATTCTTTGTAGGAATTGATGGAATTTTATAAATCTCTTCTCCTCCTACCAAGATAAAGTACCCGTTGTTCTTCTTAGTTTGCCACTGTAGGGCATAGTGACAGAAGAGAGAGAAAATACTCACAGTATTTATGGTGAAAATAACAGCTTTCAGTGGAGTTATTCTGACCCATTTCTTCATATTCTCATGCCATGTCTCTGAGAAAGGCAAAAATATCTTTATGACATTTCAACATCTCAGTCAAGTTACCTGTGTAGCTGACTGGTTGTCTCTTTAGTAAAAAGTTAATCTGAGCTTAGGCCATAGGTACTGAATTGAGAGTTTCATATCTGGAAGAAATTTCATAGAAATATGTGGACAAAGTCATGTTAATTTGGCAGGAATTCACTGGTGTCAGATGCCAAAAGGAATTAAGATTGCCTCTTATTTAATGAGTTTCAGCCAGCAGCCCGCATGGAGGCACTTCAAAGTTTTGTGAACTGTTTGCATTTCTATTTGGTAATTCAGTCTAACTGCTGACACAATTAACCCAAAGCTACTATTTTATTACTTGACATTTTGGAAGAGTAAATATTTTTTTCAGTTATCTCCAAGAATCTCTGTGTCTATGCTGTTCAGCTGTAATTAATAATAGAATTTAGATTTTTAGCTTTCTGAATTTGTAAGTAATTCAGTCAGACCCTGGCCAAGATGAGGGATCTGAATTTGAGATTGAGTCTTCTTTCGCTGTTCCCCACCACCTGGGGTTGACACTTCTAAAAAAGTAACTTGATAAGTCCCTACAAGCTCTCTAGCAGCATGATCTGAGGGTTACACACATTCCTCTTTTGCACTGTGGTAAAGAAATTGAACATTATGTCCAGTATATGAGGAGCTAGGAAATTTTCTTCCTAAAAAAGTATATGCATTATCTCTTTTTTGTGTTAGCAGGCCTTTTCTCCTTTGTGATAGATTTGCTACTTGGAATCCTATTTTATCATTTCTTTATCAATGCCATACTCCATAATGTTACAATACTGATTGTTTCTGCAGAGTCACAAAGGTGGAATAATGTGAGTCACTGACTTCAGTCCCCAGCAATTTCAGGTGACCCTATATACAGACAAATACATATCGAAGTATCCACAGTATATTTTATATCTTGCCCTAAGCCAAACCAACCAGTAAAAGACTCTCCAAAACTCTATAGCAAACCAAAGACCATAGCACAGAGGATCAGAAACCAGAAAAAAAAACCAGAACAAACCCCAAACCCACTTAAATTACAGAAAGAGATACGGAGCATTTAGAAGATCATGTCCTTGGTCTGTGCAATGGGAAGGAATTTATTACCTCAAAATGCACAGTGAAAGTATATTACAGAGGGACTCTAGCTTATAGAAAAGTTGAAATTTGCAAGATTATGGCATTGTCTTTACATGTTGTTCTTTCTTTCCCTGTTTCATATTTTCTGATCTTTATCTTTTCCATAAAGAGATTCAGAATTGTAAAAGTGTCATTTCAAGATTTTGTTGGATCACTGTTACATAGCAATGCCATAATAACTTCCAGCATTTGTGTAATGTTCAACCATAGTCAGTCCTGCTTCCAGGAAGATTTTACTATACATATGTAAAAAATACTTTTCTGTCTCTTTAGAAGGGGTGGGAGGGGGGATGTTAGGAGTCTGGTCTTCTAAATTTTGTATTTTTTGATCAGGGAATATATTAACATTACCTCCTTTGGTATTTTTTCTTCTTTTCTGGCTATGTCTCTTTCTGGCATCTGTCTCCTAACCCATCTTTGTTTGTCAACACAAGCATAATGCATTTAAAAGGACACTGTCAAGGTGCTTTATAATTTTCCAGCTCTGCTTTATTGTGTATTGTTTATGACTGTTCCTTCCTACCTTGAAATAAATCTTTCCCCATGATGATTACCTGTGCTCTTTGTAGTTCACGCAAAATAATTGGTTGTTGATGTTCACCTCATGAGGCTGACAGAATATTTTATTTAATAAAAGATAAATTACTTTTATTGAGTGAGAAGCATAATGAATGGCATGGGATTGCTAAATAACATAAAGGAGAAAGAATATCAAATTTTGTGCTGGCTAACTTTGACAGTGTTCCTTTAACAGTATCTTGTTTTTATATTTGTCTAGTTTTCTTATTGTTATCTGTATTTGAGACCTTACCGTTGCATTCTTGGCTGCATCCTCTTATTCTGTGTTTCTTTACAAGCTGACTGTAAGGGCAGCAAAATTCTGACTTGGATGTTGAAACAAGTACAGCAAAAATACAAATACCAATACCTTATCTTTCTGCTTTCCCCTCCCTTTTCCAGACCACAGATTGTTATAGATTTCAGCTGAGATCCATGACACTTGCTTTGAATTCTTTCCAAGGAATTTTTGTCAGATACAGATACTGCCTTCATCTAAAATAAAAGTGTGGTTTTCTGCAGCTGCCAACTAAGTGAACAAGCTAAGACTTTTACTATTAATACAGGCACTCTCAAAATTAAAGTAAATAATTGCTAAAAATTCAGCCTTGTGTGAGTTTGTATGGAACTTCTAGGTTTTTTGTGTGTTGCACTAAACCATTTTAAAGTTGTTCTTAGTTGTGACAAAGGAAGGAAGGAAATCTTTTGAGGCTTCATGCCTTTTTTTAAAAAAGAAGATAAGTTGAGAAAAATGCAGAATAACTGCTAAACTGAGTATCATGTCAGTCAGGAAAGAGTTCTTTAGTCATAGTTCACCCCGGTGATAATTTAATGCTTTTAGTAAGTGTCAAAATCTCATTTTTTCTTGCCTCGTAAAGATGACTAGCATGTAAGAAATTCAACAACTATAATACATTTTTCTCTTGATTGCCTATAGTAGACATAGATTCACCAAAATAATTACAGAATTATTTCAAAACACTGAGTTAAAACTACGTATATAGTGAAACTGATAGTTTATCTGTCTGAAAACAGCAAATAAGTAGAAACTTTTAAAGGTGACTGTCAGCATGGCGTCATAGTATACAACTTGTTCCGAATATTTCTTCCTATGTGTTATTGACGTATATATTTCTCTGTGTTACTGTTGTTTGTATACGTTTTTGTTTTGGAAGAAGGCAATGCAATATCCTTGTGTTTCATAACCTCTGTTGCAGCTGGGAAGGATAATGCGTGGACCATTTATGAAGTTTGTAGCCCATGCAGCCTCTTTCACCATTTTTCTTGGTCTACTTGTCATGAACGCAGCTGACAGATTTGATGGCACCAAACTCCGACCTAATGAAACAACAGGCAATGTAAAACAGCTATTTAGGATGAAAACATCCTGTTTCTCATGGATGGAGATGCTCATTATTTCTTGGGTAATAGGTAAAGATTAATTTCCACTTGTATTTGTATTGCTGTGATTCCACTGAGGCTGGACCAAATTTTATCATTTGCTATTAATATTATGTGTAAAAATTGCAATAAAGAGAGCTCATTCAACTGGCTGCAATCCCACATTGGCCGCATGTTTCTTATTGGATGTCAGTAGGATTCACATGTGCCTAGTTAATCACAAACATTCAGGTTGACTTAGGTGGAATCTCCATCATCTGAATATGAATGGGTTCCGTTTCATGAATATCAAAGGAGAGTGTCTGCCAGTTTTCTGGATTTTTTTGAGTCTGGCTGTGTCAACTCCCAAGGGGAATGATTTCCACATCATGCACCAAATTTTTTTTGCATCCAATTGTCTCTTTCTGTTAAGTTTCTCTTACTTTGCAAGTATGCCTGTAGAATTAATAACATGTAGCTGAATGTATTGTTGACAATATGTATTATTGGATACAGACCTCTGAACATTGAGCAGTAGATTTTTCCATCCCAACATAGGAATGAAGTGAATACTATGAATAGTACTCTGAGCAGACCCATTCAATTCAGCGATGCAGTACTAGACATAAGAACTTGAATAAGGACCCTCAAAAATATATTAGCTATCTGATTCTTATTTACAAGTCTAATACCATTTATTCCAATGGGATTTAGATGCCCAGATATTTTCAAGATCTGGGTTCTGGTGGTTAGTTAAGTCAGTAATATGGGGGAGTTAAATTCAAGCTAAGTAAAATCTGTTTTCATTCAAGAGGTTATGCATTTAAAATATTGCTTTTATGAGCTCTCTGTGATTGAAACGGGAGCTGTTTGTACACCAACTAATTCTTATAGCCTCAAAAGACACTGACAATCTATTTATTTAATCATATAGCTTTATATAAATTAATATAATGGGATGTTATGGGAATAATATGGCACTTACGTTTCCAAATATTTTATAAATATCGGTGTTTTCATCTGATAATAAAGGAGTAAATAATTTTCCAATTTGAAGTTCTAGTTTGCTATTTTAATCTATTTTTATTTCAGTGTCATGCATAAGATGGTTTATGAAAGATTAATTCAGTGCATACAGATGTAGCACTGAATTTAATTACTGTAATTAACAATTGTCCTTATCTGAAAATGATGAAAAGTTCCTTCAGACAATTCGATAAGTGCAAAAAATAGTGACGTTATTCCAATTCAGTTTTTTATTAGCTCTCTTTAGAATCCTAGAAATGTAGTTCATGATTAAATAAATTTTAATTTAGGAAAAGGATTTGTTCAATAAAAAGGATGACATAAACTAATACTGTACTTCTATATTTTGTTATAAGGGGGAATAATTGGGAGTCGAACAGATACCTTTGCTCTGTTGAAGAAGCATTAACTGATTCTTACTTTCATGCTCATTTGTCACGTATATTTGCAATTTCAGTAAAATAGACTACACCCAGGGTACTCTGCAAATAAGAAAATGTGCATTCTGCTATTAGTTCTACCACTATATGATCATACCAGAGCATTTCTGCTCATTCAGTTTCTTTCTGTGTCTGTAACAGATGGTAATACTCACAATCCGTTATTTTTGAAAGCTTTTTTAGTTGTACAGGAAAAAGCAGTATGACAGATCGTTATTATTACTCACATGAGAAAGAAGTACTGGAATGTATATGAATTGGCAGGTTCAAGGATTTAATTTGTGTTCGAACTGCCACTGACCAAAATGGTTTTGAGTTTGACTGCAACCAAGAGCCTATCTTATACATAATAAAATATGAAATGAAACAAACATGAAGATAAAAGAACACAGTTTTCTCTGTTCTCTCTTTTACAGGCATGATATGGTCTGAATGTAAAGAAATTTGGTCTCAAGGTCCAAAGGAATACCTTTTTGAGTTATGGAATATGCTTGATTTTGGTATGTTAGCAATTTTTGCAGCATCATTCATAGCAAGGTTTATGGCATTTTGGCATGCATCCAGAGCCCAGAACTTCGTTGATGCAAATATGAAAGATCTGACAAGTCCAACACTGGAGCCCAACATAAAATACTACACCTTGGGTGAGTTGACTGTACATGACTAAGACTTACTTCTTGGGCCAAGATGAACTGATTTGCTGTTAATAAGTCTTCAATACTTTAGTTCTACAATGTGCTTCTTAAGAAATTCACAGAATCACAGGATCACAGAATCACAGAATGGTAGGGTTTGGAAGGGACCTCTGCAGACCATCTTGTCCAACCCCTCTGCTTGAGCAGGCACACCCACAGCAGGGGTACAGGAACACATCCAGAAAGGTTTTGAAAGTCTCCAAGGGAAGGAGATTCCACAACCTCCCTGGGCAGCCTGTTCCCCTGCTCTGGCACCCTCGCAGTCAAGTTTTTTCTCATGTTTAAGTGGAACTTCCCGCATTTTGATCTGGCCCATTGCCCCTTGTCCTGTTGTTGGGCACCACTGAAAAGAGTCTCGTCCCATCATCCTGACACCCACCCTTTAGATATTCATAGGTATTGATGAAATCAAGTTCACACCTCTTCTCTTTCTCATCCCTACTATTTGATTACATTCCCTTGGCTATGCTCAGTCATCTCTTCGGGCACTGTTCTAGATATCAGGCACTGAAATGATCTAAGATGAAAATTACCCCACTGTCACCCCACCCCTTTTCAAGATTATTTTAATCCAGGTCATTTCATCTGTTCGGTTACCTGCAATGCTACCCTGCAAACACTTGTGTTGGCGTGACTGCAGATGTGAAGTACTGTAATGCAGGGGCAGAACTAAGCAGTTAGATGCAGGAACTTCTTAAACCTGCTTTGCCAACATAATCAATATATCTTTTATATATTCTTTGCTCAGAGACTGTTATATTATTTTAATATTTCTCAATCCACTCTCTTTACCAGTAAGAAACAAAAATGTTAGCAAACTTGCTTGGCATATATGAGAAATGGCTAGGAGCTATTTTGCCCATATGAGAAAAAATTAAGCTCTGTTTACTTGTATTCACTCTCACCACCACCACATCTCTCTTCCTTTTATTAAATATTTTTCTCTAGATACTGAATTACATCAGTTTCTATCTCTATTGTATGCCTCAAATACTGTTTCTGATAAGGTTGCATTTCTTCATTATCCAACCTGTAGACAAAGCAGAGCAATAAATTTACATTCTGAAACCCATTAAACTATAGTCTAATAAATTTTACTAGAAAGATACAAATTTCACATAAGTTATAAAAACAGCTATTTAAATATTAATTCAGTTTTCGGTAACACCCACTTGAATAATTTGCAACAGGGACTGTTCATGTTCACAGGTTCTGGATATGACAAGCACAAGTCTTGTAACTCATTTATGCTATATAAGACTGTATCATCTAGCAAGGCAGTTTCTGTTGACATCAGTCATGAGTTGTGACTTTGTTATGCACTTAAGCAGAGTTGAGCCATTTTTAGTGTATAGACTCATAGAATCATTTAGGTTGGAAAAGACTTACAAGATCAGTGAATCCCACTGTTAACCTAACACTGCTGAGTCCACCACTAAACTATAGCCCTAAGCGCCACATCTACACATCTTTTAAATACCTCCAGGAATGGAGACTCAATCATTTCCCTGGGCAGCCTGTTCCAATGTTTGATAACCCTTTTGGTAAAGAAATTTTCCCTAATATCCAACCTAAACCTCCCCTGGCACAACTTGAGGCCATTTCCTCTTGTCCCATTGCTTGTTATTTGGGAGGAGAGACCAACACCCACCCCACTACAACCTCCTTTCAGGCATCTCTTCTATAATGAAAAGCTCAGAAAGCTGGGACCATTCAGCCTGGAGAAGAGAAGGCTCAAGAGGGATCAGGTATATAAATACCTGAAGAGAGGGTGCAAAGAGAATAGAGCCAGGCTCTTTTCAGTGGTGCCTGGTGACAGGACCAGCGTCTATGGGCACAAACTGGAATACTGGATGTTTTCTCTGAACCTCAGGAAACAATTTTTAGCTGTGAGGGTGACTGAGCACTGGCACAGGTTGCCCAGTGAAGTGGTGGATTCTCCATCCTTTGAGATATTTAAATGCCATCTGGATATGGTCCTGGGCAACCAGCTCTAGGTGGCCCTGCTTGAGCAGGGGTGTTGGACCAGATAACTTCGAGAGGTCCCTTCCCACCTCAGACTTGCTGTGATAATACAGCTCATCTGGAAACCTAAAAGACAGCCGTTTACTAGCCCATACTGAATCATCTGCCCTCTTTGACTTTAGTTATCCATGAAATCTGAGGTAAAGCTAACATAGGTATGTCTGCGTATGTGAAAATGTGCGGTCTTTTGCCATGCAGACATTTTCTCATCTGAATGTAGTGTGTAGTAGGCTTTACAGTGAGGAGCTCAATAAACAAAGGAATATGCACATACCTACAAGAAACACACAGCAGCTAACAAGGCAATGAATATGTGCTAACTGAGCCTTGTTATGCCTAAAATCAGTCATTCATTACTTTGTCATAATACATGAATGCTGGCATGGCAGTAAGTTCCTTGAAGAATATAATTTTCTGATACATTATTAAATTGTTATTTGTTAGTTAACATATCTTTTTTTTTTCCAAATGCCGGTGATTGCCTTCATTGCATTATAAATTATTCGTTTCACTTTTTGGCATTTACAGTAGAATAAACAGAGATGACAACACTCTCCTGGGATGTAGGAAACCCATCCCAGGTTAACCTCTTCTCTTTACCTGAAGCACAGTAGTGAATTGAACTTAAGCCTCCCACCTCATGGGGGAATGCCTTAGTCTCCATCTAGGAAGTATCCTGAATGGTATTGCTTTGGATTTCTTCTTCACTTTTCTGTAAACATTTTTAAGTACAGGTTTGAACCTGAATGTTCCCCTCTTCAGTTAAATCTGTTCCCTATCAAACAGCAGTATCATTCTGTTATTCTATTAGCTTCAACAGAAGAGACTGATAGAAATGGTGATAGAAAAGGTGATGGAAATGGGTGTTCAGTGTATGTCAGGAAAGGGCCATTACCATTTCACTATGAGCAAAAAGATGGAGTAAATAGAAAATTGGAGAAACATTGTTTCCACAGTTTTGGAGTTGTGGGTGGCAGGTAATGTTTCCAGATCCCCACATCCAAACAGTTCATTTTGGATAGCTCAAACAAATCACATTTTACTTAAATTCTCTAACAGGCAGGGATTTGACTCCCAAAAAGTTACTTCAGTGATCTTACAGCACACCTTTATAATCAATGGAGATCTAAATACAGTGAGTGAGCTGTGAAATTGTTTTAGTGCTACCTGGCTCAATTCAATTGGCCAAATTAAGTGTCTAGTGCCATTTGAATTGCCAGGGTGCTGGTCCAAAAAGTCCTCACATAGATCTGTACAAATAATCTTGGATATCCTGGGCATCTCAAATGGCAATGGATGTCTCTGTTCGGGTATCTGAACCAAGGCCCAAGTGCTTACTATGCTGCAGTGACTATACATCCCATTTGGGTAGATATCTGTAGACACCTTAATCTCAAACTAAAGCCCGCTTGTGGTTTCTTCTAATTAAAAATTACTCTTCTGATGAAGGTGTAAAAAGAAAAGAGTAAAGCATAAGTAAAAAAGTAAAAAGCTTCTCCAACCCTGGCATAGTAGATGGAATAATATCCGACTTCTGTTTCAGTCTTAACAAGGTATCTTCCTTTCCTTCGCTTTTGTTTCTAGCAGCACCTTCATGTGAGACATTCGCTGAACACTGTGGCACTATTTGAGCAGTCATACTTGGCACATGGAAGCCCAAGTTAATCCCTACGTATACACAGCTCTCAGTGAGGACGTAGATTTTCTGTGTGTTTTTTAAGTTTGAAAGGGTAGAAAGTAACTGCTCCTTACTTTTAGACAGCAAAGTCTTAGAATTCTTCTGCAAGTGAAAGTTGCTGAAAATTCATGATGCAATGCACAATAAAGGAAAAAAACCTATGAAGACTGCATCTTATCTGTTCCAAATTTGCATAGCACCATTGTATTTAATTTCTGTTTAGCTTGACTTGTTCATTTTTACTCACCAAAAGAGAGTACTTCAGTGAACAGCCTGAGGTGGACTTTGAAATACTGACCAAAATTCTCATCTTTTGTTTCCAGCCAGAATAAACTGGGATCCATCTGATCCTCAGATTATATCTGAAGGCCTGTATGCAATTGCAGTAGTATTAAGTTTCTCCAGAATAGCCTACATCTTGCCAGCTAATGAAAGCTTTGGACCGCTGCAGATATCACTTGGCAGAACTGTGAAAGACATCTTCAAGTTCATGGTGATATTTATCATGGTGTTTGTGGCTTTCATGATTGGCATGTTTAATCTCTATTCCTACTATCTGGGGGCAAAACAAAATGAAGCATTCACAACGTAAGTACAAGTGATTAAACTGCAGTGATGGTGGGCTGTTTTTATGGCAAGTCGGTTGCTTGCATTCTATTGTTTAAAGTTTACTAATTGTTTTATAAGTTTTGCATCTCTTAAAAATTTCCTTGCCTTGGATTAAGTAGTAATTTTCTCTCTTGGTATGTTGCTTAAAGTATATATTTGAAATCAGAGGATGAGCTCTTGATCTCAACAACACTATGATAAATCAGTAAAAACAGGCTGGGAAGGTGAGAGGTAGTTGGCCTTTACATGAGAGAACAGCAGGAATACTTGTACCTCTGCCTAGGGATAGTTGATGAGCCAGCGAGAGCTTATAGGTCAAGATTAGAGGGCAGATGAACATGGGTGATGTTGTAGTGGATGTCTGCTACGGAATGCCTGGTCTAGACAAAAGTAGATGAGGCCTTCTTCAGACAACTGGAAGAAGCCTCACACTTGCAGGCTCTGGTCCTTATGGGGATTTTTAACCACCCTGATGTCTGCTGGAGGGACAACATGGCAGGGCACAATCAGTCCAAGAGGTTTCTGGAGGGCATTGACAATAAATTCCTGACACAGGTGATTGAAGAGCTGATGCAGAGAGGAGCTTTGTGACACCTGACTTCTACAAAGAAGTAAGAGCTCCTTGGGTACGTTAAGGTTGGGAACAGCCTTGGCTGATTATGAGATGGTGGAGTTCAAGATCCTGAGAAGAGAGAACAAGGCAAATAACAGGACCACAACCCTGGACTTCAGGAGAGCAGACTTTAGGCTATTGAGGGAATAATCTCATGGGATAAGGCCCTGAAGAGAAGAACAGTCCAGGGAAGCTGATTGATTTTCAAGAATTGTCTTTTCAGTGCCCAAGATTGGGCCATCTCAATGGGCAGGAAATCAAGCAAAGGTGTCAGGAGGCATGTATGTATGTGAACAAGAGTGACTGATGGGCCAGCTGGTTGTGATGCCACTCAAAAGGACCTTGACAGGCTGGAGAAATGTGCCAACAGATACCTCATGAAGTTCAGCACAGGGAAATGCCATGTCCTGCCCCTGGGGAGGACTGGGAGGTTATCCCTGGGAGGAATAACCTCAGGCACCGAGACAGGCTGGGTCTGACTGGCTGGAAGGCAACTTGGCAGAAAAGGACCTAGGGGTCCTGGTGGACACCAGGTTGACCATGAGTCAGCAATGTGCCCTTGTGGCAAAGCAGCCCAACAGCCTCCTGGGCTGCATTAGGCTGGGGAGGCTTATAAAAAAACAGAAATACCTCAGACCCTTTACATAGCACTGCACATATGTCAGATGACTTGTCAGTGCAATCTGTTGTTCAAGGATTTCAGGACATAGGCTGGGTCAGACCCTGGGCCATCACTGGCACTTCAGAGTGCAGCGTAGCAGCTCCCTGCAGCATGTGGGAGCAAGGCTGGTTCCTCCAACTTCTGCTGTTATCTGTAATTGAAGCAGACTAATAGCTACAGTGTGATACACATGATAAATTACTTGTCCTTTGATTCAGACAACTCTGTATATTCTGACCAGTCAAAAAAAATTGAATCCCTATTTTAAACTCTGGCTCTCCGTAGTTTCCGATGGCAATAACCTATTCAATCTTGAGAGGAGAAAATATATTCCTTTTTTTTTCAATTCTTTATTTCCTCGGCTATTCTTTTTTTCTTCTCCCACCGTAAGAAGAGAAATTCTGAATTTACTGTGTCAGGAGTTATTTGGTATACATTTGTCATGCCTCTCAATTCTAGCTGTGATTTTAAGATAAATCACTTGAGTGGAAACTCATTCTTTTCTATGCTCTGCGGCCCTTGCCCACTTAATTTCCATCTGTCACAATATTCAAGGTATAGCTGTTATGAAGTATACTAATTCAGGAAGCAAACTTGGCCACAAGGGAAAAAATTGTTACTACTTTTTTATTATTATTGGTTCACACAGCAGATAAAGTACAAAAACCTACAACTCGCAGATGGAATACTGGTAAAATACTATAAGCAGAGAAGTAAATTCATGACTAAAAATTACAAGTTTCTTTAAATTTTTTTTCTTAACAATAACACAGTAAAATCAAAATGTTCTTTGCAATGCTACTGTATTTTTGGGTATGGGGAACTGAGATCTCTTCATCAAAGCAAGAGAAAATATGTCTTCAAATGATTGGAGATAGGAGGTTTGGACTTACGTGTATATATATAAACGGATTAAGAGGAAACACATGCATTCAAATGAACTAACCTGACAAAAAAACAAGTGTCACTACACCATAGCTTATTACCTTTACCCTGGATTTGTGGAATAGTGAAAACTCAACTGGGGGATTATGGTCGGTGAGACTCAGTTTTTGAAAAATGCTGATTTGCAGTCAGAGATCCTATCTTCTTCACAGTTTCAGAATGTTAGTCATATTAATGGTGAAATAATTTGTGCTAACTGAACTAATGGTGCAATTAAAAGAAAGTATTTACAGATTAATTATTTTGTTATTTATGTAATCACATTACTGGCAAGTATGTGGCATGTAGATTAAAGTAGTTAACAAGTGAATCATTGTAATATTCTTTTGAGGATGTATATATAATTCCTAAACTGAATCAGATGGTTTTATTGCCAGTTCTAAATATTAGGAATCTTATATTATGAAACAGCCTGTACCTATGAAACGAGACCGTCTACTTGTCCTGCATAATAGCACTATGGTAGAGTTCTACATTACGATAATGAAAAAATTTTTACACTGTATAAAAATGGTAACTGGCAATTTATACAGTAAGAATATACAGCTTTTCTTCAGTAACATATTCTCGTGTTCAATTTCTCCTTTTAGTGTTGAAGAAAGTTTCAAGACATTGTTCTGGGCTATATTTGGACTCTCAGAAGTTAAATCAGTTGTCATCAATTATAAACACAAATTTATTGAAAATATTGGTTATGTCCTTTATGGAGTCTATAATGTTACCATGGTCATTGTCTTACTGAACATGCTTATTGCAATGATCAACAGTTCATTCCAGGAAATTGAGGTAAAAATAGCATTTATCATGAAATATCACCACATTTACTGTTATAGCTAATTGTCTAAATCTCCTGGAAAATCTTCCTTGTTAACGTCTTATTTAAGAAAAATAACACGTAGGCTTTTGTAATATATTAGGAGAAAATATTAATTCCACTGTACATTTTTATTTTAAAATACCTGGAAATTACCCAGCTGCTTGTGCTTGTAATAGTAAGAACTAGACTGGATGAAGAAACTGCTGTTGAATTATGTTATGTTCCTGAAGAGGATGGGCTACATTGTGTGACTTTGTGAATCTTTCATTTGCCTCATTTGTAATTGTTATTTGGGTAGTGTCCATCCTGCTGCAAGGTTCCTATGTCTTGACCTTGCACACAAATCTATAACATGCTGTCTTCTTCCTGTATTTAAACAACTGTTGCTCTAGTCCTCTGCAGTGAACATAACTTTACTTGACAAAGTAATCAGCAGGGTTACTGAAAATCAGCATGAACTTTTGCATGCCATGGAAAACAAAGAGCTAAATCATTATCATTGTTTAGAAAAAAAGGAAGCAGATCTCCAGGAGCCATCCTGGCCTTTCCCAGGTGACGCCCGTGCCACAAAGCAGCAGACTCAGGTTGTTTGGCACTGCTCTGATCCCAGGTTCTACACTCTGGTTGGGGCTGTAGTGTTGTCCAGCTTGAGCAAGAGCAACACACATTCTTCTGACTCGGGAGGCCGCACAGCAAACTGTCAGATTCAGAGCAATAAAAAACAGGCTATTATTGAAAAATATGGTGACTGGGTAGAAACAGCTTCTAAAAACAGCTACAGCAATATCAAGTCATGTCCTTGAACATGACATCAGTCCTTTCTGCAGAAAACCTTCTTGAACTTTACTCTAAAGTGAATGTTTTGGTTATCGTAAATGTTAAGCATAAACCATGGTGAGGATAGCATACCTGATTTAATCTTATATTCCAGCAATTGGAATTAGGTAAGAATCACTTAATCTTATTTAACTTCATATTTAAAGTAATAGAGTAAAATTTTCATCTAAAATTCTGATACAATGTCTTCTTCACAAAAAAGATAGTAGCTACAGAAGAGACCAATCAGATAAGAAATCAGAGCTGTTAGTCTTATTGAGGGATTTTCATTTTTGTTAACAGAGGAATTTTCCATTTTGTTTACTGAGCGTGACAATGTTCCAAGCAAGCTACTACTCAGTCAAGCCTAAAGCTCTAAATTGGGCATTGTATTGTGCGCTTTTAAGTCAGAGCTTTCATTTTTATCAGTGTTTACAAAGAACACCAAACGAAGAGGTCTGTCTTCATGATCCTATATTGCACTCTATTAGCACTCACTCTGGAGTAACCAATATTTAAATCAAATCCACTTTGTTCTTCTGTAATTGCATTATTTTAAATGGATTACTAAGACCAGTTCCATTCATTGAAATTTGGTTTTCACAGATTATGAACAAGTTCTTGTTCTGCTTGACATGAACTTCAGTCAATTACATTCAAAACACATAAAGTTTAGCTAGAGCATCTTTAATAGTCAAGGTGGTATTAACAGTGTATTAACAACTGTGTTTCTGTCTTTCAGGATGATGCTGATGTAGAATGGAAATTTGCAAGGGCTAAACTTTGGTTTTCTTACTTTGAAGAAGGGAGAACTCTTCCAGTACCCTTCAACTTAGTGCCAAGCCCAAAGTCTTTGCTGTATCTCCTACTCAAAATCAAGAAATGGATTTCTAAACTATTTCTGTGCCAGAAAAAAAGCTTTCAGGAAGATGCAGAAATGAACAAGGTAATTGTGTAGTGTGTATACGGGCTGCTAATTTTAAAAGATATGAACAGTTTTAACTTAATTTTTCTTGTTGACCTGTTTTTCTGATTAATTTCCCAACATACTCAGTACATACTGAAGTCAGTCACTATGAACAGGCTGAAATTCTTGCTTTGTTTTTTAATATATTTATCTACATCTGTATCAGTAAGGGCCAAAAATAGCATTGTAATCTTACAGTTCTTCCTGCTTCTTGTCACAGAATCAAAGAATAATTCATGCCAAGACAGACTTCAGGAGGTCTCTGGTCCAACCTCCTGCTCACACCAAGGTCAAGTCTGAGGTCAGGCCAGGTTGCTCAGGGCTTCATCTAGTCAAGTCTTGAAAACCTCCAAGGATGGAGATTGCACAACCTCTCTGGGCAGCATGAGTCACCTCCTGACTGTTCCTCATGCGGAAAAAGTTGCTTCTTCTACCTCATTTGAATTTGTCCATTGTCTCTCATCCTCCTGTCCTGCAGCACTGTGAAGAGCCCAGCTCCTTCTCCTCAATGACATCCCCCTACACACTTGGGGCTTCTGTTAGGTATGCCTGAAGCCATCTCTGCTTCAGGCTGAAGAAGCCCAGATTCCTCAGTTTCTTTTCACAGGGCAAGTGCTCAAGACCCAGATACCTTGATGACCCTCTGCTGAACCTGCTGCAGTTTTTTAACATCTTTCTCACTGTCCCCCAAGTCCCCTGGGTCCTTTCCTTCCCCAGCCCATGTTGTTGAAAGAGTTATTCCTTCCCATTTGTCCTTACTGAAATTCACAAGGTTCCTGTCAGCCTCATCCTCCTGGATGGCATCCCTGTCCTCAAGCCTATCAGCTGCCCCCTGCCCAAATTTGTCTTTGTCTGCAAACTTGGCAGGGGTGAGCTTCAATACCTCTGACACCTGGTCATTGATAAAGATGCTTAAAAGGGCAAGTCCCAGGGCAAGACCCCTATACTATCCTCTGAGCAGAACCATCCAGCCAAGATTTTGCCCATCTAGTTCTCCACCCATGCAGGCAGTAACATCCTAATGTGGGTACAAGAATATTAGGATATAGTGTTAAAACCCTTGCTAAAGTCAAGGTAGATGACATCTCCACCTCTTCCCTTGCCTGCAAATCCAGTCATTTTATCTCAGAAGGCCATCTGGATGGTCAGACAGGTTTTACTCTTCATAAGCCCTCACTTACTGTTCTCTGTCACCATCTGCTCTTCCATGTGCCCAGAAACATGCTCGAAGAGGACTTAATCCATTATTTTGCCAGTTACCAAAGTGAGCTTGAGCGGCCTGTGGTTGCCCAGATCATAATTTTGGGCCTTTTTGAAGACGGCTTTGACATCTGTCTTTCTCCAGCCTTTAGGGATCTCTCCCAGTCATCTCCATGATCTTTCAAAGATGATAGCATGTTTGCAAGGACCCGTGGACACAACTAATTCAGTCAAGTTCTCTCAAGTAACCCCTGACTGGACCCTCCTCCGCAGCTGGTCATTCTCCTTTTCCTCGAACCCCTTCACTAAGCACAGAGGCCTGAGAGACTGTTGGTGAGGCTTGAGGCAAAGAAGGCATCAAGTCCATTAGTTTTACCTGAGTCCACTGTCACTAAATCCCCTGCCCCACTGAGCAACATGCCCACATTGTCCTTGTTCAGCCTAATACTGCTCCTGTACAGTAGAAGCTCTTCTTACTGCCCTTGCAAATGTCAACTTAAGGTGAGCTTTGGCTTTCCTCCACCACCCTCACAAGCCTGGGCAGAGTTTCTAAAATCCCCCTTTGTAGCCTGTCTCTGCTTTCACCAAAAATGCATCTTGCTTTTGTTGTAAAGCATTGTTACCTGTTTTATTTACAGTAAAAAGCACTTAAGTTGATTCCTTGCTGTATCTCAAGGGCTTATTTAAAGAGTTTATAGTCAGTCTGTTTTTCCTGCAGTGTCTTGGTATAAATCAAATTAATTGCTTTCAGAGGACATGGGGCATTAGCACATGGTGTTAGGTGGTACTGGAAGTGTAAAGACTGGCAGTATTCTAACACATATAGGGAAGAAGAGCTTTGCAAGACAACTGATCAGATGTAATGGGTAAAAAGGTGAGCATATGGTAGCATTCACCCAAAAAAAAGAAATTACAGGTTTGTCACAGTAGCAAAACCAAATGTGTAATTTCTAGAAATTTTAGTGTGCCAGGATCTTTGTTAAAATAGGCAGTAGTCTGAGCAGAGGCCTGCTCAAGGTTAGGAGTTCTTGAGTCTGTAGTCAAGAGTCATTAGACTAGGGGCCAGTAAAGAATTTACGTGCATCTGTTAGCTCTCTGTCACCAATGTGACAGGTACTTTTTCCATCACAGTTATCAGCTGAAAAGAGAAAAGAAACTGATTGCAATCCTAGAAGGAAAAATGGAGCTATAGGGGAAAATACTGTGCCTCTGACAAGTCTCTGCCTCTGGTTAAATTCGTAATAGTTTATAAAAAGAGCCTCAGATATTACAGACACTCACCAAAGTCAAGATTGTGGTTACCTTCAGATTTCTTGTGCGTGCTACTGGTAATTTTTCTAGCATTTCACAGATCTCATTTAATTTTGTTTGGGAAATCTAATCCTAATATATTTAAGATCCAACAGAGGTGATACTGAATTTGCTCAAGATTTTAATGATTCTGATATTTGCAAAACTTTTCATTGAGCTGGTTGATGCAAATTGATTTCATAACTTCTATGAGTGATAAAGTGATCACTGAAAAATCATGACTTTAAGGAGATGCATGTAAACTTCAAGTGGAGTAGTGGTGCAAAAACAAGAAATCAAAGGATATTTTTTCTAATTCACTTAATTTGTGACTTTGAAAAGCATATAAGTAAGTTAGTTTATTTTTAATGACCTTTTAAATTTAAATTTATCTTCCATAAAACAAGTACTCTTAAAAATCCCATTCTTACACCCTGAGGAAGGAAGCTGGATTTTTATCACTCCTTTCCAAAATTATATTGAAACCTAGCAATTCAGATGGCTAAGTGCAAAGTGTAATAATTACCAATCCTAGATAAGACAGTAACAGTTGTGTCTACTTTTACAGCAATCCCTCTGAAAGAGCTGTAATGTTGCAATCATAATTTATCAGATTTTTTCCTAAGCCTGCATTAATTTTTAGTCTTCAAATATTAATGCTCTCCACTCACTGCAGACTGTAGTGTAACTAATGCTAAATGAAATGTGCTTACTCCCTAACCAAAGAAGCTATAAAACTACAAATCAATTAAAAAAAAAAGCTTTTACGTTGAAAAACATAAAGCAGTTGAGTCACATCTATTCATTCACCAGCTTTTCCAGAAGGGTGACTGATATTGCCAGATGATTACATTTTTACTTACCTTTTGGACTGCCGCACACTGTGGAGCTGACTTTATCTGAATCTATCAGACGCTGCCATCCTTCACTCTTCTGAGAAGTAACTAAAATGTTTTTGTGTCACATTTTGACCCACTGTTGGTGATTTTTTATTGCTGAGGCTATTTTATGGCATCTTCTTAAAGCATTCTCAAGCTTTTTGGGTTTTGACTTCAGACTCATCCTGTGCTGAGCAGGTTGGTGCTGCTGTGACTGGTGAGCTACTTGTGCAAGGAGCTGCTATAAATGCAATGAATTGTGCAAAGCTCAGAAAAGATTTGCCAAGACCAGACCCAAGACCTGGTGGCTGTGGCTGTGCTAGTAAAGTAAATGTGACAGGGAGCTTATGTGGGCCCTGAAGCCAATTCAGGAATGGCTTGCTGTCCAGTAGTTTTCCTCCCGAAGTAGGGTTGCTGCAAGCTATTGTCCCCAGACAATTCCAACTGCCACACTGTGCCTAGGGAGAGAGCCGGTTGCTCTGGTGCAAGTTCTACTTGGGAGGACACAAAAAGTCTACTGATAGAAGGCATTGCATTGCAGTACCCAGAAATGTTAACACACGCCTGAGTTTAATGATTCAGATCCAGCCTGTGGGTCTTTCTCCTGCAGAGTCTGCATCTTCTCAGTGCAAAAGCGGCAGCAGCACCAGGGTGAGTGTAAAGACAAGAATTAAGATGGGAATGGGGGAAATTCTTCTTCTAGAGCCAGCTCTGCCCTGATTCCCATTGGCAGAAAACAAAGCCAGATGCCAGCAGTGCTAAATGGCGAGTGATTTACATAGCTGTGTTCGAAGTATAGCATGCCAGAAATTAATTTCTTGAGACATATCTACATATAATAATAAAGGCTGTGAAGACGTTTTCTTTCAGGCTGTTGATTAAAACTTGCAGATTTCTTCTATTTCGGGCTAGAATTGGTGTTTTAAACATCCAGTGGACAAGAAACTCAAACCAAAAAAGGGGAGAAATAAATGAAGAAAAAGGAGAGTTTTAAAGAAACCTACCTTGAGTTTTATTCTAAATTGAAAAATTGCCTTGTGAATAAGAAAATTTATGGTTTAACAATCACAGAACTTGTTCTTCTTCCTGAGCTAAAACCCCACAGTGGCAGATCACCTGTTTAAGCCTTTTTCTTAAAGCATGGACCTTCAGAACAGAAAGAAGGAACAACTGATTTTTGAAACAGCTTTAAAGTCTCACTCAAACAATTAAAAATATGTTAACTTTTATTTTCCTAGTATAAAATAATGTTTCTGAAATTTTCACAAGTGACCTCTAGTTCTGGGAGTGCAAAATGAGTCATTTTCTGGGAACCCTCCCTTCTGGTCAACACACATAAAATTTACTGTCATTCCAAGTTGTCAGCTGCTTCTGAAAACTGGGATTTAAGAGGTAACAAAGTGCTACACAAAACAGCTACACTAATTACATTACTATTCTGATTGCATCGAATTTTAAGTAATACTAGAGAACAATGAAATGAGAAGCAGGTTTAAAGAAGAAGGTGTTTTCTGAGAGCAGTGGTCCATGTAGGCTGCATTTCTTCTTTCACACAACACTCCTGGAGGAGAGTTAACTTTTTTAGGGTTTATATCATTGTTTTATTTAAATGACATTTTTTCCCCTCCAGTTTCTCATGTGCAGACGTTCAATAGATATTAACTTAAAAATATTAATTCTAGTTCATTCATTAATGTGACAGGCTGAGTTTACTCTGGTATTAGTTTTTGGGAGAGAAAAAAGCCATAGGCATGAAGCTTAAAGGGAATTTAAAAGTTTTGTGTAAAAATGAAGTTATAATGAAAACTTGTCAATCTCTGCCACCAAGTGGTCACTCAGCAATATACAATAGATATTCTGTCCTGTTACTGTACACATAAGCAGTTTTAATGAAGTTACACACTTCTGATTTACTTCCAACTTTCAAGGTGCAGTCTGTACCTAAGTAAAAGTACATTATTCTGTTCAAAAAATGCAGAGCGCTGAAGGGTCGAATTTAAGGTAAAGATGTTACAGTGTGTTTGGTTTTACAGGCTTGCAGTGTCTCACTTAACTCACTCCACCACATATTACCAATTTTGCTATTTCAAGTGGAAATCGAGTTTTAATTAAGCATTGGATTAACTCTTAAGTGAACTACCATACCAAAAATTGGAAACTGGTAATCGGCATGACAGATTACATTGTATATTGTAATAAAATATGTATACATTACATAATAAAATGCATAATAAATATTAAAAATACATTATAAAATAAAAAGCATTTGTAGATTATATGTAAACTGATAAGTAAATGCATCATGAATAAGATCACAGGAAAAGTCAGAGGTCCAGAAGGGCTGCGACACCAGCCACACAGCTGGAGCCCAAGCTCACGCCCTAGCGCAGCTTTGGCCAGGGCGGCTTTTCTCTGCCACTGCAGAGGAAGAATACTCTTCCTCTCATTTTACCACATTATTTCCAAAAATTGTGCATTAGGAAACCAGCAGCTGAAGAAGCAAGAAGTGTGTTTTTCTTTTTTAATCTAGTAGTAAAAGTGAGGACCAAGAGAGTATTATTAGTTCTAAAATCCTGAAAGACATAGTGATTACACAGTCATGTAAACTCACTAGCCACTTTTTAAAATTATAAATCAGATATGTAGTTTAAGTTGAAGCATTTAGGTAAACTTATGTTTTCTAATATATATTCAAAATATTTAAGGTAACTTTATTTAAGCAAGAAAAAGTAACAATAACTTGCCCTTTTTATACATCTTTAATTCAATTTCCATCCAAATTCAGGTTAATATGTTAGAGATAAATATTAATTATTCATATGTCTATTTATATATCACTATATATCTTTTGTCATTATTTTTGCTTAGTCAAATAAATATAGTCTGAATAGATAATGTTTTTAAAAGTATGTGTGTATAGATACTGTGAATATTCCTAAAGAACAAGAAGAAATTAGAAATTTAGTGTAAAATTTATATTAATTGTGAATTAATATATTTTACCAATAAATGTAATCTTTTCTTCAGGAGAAAATATCAAAGTACAAACCTGATCTAGTGGAAGATGTCCCTGCCCATGGAAGGGGGCTGGACTACATGATCTTTAAAGGTCCCTTCCAACCCAAACCATTCTATGATTCTATGAAATGCTAAACAAAGTCTAAAAATATTTAAATTATTCCATATTTGAAAATTCATGAAGTTTTAGTTACTTTACTGTTAAAGTGAATATAAAGTTATTTGGAATTCTAGAAAACTAGATTAGTTTTAAGGAGCAAGATCTTCAGTAGCTGGGAGAATTGAGATTTTTAATTAATGTTCTCATTGTTAAACAACTCAATCTGATGCCTCCTTCAGCCTTTTTATATCTAGCCAATTCCTGTTTTTTTATTTTAGCCTTTATGTTAGTACATGTATGTTAGAATGAACCCCCACTAAAGCTCTCTGCTGAGATGTTTTAATCATTTTCTGATTGACATCTGGTGAATATTTATGACATATTCTATACTCCTACTTCCATTTATTATCAGAGTTCAAACATGGGAAGTTCCCATTATACCTCAAGAGATTATAATGATTTCAGTTGCAGGAGAACTGGCTACATGAAGGCTTTAGCCTTCATTAACATCGGGCATTGTGGTGTGGGCCCCCTTGGGGTGTGACATGCCTGTACAGCTGCATAAGCATCTAACCCTCCCCTGCTTTCCTCCCCACCAAACTATATCCCAGCATATCCCACATATTACCAGGCTTCAGAGGGCCCCAGTTTGCTTATCTGTAGGTACTCGATGTGTTAAAACACAGAGATAACCAACATAGAGAACCTCACTGAAAGTACAGCACAATCCCACAGGATCTTAGACACTGCAATGGTAGCCCCACGTTTTAAAACAGTAAAATTTTTTTTTGTATAATTTTGTATGTATAATTACAGAGAACTGACTTTTTAGTGGCAGTCCCACTTATTCCTCAGCCAGATCAATCATGATTTATATTTCACATTTTTTTTTTTATTTCTTGCACTAGTACTCATTGAACTGGCCACATTATCATTCTAAAGTAATATCATTTACTTCGTTTCGACAGTTGCTATTCACTCTTACTGCAGCCTAGTCATTCAGCTTGAGTCTCGGTTCACCATTTTGTGATGCTCTTCCTTCTCAAAGATGTAAATCAGTAACAAAGCACACAAATTGCATCCTTGATGTTTGATCGGGGAGTGATGTTCTTTTCTTTCATCACATGTAGCAAAGAAGATGCTATTCAAAAATGTCAGCTGATAATTCTGTGGTCCCTGGCATGAACTGTGTAACCAATTACATTCAGCCATTAGTGCAAGTGAGGGGAGAGGCAAACCCCTTGTGTGTTTTGTGGTAGTAGAGGTCACATTATTTATGGGCAAGTGCTGTGAAAGAAAGGAAGGTGGTAATGCTGCCACCTCTCCTTCTTCCTTGGCTTCTCCCACACCCTGCCCTGACTCTCCTTCATCCATTGCCTGCAAAGCTCTGCTGCACCAGTGCTGCCTTTGTCCTGATGTGGATCTCCCTGTTGTGCACCTTAGAGGCAAGGGAAAGCCCATGGGGAGGTGGCTGCTTTGCTCTGGTCCCTTGGGCAAGTTAGGAGCAGGTGAGAGGCAGAGAAAAGGGAGAAAATCTCCCAGTTCTCACTTTCCTACATCACAGTCTGAAAGGGTTTCTTTCAACTCTTGTGGTGAAATTCTGCACAGATACGAGGACTTCACCACAGTAATTTAATATCTGCCAAATTGAGCTTAACAGTTAATGTTCTGTCATGCGATATATGCATAAGGAAATTTAACCATATTGTTCTCCTATTTATTTTGTACTATAAATAATGTTTCCATTTCAGCTTGGTCAAAGGAAGCAATCAAGTATAAGAAGCTCAGATGAAATCCACTTAAACAGTATAAACAATCCTCCAAGGCAATACCAGGTAAAAACCAGTTTATTTTTAAACAAAGTCAAGAAGTAGTAGAACTGGCGGACTGACAGCATAAGGACGGTTCTGAATTTATGGTAAACAACATGAATCAAGAATAAATCCACAGACCTTGCATGTATCAGAAATACACGCAATGATTTAGATATTTGCAGTACAATCTGAGGGTATTTTTCTCTCCTCTTTGTTTCTTAAATGCTACCCTTATAGTGCAATATTTTAAAGCGCTTGAAAAATGTTTTTAATTTTAGGGGCAGATTGAGTCCTCAACTGTGCAGGGCGAATTAAGAAAAAAAAAAAGAAGCCTAAAATCTTCCCATTCCATCTGCTGAAGAAGCTCAGCTTACTGTGCAACACCTCTATATTCTACTACCTCAAGCACTGCAAATATCTCTCAGCCTTTATGCTGTCAATACAGCCTGTTTATTCTTTGCTTCCCAAACAACTGCAGTGAGCCTTTGTGCAGTTTGGTATAAAGACACGCAGCACAGTCCACATAAAGCTCAGCTATTCTGGTCCAGAGGCTGCTCCTTTCCTTCCTCTAATACTGCAAAGCAGGTGGAAAGGAAGAAGCAAGAGCTGCCTGGCAATAGAGTAAGACCATCTGAATGCAGAAAGGCATAGAAAACAAGTATACCTTTTTTAGCCATAAGACAGAAAAAAGTGTTTCCCCTTGGGCAGGCTAGCTCTGCTCTACTCTTACATTATGCAGTGTCTGCACAAGTCTATTCCAAAAACTCCCTGACTTTTTCCTAGCCAATTTCATTATGATGCAGTGATAGATAGTAAGATTACAAATTTTTTCCATAAATTTGAGGATGTGTGGCTTTGTATTTGAAACATTCTCGGATTATTAGAATAAGCAGTACAGCTGCTGACTTTGCAAGCATTACTGTAGTGATGATCTGGAACCACTCACTGGTCTGGGATGATTCACTTCACAACCACCTCTGATCAGGTCTATTACTATGGAGAAAAAAGACACATAAAACTGTATATTTTATATATTGTAGTAAAAAAAAAAAAAAAGGTATTGTGTGGTCATGGATTACATCATATGAAAATATTAAACCCAAAGATAGAAAGATAGATCCTCCAAGGTAATTAGATACCTTGTTCTTAATAAAGTAATTTGAACTAATTGGAGAATCAGGCGGAATCCATTTTTCCTGGAAAGGTAAAATTTACAGCTAAATTTGGTGGCCTATATTACCCTTATTATTAGCAGAGAGGGTAGTCATTCTAATGGTGGGACTTATTTGATCAATTTTAGTTGTCCAAGATGAACTGTGCTCTCAGGTTTGCTTTTTCTGTCCATAGAAGGAATTAAAAGGTGACTGCCACAGATATGTAATTAGAAAATAACTGTATTTGATTAGATGAGTCCCAGCTGAGATGCTTAAATGTCTCTCAGAACTGTGGGCCCCATTTTCTCTAAGCCTTACACTGGGAAAATATAACTTACCAAATATAATATGAAAATAGATTAAAATAAACTGACGGCAAAAGGGTTTAATATTTAGCACAGCTAATCGGGGTCTTTTCCATCTTCGGGTAGCAACAGAGGCTAGATAGTTTCACCTATATGAAGATCAAAGCTGCAACTGTATTAATCATTCTCATACACTCCAGTAGTAGGTTAAGATTCATGAATGATAACATTTGTAAGATGTGTTTAGTTTTCTAACTTTCATGTGCATACATGTGCAGAATCATAAAGCATAAAGTTTAAATATCTACTGTAGATGAAAGCAGAGATTTTTACATCATATTCCTTTAACCTGGCAGGTACTACACTGAAATGTCTGATTGCAAAGAGCTCATGTTTTGAAATGTCATAGCAATACTAGAAAGTCCAAATAAGAAAGCTCTTTTTCCTTCTTCTCTGCAGAAAATAATGAAGCGTCTCATTAAAAGATATGTACTGAAAGCTCAGATAGATAAGGAAAGTGATGAAGTCAATGAAGGTGAGTATGTTGATGAATTGTACGTTTATCTCTAATCACAGAATCAAAACAAACTCATTAAAGTGGTTACATGTGCCACTTGAAAAAAATGGTTCAAAAATACTTAATCCACTTGACATGTTTACAAGTGCAAGATGAAAAATAAACATGAAATTGAAGCTAAGGAAGAGATATGGCTTTCTGTCTCTGCTCTCCCATCAGAAACTATCACTGATCTGATGACTTCTCGTGAAAAGCATTGCTACTTCTAATAATGCCCATGCATTTCCCGTGGTGAGGCTGCATTTAATGCAGCAGCTGGTTTGGGGCACTCCCATATGAATTCTCCCTTGTGTGGATATATGTTCTTATTGGGGATTCATGCATGGGGATATACATGATTCAAACTTTTTTTTTGTTGCATGATTTATTACGTGGAAACAGCTAGTGAATGTACTTCATAGAAATGTTCTTATCTGTGTGCACCCCTCTGATCCTGGAGAAACACTTAGTGCAGCAGGAAAAGGAGAGAACTGCTCTCTTTTGGATAGTGAGAGGCCTAGTTCTGGCCAGAAGGACTCAGGCACCCCTGATCTGCATGATCTGCCCTAAACAACCTGGGGATGGTGGTCAACAGCTGGCTGAACATGAGTCAGCAGTGTGCCCAGGTGGCCAAGAAGGCCAACAGCATCCTGGCTTGTATCAGGAATAGTGTGGCCAGCAGGAGCAGGGAAGTGATCAGTGCCCCTGTACTCGGCACTGGTGAGGCCGCACCTCAAGTACTGTGTTCAGTTTTGGGCCCCTCCCTACAAGAGGGGCATCGAGGTGCTGGAGCTTGTGCAGAGAAGGGCAACGAAGCTGGTGAAGGGTCTGGAGAGCAAGTCTTCTGAGGAGAGGTTGAGGGAACTGGGGTTGTTTAGCCTGGAGAAGAGGAGGCTGAGGGGAGGCCTTATTGGTCTCTACAACTACCTGAAAGGAGGCTGTAGCGAGGTGGGTGTTGGTCTCTTCTCCCAAGTTAGTAACAATAGAATGAGAGGAAATGGCCCCAGGTTGCATCAGGGGAGGTTTAGATAGGATGTTAGGAAAAATTTCTGTACTGAGAGAGTGGTCAGGCATTGGAACAGGCTTCCCAGGGAGGTGGTGGAGTCACCATCCCTGGAGGTGTTCAAAAAATGTGTAGGCATGGCACTTCAGGGCATGGTTTAGGAGACATGGTAGTGTTGGGTTGATGGTTGGACTTGATGATCCTAGAGATCTTTTCCAACCTTAATGATTCTATGATTCTATGATAAATTGTGCCAGGGGAAGTTTAGATTGGATATTAGGAAAAACTGCTTCACTGAAAGGGTTATCAAGCACTGGCAGAGGCTGCCCAATGAAGTGGCTGAGTCACCACCCCTGAAGGTACTTAAAAGACATGTAGATGTGGTGCTTAAGGACATGGTTTAGTGGTGGATTTGCCAGTGCTAGGTTAATGGTTGGATTTGGTGATCTTAAAGGTCTTTCCCAACCTAAATGATGCTATGATTCCGTGATCTCTTCTGCAGCAGAACAGCAGGTTCCATCTAATGAATCATTTGAGTTTTGTGAACTGACGTGATATCTCACACTTTTGTGTTCAGATTTGTTTGATTCCTGAATTGCATCTTCATATTCCTATCCTTAAGCCATCATTCACCAATGGGCAGCAGATCATACGCCTTTTCTGCTTCAACAAAAAAATCCAGAGAAAATCCGTGATAACTGTGAGATATTCGGATATGCCGGTTTTTTCCTTTGTTTCTTAATAGTGTGATTTTCTAATGTCTCTTACAGGTGAACTGAAGGAAATTAAACAAGACATCTCAAGTCTCCGGTATGAACTCCTTGAGGAAAAATCTCAAAATTCTGAAGACCTGGCAGAACTTATAAGGAAACTTGGGGAAAAATTGTCAATTGACTCTAAGGAAGAAGAAAGCAAGAGATAACCTAAATGTTTAAGAAAAGCAACAGAATGTTAACAATTCACTTAAAGCCATATTTCTGTTTTTCTCAAGTCTAGCTCACATTTCTACAACAGATACAGAAATTAAATCATTCCAATTCTTTATTGAAATGGCACAGTGGCAAATCCTCTGGGTCTACAGTAGGGAGGAGGTAACACTTGAGTAAAGATACTTATTTATTCTTTACCTGCTGAAGAAGACTTACTTTGAGAGTTACTTTAATATTCTATTTACCTCTTTCAGAATTCCAGTGGAATCTTGATAAGCCCAGTCATGAAAGTTTAAAGGCATAAATCTAAACTTTTCCTACATTAACTGGTTACCTTTGCAAATTTCCTTTTGTAGACATTCTTACATATATTTTAGTGAAGCAAAAGAGGAAAATTCCAGGCTTTTACATATTTATATCAAAAACTATTTAATTTTTCAAGCATTCCAAGCTAGCAAAAAAACCCCAGGCGCTAATTTCTTAAAAATGTGGAGGATATTAATGTATTTGAACGTTTCCTTGAAGAGGTAGATACTAGAATACTCAGAGCACTGTGCTATACTTTTCCCTACTTACCCCGTCACCACTGGACTATCCTGAAAGATACCTAGGTTCCAGTGGGAGTTAGTGCATTAAGAAATAAATATTTTTCACTAAGTTTATTGAAAAGCTATTGCTGAAGCCTGAAGAAAACTTCTTTAATCCAAAATAATTAATCCTTGAAGTTCTAATCTGTTCCAGAATTCCCAGGGTCTCAAGCTTTTATGTCTTGAACTAAAACATGCAAACTGTAGGGTAGGGGTTTGAATGTAAAGCTGGTAATGTTTATTTAAGGTGGAAGACACTAAAATATTACGTGCAAACTGTCTTTTTGAATTCTGGGAACATCACACATTGGGGACCATGTTTCCCCACAGTTAAACTTGTTTAAATCACTGAATTTTGTTCAGTTCTATCCTTAGCAAACAAAAACATGTTGTTCCAAAAATTCTTGAAATTTCATCTTCTATGGATTTGCAACCCTTGTCCTTTTTTCCATTGGAGAAATCTCAGCTCTTGTCCTGTATTCCCTAGGGTTCCTTCAATGAAGAATCTTCACTCCATGTCATGAGCAGGAGCGTCCAACACTTCCACCCTGCCCACTGCAGTACTTCTTTTATGTCTCCTGTTAAACCAGAGAAGTGGTAGCCCAAGCTGTGTCTGGCTGATAGTTGTGTGACTGGCCAGATAATACATCCATGCAGGATAGTCAGCTGGTTTCTGTCTCTCTAGATAGATATAGGCTAAATTCCAGCTAATTTTCCCATCAGTTAATACAGTAATTTGGGTTTCTCTTTTCTGATAGTCACCAATTCTGGGACTGTTAGAAGCATATATTACATTGGGGATCTCTGCTCTCTTTAAGCTTGGTTGAAATTAGTGAAAGGGCTGTGAAAAATTGTGACAGGAATATCAAAATGTATAACACACCTGTAAAAGCCTTGTATGTTTAGGAAAAAAGGCTGAAAATGGCTTGTCAGTAATTGCTTTTAAATTAGCTTTGTGAAACTTATTTGTTGTGGAATGTATCAAAATGTTTGCACCTCTCCCTTTTAGGCTAGAGGTTATTTTTTAATGGGTTTAGATTAGTTTCTAGCTGAATTTACTGATAGTTCTTTTTTTTTAAAATTGCTGGTGAAACCACTGTGTATTTTCAGGGAAAAAAGAGAGTTTTAGGATGAGTTTTGAAATCACATGGAGGCAGGTGGAGGCGAGGGGCTGTGATCTGCCTGGAAAGCAGTGGAAGCTGCTGTGGAGGTCGGCCTGCCCCAAGGGTATTTGTCATGGTCTGGGGGAACTGCTCAGCCTTCTGCTTGGCCCATTAGTTTAGCCACACAGTTTAAGATCCAGGCACTTTTAAAGTGAAGATGTTTATTACAGAGGTAAAATGGACACTGTGAATTTGTTTAAGCCCAAATTTTGACTTACCTTAAAACTATAAGATCATAATGTATATATTGTATTTCATGAAGAAAATACATATGGATTTTTTAATTCAATGAAGATATTTTATATGTAGTTATTACTTATGGAACAATTTGTTACATATATTTGAAGAGGTCTATTGCAAAATGTAGTGTGACAAGCAATGTAGTATTTAAAATGAGCACAATACCAAATATATTATTCTGATAAAAAAATTAAATGTACCAGACTCAAAATACATTTGTGATGCATTGTATGAACATGGTAGTTCTTCACTGGGAACCTTCAGCTGCTCTTGCTTGGAAGACAGCAGCAAGGAAAATAGAGTAAAATACTTTTATTTCCTAGCAACACTAGTACAACAAAAAAGTCTCACAGAAGGATCAAAGGTCTTCTCATACTTAATTTACTCAAGGTCAAGTATTTTGTCTGCTGTGACTAACTGTGACTGATGCTATATGTTTCAAAACATCTGTAGTAGGTAACATAATTTGCATCCTACATAGTTCTCCTGGTTTCTAATAAGACAAGATTGACGTAGCTTTGATGAGGAATTGCCAGGGGTTTTTTTATGAATTATTAGGATAACAAGGTAGTCTTGCTACATACTTAATTGTTTCTTTAAATCTTGTTCATTTTTTGAGCTCACAGTTTGAGATTCACGGTTTCTGCAGCAGCAGCTTCCACATATAAACGAAACCTACTGTGAAAAAGTATTGCCTGTATAATTTTTTCCCTGGCTATTTCTTAAGCTTGAATTATGAGGCATGGTGAGAGGAATCTGTCATCTCTTAGACATTCTCTTTTCCATTCATGCAAATATATTTCACTAGAAGATACAGGATGGCTTATGAAACGCTGAGCAGAAGAAAACACAGTAAGAAAATCCCCAAATCAACAAAGGTTTGCCCAAGGGTTTCTCCCACTATTCTGGATGAAATCAGATCATTCCTAATTATTGGGAAGAGGCCTTATACATCGTAGAGGACTGCAGATATTAGAGAGTAATACTGCAATGCAAGCTTAAGGTACTCAAGATTTACAGTAACCGGTCGTAAGGTCTACAGGGTTTCACATATAGATGCAGATTTTCCAGGTTAAAATCTGCTGTATTTCACACTATTTTAGAGCACTGCCAGGCCAAGCTGATGCACGCTGCTGGTTTTAGAAGTGGGATCTACAGGTTCATCTGATTTTAGATGCCAGCCATGAAGACTTCTCTCATCTAGACTTTCTTTATATTCAGTGGATAGAAGAGGTCAAAGGGATGGTTTTGCTTCATCTTAAGGTAGACAAGTATCCCAGGTGAGTCTTATAGTAGCAGTGACTGTTTCTCCCCAGTTACTCTAAAGAAGCCAGTGGAGCTGTTAGCAGTGTTTACAGTGATGTGTGAGAAGTCCCAGCTTGGCAGAAATGAGCACTGCAGTACACTGCAGAGCCATGAACCATGGCAAATGCTCATCTGCTTGGAAGTGCTTGAACTGATGAGGGCACTCATTGAGAGGGGCAGGATCTAACCTGCCTCCAGAATAATCCAGCCTGTCCCCCAGGGATGATGGATGGGTATGGTTCTTCTGTCCTCTGCGGCAATATTGCATTTTTTGCCTTCTTCATTACTTTAACCGTGGGTAGGCATAAATGAAAATACCCGTTAACTGCATCTACCCTAGACATGAGAAAACCTGTAATGTACTGTAGACATGGCAACTACATTCTTGTTAATAAACCAGGAGCTTTATGAAAAAAGTTCATATCCGATGTTTTAGTACATTGTGTTGAGCATATATTCTCAATATTATGCCTTTAAAGTTTACAATATGAAGTTTGATCTTGGCAGTACTTCCACTATAGCAGCTGTATCATGTAATTTACTAAGAACATGTGCTCATGACTTCAGTGTCCCAAAATGGAGTTTAGTCCAATGAAATCTTGGATTTGCTGCTTAGGGATTTCCCTCAAGCTTGAAATTTGTAACTGAACATTATAATTAATACATTATAGAGCACATAATGTGCAACTGTACTCATTTGCAGAACAGTAGAAGTTGTCCTTATGTTGAAAATTGCTCATTTTTCATGTAAATATTTAATGCTTTTTTTAATTCATTAGAAAATGCCTGGTGTGAATAATATTTCGAAGCACTTATGTTCCTGCTAAAATTTTAATTTGGCCTGTGGAAAATAGAACTCATAAATCTAAAAGTTTGTGTTTGGAAAAATACTTGAACTTCAGGAGCTCATATCAAAGGAGAAGTTAGGTGAGGCTGAGGAGTGTACCTTAAACTCCACGCACTTAGAAGGCCAGGGAGTCCCATACAATACACTGCTCTTCCCTGGTGTATATGACCTTAAGGAGCTCAAACGATTTCATTTGTTCTGGTTTCCATTGTTGCAAAACCCAAGTCTCCTCTTCCTCTTTCTGTTCTTGTCACCATCTTTAATGTGACACCATCCTTAGCATGACAGTGCAGGAGGGATCACAAGGTGCAATCTTTCAGTGCTTTCTATCTCCAAGCAACTGTATTTTAGTAGCATCTGGGTTTGTTTTAACCTTTTTAATATTCTGTGATTCAGCTCCTTGATGTTTACTCTTTGCTTCTTTAATCGATGGACCTCCAATCAAAGGAATTGAAAAAGATCAGAGCGTATAGTATGCAAAGTACAGTTCAGCAGATAAATCATTATCAATATCAATAGCAATATTTTTATGCACTATTATGTATGAACACTTCTATATCACTTTGATGTTTCATTGTGTTTTATAAACTGCAAGGAGTGTATTCTGGTAGGTTTGCACACTCTGTTAAAAAGGGCATAAATAAAATGACAACCAGTCCAAAACCATTTTGACTGTAGGCAAAACCTGCTCACTCTCAGCTAGAGAATGGATTTCTACAAATAAATTTCTTTTCCTACGACCTTTGTCAAGCCAGTTCAACTCTCTGTTCCGCAGCTTCTTCACTTATGCCAGGGGAGAATGATACTACCTCATGTAAACATGCTCAAATATGTAGTTTGAGGAATTTATCATATAAAACTTCAGTTCTTTCTCAGAGGGAGCATTTCCTTGCTTCCAGAGAAGAATTTATTAACTATACCAGAACTCCAGTGGTGTAATCCGCTTCAGTAGAGAAAAAACACAGGATTTCATAAGTTTAATGTCTTCACAGCAAAAGGCATTGCTGTGGGATTGTTCTTGAGAACTGCAGTTCTAAAAATTCCAGTTAAGACACTCACTGAGCCTGTCCTGTCTGTAGCCCAATTTCTCAGTCCCCGTCTCCTCATGGTAAACTGAGGCTCTGCAGCTGGCTCATACTCACTTTTGAATGGTGAAAAATCACTGACAGAGTAAACTGATTAAAAAAACCACATCATGAACACTCTGGAGAATAGAAAATAAGGTACAGTCTCAGGTTGCTATCAAATCATGTTGGTAGTAAAAGATTCAAGACTGCTTCGGGTGGCTGTGTGAGAGCACGAATGATTTCTCCTGAGGTGGTGATTCTGTTTTTCAAAAGAAAATGTTTTTCCTGGAAATGGCCTCGTGCTCGAATGTGGTAGCACCATGTAAGAATACAGTGAGTTTCTTCCTTCTTGAGCAGACCTTGCACTTTGCTTTGCACTTTATTTGAGGAAACTGAACGGCCTGATACAGCCACATCCCTTCAGCAGACACTTCTTTCTGACCCTACAGGAGACCATTGACTGTAGTACCATCAAGAGTGTTAAATGTTAAAGCCAAGCCCGGGCTGGACCAAGAAAGATTTCTCAGAATCAGAGTGCAAGGAAATGAAGAGAAAATTACTCCCACAGAGCCTATGGTTCTTCTACTGTATGAAGTTTGTAACCACCCATGAATGTTCCGTGTGTCTGGAGGTTTTGTCTCTTTGTTCTAGATATCCACAACATAGATAACTCAGCAAGCTATCTAAAGCTCCTCTTCTAGTTTCTGAAAAGACATAGAAAAATTTAGATAGTTTTAAATGTCTAAAATATGCCAGCAAAACATACTTTCAAAATACCTCCTTCTCGCTGCTGCTCAGGTAAGTGCCACCCACTGTCACAAAACCCTAGCTGTGAATGTCTGTGTGAAAGCAAGCACAGACCTCCAGCACCTTTCTGCTTCAGGGCCTTCACTCAACAGACTGCTCTTGCCTGAATGCTGCTTCAGAGGTAAATCTGGGCTTAGAGCAGACACACCGCCTTGGCCCAATCTATTTGTAGCTGCATATCTTGAGAAAATGGGAATTCTGTATTGGGTCACCAATGAGGTTTGCATGCAAGTAGTGACCTAACAGGAAGTTACACATGAAAATACACAGAGTCTCTTCTGATAGTTTCACAGCTTCAAAGTACTTCTGTAAGGCTCAGGCACCTCTAATATTTGTGCCTCTTACAAATTAATCCCCATTACACTTGGCGTTGCACTATACAATCCATCAGCTGCAGCTGATCACAGAATCACAGAATGTCAGGGGTTGGAAGGGACTTTTGCAGATCATCTTGTCCAACCTCCCATTCTTGAGCAGGGACACCCAGAGCAGGGGGCACAGGACTGCATCCAGGTGAGTTTTGAATGTCTCCAGGGAAGGAGACTCCACAGGCTCCCTGGGCAGCCTGTGCCACTGCTCTGGCACCCTCACAGGAAAGAAGTTGTTTCTCATGTTTAGGTGGAACTTCCTGTGTTGCAACTTGTGCCCGTTGCCCCTTGTCCTGTCACTGGGCGCTAATGAAAAGAGCCTGGTCCCATCATCCTAAAACCCAGCCTGTAGATGTTTATAGGTATTGATGAAATCCTCCCTCAGTCTTCTCTTCTCCAGGCTGAACAAACCCAAGTCTCTCAGCCTTTCCTCAGAAGGGAGATGCTCCAGTCCCCTGATCATCTTCATACCTCTCCGCTGGACTCGCTCGAGCAGTTCCACATCCTACTTAAATGGGGGGCCCAAAACTGGACATAGTACTCCAAATGCGGTCTCACTAGGGCAGAGTAGATGGGGAGGATAACCTGTCTCGACCTGCGGGCCATACTCCTTTTAACGTAGCCCAGGATACCATTGGCCTTCTTGGCCACAAGGGCACAGTGCTGGCTCAGGGTCACCTTGCTGCCCACCAGCACTCCCAGGTCCTTCTCAACTGAGCCGCTTTCCAGTAGTTCAGCCCCCAGCCTGTACTGGTGCCTGGGGTTGTTCCTCCCCAGGGGCAGGACCTTATACTTGCTCTTGTTGAATGTCATGAGGTTCCCCTTGGCCCAGCTCTCCAGCCTGTCCAGGTCTCGCTGGATGGCAGCACAGCCTGCTGGTGTATCAGCCACTCCTCCCAGCTTGGTATCATCAGCAAACTTGCTGAGGTTACACTCTATCCCTTTGTCCAGGTCCTTTATGAATATATTACACAGGACTGGACCCAGCACAGACCCCTGGGGAACACCATGAGTGACAGGCCTCCATCCAGACTCTGCTCCATTGATCACGACCCTCTGACTTCTGTTGCTGAGCCAGTTTTCTATCCACCTCACTGTCCACTCATCCAACCTACACTTCCTTACCTTGCCTGTGAGGATGCTATGGGAGACAGTGTCGAATGCTTTACTGAAGTCAAGATAGACAACATCCACGGCTCTCCCTTCATTGACCCAGCCAGTCATGCCATCATAGAAAGGCTATCAGGTTGGTCAAGCATGATCTTCCCTCTTCCATTTGAGTTTCTCTAGAAGCTCTTTGACTCATCCATGCGGGTCTCCTGGCTCCTCTGCCTGACTCCCTCCTGGGGATGCACCGATCTTCAGCTCGGAGGAAGCAGTCCTTGAATACTGTCCATCTCTCTTGGACCCCCCTGCCTTCCAGAGCCCTAGCCCATGGGATTCATCCAAGCAGGTCTTTGAAGAGGCCAAAGCTGGCCCTCTTGAAGTCCAAGGTTGTAATCCAACTTTTTGCCCTGCTTCTACCACACACTATCCTGAACTCGACCATCTCATGGTCACTGCAGCCAAGGCTACCCCCAACTCTCACATCCTCAACCAGCCCTTCCTTGTTTGATAGGATAAGGTTGAGCAGCACATCTCACCTCGCTGGCTCCTCCACCACTTGCATCAAACACTTTTCCTCAGTGCTCTGCAGGAATGTCCTGGATCATGCATGCCTTGCTCAACGTGCTGCTTTTCCAGCAAATATCAGGGTGGTTGAAGTCCCCCATGAGGACCAGGGCCTGCGATTGTGAAGCTACTTCCAGCTGTCTGTAGAAGGCTTCATCAGCTTCCTCTTCTTGATCAGCTGGCCTGCAGCAAACGCCCACAACAGTGTCGCCCATATTTGGCTGTCCCTTAATTTTTACCCACAACCTCTCAACCTCTTCTCCTTCCACCCCAAGGCAGAGCTTGATGCATTCCAGTTGCTCCCTCACATAAAGAGCAACTCCCCCACCTCGCCTTGCTGGTTTGTCTTTCCTGAGAAGCCTGTAGCCATCCATGTCCACATTCCAGTCCTGTGAGCCACCCGATCATGTCTCTGCAATTGCAGTCAGATCATGGCCCCGTGACTGCACACAGACCTCTGGTTCCTCCTGTTTATTCCCCGTGCTCCGTGCGTTGGTGTACAGGCATTTCAGAAAGGTGCTTGAGGACACAGGTGATCTAGCAGCCAATCACTCAACCTCAAATTATTCAATCTTTGCATTAAGCAAGTACCAAGATGTTTTTATTTCATGCAGGTAAATTTTCTACTCACCAGCCAAAACTTAATCTGAAGGAGATTTTGTTGGGGATAGGATGTCTGTTGATGATCCCAGTGAGGTATCACCACCTCCCTGCCCCAACAGCATCTCATAGGATGATGGCATGTCATGGTCTTCATTAATTTCCCCAGGATCTTGATAAGAGAGAATGGAGTTTTTAAGAATTTAGAAGAATTAGAATTATTTTTTTTTAAAATGCTCTTGTTGTAAGGCTTGCTTGAAATTAATTCAAATATGTGGGGTTTTCTTTGTTTATTTTATACAGAGATCAGTTCCAGAGCCACAGGACTACATGAGTGTACTGCAGTAGCTCTGGAAAAAATAATCCCAGCTCTTCCCTTACTTTATCAAACAGAAGACTTGAAAATTTTTGAAGCAGTCTTGGTTACTGCAGTGTTGACATATACATGACTCTCCAGCAAACTCTTTCTGCTAAACTTATCCTAATCCTTCTTTTGAAAAGTAAATTTTTAAGATTACCCATTTATTTTTAGGTTTATTGGTTTACATACTTGGGTTATGCAGGAATTCAATTCCAATTGAAATAAATGTATTTCAAGTAATCATTTTCAATGTCTATAAATTTTACAGTCTTGTTGTAGCATAGTCAGGAGCTGCTGACTATGGTTTGTCATACTAAGCTTCTTCCATGCACAATTAATAACATCAGTTCATGCAATGGTAGGTAAAGCCCTCTGACCCGCAGACCACAGGATGCACGCCAAAAGACAGATGGTGGTAGATACCCATCTCATTTAACTGGCTATAGCAAAGACAGCCTGGACTTTCTGGCAGGTAAATGATGTTTGGATTCACAGGGCACATTGTAGCAGTGCTTCTACTTCAGACTTTGCAGGCCCAAGTCAAATTGTTCCATCCCAGTGACTTCAATGGCAATACGCAAAGAGTGAATTTGCCTTCCTGTGTACCCAGACAATTTAAATTAACTTTATAATTGGACTGAAAATTCTCTATATGCATGCAACAACCTGGAGAAACTAATCTTCAAATGGAATCTCAGGTGTTTCTCAGTTCAGGTGACTCGGTCGGTAAGAGGGAACTAGAGGGAACTATTACAATGGGGGCCAAGTTACGATGAAGTCCATGCAGGGCTGTGGGCAGGCTCCCAGAGCCCAGCAAGAACCATCCTGGAATCTCCAATAACATAGTTCAGTAACAATTGTAAATTTCTAGTCCTAAAAATTGCAAAGGAAAACCTACGGATAGTTCCAATATAACCAAAGAAGTACTGACTGTCTGAGTGAAAGACACCTTCTAGCAACTTCTGAGGTGTATGGTCCAACCAGACATCTCAGGAGAGTTAGAGCATAGTTCCTTCTTTGCCAAAAACCATATGGTAGTGGGTGTCCACATGTGGACAACAGGCAAAGAAACCACCATCAGCTTGGCTGAGCCACAGCAACACTTGTAGTGCTCTCCAAAATAAATATAATTACTGTCTGGCTCAACAAGAGGGTTTGATGTAGCCTAGAAGCATATCATATTTTCTCCAGTGTATAAGAATTACATTCCCTCCTGCACTAACACTGTCTACGTAAGTCCCGCTAAACCCTATCTTCTGCTAAGTCCTTCCCTGCAAACGTCTCAACTGGGTATGTAAATACATGAAGCATCATTCTCTTTCCAATAAAACAAGTATTTTCACAATTTTATTTCCCAACTGTATTTCCATGTTCCTTTGTCTACTCTTTTCCTAAATAACAAAGAGCTTGAAAACAATAATTTCCCACAACAGAGCCTTGGCCCTGCTGACATAAACTCATTATACCATGGCCAGAGGTTTGAATTAACAAGTGCAGTTAGGAAATAGATGCATTGATTCTGTAACAATTATAATATAACCTACTTATCTTTGTGCAGTACACTTATCAAGGTCATGGCTAATTGCATTAAGTACATCAACTTTCCAGAAGTCTTGCTATAAAAAGGGGCAAAAAACCCCAGCAAAAGAACTTGTCTGAGCAAACTCAATTCTGGGAAATAGAACCACTGTCCTTATTCTTATTTCTTCTTGTTTAAAGCATAAAAGGGTTTGAGTATTACAAACAGGCCCTTAAAAGCACAGATTCTATTGGGAGGAGTTACCCTGAGCGCTACCAGTGGCTGTAAGAAACTGTGTTATAGATAAATCCCCTTCAGCAGGTTGCACCCCTATAAAAATCAGACTTTATAGCCTGGTTCATATGTGCTTTCAAGCTGTAGCAGCAGTGAATGCGATGGATCACCTGCCTGGGCATCAGTGTAAATAAAGCACAGCCCCTGATGATCTGGTGGATTTCTATTTCTACATTCATGAGCCCTATTTTCCTGGGAGTATGCATGTAACCTGCCTGCCAAGCATGAACACAAGTCTTAATCCAGGGTAAAGCCTGCTTCTTATTCAGATTATTTGGATGAAGGTGTTAAGGGAAAGCCAGCATGCAGGCTGAGCTCACATGTACCTTCAAAATAGGTTCAAGAGTACGTCTAGCTAAAGTACGTATGGACCTGGCATAGGGCTGTGATTGTGATATTTACCTGGCCTGAGGTCACTGTTGTAATGCCCACAATAGCCACAAAGATATCACGTGACTCCATATGTCTCACCCAGGACAATAAATTGTCTTAAAATCCTATAAATCAGGTACAATAAGGCTTTATCAGTTATTCAGGTGCAAGAATTACAGCACCTGCAGCAATGATGCACAGAGTGTATCAGTGCCCGTGCTTCAGGTGATGTGGGCCTATGGCACCACTTTTCTACCCAGGAGAAAAAACAAATGGGAAAATGCAGTGTGGCTAGAGCTAGTGCCTCCATGACGTCTCTCAGGCACAAGGTGACTGACTGACCAAACAATAGGCAATCACAAGCACAGCCATCACTTCCAACAGATGTTCTAAATAATCTATGTTGAACTAACTGTTCATATTAATTTGCAGTATATTTTTTGTGTATGACTTCTTGAACAAAAAGCAAAGTATGGCACTGTTGGAGCTGCCTAATTAAAAAGCAGGCCTATTATTTGAAGCTCAGGCAAACTGCAAGTACAAAGTGAACCAAAACATTGTTTGACTCTGTATCGATGTGGCAAAGCTTTAAGGACAGAAGTGAGAAAAAGTTCGGTGATTTCAAGACCTGCGATTTTGAAGGCGCATGCAAGAGCAGAATCCACCACGCTGGGGCAGTAACTCCCTGTTGTTGCTTAAAGAGCAGGTGAAGGACGGACTGCGCACAGTCCTTCCCGCCCCTGCCATCCCATCCTACTGAGCAGCGCTGGGAAAACACGCCACACGGGCACTCACACACAAACACACACACACACACACACACTTCGTTTTACACATATACATGTATGTACATACAAATTTACACATATTACATATAAACTCATAAACTCATATGTACATATCTATATACATCAAATTTTATTAATTTTTAGATTTTTATGGTGCCTTGGGCATTCCCATACAATGTTTCCTATAAAGCAGACTGTCAAGTGAGACTAAAACTTCAGTCAAACCACTCAAAGGCCACAGCAAATGCTGTGGAAAACCTTTCAGGCTTAAAGTTAAGCATGTGAATCACACGAGAAGAATAAGGGGCAATGGACACAAGCTGCAAGAAGGTAAATCCAGGTTAGATATTAGGAAATGTGCTTTTCGACTGGCTATGCTCAAACACTGGAACAGGCTGCTCACAGAAGTTCCGTGATCTTAATCTTTGGAGGTTTTGAAAGAATTGACTGGATGAAGCCTTGGGCCGCTTTATTAGGGTTGGATCTACTTTGACCAGGAGGCTGGTCCAGATGATCTGTTGGGCTTCCTTCAAAACTAAATTACTCTATAATTCTGTAACTCTCTGATTATATTATGGATAGCTTTATATGCATTTACAAGCCTCAGTCATTGAAAGTGTTATCTGTATTTATCTAAAGCAAGTATTTGGGATCCTGGATCAGCCACATTTGTAAAGCATCTGGTTTGTGTTGCAGCAATTGAAGGGATGCAAGAAATCATCTGAGATTTCAACATCTCACTTTTCCCTTGGTGAGTTTGGGAAATTTATTAATCTTTATGCATGGCTTCCAGATCTATGATTAATCACTTCCCTCTCATCTAAACACAGCAGTTTTCCAGTATTTGTTTATTTTCTTCTCCCAGCCAAGAAAAATAACCAAGGAACAAGCAGCCAAGTGAAAGCCCCAAGCAGACAAACCAATACAGGCAAACAAGCACAGGCCCATCCCTCCTTGGAAAGGCTGGAGACTGCAGAATGTAACATTTTTATGTAGCAGAAAAAAACATTATTCTAACCTGCAGGGATGCAGCAAAGTTAAAAAGTTGCCTAGAAAGTTGTCTAACAATTCTTTAGAAAGATATTATATCAGTTCTTTATTGTAGCATCAAAATGAAGCTCTATCAAAGAAGTCACACCTGAAGTATAACTCAATATAAATGTTTTAAATCCCTGAACATGGAAACTTTTAAGTCTTAAAAAGCACCCGCTGTCACTCCTAAGGCTAACACTCCAACCATGAAATGGGTTGTGCTCAATCTACTTCAGCTATTTTCATGTTATCCTGTTTCTATAAACAGAACTCCAAATGCTCTTTCTTTTGTCTCCTATCTTGCACCATTTTTCCCCCAATAAATCCTTGTTCATCCATGTTTGATGTGGTTTTTCAAATAGCTGACAGAGCTCATTCGGGTGGGAGAAGCCAAGAGGGAGGAAAGCAGAGAACCTACTCTGGACTTCCAGCAGAGGGTCAAATGACTTGGATTTTTCTTTGTATTTCAATTCCTATGGATCAGCATTAATAGGTTGTAGGTAAATACGAGAAATGTTTTGATTTCTTCTTTCCTTTGTTTCTGAGGTTTACGAGGTTTATTCAGATTTTGTGAAAAGATAACTCTATGATCTCTATTTTCATTCATTATTTCTTTATTAATGTAGATACTTCCCAATTCCAACAGCCAGCCAGTGTTGTAGCTTTGCACAGGGCTTGTGCTGTATTTTCCTCACTCAAGAAGGGTGGATCTGGGGGTTTGTGATAGATGCCCCTGAGTAAAGGGCCTTTTTGGGCACATATGAGCTTTGAAAATAGAGCAGGGAATTTGACTCGGCAGCCCTGGAGTTTAAACGCAGCTTAAGGACAGGACATAGCCCTGGCCTCCACCTCATGGAGGCAGCAAATGTGTGCTGCCCAGACAGGAGAGAGCATGAGCGCTGAGGCCAGCACTTCATCCAGCTCTGCACATACGTGGTGGTTGCTCATCCTCACCCCTATGCTCAGCTGCTCTGGTTTTACAGTGGTTGAGCCTGCAGAGGCATACAAGAATATAACACTCAGCTCTGGTTTTTTTTGGCTCTCCCATGTTAGACCTGTTTATTGGCTCCCAAATGGCTCGTATTTCAGAATGGTCTAAAGGCTGTCTTTTTTTTAAACATAAAATAAAAAGCATTCCAGCCACCTGTTCCACCATCTTGAAGCATCCCAGCAAGACACAGCGGTGACACACCTTGAACAGGCTGCGTGATTTTGGGGTCGATCTATTTCCTTGGGTCATGTTGCAACAGTGAACACGGAAAACTGCAGTCCTGTCCGGCTGTATTTTTGTATTTCTAGTTCCCCTAATTCCACATCTGCTAATTGGTTGTCCATTGCCTCATTTATAAATACGAAATCTCATTTTAATGTTCACTCTCCTTGTGACTTAAGTTTATTGTCCTGGTGTCTTTTGAGGCTGGCATGACTCCCATCCTGGCAGGGTCACGAGTGTTGAATGACTTCAGTCATTGGGTTTTATTCTGCAGAAAAGTGATTAGGTGACATGGCCTTGTGCTTATTTGCTTCCTTCCCTTGCTCTTAAGCCTTCACAGGCTGAGGAGTGATGTGAGTAAATTGACAGCAAGTTTTCTATGCCTGCTAGAAGCTAAGCTGAAACTGCTATTTACCTGGGAAAACCACAGTGATTTATTGCTATATTACATTTTAATGCTTTTTTTATATATATGTAGTTTTCACTAAAGCCGGTGCTGCAATTTGCATACTGCATTTCAGAAAGGAACAAAGATTTTTCAGAGTTTTAGTAATAATTCTTCAACTAAGCAGGTGGCCTTTTGGCGAACTTTGTGAGTTATCATTCCCTGGAAGTTTTGTATCTAGCTGAAACAAGAAGGTTTGTGAAAGTATATGGGACCTAAGGAGGACTTAGCAGAATGGAATAAATACATTTCCCTATTAATGGCTGGGAAATGTTCCTGTTCTTACTGGGGTTTTGTGGAGGACAGGTAGGCAATAAGGTTGACTGGAAGGACTGCACAGCTGCTTTCCAAGTCCTAAGGGAAGGGGGTGGTGTGGAATAACACACATATGGTAAAGCACATGTCCTCCCACTGAAAAAATGACCAAACCAGTTTCCTGATTGAGTTTTGGCAAAAACCTTCTTTAATCTACATCAGGTACATCAATGCAAGAATGTCTCACTGCTGTGTGTTCTGCACAACATGGGTGCTCAGTGAGAAAACACTAAACTACCCCCCCCAGCTACAAACAGCAAGGCTGTAACCTCCCTTAACCCCAAGATAGGGCTGACATGTGTATTTGGTGCTAGTGCTTTGTGATGAGCAAAATAAGGGGCTTTCATGAGCAAAAGAAGGCTTTCATTGCTGGGGCAGTAAAGGTATCCCTCTACTTTTAAACAAAATAGTAAAATCTACCTACTTGTAGTTTAGCCCTAGGTAGAGTGCTGCCACCAGCTTCCACTGTCATTAGTGCTTATATGACTAGCCTGATGTCTAGCATCAAAAAGAGCACTTTTTTGGATTAAGAATGCATTGGGAAGGGGTCTGTGTGTCCTTTCCTCCAAAGAGAATCCCCAGTCTACGCCAGTGGGAGTCCACCCAGCACTGTCTGCCCCAGAGCTACTGTTGCCCCCCCAGAGGCTGCCCCCAAGCAGTCTACATTTCCCAGTCTAGAGGTCCACACCAAACTTCCTTGCTTTGGACCTATTTATTGGATATGAGGGAAAAGAAACAGTATATTTTCTCGAAAAACAGTAGTACTGTCATTCACATATTATCACTCAGCAAACAGTGATTTACTGCACTTTTACATAAAGTTCCCGGAGTTTGACCTCAGAAAGCATCAAAATGACAAGTGAGGGATTAGAGTGACAACCTGCCTGTGCTCTAGAAGCACTCAATGTGTTTTTACCCTGAACATGGATAAAGTAAGCTGAAATGGTAGAGTGAAGGTTTCTTATTTCTCTTTTTCATCAGAATAAAACTTTTTTTCTTCCTCTTGCCCAGCACCATTTCCTACTGCTTCTGTACAGGAAAGGTCAGAAACTTTACTTTCTTATAAATAAATTTATAACTACACCTGATCAAATTCCTTTTAGGGAGAAATCCAATTTTTTCCAAACTTCCTTCTGAACCTTCTCATATTCTTACATTGTTTGTATATTTAGAAACTTGCATATGCAATAAATATACAAACTATTGTGAATATGTAACATATCCCATATATATAGTCTCTGTATGTATTTATCTCTGTACAATGTGATTTATTTATGTACGTGTCCATCTATGTTTATATGAAGATAATATGTAAAATATGTATGATTCTATATAAATGCACGTTCTTGCACACATGCACATACAAACACTTTGAATTTAATCAAATGTCTACAGCCCTCAAAATATTAGAGCAAAATACTCTGATTAAAAATGACTGGATGTCTGTCAATAGTTGCAAATGCCAAACTAGCAGAATTTTCTCTTAATCCAGATCCAGGAAAAGAAGACATTTTCCATTTTTAGTATGAACTAAATGAACTATGAATTCAGCCTTCTCTGAGTAAAGGGCTTGACAAAATATATCTGCCTTCTAGACATGAAATATCACAAAGACAGTTGACTCACAGGATTCTGGCACTCCTAAGCCTGGGCTGCCATCGCTGCACAGACTCATCCACAGTCAGGTGCTATTGATATAAGTTAAAACTCAAAAAACAGAATTCTAACTTATTTTTTTCCAATCCATCACTATAAATCACAAATCAAGGACCACATTCCGAGAGCAAAATAAATCTCCAGTCAAAATATGTTTCTTTTTTACCCTGGTTAAAGATGTTACTCAAACTGACTGAGACTCACAGGATATTAAATGCTTGGAGTTTTCAGAAAAAAAACATCATTAACATTTCAAAACAGACACAGCTTCTGTATTTTGGATACTAAATAAAGTACACTTTGACCCCATTTTAGAAGAACTGCTACATGTATTGCAACTGAAAAATCAAGTGGGAACAGGTTTCTTCTGAAGCTCAAGTCCTGTAATTTCTTCAAATGTCTAAGAGTTTTCCACAGTGACACCAGTGGCATCGCTTTGCCATACATGAAGAAATTCTGGAAGTAACCCTCAGAGTCACCAGTGTTTAGGGGAAAAAAATGCAGGGATTTAACTTGTCCCAGCACAGCGTAAAAATGTATATTTATGGATTAGACTACCTGTGGTGGGTTTTACAGAAATGGTTTCAAAACTTCATTTTCAAAATGGAAGAAAAGCAGAAATGGCTGATCTGCTAATATTTGCAATGAAAATAGATTGAGCAAGAAAGAACATTTCAGTTTCTAAGCTGTTTGTCTTTCAAATTGCCTGGCAAACACATACTATATTCTATATAACTTTCAAATACAAATAATTTTATAGGACAACAAAGGCAAAAATAAAAAAGGCAGAGATGCTTTTGTGATTACATGACAAGACATGAAGTAGAGAAGGCTGAGTTGATTCCATCTCTGGCACAGGCCTCCCACCTCATGTTTGACTTTGTCTACATTGCAGGCTCTTGTTGGTGCAGCTCAGGTTTGGGGTTTTCACAGAATCCCAGGTTGGAAGGGACCTCAGGGATCATCTAGTCCAACCTTTCTAGGAAAAGCACAGTCTAGACAAGATGTCCAGCCAACTCTTGAAAGTGCCCAATGTGGCCGAGTCAACCACTTCCCTGGGGAGATTATTCCAATGGGTGACTGTCCTCACTGTGAAAAATTTCCTCTCATGTCCAGTCTGAATCCCCCCAAGAGCAACTTGTATCCATTCCCCCTTGTACTCTCCATGTGACTCCGTGTAAAAAGGGAGTCTCCATCTTCTTTGTAGCTACCCCTTAAGTACTGATACGTGGTGATGAGATCCCCTCTGAGCCTCCTTTTCTCAAGGTTGAACAAACCCAGTTCTCCCAGCCTATCCTCATATGGCAGCTTCCCAGTCCTCTGATCATCTTGGTGGCCCTTCTCTGGACCCTTCCAGCCTGTCCACACCCTTTTTGTAGAGCGGGGACCAGAACTGTACACAGTACTCCAGGTGTGGCCTGACAAGCGCTGAGTAGAGTGGGATAAGGACTTCTTTCTCTCTGCTGGCGATGCCCTTTTTGATGCAACCCAGCATCCTGTTAGCCTTCTTGGCCGCAGCAGCACCCTGTTTGCTCATACTGAGCTTCCTGTCCACCAGCACCCCCAGGTCCCTTTCCACAGAGCTGCTCTCCAGCCAGGTGGATCCCAGCCTGTGCTGCACTCCTGGATTATGTTTTCCCAGGTGCAAGACCTTACACTTGTCCTTGTTGAACTTCATAAGGTTCTTGCTGGCCTACTCTTCCAGCCTATCCAGATCTCCCTGCAGAGCAGCTCTCCCTTCTGGAGTGTCTACTTCCCCACTCAACTTGGTGTCATCAGCAAACTTCATCAGCCTACACTTGATGCCATTATCCAGATCAGTTATGAAGATGTTGAATAACATTGGGCCCAACATTGGTCCCTGGGGGACCCCACTAGTGACAGGTTGCCAGTTTGAGAAAGAGCTATTTACCACCACCCTTTGGGTGCAGCCTGTCAGCCAGTTCCCCACCCACTGCACAGACCACTTGTCTAGGCCATAACACATCAATTTATCCAGAAGGAGGACATGGGGGACCATATCAAAGGCCTTGGAGAAGTCCAGGTAGACAATGTCCACTGCCCACCCCATGTCTACCAGGCAAGTCACTGTGTCATAGAAGGCCACCAGGTTTGTCAAGCACGATCTGCCCTTAGTGAAGCCAAGTTGGCTTTTCCCAATCAGGTGCTTCATTTGACTTGTGATGGCCCCCAGGAGGATTCGTTCCATAACTTTCCAAGGGATTGAAGTAAGGCTGATGGGCCTATGAGCTCATCCAGCTAAAACAAACACATATTTCAAGGCAGATGGGTTGCCACAGGCACCAGCATAGACTAGTGCCCTGAGCGTACTTTAGTGGGTGTTACAGGGCATGCCGGCTACCACAGCTGTGTTAATCACAGTCTCCAAACTGGAGAGGGTGAAGCTAAACTTTGTGTCCCTCTAGGCGTAGGTACTAATGTATCTCACACCAGCTGCAAATACCTTGATGCTGCAATCTGCTCAGTGTGAAGTTGCCACTGTGGACGCCCTGTGTGCTGCAGTTCGCCTACTCACTGGAAAGCAATAGCAGGGTTTCACATGGGAAACTGCAGAGAATGTTTCTGCACCTGTTTCTTGTCATTATGAGAGCAACAATAGCTTGTTTTTCACTCTTACAAATTCTCCAGCGATGGTTTAATTTTGTGCTTTCTTATGTCTCTCACAAGTGGGAGTTTATAGGGCTGGAGTAACACAAGCAACAACCACAAAAATAGGAGTAAATACTGAGATGCAACACTGTTACAAGTCAACAACCTGGCCAAAAGGCTTCTTCAGTGTTATTTCCATTCCTGTCACTTTGATTCTCCAAGCCATTTGCTGGGGGTAGGTTAAGGGAATCACTGGCAGCTACAGCAGCAATCCCTGTCAAGGCCTGGTCAAAGAAGTCGTAAGCTGGAAAGATGGAGGTTTGTTTTCTTGATTTCTGTTCATGTATTTCCTTTGGGCTTTACAGGAGGAGATGTGAATGTGAGTATTGAAAGTGAAATGTTGTCTTCCAGTGTTCCAGACCTCCTCTAGGATCTTTACCAGTTCTTGCTTCTCTCTGGGTGAATATAAGCATTACCTTTTTTGTGAAATCTATAAGGGCACCCACAAGTTCCTGCAGAGTTCAGTGGGAATATGACTGATAAGAAACTTTGAAATCTACAAAAAAACCTGCTCCCATGGGGTCAGCCTCCCACCTATTTGTTATGTACAGTGTTGCTGATCAGCTTTGCCTTAAAATAGCACATTCTGGCAGAAAAGGACTTTCAAGTATTTTAAAATATTATCTCCGTTGATGAGTCAACAAAAGCAGCCAGGAGTCAGCCTGGTCTTTTAAAAACCCATAGACTCAGAAGTCCACCCCTCATATTGGGCTGGGATCAGCTTTGTAGGTATCTTGCCTCAGTCTGCTTTTAAAAACCTCATATGCTTGTGACTCCACAGCAACCATAACCCATACACAATCTTTACTGTCCCCAAAGGTGGATTTTTCTTCCTCTTTTTTTTTGTGATCTGAAGTTTTCCTACTAAATTTTCAGGCTGTGCCAACCCAGCACAGAGAGTTAGAACAGATTATTCTTTTCTTTTTATCTGCCGCTTCCTATGCATTTGAGGACTACTGTAATTCCAGTAATTTCTTTCAGACTAAAGACCAATCCTTTTCCTCAAAAATTGTGGGGTTTAGACACTTCTCATTTAAGATTTTTTCTTCGGAAATTTGTTTTGTCCCATACTAGATGTGGATCTGCATCTGAGGCCCTGCCAACACAAAATAAAGTTGTCATATGACTTTCTTTTAGAAGCTCGCCTTCGTCTTATAGTGGTCTTTTTCTTGAAAGCACGTCACAAATGACTAATTTAGTTTCATTCCTGATCTACCATAATGTCTGACTCCCGTTTTTTTGGCAGAATTCCTACGTAGTCTGTTTCTTCCCAGCATGAATCTGCAGATAAATGTAGATTTCTTCTCACATTTTAAGTGAATTATATCCTAATTGGAGTTTTCCTCAGATCATTTCTCTAATTTGTCCACATGATTTTGCATTTAGTCTGCCTTCCAGCAGGTCTTCAGTCCCTGCTAGTTCTGGGAAAGGACCATCTTGATTAGAATGTTATGCTTTTTTTCAGAGTTGATGCCTGAGGACCTTCCTGAGTCCAGGCAAAGGTTTTTCTTGATATATCACCACTAACTTAAGCTGAGGCCAGCTGTTCCTCATGTTGTCAGGCTCAGCTTGCTGCATATAAATCAGGTTTTGTGAGAGGTCTTATGACACTGCTGTCCAGCTTGCCCAAGGAACTCCTCTCTTCCCTTACAAGGCTGGAGTGAGCCACTGCTGCTCCAGCTGCCTGAAGGAGGATCTGCTGCTGGCCATGCTCCTGTTCCAGCATCTGAGATGGGAAAGCTATTTGGTGCAAAGGTAAAGGGCCAGCAGCAGCTCATGCACATTTATATAATGATTTTTCATGGTGTTGAATGCTGGCACCTGCTGCTTGAGGTTTTTCAGAACTTCTTCTTGGCTTTAAAGATAATGTTTCCCTGCCTTTTTTTTTTTTTTTTTTTTTTTTTCCTGTGTTGGAAATGCATACCAGTTCCTGGGGAGACAGACTGAAGTCCTGGGCTGGACTGTGAGCCCCTTATCTCAATGATGTGTAGTTATTTAGCCACGGAGTAGCTCCACTAAAATGAAAGGAATTTTTTTCTGACTAATTCCACCTTGACTGGAGCAAGATCTGAGTCTTGCTGAATATTTAAATAAACAAAAATGGAAGATGTTTCTCCTTCATCCTTCCCTTATGTTTCAATTCTAGTTATTATTTGAAGGATCACTTGTAATAGCAATACATGGAAAAAACCTAAAAAGCCAGGTTTTATTTTCTTCTATACCAGCCAACCCTTCCCACACTGCCTGCTTTTGAGGCACTTAATAACTGCATTCTTAATTCACGGTATTTCACATGACAAGCCTCCTGTTAGATGCACTGTTGCAGGAATAAATCACAAATTTTGAATTCTTTCGAGGCTTCTCTTTGCAAAGCAGCTTGAATTTAATTCCCAGCAGCACTGTAGAAATGGAGGGGCAAAGTTATAACATTTATTATCACCCTCTAGGTGAGCCTTTCTCTTTTGTCAAACTGATCTATCTCCATCCATTTTCTTGAAAGAATTTGCTCATCTACAGGTCTCTTTCTTAGCCCACCAGAAAAGTTCTTAGAGGCTTAGATACTAAAGCAGGATTAAGATGAAGTATCAATGCCTAAATCCCAAACTATTATCATAAACCTTTGCTCGGCTGCTGCCTGAGCTCACCAGGTGCCTAAACTTGCCAAATCAGCCCTTAGCTTTACTTTCAGCTGCTGAGATTACCTGTGAAATTCATACTTCATAGCAGCAGCAGTGCAGCATTTCCTGCAGTTTCTAATGCAGCCTCATGTTTGGACTGGACCTGGGAAAAGAGGGGAAAGGCTGTCTCCACTCCATGACTTCAGTGGTGGAGGCAACTGTCTGTTTGCCTTCTCCTTTTGATGATGAAGAAGATGGAGGTGCAGACACAGCGTGAGAGCCCCAACCAGCTGCCAGGGAGCCTTCTTTCAGGAAGTATTGGTGGCCACAAGCAGGACTGCTGGACATTTCCTGAGTATTGATGTTAACAATTAACTTCATACATTGTCTTTCTCTATCTTCCTGCAGTTTCTGGGACAGACTATTTTCTTGTACAGCAAGCAGATTAAAAAATGTAATACCCTCTCTCTTTCATGATCTGGGGAATGTGGAATACAAGACAGTTTGCTGATGAAGTAATGATGAAAAGGAAACAGTGGTATCAATGTCAGTATAACATTTTCCTCACTCGAAGTTGTGTGAGCTGTTTACAATGTTGTCATGTTGTGTATGGTATCCCCCCATCTCATCTTCTCTGATCCTCATTGTTTTTCTGCAGGGTAACAGCTATATTTTTCAGGATGGACACCACTGACTTGCCCCATCCTAGCATGACTAGCTCTTTGCTGTGGGCTGCAGAGCCTGTTGTGTGCATTGCTCCATCTCTGTGGAGTTCTCTCTGAACTGCTTTCTTCCTTCGAATACGTTTTGTAATCTTCTGCAGCACAGCCTAGCCTCTTGTTGAAACTATATTTAGAGCCATTATTCCATCATGTTCTACACTATTTCTCTGTGCCCTCCATTCAACTTGACTTGAAGGGAACTAGCACAAGATATTTGTCTCTACCAATACTTTTCAATTGCTTTGCCCTTCTGTGCACCTTGAATTGAGGCCAGAAGCCCTATTAAGTTGCTACAGCTCTAGCCTGGTTAGCTTTTTACGAATCCAGAGCATTTACTGGCAGAACGGACTATACAAGTATTACTACAGAAAATAAAAATGAAATTTAAGGCATGAGATCACTCAAGAACAGCTAAATATAGTGCACTGATACATTTGTTGAGGAAAAATCTTTGCAGCAAATCTGATGTTTATTCACGTATGACCCATCTTTGAGGATTCCCAGTGTGGCAGGAGAATGTGATATATGTGAAAATTGTCTTTTTGTCTGTCTCCAAGTGCCATGCACTGGTGTCTGGATGAAAAGTTTATAATAATTCTGATGATGTGAGGAAGTGTTTTCCTCACACTTCCTCATATTGTTTGGGGGGAAAAACACCAAAACAGTTTTCATAGTTCACTGTTTCTGTTACCTGGTTGCACAAATGTTCTGTCATAGATTTATGCTACTTTAATACTTACCTTTTTCCAGCTGTAATGTAGAGCAGTGTCTTGGAAGTCTTTTAGGACTTTCATCTTTTATTGTGATGGGACCTGGATGTATTATCAGTGTGGAGGCCTGAGTCTGGTCCCTGTGGCCCTCTGCTTTAGTTGGTTGGCTCGGCAGGGTCCCTTACAAGATTTGTATGTCACTTTTGGTGTGGGTTTTGTGTGTTGATGTCACTAGGTGGTAGCACTACATGCTTTACATTTTTTCTCGACTTATTTTTATGAATTATAAGCAATTCAACTTCAACTGACTCCCTGCTTGCAAAGGACAAACTCTTTGGTAAATGTTCAACTTGTAAGCTTATGTGTAAATTTGCCGTGACTATTACTAGTAATAAGTTCTGGCTATAACACATCCTAGCTGTTAATAAATTATTTTTGTAATGGCCTTGATTAGCAATTCCTCCAGAGAATCATGGTAATGATGTTTGAGTTCAGGGTTTAATTTAATTTTCTTAGAAACAAACCAGCCAGCTAAAATGTTCGTGGCTGATGCCAGCTGAAGATATAGAGGAGGGAATGAATGGGAAAAGTACAATATTGGAATTGTCTGGGAAATGTAAGGGAGTCGTGCTGTCATGCTTTACTGCTCAGGAACACACCTGAGAACTATCAGGGAGTGGAATGTCATGAATATGGATGTAAATATCTATTCTCATGTAAAAGCTGTATAAATTCCAGAAGACTAATGCTAACACAACTGTCTGTCTGTGTTTCTACACTCATTCAAACCTTGGCTGACTTCAAAGAAACTAGAAAAAACTGTTGGATATGGGCAGCCAAAGAAAATGTAATTCTGCAAGGAACAGATACAGGGTTTTGCTGACAGGGTTATAACAGAAGATGATTAGGCTTTAGTATACTAGATCTTTAATAGTAGTGAATCCAAACGCCCAGAGGCTCTAGGGTCAATGTTTATTTAGCAGCTTCCTTGAGAGCATCTGGATTCCTCCATGTTTCTGGAACCGTCACTAGTATGTCATGTCTGTGCCAGAGCACCTTGAGAGGTGGGTGGAGTGGGTACCCAGGCTCTGACCAAATGCCCTGGTGACAACAGGTGCTCCACTCTAACTGTCTTATCTAGCCACTAAACTTGCTGTTAAAGGAGTATTAAAGCTGTAGGATCGAATACTCAAAAGGTGTCTGACAAACATGAAGTTTCTTGTACAACTTTGCATGCACATTTTAAGTTAGGCTTGAGTAAAAAATAAAACAAATTCCAGGTTATATATAGTATTTTAGCTTGTACCACATCAAGCTTTAACACTGCTATGACAGTATGCCCATATGGACATAGAAACTCATTAAGTCATGGACAGAGAATAACAAGGTACCTGAGCCAAATAAGAAAGGTGGTTTTTTTTCCCCAGGATATCTCACAGTTACTACTGACAAAGACAAGACATCTAACTTCTGTTTTTAATTATATTTTCTACATGCTGTTTCTTTTCGTAATGGTCATTCTTATATTTTTCATCATCCTCTCTTAATTTTCACCCCCTTTCCTGTTCTGCTCCTGCAGGCATTGAACCTGCTCCTCCCACCACTCAACTTTTCAGTATCTTTCTTGCAGCATCAGCCTGTCCTCTATGTCAGGACCTGTGTCAGTAACCATCCACCATGCTGCCTTCTGGCCCTGCCCTGCTGTTGTCACCTCCTTCCAGAAAATCACTGTTTTTCTTATCCTTTACTTACTTTTGGCAAAGACAGAAGTAGCTGAAGGTAAGTATGTAGAAGATATGGCAGTTCAGGCACCATCACTTGTGCCAGTGGTCATGTACAGATTTTCAGATGCGCTTCTCCTTGGCCTTTATGCCGCTTCTGCACTGGCTGCATTACGTTCAGGAAATACTTCCTCCCCACACATGCCCCCACCACATGATGGCTCATGTCAGAAAACTTCTCTTGGGAACTCTTAGCATACAACATCCCTCTGACACTGAGTGAAAACATTTTATTCCTGTGAGGTTGGAAATAACTTGTATATAGATGGTTATGCTACTGTTAATGTAACAACACATCCTGCAGAACATATGAGACCTCTAGCTGCCATCCAGCCTCTGACTGAGGAGGGATCATGTGGAAATTTTGCATACAGGCCTTCCATTACTTGCCATGTATTGGATGTTTCTCATGTCAGTACTCATCAGGATACCTGGGCGTCTTCCTGGCAGTGACACTGTTTCATTTACGTTCTTTGTGAACAAAGATACCTTTCCCAAGACAAGATCCTTCTAGGAGATATGTCATCTTGGAGAATATTTCAATGCAGGACAGCCATAATTAGTTCTGTGGCTAAATTAGACCTGTCCTGTTTTGATGGGAAAGAAGTTGAAGGATCTGTATGGATCTCTCTGTGTCTGGTGGATTTGGTCTTTTCTCATAAGAGTGAGGGTAAGACATATTAAATGCTCTCTGATTCAAAAAATGTCATCTCATCACTCCTCATTGGCCTTGATCATGTGTGGAATTAATCATGGCAGAAAATGAATATAAAAGTTGTTGAGATTTGTTCTAAAAATGTTAATTTGTGATATCATGTACCTCCCAGATCTGAACAGCAAAAATGCCTTTCTGCTGCAGTTTCTGACTCAATTAAATGGTCATTGCCCCACGACAGAAAAAAAATCCACAGTTGTTGGTGTCTTTTTTAATACCTTTTTTCCTGGAGAAATTATGTGTACCAACCTCAGCTTATAGGTGGAGCATGTTAAGGGAGCAAATTTAGGTAGCTGTCTGATTAAGGAAAGCTTCATGAATTACTAATTCGAAAGGAGATTTACTGAACACACAACCCGGGCACTTTTCTTTATTAAAGGAAAGAAAATAAAATCGAAAAAAAATTAAACCAGCAACTTCAGTAGATATTTCTCTAGATCTCTCAAACATTGTAAGAGCTTTTTCCTATAGAACCTGCTTACACTCCATGCTCATTTCCCATTCATATTTTTATGCCAGCTTCATCAATAATGCATCTCAGCAAAAGGGCTGTTGTAAAGTGTGTAATATTGTAAAGGGAACATTCCTTGCTGTAGGTGCAGCAACAGCCTGTGCATTGTGAAATGTTAGAAGATAGTGAACATCCAGCTGGTGCTTCCATATGCCCAGTTTATATTCTTTGGTTTGCTGGTTTTCTCCTCCACTTTTTGGTCACTATTCCAGAATTAAGCATCCTTTTCTATGGTTGTTCTCCTAAGTCTAAGTTCAAATGTGCTGTGAAATTACAACTCTTGGATTTGGAGACGTTTCCCCAATAGTTTCTTAGAATCAACAAAAACTTCTTGGCTGTCATGAAGAAAAAGACAGTTTGTAAGCTGCCTTCTTAGCTTATGCTCTGTTATGCAGTCATCAACAAAAGCAGACTTTTTAAAGTTAATTGTGCAGTCCCTGTTTTACTAAAGAAGGATACTTTTGTATGAAAGACAAAGTAATCGAAGAGTCCCAGTGAAGTCACTCTGTTCCACTGTATCCACTCATTTGAGAAAGACAGCAACTAGAAAATGTAACAGGATTTTTCTTTTAATTTACAACCCTTTTTAAATGGTTGAAAATGCTAATAAAGGTACTTGTGAAGGAAGGGGATTATATATAAAAAAAATAACAGTTAGGGAGAAATGCGGGCCAAGTGATCCTCCCACCACCGGTCTAGCCGCTTAAGGTCCCTGAGCACTGGTTTAGCAGTATCTTCCAGCACACTGCCAGATTTCCTTAGGGCAGAAGGCTAATAAGACATTAGGGAATCCATTTGCTGACTGCAGTCTCAGCCCTTCCAGCTGTTGTTCCTTCTTGGCCAGTTGGAGGCTAGATTCTACACAGTGCTACTCCAGATAATTTAATCTGATTTCTTATCATCAACAGGCTTTCTCCAGTGTAGCAGTCTACAGATATTTCAACCAGGAGGAGAAATCTGGAAAGAAAATTGCTCTCTATCTGCAGTAGCTTGATCATGTGACATGGCAATGATGATACATTCAGAAATGTTTACTGAAACACAGCTTTGGAAGTCACCCTTTCATAGAGCAGATAAAAAATAATTTGACTTAGCATGTTATGGCTATTGAAAACCAGCAAACATGCCACGAAAAGCAGTGTGATTAACTTGTGAACAATTCATAGTATCAAATGTAATGGTGAAAATGAATAGTTATTTTTTAAAAAATCTCTAAAATAATTTTCTTTTATGATTAGGGGAAACTATTTTTGACTGAAGGCTATGAAGCATGTAGAAACAGGTGGCTTGTACAGAGGTACCAATATTAACTTATTCTCAGCTTTCTGTCCTAGGTTTTAATGAAGAAACACCCAACTGGCGATCATGGTTCCACCAGTTCACACCAATTAATGCTGAGAAAGATAATCAGAAATTCAACAAAACTGTAGGCTCCTTTTCATGATCTTTGCTGGCACAGATAATTAGGTAAATGTGTTCAGGGGTAAGGCAGTTCACATTAAGAAGAATTGGTTCAGTTCCTGTAGGCATGGGTCATCTGATATCTCTTTTTATACAACAAAGGCCACGGTCCAGGTAGATGCCATGGATAATCTGAGAAAGCACTGGTTAGGCTCCTAACCCCTTAGGTCTCTGAGCATCCCACATACCTAAGAGTGTACAAAGCTATTGTGCTACAAGCACTGATACAATCCTACAGCAAATGAGCTACTGTGGACCTCAGAAATGCTTAACTGAACTCCTACTAGGTAGAACAACTAGGCAAGCACTGGGGAAGAACAAGGGTCTTCTTTTTGCTAGGGTAAACCTGTGTGTGGCATGTAAGAAACTTGGTTTAGATCCCTGGTCTGTCCAATTGGGTGCTTTCAACCCAAGTTTCCCCCTCCTATATCTTAGGTATAGTCTAACTTTTCAGGTATTTGAGATTCGTGCCTTCCAATCATTTCTATTATTTTTGTTGTAAGAAGTGTAGATACTCACCAGAGCAGGAACCTGCAGAGGCATTTAAGGTCCACCTCCTCCTTCTGAAATTAAATCTTCACTAGCTTCAGAGGTTTCTCAGGATCAGTTCCACAAGCACCTAATTCTTCCAGGGCTGACTGACCTGGAGACAAGATTCAGTTCAGTGCCCCTAGACGCTGTTCATCTCAGTGTTGCAAGCCTTCAGTACCTTTAGGATTTGGCCCTTAATCTGTCTTGTCCATTTATTCCCCACAGACATAATGAAGTTCCTACTTCAAAACCACAGGGTATTCTGAGGAACAATACATTTTTCAGTGCTTGTGAAGAACTCAGTTACTGTAATAATGGAGATAAAAGTGGACAGATGGGCAGATATTGTATAGCCATCTACCCCAGGGCACTGTGTACATGTTAAAAAGCACTTTCATTTATCTGAGGGCAAAAGAGGTTGAAACCATACCTACTGAAAATTCTAGCACACCTTCCTAACAGAGAGAGCTCTTGCAAAGAGTCCAGTGTCATATTTGATTAGGTCAGCTTGACATGGTTTCTGGAAATCAGAGAAAAATATATACAGATCGGCTACAATAAAAGATACTTAGGAAGCTCTTAGAAGAAAGTTAGATGGACAAAACCAGCAGCAGGGTACTTGAAATCTCAAACGTGGACTGTGAAGCATGACTGCAAACTTCAGTTAGGAACCTGAAAGTCTGAAAAACAATGCTAAGAAAAAATTGGGTTTTGTCAATTTTAGTGAACGAAAAGTGTTGAGTGGGCTTTTGCATGGATTAGGCTCAGAAACAGTATAATTCCTTTTGGTTAAGTCCTCTTTCCTTTAAATAATGATATAGGATTCAAAAATTTAAGCTGCAGACTAAGATTATATTTAGACAATGATAAATGTGACATAACTTATGTCTCACAGATGTGAAAATGAAGACAAAATGAAGGTCCAACAAGGTGACTTGATTCTTGACATCAAAACAACAGGCAGCCAAGCAACAACAATTAACCTCATGGTACTTGCTATAATATCAGTGGTTTAGCATGAAAAAAAATTATTAAAAAATCTCTGGAAGTCAGTATGGCATTGGTTTTGTTCCTTACCTCTTGGGGAGTACTTTAGAGGGCCTCGATGAAATACAAATGAGCAATCTGCTCTGCAGACTGGTTTAGGCCCAGGTATGACACTACAATTTAAAAAAAAAAAAACAAACCCAAAAACCCAAAACCACCACACACGTGCCATATGGCTGATGAGGTATAGTAATGAGACCCAGCAAATCAGAAGCCAAAGAATAAGACACATTTTTAGCCACCTAAAACAGAAATAGATCTTAACCTGAGATTTCATCACTGTTAAAGTCCTTAAATGTTCTGAAGTCTTATGAAACAATCAAATTTGAGTATGTAAAAAAAAACCCTATAAGTAGTTTTATAATCTCCATGCAGAAAACAATCAGGAAAAGGCAAAAAGTGTACAGCTGAATAAGTCACCTGCACTTCAATGTGATAACCCGTGATAAGCTATGTCTTGTTGGCTTTTATTGAACAATGCCCGTCTCCGTCACACTACTGCAAAAGGATAAGGGTGAATATAAATAAGGATAATTTAGGTTCCTCACAGGTTTCAGTGCAGCATTTTTAGGAGTTCAGAAACCTTATCATTCTGTCCTGCTGTGGGTGGAGACGACAAACATTTTTAAGGTTAAATGCTTGCTTCTCAAATGCATAACAGGTTATAGAAACACAATGTGATGATAAAAAACTAGCTTGTAAAAATATAATTCATTGCTCCTTAGCTTATGGTATTTGACTACTATAAATTATTTCTGGTCAATAACCTCTGAAATTATTGCCATGTGAACAAAGTGGGTGCCCTATGGGTGCTTCTGAATGCTCATCCTCTGGCTGATAGTGATGCACAGAGGCACAGCCAGGCAGCAAAATCAGAATAAGAGGAGCATGTGCATTTTAAGGTCAGTGCCGTTCAATGAGCTGCAAATCTAGTTTGGTTTCCACATTCTCCTTCTTATGGCTCATGTGATATAATGTGATGATTTCAAGCATTTTTTTTTTTTTTGCCTTCAAATAATACTTCCTCTGGAAGATAAAAAGGACATCTTTGACAAACTGAAACTCACTGGAAATTTTGTTATCGGCGCATCCCAGCTTTGTTGCTATGTGCAGCTGGCCTTTTCCTTAGCTGCTGAAATTGCAAGATCTGCCCTGTGTACACAGCTGAGAGTGTGCACAGGCCAGTATTGGTTTGAGCAATACTTGATGAAGTATAGTCTTCTGCCCTCCAGGAAGTGCTGGAATTGCTTTGATTAATATCTATTTCACACAAGATGTCTTCTAGGAATGCTGTGTCAGTGGCATAATGTCTTCCCTATGGCAAGTTACCTGGATGTACAGCTTAACACTTCAAACAGATCATTGATTTTAAGTTATAGCTACAGCATATGCCAGAGATATAGATGAACAAATGGAAAGTTTCACAGCTTATTCAATAGAAGGGGTTACATTTTTGCAGGGTCCCTCACATTTGACTCACCACATCGATGTCTCACGGCTCACTAGGCAGAGACAATAATATGGTTTTGCTGGCAAATCAGTCATGTAAGCAACACTGAATTGCTTGTTTCAGTGAAGGCAAGTCATTTTACAGCACCTGGACAAAGTATCTTACGTTTGATTCCTTGAACAGAAAATTTTTAAGGGCTCTTCTATTTTATGGCAAGTTTCCTGCATTTTGGAGAATAATTTTGAGGGATGACTAAACTAGTTGATGGTTTCAGGCTGAATGACGTGAGTATTTTTAAAAAGCTAACCCCCAGGAGATACTGAAGCTGGTAGTACAGACAAGCACTTTATGTGGGTGACAGAGCGAATTTGTTCTGCAAAGACTTCTGTGGGTGTGAAACAGGTGAGTGAGGAGGAGGCACGATTGAATACAGCACTAGGGACAACTTAACATTAAGCACATGAGATTGGTGCCACCCCTCCAGTTCTTCATAACAGGTATTATTCAGAATCCAATGTGAGGCTATGGAGTGTCAGCCCATGCACCATGCATGAATCCAAAATTGCCTTTGTATCTTGGGTTGTTCACATTCAAAGGGAGACAGGCAGGCACATCGCTGTAAATGGCAATCAATATCAGCAGAGAGCTGGTAAATACCATCAGAGCATGGCCAGCTGTGAGCTGGAGAAGGGGGGCAGGGGAAGCAGATGGGATAACCAGCAAATTATTTCAGCCAGTGTTGATTTATTTGTGTTGATTGTTGTCTGGTTTTTTGCATAGTCACACATAAGTATATTTCTGTTCCCTTTAGCTGCCTTCTAATTCTTAAGGCTCCCAGAGACAGATTTAAGAAAGGCAAGGCTTGTAAAGAGAGGTAATATTTGTACTTAATTCTCACAGTCAGTAAATACAGACAAGCATTCACTCAAGGACTCCGTCAGGCCTGAAACAGAAGCAGTGACTTTCATGCCAAGCACAATTTGGAAACAGTTACTCTGACTTAAGATGAATTTTGCTAATTTTCTGAGTGCTTGGGCAGGTATTATGATTTGCTGTGAAGTGGCAGGTGAAGGTGAGACAGTTTGTTGTCTTTATTCATCTCTGTGGCACAGAAGGAGAGAAAGCTCATAGTAAAAGCAACCAGTACCCACAAACAGCTTCACAACATGCCACCTGCACAATGATGTGAGCAAAAGCAGCTCCAGTCTCTGCCTGCTTGTTCCTCCTTCTGTTCCCCAGCTTGGCCCGCTTTTACAGTTTTGCTGGTCTATCTTATTAGGAAACAAACTGGATCACTAAAACAGAGATTTGGGATTCTTTTTTCAGTCAAGTGCAAAGTAAAAAGGAGAACCTACTCCATAAAATATAATGAGACAATAAATGTCATGATTGCTCTAAATTAGAAAATATGAAGCGGAAAAGACATCAGGGAGAAAAATGTGCTGGCAAGGCTGAGTACAGCCTAAGTCCATTTTTTAAAAGTGGAAGGGATAGAAGAAATCCTAATGATAATGTTTGTCACAAAAAGGCAGTAATAAATAATGACACACACAAAAAAAGGTGGAAACACTCAGTAATTAATCTTGCTCTGGTCCTGGGAAGGAGCAGCTGTGTGCCATTCTAGATGATAAGGCAGCATACTGGTTTTGGTTGGGACAGAGTTAATTTTCTGCACAGTAGCTTGTATGGGGCTGTGTTTTGGATTTGTGCTGAAAACAGTGTTGATAACACAGGGAGGTTTTAGTCATTGCTGAGCAGGGCTTACACAGAGTCAAGGCCTTTTCTGCCTCTCGCCCCACCCCACCAGCGAGTGGGCTGGGGGTGCACAAGGAGTTGGGAGGGGGCACAGCCGGGACAGCTGACCCCAACTGACCAGAGGGATATCCCACACCATATGACGACATGCTCAGCATATAAAGCTGGGGGAAAAAGGAGGAATGTGGAGATGCCTGGAGTGATGGTGTTTGTTTTCCCAAGTAACTGTTGCACTTGATGGAGCCCTGCTTTCCTGGGGATGGCTGAGCACCTGCCTGCCCATGGGAAGGAGTGAATGAATTCTTTCTTTTGCTTTGCTTGCATGCGTGGTTTTTTCTTTACCTATGAAACCATCTCTATCTTAATCTATGAGTTTTCTCATGGCTACTCTTCTGATTCTCTCCACCATCCCACTGCGGGGGCAGTGAGCGAGTGACTGTGTGGCAGTTAGTTGCCAGCTGGGGTTAAACCAACACCTGAAATTGGGCTGCCTGTGGCAGGGCATAATTTTCGTGCCAGGGGTTTCCCACGGATCCCCATTCTCTCTCTGTTGGAGCCAGAGGGTGACAGTGCACACCTGCGGGGTGGGGAAAGGGCACAGCTTTAAGCTGCTGCGCTGCTCAGTTTGCCAAAGCTGAGGCTGAGCAGAGCCATTTGGGGCTGTTGGTCAGAGAGGTCCCTGTGCTGCCCTAGCATGGCTGCTGAGAGCCATGAACAGAGGTCATGCTGCAGGAGAGGTCAGTAAGTCCGGGTGACCCTGGTGAGTAGGGGGCTGGAAGGAAGCTGACCTTGCACAGACCAAAACTTGGGAAAGGCTCCTTTTACTTGGTTTTGTTCCTATTCCTTCAGTGCCAGTCCAGCGCCAGCTGGGGTCTGCCTCCCACCGTTTTTCCGCATCATTTTGTTCTACATTTGCTGTGCAGAAATTATGATGTGGGTAGGCTCTACTCTCATAACAAATACCATGTCCCTTGTGCTTCTATAAAATGCTCTGTCTTTAAGCCTCGAATCTTCAATTACAGATCCACATGGTCTTTAAAGTCCCTTTTATTAGGCAATAAAATAAAAAATTTATTAGGAAACTGCATACACAGATTTATTCGAGTGACCGAAGCACACAGTACATTTCACAAGGAAAATATGGAACACAGTGACCTGAAAAGCTTTGTGTTGGTAGCCAGTATATCCTCATGGCAAAACATCAGACAGAGTGGGTGTTGTTTTTTTCCTCTGTATTGTTAATAGTTTATTACCTACTGCAGTTCCTCTCCCAAGCAACATCAGAAAGACAAAATGATGAGTCTTAGCAATTTTAAAGTGGCATCTAATTGCTATTTCTGTTAGAACGGTTTCTATTAATCCTCTTTTGTCATGTTTTTCTTATTTCAAGTTGTACTGAAGTCATGCTCATGTGAACAGTGTTTGTTCTGAGGTTAGGGAAAGCGCTGAGCAATGATCTGTGCATAACTGCATAATCCTCAAAGGCCCTGCCCTCCCTTGTCACCCCGTCCCCACCCCGAAGTAAGCCACGTGGAGGAAAGCAGCAATGTGCTGTTGAATGTACCCCCTTGTTAAGCCATGATACTTCAGGGACAGAACTGAAATCAGCTGTCAACCCCTTTCCCACCCAATCAAGGCTGACAGGAGTAAGGTTTGCCGGGTCTTGTCACTAATTTTTTGGTGGGTGGTAGAACTTGTGGTGAGAGGGTTTCTTATCCTCTCCGTCTCTTGTGCAGCTGTTATCTACATCACACTTTAACCCTGAAAAATTAATCTGCTGCTTTGCAGAGGATGTTCAGGAAGTAAAGTTGGCAGAGAGTAAATGTCAAATGAATTCATCCTACCTACTTACTGAAGCAAGGTCAGAGAAGGATGAGAAAACGATTAATTTATACAGTCTCAGACAACTGAGCTGCCACTATAATTCATTGGTTTAATGTGTTATTTTTAATTATATGACTATAAGAACCTATATTATGGAAGTAAAGATGGTTGTAAATGCAAAGTCAAGGAGTTGAGTACCTTGCTCTATTACAAGCAGAGTGCAACACTTGCATTTTGACAGAAGCACATCTGTTTGCACAGGGAGATGTGACCCATTCCTGGTTTCCCCATTGCCTTTCCAACCACATGATCTATGAAAAGCACATAATTTTGAAAACAATCTTTTCATTTGAGCCCTCCTATCCTTTAAATATACATTAGTTACATACTGCTATTACATTTTAATTATGTCTGGGTAAGTCCATAACTTTACTGCATTGTGAATCCGTTCCATAGGGCTGGGTGACTGATTCCCAGGGCGAATTTATGGTTTTCTACACACACAAGACACGGCACAACCACACAGGACTTCTGCAAGGTCGTTCAAGACTTTTGGTGTCATACTGTGAGGAGCCTGCTGGGCTCAGGAAAGCCCTACTTTTTGAGATGGCACAACTTAGGTTGTGTCCAGAGTGGTCTTGTTACGCGAGACATTGCGCACAGCCTCCATTCTCACACTTCCCCTTCGTCTGGCAAAACATGGTTTCCAAAGAGGTATGCAGTACCCTGACCTCTCACAAGGCAAGACTGGAGAGTTCACTGTATATCTGGTTTTCACCTCAAAAGTGGATGAACAGGCAATGGCTGCTGTTCTGGAAAGAACAGTGGCTTTTTTTTTTCCAGTAAAACCTTAATCTCTGTCTTGACTCATCAGCTTCTGGCTACTGACATGTATGTTTGTCTTTTCACTACATTTCATGTAGCTATCAGATTTGCCAGCCTAATGACCTTTAGGGGATCTAAACCTAATTTCTAAATGACTGCTGAGTACATACTGCTGCACAGGTAGATAAGTGTATCTGTAACACAGTGTTCATGGGGAACTCAGTTCTGAGATGCAAACCTAACCTCTGAATTTTATGTTTAGTTCTGAAAGCTTTTAAGTATTTTAAAACTTTTTAAAAATTGAAACAATCTTGTAAATATTTGGAAGAACCTTAGTTGATTGGTTTTTTTTCTATTTCTAGATCAGTTTCAGTTAGAATAGAGAAGTACCACAATTCCATTTTCATCAAAGAAGAAAACCCCTCTAACAAAGAAGAAAGTATTAATTTGTCATTCACCTTGGTAATATTTTTCAGCAGCTTTTGAAGATGCTTAAAAAATCTTTGAGATTACCCAGCACTGATTTTAAGCACAACCATCCTGTTTCTGTTCACTCTGCACAGCAAAGGTCTTTGAAATCACTTTGCCCTTTGTTGATGCATGCGTTTATTTTGATGTCTCATAAATTAGAAAATCAGATGAAGCAACTTCAGATACACCATCATAATCTGAGATAACACAGGTCTATCATCTCTGACTGGGGAAACGACCAAGTAAAGGAGTGACATCACAGCTACACTAAATTTAAGATGACTGTGCTTTAATGTAATTTGGATATGTACCTAAGAACTGAATAAGCTTTTTTGCTGACTTCCATCACTGTCAGTGTCCAGGCCTTTTTATTTCATAATGACTTGGAGGTATTCTCTTTCCTCATGTCTGTGCCTCAGCACTTGCTGGCTTCTAAACTCAGCAGGATCCACAAATTTGGGCACATCCCAAGAGAGATAAACTTCAGAGTTTCAAAAGGGAGTCCTCTATATGAAAATGGATAAGACTGACTCCCCAAAAAAATTCATTTTACATATGTACCAAGTCATACACATAGGGAAACAACAACAGCAGCATATATTGATACATTCAAATGTTGAAAGCAGAAACCACACAGGAAATAAATAATCATGTTATTGTACTAGATATTTGCTCAGCAGCTGTCAGAACCACGGGTGACTGGGAGGCGTTAGCTGGAAATGACTAGACAACCAAGCAGATAGCACTGTTATGCCGCTGTCTGAACAGTGATCGTGCAAAAAAATGCATTTCAGTGTGAGAGGTCAGATAAGATGTCTGAAAACTAAGCACCCAGGTTATACCTCCAAGATCTAAAACACTTGGTTTTGGAAGACAGAAATTTGGGAAAAGGCTGTATGTAGTGTTAATGAAACTGTTACTAGATGAGATTACGATCAGACTGAAAGGTTGCACAGCAGGGCTTCATGCTAAAGTCTGACTCATCTCAAAACACACATTTGATAGCTGCCACGTACAATAAAAGTTTATGTACTTTATTATTAGTATAATTTTCTAATTTATTCAGGAGTCTGTAGGAGTCAAAGGGGAGGAAGCTTTTGTAAGTACACTTTTTATTTTTTGAACTTGTTAAACAAGCAAAAGAAATAAGATAAACCACCTTGTTCTAATCTCCCTAAGCAAAGCAACATATTCACATTGGAAGACAAACAGAAGACTACTTCCAACTAGTCGTTTAAGAAACTCATAGAACAAATCTAATTTAAATGGTAATTGGTAAAATATTTTACTTTTCGTCTTTGTTTCCTTTCCAACAGGTGTAGAAAAGCTATTCAAGCTGAAGGAGATCATATAGCCCATGTACACATGCTTCAGTGAAGAGGACCATGAAACTGATGCAAGGATTAAAGAACATAATATTATTTGGCTTCTTGAAAAGATGGTAGAGAAATGGTTTGGATCCTACTCTATAAGTATTTTCCCATGGATTGTGTAGGATTTTTCAACAGAATTAAAAGAGGTGTAACAAAACGTTGTTGCTAGATGTTAAAGATAGGAAATTCATTCTAGAAATACAGAATAAGACCAGGATGGTACATTTATCATTACTTACCCTTTAAAATAAGGTCAGATTTTTCTAGAAGACTCTTCTTCTGGAAGAAGTTCCGTGTCTAATATGTATCCACACAAGCGCATGTGCAGGCTACCCGAGGTTAAATAATGCTTGTTAATCTGCCTGTTAAAAACATGTTTCTAAGCCTCAGTTGTCAATGTAACATCTTACACCAGTTGCTAGGTTTGGGGGTTGGGAAAATTCCTTCCTCAGATCTGAGATCTTGAGGGACTTTAGTTTTTCTCTTGTCATGGTTTAACACCAGCCAGCAACTAAGCCCCACGCAGCTGCTTGCTCACTCCCCTGCAGTGGGATGGTGGAGAGAATCAGAAGGGTAAAAGTGAGAAAGCTCGTGGGTTGAGATAGAGGCGGTTTAATAAGTAAAGCAAAAGCCGTGCACACAAGCAAAGCAATACAAGGAATTCATTCACTCCTTCCCATGGGCAGGCAGGTGTTCAGCCATCTCCAGGAAAGCAGGGCTCCATCAAGCATAACGGTTACTTGCAAGGACAAACACCCTCACTCCAAATGTCACCCTGCTTCCTCCTTCTTCCCCCAGCTTTTGTTGCTGAGCATGATCATATGATCATGCTCATATGATATGATATGATCATATGGTATGGAATATCCCTCTGGTCAATTGGGGTCAGCTGTCCCAGCTGTGACCCCTCCCAACTCCTTGTGCACCCCCAGCCCACTCGCTGGTGGGTGCTGTGGGAGGCAGAAAAGGCCTTGATTCTGCATAAGCACTGATCAGCAATAACGAAAACCTCCCTGTGTTATCAACACTGTTTTCAGCACAAATCAAAATCATAGCCCCATACTAGCTGCTGTGAAGAAGATGAACTCTATCCCAGCCAAAACCAGCACACCTCTGTGCTTCACATGTGATGAGCAAGGCAGAGCTTATCTGTTGTTCAGATGCCCCAGATTAGTAGCACCCTATGCACTTGTATTATCAGCCAGTTCTTCATCCTCGTGACTGCAATTTCACTTTGTGTAAGTCTTTACAAAAGAATATTTGTACAAAACTTAATGACTTACCATGATTTAGGTCAGAGTAGAAGATGCGGTACTCTGTGATGGATGTAAACTGTGCAGTGAAATATTTCTGTGTGTTGTACTGAACAAGTATCAGGCAGATTTAAGTAAGAAGGTTAAGAAATGGCTTATGACATATTTTTAAGGGGCAGTATGACATTTATAGCCAGAACAAATATTTTTAAATTCAACGTATATTAAGAGAAAATATAAAAATAAATAGGGTGTACTGACCCCACCACATGTTCCTATTTTCATTGAATAAGTTACCTTGAAAAAGAATGGGAAGATTTACGAAACCAGTAATATTCATACACCAGAGACATCTTAAAATAAGTAGGTATGGCTAATTAATAACTGCAGCTCAGCCTCAAAGTACAGTATTTGTCATTGTGTCCTAGTTCCAGTAAACCATGTTTAGACATCACCTACTCCAAACACATTATTACTCCCACAAAACGTGTTTGCTCTCCTGTCTAATCAGTAGCAGAGAGTCCTTGCTCTCCCATCAAATATTTTATAAAATATAATAGAATGCTCTAGAAATAATAGGGCAGCTGAGAATGTTTTAAAATCTTTTATTACTTAGAAGGATATGGTTAATTTAAAACGCGTGCTTTTGAAACAGGCAAAGCATCTGTGTATGGCCAAAAAAAGCATTGCACTTGTAAAGTTTTGTATTAACATGGACAAAAATCTTTGTCTAAAGTCATCTAAACATTGAATTGGCTGAGCCCATCTGGCAGGAGTAGCACGTTATGTAGCAAACACTGAACATCTGACAGACAGTGTAACATTAGCATGAAGAGGGGAGGGTGCTGTGACTGAATCCCCTCTCAGAAAGGAAGCTGAAAGAACCCTCTGAGGTTGAATCTGTATTTGACATAATCCCTATCAGAAAAAAAATTTCTATAACAGGAGAGTTTAGGCCTCTGTCATGATCCTATTCAGGCACAGCGAAACTAATGTATGGCAGCTAGCTAATGGATTAAGTCTCTGTTCATTCTTTTCTCTTGAGAGAACGTCTTGTCTAGGCTGTGCTCTTCCTAGAAAGGTTGGACTAGACGATCCCTGAGGTCCCTTCCAAACTGGGATTCTGTGATTCTGTGAACAGTTAATATGACCAGCTATAAGGTGTCTACTATAGGAACACCCGATGGGCAAACTTTTTGGGTAAACAGAGTTACCTCCAAGTTACACTGACTGTTTGACTCTATTATCTCCATCATCTACTGGGGAAGCTTAGCCACCTAGTTTATCTGTAGCCACCTACTTGCATACACCCATCTCTTGGTATTTTGATAGCAAAATGCACCCACCCAAGCAGTTCAGTTAAAGCAGAACCAGTCTTATAACCTTGAAAGGCACCAAAAGAGTTTTGGATAAAATGGATGGCACAGAAGTTATCTAAAGTCATTAGGTTTCTGCAAGGTAGAAGAGGATGCACAGTGTGTAGGTCAGGCAGGACAGGGAAGAATTAAGCTGATGTGTGTGTTAAACCATCAGCATCCAAAAACCCAAAGAAAAAATGCCGTTACCACCACCCAGCAGCTGTTTGCAATGGATTCAACCTGAGATAAGACATTTCATCAGGAGGAAGAGAAAATAAATTCTACCTTAAACCAGCAGTTTGGGCCAGGCTGTATGTAGAGCTGACAGTATCAGGCTGGTGTGTGAGCTGCTCAGCTCTTCTAATAACAGGGCTGACAAATAAACCTCCTGCCTATTTTGATACTGTGACAGTGGTACTATGGGGACTTTTGGAGTAACAAACTACTTAGCTTTCCACAGTCTCAGCCTTTGATAATTCCATAATTTTTGTTTCCTTCTGCATGACTTTCACCACCTTGACTCCAGGGTAAGGATTACACCACCGTTTGGGTTATCCTTATTATCCTCATTACAGTAATTTATAAGTTCTCTTGGTAGCACAGGGACAGCAGCTGCTCCCTTTAGTTTTTCTCCCTCTGCTATGCTATCCCAGATTCTCCAGTACAGTGGCCAGTACAGCTTAACTGGACAACATAGACCTGCATTTATAGGATTTTACTGCTATGCTATCCCAGATTCTCCAGTACAGTGGCCAGTACAGCTTAACTGGACAACATAGACCTGCATTTATAGGATTTTACCTATTGGCCATTGGTTCCACCTTGTGTTTGATTTGTCACACAGAATGATAAATGATCAGCTTTACATATGTTAGGTCGCTTGCCAATGTCCCACTCTGCCATTTAGCTCCCACACTGAGAAAAGCTGTTAGTGATAATTCATGGTATGTTTTCCTGGTGATTGTTCAGTATTAACTACAAACACATGGCACTTTGCCCAGCATTTAAAATATTTTGCTGCTGAGCCATGGTCCATCAAGGGATCTTTGCCCTGCTCTGCAGACATATCAGAGAGACGGACACATAACTAATGGACCACACATGGGACCAGCAGGACAACCTCTTTGGCTTGTGAGTAGCAGAAAGGGTGGCCCTATACACCAGCCAGGCATCTCACCAGCTGAAAACCCAATGAGTAATGACTCTGTGTCAAGCTGAAAGCACTATGTTCTGACTCAACAACGGTCAAATCCTCCCTTACATAATGTTGATGTTTCTCATGGTTGTGATTAAACTGCAGTCTTAGTCACGTAGACCAATTTGATATTGATCACTAATCTTCTGCCTGCCTTGTCATTTTATAGCTATTTCTTTCAGGAAGAATTGGAGAGAATAGTTTATCCAACTGAGCGAATGAATTAATAATACTAATAACATTAAACATAATTGATATTATTAATCATTTTAGTTTTACCAGGACTGTAATCAATCAGCCATACAAATGTACATTTTTCTCAGTCAAAGGAATAGGGTTTTTTGCAGAGCTACAACAATGTGAGTTAATAGAGTGAGATGACTTTGATGTAGCTTTAATGTACCCATATTTATTACTCACTTATTTTCCTGGGTTTGGAAACTTCTTAGATTATATACACGTGTTCCTTATCTTTGTGTCTAAAATAGTGGGCAGGTTTTGAAACCACTTACACATCTTATTCTGGACATCTATTACTATTGTCTACACGTTGTTCTTTTGGAATAGGTATATGTCCAGCCATCAGGACCAGACTTAAGAAAAGATATGTGTTCAGGAGTTTCAGTGGCTCAAGCGTTAGAGCTCCTCTGACTTACAATTTAGTAAGTGCTAGTAACTATTATTTAAAGAAAAGCCTTCAAACTAAACCAGGATAATGTAACACAAAGTATTTTTGTGATTTGAAAGAGAAAAAAGGTAATAAAGCTGCTGAAAATCTTCCAAATTTATGATTGTGGAACAGGCTGCTGTAGAGAGATATTGGTTATGGTGGAAGTATACAAGTAACTTTGAAGAATAGTAGATTAACTTACATATTTTTCCGACTGGTGATCAAAACTGTTCATCGTAGGCTCAACCCACACTCATATTTCCATTCAAGTCAATGGATGTCACCTCTAAAAGGTTTGGAAGTAGAGTGTGACTTAATGATAACAATATTTCTTGTTCAGCATCACTCTTAAACACACACTTATTTCCCATGTAAGCCATCAGGACTTAAATTTGTCCTTAAATACTTGGCTGAATAGGAGCTTACACACCTGATTCTACAATTCTCACTCTTGCAGGGTAGTACTTATAGGGTCAGATCAACTGAAATTATGTCAGCTCACCCCTAGATAAGTACAATTCAAGAACAGATGTTTGGGCTTGGTAAGATCTGCATCCTTCATTGTGAGCTGTACAACTCCTGGGAAGCTGGCTGGGGTGACGGCTAAGGTGGGCAAACCCTTGGGCTTCTTAGAACACTTACAGCATTTCATGATAACTGAAGATCCACAGGTTTTTCCCACGTGGTCATTTACACAGTTCAGGGGTCACAAGTGGATTCAGCACTACCATCTCTACTGGTGTAGAAAAGCGGTTAGCACAAAGCTGCATTTTTCTTTCTGGTAGAACACAATATGCTTGTCCACACAAAAGCTGCTTTAGGAATTTGAGTAATGTAGATGGTAGAGTGAACTGACAGCAAATATTCAAGGCAAATTGCTGCAGCAGGCACAGCTGAAATTGAGGTTACTGAGAGAAGGCTCTTCCCCTGGAACTGGTCTTGCTGCTTTTCTTCTGAGATAGCATTGGCCACTGTCAGAGGCAGGATATGGGGCTGGATGTATCTCTGACCCAGTACAATTGTTCTTCTGTCCTCACAACATCCTTCCACTGCAGACAGAAATGGGCAGGTACACACTAACAGTCCCTGAACAAATGAAAGCCCCTAAACCATCTGTTGCTGGAACAGTTTCTGCTGTTTCTACAGGACCGAAGCCAACATTTGCAGCTGCTTTGTAACTTTCAGTAAACTTGTTGCTATTCCATCATCCATGTCAGGTTGTCTTCAGTTTCACATCTTAAAAGCCGAATTTGGGGAAGTCCAGAAACACTAATCCAAGGACTTCTCCAAACCTACAAACATGGACCACATTTTAAGTTGAAGTCAAACTCATTCACTTCCTGACATTTGGGTTTTTTTAATTGTTATTGGTACTTGGTAGTAAAACATATAACGATAGCAGAAGAGATGATTAGTTCAAACCTCCCATGTGCTAGGACTGTTCCCAGGCTTTCACTGCCCACAGTGTCACATTCTCAGGAAATCACACACATTCCCTCTTTCCTTTCCTTTTCCTCTACCACGTGAAGCCAGGAGTGTGCTAATCCTGCAAGCCGCAGGGGAGAGCAGCTTTCAACTGTGTGTGAGAGACAGCTTTGAACAAACCAGCTCAGGTCTGGAAACAGTCTTGCTGTGGCAGCACTGTGGTCTGCACAGTTTGACTTAACTTTCTAGTTTTCAGTGCAAAGTCTGCCAGAATAGCCCTCAGCAGCCAATAGAAAACACTTAACTGCTTCCTAGAAGTGTCAAACCATGTACAAGTATTTGAGACAAGCATAACACACATTTTCAAGACTCTAGTTTGCAGAACTTCAACATCAGAGCTAGAGTTGTGGGTACATCTCATCACAAAATTTCTACAGTCACAGAGGAACTCATTAGGATCTTGCATTGTACTTAAAATGTGTACTGGGTTTAGTTGCTGCCTCAGTTTGGATTAAGAGAAAGTAGTAAGAGGGAATATTGATTACCAAAATACAAAGAATTCTATCTACAGGAATTTAGATTTATTAAAATATTAATTCTAAATAAAAAAGGGTTTCACAAGATCAATCTAAAAATAATTTTGAGATTATAATTATTAATTTTTGTCAGTAGTCTGCCCATAAAATGCAGTGTATACATACGTGTCAATTATTTTGCTATGCAGATATGCTTGATAAAACACAGTTTGGTATATAAAAATTAGTTTAAATTTAAATTAGTTTTACACAGGGATGTGCCACAGCATTACGCTTATAATATTGCAATAAGCACAAAAAGAATAAAACTGGCATTTCTAAACTTGATGACTGAGTCAGACATCTTCTTTTTAGCAGCTTCAATAAGTGAAGGGATTGTCAGAATTATCATTGTCTTTCAGTTTTTAATGACTTAAATCTGCAGACTTTGGGCACCGGCATTTAAAAATGGAAGTCTTTGAGTTTGTCAGATAAACAGGAACTACTCTGTGATTTCTCAGGAATGGCCTTTGAAACAGAAAGTGTTAATTGTCTTTTTTCATTCTACCTATCGTTCTAAATGGAAAAGGAAATCAGTGGCTGAGAAGAATATCCTTGCTTGACACATGACTTTCCAGAAACAATATGTAGCTTCATACTGGAGGTAATCTTGGGCATTAAAATCACTTACATAACAGGTAGAAACAATAGACTTGCTTCTGGAGAGCTGCAGATCTGGACTTCTCTTATAGTTTTGCTACAAATATGAAAAATGTAACATAAGAACTTCCAGATAAGAACTGTGTTTTTGATATATGCATAAAAGTTAAATAAGGCCAGTTCTTATGCAAATATACCAAAGATCATGATGCAACTGTCCAAGTCCAGGGAAAGTTTTGTTTAATAGGTAGTATAATAGGTAGTATTATAAATATATATATATATTATTATATATATATTATATATTATATATTATATATATATATAAAAGGTAGTATAATAATCAACCCATCTTTTCTCTGTGATCTCTTTTTCTTACTTAAATAATGGAAAAAATATTTATTATATATATATTCTGTATATATAGAATATATAGAATATATAAATATTTTCATCCTGGCAATGTCTCCACAATTCCCATGGCTGTCTCTCTTCATATTTCTTAATCATTACTTGATCTTGTGCAGTTAGATTATTCTGTCAACTGCCCACTTCCCTCACCTCCCACTCTCTTGCTAATGACTGTGTTTTTTATTCCACTTCTGTCTTTTCAAGCTGCTCTCTTCTGCTTGTCTCTTCCCCCCCCCCCCGCCCCAAAGAATGAACCTATTTCTTTTAGTTCATTTGCTACTTTCCTTTTTTTTCACACTATTGTTTTCTTTATCTTCTTCCTGTCTTGGCTTATAATCTTTTTTAACTCAGCACATTTACCCATTGACTATGCTTCTTCAAGCTATTTCACTGACACTTTTCACAGTATCACAGAATAGTGGGGGTTGGAAGGAACCTCTGGAGATCATCTTGTCCAACCCCCCTGCTTGAGCAGGCACACCTAGAGCAGGGGGCACAGGAACGCATCCAGGTGAGTTTTGAATGTCTCCAGAGAAGGAGAATCCACAGCCTCCCTGGGCAGCCTGTTCCCCTGCTCTGGCACCCTCACAGGAAAGAAGTTTAGGTGGAACTTCCTGTGTTCCAACATGTGCCCATTGCCCCTTGTCCTGTCATTGGGCACCACTGAATAGAGTCTGGCCCCATATTCTTGACACCCGCATTGATAAGATCCCCTGCAATCTTCTCCAGGCTGACCCCAGGTCTCCCAGCCAGTCCTCATATGGGTGATGCTCCCGTCCCCTGATCATCTTGGTAGCTCTCGGCTGGACTTGCTCAAGGAGTTCTGCGTCCTACTTAAACTGGGGGCCCCAAAACTGGACATAGTACTCCAAATGTGGTCTCACTAGGGCAGAGTAGATGAGGAGGATAACCTCTCTACCTCTCTCCATCTGCTGGCCACACTCCTTTTAATGCACCCCAGGACACCGTTGGCCTTCTTGGCCACAAGGGCACAGTGCTGGCTCAGGGTCAGCTTGCTGTCCACCAGCACTCCCAGGTCCTTCTCAACTGAGCCACTTTCCAGCAGGTCAGCCCCCAGCCTGTACTGGTGCATGAGGTTGTTCCTCCCCAGGTGCAGGACCTTGCACTTGCTCTTGTTGAATGTCATGAAGTTCCCCTTTGCCCAGCTCTCCAGCCTGTCCAGGTCTCGTTGGATGGCAGCACAGCCTGCTGGTGTATCAGCCACTCCTCCCAGCTTGGTATCATTGGAGAACTTTTCCTGAAATACATGGTAGAAGCAAGGCATTACCCCCAGAAGTGTGAGTAGAAGCACACTGCTTGACTAAGTGAACATCTGCTTTCAGGGCAAAGCAAACAACCGAACCAGACAGGCACACAGAGATATTTCATTGTACATTTGAAGCAATCAGAAAGCAAACAAAACAAAAGAAACAAACAAAAAAGAGAATGTAACAATGATTAAATAATGTTATCTCCTAGTCAAGAAAGAAGACAAATACCTAATTTAGATTAGAAACAACTATATTTGAACTCAGTACTTTCCTGTAAGAGGAAACAAGAGGATCATGTAACTTTCCAAGACCTCAGTGATATAATTTAGAATCCATGACTCTCACAGATCCTCTGTCTCCCCTGCAAACTCTCAAGCTCCTTTCATCCAGGAATTCTTCTCCCTCCCTTTCCAGTTTTTTTCTATCTTCCTATACTTGGTCCAGCTGCTGCAACCACTGTCTGCTCCATCTGCCACCACAGACCTATGGCCCTTTTGCAGATTCAGTGTTCAGAGCAGCAGCAGCACCTTGAAGAGATCTATAGGCATATGAGAGGCATAGCTGAATTATTCTTACATTCTTCAAAGTAAGTGTGCAGGTTACAAAAGTGATGGTCAGATTAATTGTTAAAATATATCTCATTAAAGGAAAACTAGCACAAGATAAATCAATTGATTATCTTTTGGGGCTCTGTGAAGCTGCCCACTGCTATGGAAATGCTATGCATTTTATTAGAAATTCACCAAAAGTTGAATCCTTACACCACTGGAATGTAGGGGTCACAGGCATGTTCAAAGGCACTTCATTTATGCTCACAAAAATAAAACAACATGGTGAGATATACACCATTAAAAATACTATGGAAACAGAATTACTGCTGCACAGCCTTGCAGCAGTCCTCTGAAACTTTCTTGAACAGGGCCATGGCTGGGCAACTTTGCCTAATGCTCAGCCAAGAACAAGACCTATGGTTAAAGTTACGGCTAAAGTTACGGTAAAGACAAAGCTTGAGGTTCCAGTGATGGTGAGGCTGCCAAAGGGAAGAGAGGGCATCCAAACCGAAATAATTTCTGGGAACTTTTTCAAGAGCAATATCATGTGGGTTACGGAGTAGTGCACAATTGAGACCAGCGGCCTCTTGGTCTCAGCTGTGCCTTTAGCCCAAGACACCCAGCACTATAGTGTTGAACAAGACGTCAGTAACGATTTCTGTCTTTAACCCACCCCTTCCCCTGGCAACCCTGCTGCAGCCCCAGACCAGCTGGAGCTCTGGGTTTGTCTCTGCACTAACTATAACCCTAACCTAAACCCTAAGCCTAAACATAATCCTATGATATGTCAGTGACTGAGCCTTACCCCAAGACTCCCACACTTGAGCCGTAGGCTTTGTGTTTCTCCTAGCTCCAACCCTAAATGTAACCTAAGCCAGGCTTGGGCTTGGCTGAACTTTTCTCAAGACCCGCTTACTTCATTGCTTTACCAAAGTTCTAAGGTGACCTTCTTTTTTCTTTTTCCACTTCCCACACTTTCCTTGAGCAACTCTTTTGCAGCTTCACTCCAGCTGTAGCCCTAGGCTTTGCCTGTCACTTAATCTTAACCTAACTCTAGACTAAAGACCTTGGCCTCAGCAGAACCCATCTCAAGACTCCCACCCACGCCACTGTTGAAGAAGTCCCCATGAATGATTTTACTTTGCAGTCTATCCCTCTCTTGATCAGCCCCTTTGAAGCAACACTCCAACTGAAGCCATACATATTGTCTCTGTCATAGTACTAGTCCTAAATCAAGGCCACAGGATCTTGGCCTTGGCTCAGCCATATTCCAAGATCTTCAGTCATGGCGCTCTTGAATAAGTCATCAGTGTAGATTTCTTTTTGCATCCCACCCTTTCCTTGGATGTCCACCTTTGCAGGCCCACTCCAGCTGGAGTCCAAGGCTTTGTCTCTATCATAATGCTAACCCTTAGCCTAAGTGTAGGTCTTAACCTGGTCTGAATCCTACCCCAACATCATTGAGCCTGTGGTACAGAGTCTTGGGGGGGATTATCTTTGCAGCCCAGCTCCTTTTTTAGCATCCCCTTTGCACTAACACTCCAGCTGCAGCCCTAGGTATGTTCTCTCTCCTAAATCTGACAGTAAATACTACCCTAGGTTGTGGCCTTTGCTGATCCTTAGTCATGGCCCTCTTGTCCAAGATCTTAAGGGACATTTCTCCTTAGACCTTGCTGTAGACCCCTCCTTCCTTTTCAGCCCCTTTGAAGCTTCTGTTACTATAACCTTACATACAAACCTAAATCTTGACAACAGCTGAGCCTTAGCACCAGTCTGTCAGCCACAGCCCTCAAACTAGTTCTCAAGGGAAAATCCTTTTTGCAGCCCACTCTTTTCTTGTGCAGCTTTTGTGCATTTATGTTATGGCTAGAGTCAACTTTGGAGTAGTGTTAGGATCAGTTAGGAGACTGACAAATCCAAGCACTCCAGTTGGAGTGGGTCTGCAAAGTGGATGACCAAAAGAAATCTCCCCTGAAAACTTGTTCAAGATTGTCATGGCTGGAAACCCGGAGAAGGCTCAGCCAAGGTCAAGGCAAAGACCTGGTGCTAGGCTTGGGGTGAGGAAAGAGACAAAACCTGGCACTTAAAATGTGCAAAGGTGAGAAAATGCAGACAGGAATTGCAGTTTTGATGTGGGTTGAGAAGTCATGATCCATCGGGTGCCAGTCAAGAGCTGCTCTAGCCAGGTCTGCACCCTACAGAAACAAAACCCATTGGATGCTGAACTTCAGCCAGTCAGAGAGGTATGCAGTGCCCCTGCTCACACTCACTTTAGAAAGAAATGGGCAGCCGTGAAGGGCTGCAGACACCCTGCTGAGGACCTTCCAGGCCAAGGGGGAAGGATACTCCTGAGGGACTGTGGCTGTGGGTGACCCATGCTGGCGTGGGGACAGCCCTGAAGGACTGTGGCCATGGGCCACCCTGGCAGAGCAGGGGTACCTCTGAATCTGAATTTATTTCAAAACTTACAACTTCTTACCAAGAAATTTAGTCAGCTGGTTTGTCTCTAAAAAGCATAGTTCCTTGATGACAGCAATAAAATTACCCATTTCCTGAGGTCGGCATTACCAGAACTTTACTTCTCTGGAGGACACTGTTTCGGATCCCCTATCCGGTGACACTTGCGCAGGAGGTGTCACCATGGCAACCAGCCGAGGTCAGCGTGACCGTTGCTAGGCAGCAGGACACCACAGGCCAGGCTCCCCTCTGGTCTCCAGGCACCCACAAACCTGTCTGGACCAGTCCCCCAGGACGATCAGGCAGCTGTGGCGATGGTGCCTATACGTGGAAGTGCTGGGAAACAAGACATTCTGCGTGGTGCATTTTAGATAATTACAGCATAGCTCTGGCAGGTTTATGAGCTCTGAAGCTGATGGCAGTGTGGCATCAACCACCCAAGACATGCAATAACCTTCTAGAGATGGGCAATATGAAAAGCCCTGTTGCTGTTCTAAAATTGAATTTTCCCATTTGTGTTTACAGAGCATTATTAACATAGACAGGAGTGAAATGGATTATACTAATATCCTTCAGAGAATGGTGCAAATAGATGGGAAATGAGTAAGTATTTGGATGTAATTACAGCTTAGGGTGCCTATAATATAAGCAGCTGCCTATAAAACCAGGCAGCTGGCAGGCAGAGGAACTGGGTATTGCCAGCTGTTTTTACCCCTCATGAAAGGCTCCACGACATCATTGTGTTTTCTCCCAGGCTCCATGGCACTTTGTAGATGACACCTGTGACAGTAAGATAACACTAGACTTCTCCACCCAGGAGGTTTCTCCCTTTCCCACCACCTCCACCTCTAAAAGGCAATGCATGGCTTCTGCAGCTGCTGCCCTGAGGGATTCATACGTCTTGTGGTGAGTGGTCCAGGACAAAACCCATCTCACCATGCAGACAGCCCCTTCCTGCAGAAATAAGTGGAACAAGGGGAAAACTTCTTTTTCCTCCACAAACACGCTCCTGATCTACCAACAGGCTCGTGCTGTCTGCATGCTGTCCAAGTGCCTCAGTGTTTCTCACGCTGGGGCAAGCGTAGAAAACAGTGCAGAAAAAGAAAATAGTTTTCCATGCCTGTCTGCAGTGGCTGGTGCCTGGACGATCTCTCTGTCCCAGCTGAGGAAAAGTGTGCGCAGGGACCTGTACCTTAGAGAGTTGCAAAACCAGGTGAAGACCCTTCTCCTTTAAAGGTCCTTTTCAACCCAAACTATTCTATGATTCCCACCTTTCTTCCCTTTTCTTCATACTCTTTGTCCAAACCATGCTGTGTATTTTTTCTTTCCCAAAGAACTGAGTATGACTGTAAGGCTTAAAGTGTTGAGTTACCTTTGGATAGTGACAAACTGATAAAAAAAGCAGAACACAGTTTTTATCAAGTACTTGGTAAGGATGAAGATCAAAAATAAAAGTGTTAAAACCATTACTGGGTATTTTATAAGCAAAGTAATATAAGCCATTTTAGGACAGGTAATTTAAGGCCCTTACAGGGTACTTTTCAAAACAATTCCTTATTGAAGGTAAGTTGTAATAAAAATAATTTTCAACGTAAACTGTATTACTGACCTGATTCAAATCTCATTAGGACTTAAACTACAAAGTAGTAAATTACAGAGTACATTTTTTTCTGGTTTGTTCTTCTGCCCAGCTGTACATTTTCAGCATTCCACTCAAATATAAATATTTTAGTTTTATTTAATGTGTGGAATTAGGAGATGGCTACAGATCAAATTAGGATGTATTTTTAAAAGACTATTGAGGTTATAACTATTTCATGGAAACCAAGCACATAATTCAGTCAGATACAATTCACATGTACAAGAAATTAAATATATCCAATTGCAGTGGAGGTAATCATTATTTCAAACAATAAACCTTCAGGTATATAAACTTAATTTTATATCTGAAGGCAAACAGTTTAAAATAAAGTATCAAATTATCTGAAAAGAAAGAATGTAAACGTTCTTCTCAAAGGCACTATTAATATTTACATTGCCTTCACTGAGAGGCAATGCAAGCCATAAAGGATAGGTTTTTAATGGTGGGATTATACTGGATGGTTGCATATTCCAAGGCAAGCATGGGAGAAGTTTAGCCAAAGGGGAAAAGATGCAAATGAAACAGTATAGAAAATGATAACTAAATACTGTTAAGATAATATACATTTCTACTTTGTACAGACTCATTTAAGATCTCTTCTAGAAACCAAGGTGAAAATGAAAAATAGCAAGAGGAATATGTCTTCAGATCTATAGGTTAGCATTCTTGCAATATGAAGAATAGGAAATTAATCAAGACGATGGTCTGATTCAATGGTTTTAGTCATTATCCATCACCAGCTCCTGCTTAAAAAGTGAAGTATTTGAAGTACTTCCCAGCACTTGGAAGAAAGGACAAAAAATTACATGTGTGGAGTTTGCTGCGTAGGCTCATTATCCAAGGATTAAACAGAAGGTTGGCAAAGCTTGGTTTTGCTTTAGGCTTTGGGTCTGACTCAGGCAAATCACCTCACTGCTCTATGCCTTTGTGTCCCTTCCCACACTTTGTCTGCAAGGATCAGCTGTTATTTTGGGGTGGGATTAATCTCACTTAACTTCAAACGGCAGCAGTATCAACAGTGACACCTGAGCAGTCACCCCAGGCTACCTCCGTAATCAATAGAGAGAGGCGCTGGCACCGTGGGGTGCGTGGGGGGGTGTGTGGTTCAGTTGTCCTGTTCCAAATTAGGACTTATGCCCTAAAAGTGCTTTTTACTCCCCTTTAACCATAGCAAGACAGCAGTTTCAGCAGCTCAGATAAAACTGCCTGCGATTTGCATTTGAAGAGGTTAACTCTATCTTTACATATGTTTGCGGCATAACTCCATCCTCACTTTGGGTTTCTAAGGCGTTGCAGTTGGACAGTTGATATATGAAATTAAAATGAGAAGGTTTTCAGGCTTTTATGGGATCCTTCACTCTGACTTGTAAACTGAGCTTTTTCAGGTAGGAGCTGTCTTTATTGTCTGATGTATACAGCCTTTAGCAATTACTAATGACTTCTATGAAATTCCCTTCAAAAAAAATGCTTTTGAACTTTTGATGAATCATCCTAATCTTACATTTTCTGGGCTTGGAAAATGCTATCAAAGAAAAGAGAGACTATAGGTCTAAAACATATCTCTGAAAACATCTGGCAGAAAGAATTTTACTGACTGAATCTTAGATAAGAGTCTGGATGGATGGTAGAGTACGAAAAAATAAATGGGCTTCTGAATTGTTTACCTTTTTGGACTCATCAGACTGTGAGGCAGAGTGACCTCATCTCAAATGAGCTGCATGTGACAAAACAGGAGTGAAAATACTTTAAATCTCTTTAAGGATGAAAATTTTGTTAAAAGGGAATAACCCTGGTAATATTCAGTGTGAATAAGGGCCTGAGATGGGGAGGGAGGAAAAGGAAAAGGGGACCTGTGCTTGTAACCTAATTCCAGAATACACACAATTAAATGACTGAGAAATAGCTAAGGAGAGAAATTGTAAGACTGATGGTCTGAACAACTTTCAGCCACTGAAGCTGCAGTTCTATATCAGAACAGACAGACAGGCAGACATAAATGTCTCTTACCTTTGGCCTATGGCTTTCTCTGTAGATTGGATTACTTACTTTCAGTAATTGTGTGAACAAAAAATGGTCTGTCAGGCACTACAGCTGAACTTTGTAAAATTACTGGTGATGGTATTCAGCTGGATTTGTAGTTAAAATGTGGCTCAGGAAAGTGTTACTGGTGCACAAATTTAAACATCATCATCAAAGTCTTTTTATTTTGTAATATCATTTGGGGATTCTGAATGCATTTCATATAGAAAGTACAAATAGTTTGTTATCAATTTCCTCTTGACTAGTTAAAAGAGTTACAAAAAATAAAGACCTTGTTTTTGGTTTCCAATCCTGACTCAAAGTTGGCTGATAGGTTTAGAATCTTGGAAACTGGAATTTGAAATGAAAAAAAGGCTTTGAGAATAGACCTTAGCCTTTTATAGTTTGGTAAAAAATAACAGATCAGCTGATTTTCCCTTTATCTTGACCCAGTCCAGGGAAGAACAGAGCTATCCAATTTTTTTGCTTTTAATTGTAGATGTCCCTGTAAAATATTTTAACTCGAACCATTCTCATTGTTCTAGGGCTATCAGGAAACACACTGGACAGCACAGAGAGCAGTCTCAGACTGCAGCGAGGAAGGTATTTCCAGAAAGACCATGCCTTCAGAAGCACTGATTCCTATCATTTCTATCAAGTTATACTCTACCATTTGTGTCCACAGTTGTTGAACATCTCCTGTAACCATGAAATACAAGGTATACATTATTTAAACTTCCAATGAAAAAGAAAATATTTTTGCAAGTTTCAAGCTTTCTCATATACACACTCTGTCTATGCTCCTATTCTTTTACCCAGACATACGATTGTCCTTATATCTGAACTACTTCTCCACTTTTAGCTAGGAATCACCTGAAGCAAAAAAACTCCACCCCTATATTCTCCTTTCAACCAAGAAATCACAGAAGAATATTCTAATTTCTGCACAAATAAATAATTTCTGCACAAATAAATAATAGTTAAAAATCACAGAAAAGAAAAAAATAAGTGTTAGTGACTTGTTAAGAACAACTGTGTATACATCTCAGTGGTCTTTGCTACAGGCTGTCATGCAGAACAGAAATAATCATTAGTGTGTGTGCATTTCATATCTAGAAGATCAGCTGCACTATTGATATATGCTTTTGATTGAATGTTTAGATTTGGATTATGATTCCCAGCGGCTGATGTAGTAAATGCTGCCACTGCAGACTGCTGGAACATGTCAGTGATGTTTTATTTTATTCAGTTGAATGTTTCAGAAGAGATTCAGATGTAGTTCATAGGTTTTTGTCACTAAGAGAGAATGGCAAAACCCCAGATTTCTGACTAGGATAAGGACAGCTGAGCAGAAAGTAATTTAATTTGGCTAAAGCCTCGGCAGCCTCGAGTACACCCATAAAATGCTGGAAGTCCTATAAACAGCCATCAATACTTTATACAGCTAGTCTACCCAATTAAGGATTCAGTGAAGGATCACTATCATCCTGCTGCATAAAGCTGTAACCATACTGCAGTCCCGATGAAGCCTGCAGTCCTGACAAACAGCCTTGCTAGACTCTGGCATTGGCAGTTAAAAGCAAACCAGGATGGTAACGTCTGTAGTTTTAGATTTACTGCATCTTATAATTGAACCGGTTGTGTACTGAAAAACTGACTGACAGTCTGTACGGTGCTGCAAAGTCCACAGCTTTGAAGTGTGAAACAGCTTTTGGTTTTCACTTTTCTTGCCAATGAACAGAAGATGGAGTGGTACAATGAACAAGCTGGTATAGAGAATAAAATAATCTGTATTATGTTTTAGTATACCCTGCTTTAAAAATGTAGGCTTATATTTCAGGAAAAGAAAAACTGCATTATGTCGTTGATTCTGACTTCTGCCCAGGTAAGTGAGTATACATTTACAATTATGTATCATTCCCCAAGGAAAAGAGTATTAGTGCATACTACCTTTGTATTTTCTCACTCCAATGTGGGTATGTTAAATTAATGCAACATTGACTATATTTTATCATTTTATTACAGTAATGCCTAGGCATCTAAGATAAAATAACTTTCCTTGTCAGATACTGAACAAACCCAGAACAGACTTTGCACAAAGAGCTACTCATTATTCAGATATTATTACAATTATTTAATGCACTGCATATAATCAATTGTTACAGAATCTGCCAGTTGCTCTTACAAGTGTTAATCCTGGCAGGTTTTAAAAGCAAACTCATTCTTAACAGGAGGTGATGATTTAATAAACTCTAATTAAATTTAATGATTGATTTAGAGGAAAGTAGTCATATACTAATTCTTTCTGCCCAATCATTATTAATTTGAGTGGATGGTCTTTCGGACAAAATTATTCTTTCACCATCACCATGGCAAGAAAATGAAATTAACAGAGCACAGCCTAACTCTGATAAAATTATAATGTTTAGAGAAAATATATTAATATGAAAAAGAAAAAAGCAATTGAAAACAGACATAAGAAATCTGTAATATCAGTCCATTTTCTTCTTATTATGGCAATTTATTTATTCTTGTATATTCTGTCCTAAGTGCCACTTTATCCTGAGTGCATACAGATGCCTGTTTTGGGATTTTATTCTAACATGGAGAAATAGCCAAAATTTTCCTCCGTATTAGTCTATTTTGTGTCAGGACCATTTACACCTAGCAAAGTCAACCAGAGCAGACACTTCAGGGTGCGAGTTTTTTGGATGGCCTCTCCAAGGCACCTATCTCTTCTGAGACTGAACACAGAGTTAGTTTTCTCCTGGACATGGAATTCTTCTTCAGGGCCAGACACCAAACAGTTCAGTGTTCAGGCAGTAGAAAACCTTTCTAAGTACAGGCATAAGTAATAAAATCCGTCTTGCTTTAGGTCCTGTGTCATTTCATGGTTTCATATGGCAAAATATGTTCATAATTATTACTAGTAATATTACTATCACTGCTAATTATAATCTATTAGCAATAATGATATTATGGATCCATAACATCCTTGTCACTGAAAACTATAGTGGTTCATCAGTGAGATATGCACTGCTTCCCTAAAGACATGGCAGTAAGTTTTGTGTGACAGGACTAAGGAAATTTTTTTGGAAGAGGTACAAAAAAAAAAGCAAAAATGCATAACTCTGTCAGGGCTGTTGTTTTTCTTTGCCACATCATTTCTTTTCTGATTCTCTGTTGTTGCTTCTTGGCAATGCCTACTTTTTCCCATAGCACAGAGTTCATAGATGCAGTACTTAATTTATCACACTAAATTCTCCTTTCTAAGAAAAAAAGGGGGAAATAGAGACATTATCTAAAAAGGCTAATCAAATGAGATTAAAAAAAACACTTCAGTGTGCTGTAAATCCCAGAGGTCAAGGACATTTTCAGTGATACAGTGCTGTAACAGTTCAGCTGCAGTACAAATGCCAAAGGACAGCCTTGGGCCAGGATGTGACTTTTACAACAACATATTAAACCCATCCTCCAGCCAGTGAATCTGAAGTATAAAGGAACCTGTGGAAACTGATGTTGAATCATCCAATATTTTCCAAGTTCTTTATTTAGCCTCTGCAGAGTAGGCTAGAGTTCAGGAAATACAAGCTACACGTCCAGTGCAGAACTAGAACATATCTTCTGTGAAAGCCACAGGAAATGACCGCAAAACGTGGGGCCTGCAACTCAACTCCAGGCTCATCAACTGCTAGCTCTGCCAAGGGGGTCACTTGCTCAAGAACTCGGGTTCAGTTTTGAGATAAAAAATGGCAGATAAGAAATAGGTCCTTCCATCAGTTGCACCCCAGTTTTAAGTACTCTCTGACAGTGATTCTTAATGCTGATTCTAGTTCACAAAAGGGAGAGCCTGTTCACTGACACTGCAATTACACTTCTGAATGTAAGGGCAGGGTTTGGTTCAGAAAAACTCTCTGAATGGATCATCCCCTTTTTCCCTTATACTGGTTTAGCCAAATGGTAGTTTTGGAAATCTGGACTGCTGTGGCAATTGCTATGGAGTTGTTTTTCTCTTGAGTTCGATAACTTTTGAATTTGTTGGTCTGCTTAGTAGGTACTATCCCTTCTGATGCTCATAGGGAAAGTACGCAGGAATGGACTGATATTTTGGAATGGAGATGGGCATATGAGAATGTCTGGATTCTATATTTTTAGAATTGTTTATTCTCTGTTTAACTGGTGGTAACACCCCACACCCACCCACCCCCACACACCCCCCCTTCATATAATGTTGACTGTTTCCTTTCTTTCTATAAACAGAATACATCTGTTTTATAAAACAGAATAAATCCATTACCTAAATGCAAATACTGAAATTATCAGAAGATGGTAAGAAGCACAAAGGAACCTGGCATGCAGGAATTTAGCATTCAAAGTTTTTGTCAGGCTAACGAGGGAAAAAATGAGCAGTATAGAAAACATGACTGGATAACCATTACCACAGCTGGTTTTCTGAAGGGATCCCACAGCTCCATCAAAGGAATTACTAAAATTGAGAAAAGTATGACCTGGGAAGGGAGGTGTATGATAGTTGTCTATTAAACAATGAGTGTCGTGGAAAGGGGACAGAGATTCACTGGTCTTTTTTTTTTTTTTTTTTTTTTTTCAGTACAAGAATGAGGGAGGCATCAAACGAAGCCAGAAGGGCTCCTGTTCAAAATGCACAGTAGTAGTTCTTTATAGAAGAAGTAATAGGCCTGTGGAACTTAGCTCAGAAGAGACAGCAAATCATTAAAGTTGGTAGAGATTCAAGAGCATACTACAGAAGTTCCTCAAAGATAAATCTATACTATAGGTATATATCTAAATATAGCTTAGATATAGTTAGTATATAAAGAATAAAACTATAACTGATTGATGTGTACTTGTTATCACTGCTGGAAATTACTAGATAAAAATGGAGGAGCTGTAAATGGGATGCTGGAAAACATTTTAACTCAAGCATAACTAAAGCAAAGAGGGAATCTGATATAAGTATCAATAACACTAAATTATATGACTTTAACTTGTGATCATCAAGTGCTTGTGATCACTGGATGACCTGAAAAAGTCTTCTGCTCCTGGTGAAATATATACCAGAAATTGTAACCTACACAGTGTTGCTCAATTCTGTTCAATTCTGAAGCCTTAACTGTCTACTTACCTGGCTGCTCAGATGAATTAGCAGCTCCTCCTAGGTAAAACGAGAAGTTGAAGGTGAGAGAAGGTGACTCGGTCTTTTTGTAGAAAAAGTTAGGGTTCCAGACTCTCTGTAAATTTTTAATGATGCTTTTAGCAATTTCTGAAGTTTAATTTTTAAACTCATCTGAAAAGAAACAGTTTCCAATGAATGTAATGTTCCATCCACACAGCACAATTGTCCAATTACTACATACAGCTCAATGTAAAAATACCATTATCAATCAATTCTGTTTTAGTGATGCAAGTAATGATAATTACAATAAGTCTAACAAGAACATCACAACAAAATTACAGAAAAGACAGCTATATTTGCAGAACTTGAACTGAATGACTGTAAACTTCTTTTAAATGGCATTTCAGATGGTAACAGTGGTGCACTCCTGTGGCTTATTTCAGGAAGCTATCATAAGGAAACAAATTTTGTGCCCATATTTTTTTTTCATGAGCACTCATGTCAGCCTGTTTTTAGCTTAAAGAATTATAGTTCCCAACAGAAAACAACATAATGAAAAATTTTTTGAGAAGTCTGAAGTAGCTCTCAGAAATGCCAGCATGACCTCTACAAAGCAGTAAAAATCCTCAAAATAGAACCATTCTCCATAACTACTGGAGAAAAATTCTACTCATTTCCACTCTTCTAAAGTGATAAGATGGAATAGAGAGGGGCTGGGGGTATTATGCTTACAAAGAACCCTTTGTAACAGCTAATATTCTGTAATAATAGGCAGGGAAGAAAACCTTTCTTGTTTTTGCCTCTCAGCAGTACATTTTCAGCTCGGTAGGTTTTAATTTGGTCAGAACTATGCATTCTCTTGGCACAGCACAAAAATGTTATTCTGAGACAGCACCTTCTCTGAGATGGGCTGCTCACCACAGAGTGCTGTCCAAGTCCTGCAAGGGTACAAAGGTAAAAGAACATGGCATCTCATTCTGGCTAGAAATCCTGAAAAGTAGTCAGGGAGATATTTTATTACCATTTTTGGTCCAAATATTTTAATGTAACTACTTCAGCTGATAAAATCAGCAGGGTGGAATGGTACTAGAAACAACCACGTGATATGGAAGCAAAATTTGGGAGAAATTATTTTTCATATCATCACATACAGGAAGCCCGTGGGATGCCCAGCACTGAGGCCCTTGGCCCTTTGCTCTTTGGGATATCTGTGGAAGACTGTGCCTGCAGACCAAACTCTTGCAAGAGGAAAGAGAGATCTTTGAATTCCCTCCATGATTGAAAGCCTCTAAATCTACTTTCCCCACTGGCCTTCAGCATAAGAATCAGAGAAGGTCTCTGAAGGTGCTTCCTCAAGGAAAAGCTGAGCGCCATGGAATGAGGACAGAAAGCCTGGGGGCTAGCAGAGAAAACCCAAGGGCTGCTGCCCAAGGGCAGTGGATGTCCCTGCAAGAAGCGTGTGGCACTTGTTCCACACCCTGGAGAACACATTGCACTGGGCAGTGCTAGCAGCTCTGACCCTTGGGGAAACCTTCTCCTGACAAAGCTCCCCTCTCTCATGCAAATCCTCCAGCAGGAATCAGTCTTTAGTCATCGCCGTGCTGGGTGCAAATTCCTCTTGGCTGATGATGGTGGAAATGGGCATAACCAGACCTATACCACAAAGATGAGAGTACTTTTGCCAAAGGGCCACACAGGGCAGTGCAAGCTAGCAGGCAGTGTGTGCTGACACTTAGGGAAGGAGATGCGAGTCTTGCAAACCCTGAAGATTGTGTTAGTGCCAATACTCAAGGGACAGGGAAGGAGCACCGTGCTTCACTACAGAGAAGACCCTAAATGCAGTGGGAACCCAGAGACAAAAGGGCAAGTTCTTGTGTTACACCAACATTAGGTGTCCAGACCCAGGTTAGGAGGGAGACTTCAGACTATCACTGAGCCCTTGGAGGAAAGGGAAGCATAAAGTCTCTGGTTGGGAAAGGAAGGACGGGGTCCCTGGCACAGGGAATATGGGCAGAGATGTCCACTGAAATCAGAAAGTGAGAAAGTCAGAAAAGTGAGGCACCAGGTGGGATCATATGGGTCTGTGAACTACTATTGACATGTCCAGAACACCCAGAAAAGAGCAGCTTTCACTGTCAAGTGGCTGTCCAGGTACAGCTCCTGGGGCCTGCAGCCCCCTGAGTGGGTGGCAGCTGACCAAGGCTTTGCAGGGGCAAGCCAAGATGTTGCTCTGGGATATTATTCTGATGACTTCCATACGAATTTCCATTGTTTCATTGATGTAAGTGATGGGGTTTAGCAATGGAGGGACAAAAAGATAAACGTGACTGTGAATGCAGAGTTAGCCATGACTGTTGGGCATGAAAGGGGCACAGGGCAAATGCAAGACATGAAGTTCAGAACTTCAGGTGCTGTGCAACAGGGTGCAAGACTGAGATTGAAACATGATTAGTTTACATGGCCCTACGCTTGCTGGAGACAGATGGGGTTCACCTGTCGCAAAGGGGGAAGAGGATTCTGGCTCAGGAGTTAGCAGGCCTTGTTGAGAGGGCTTTAAACTAGATACGAAGGGGGAAGGGGATAAAACCAGGCTTGCTAGGAATGAGCCTAGGGGTGGCATACCTGTGTTAGAAACAAGACCAATAGACCAACTGAAGTGCATTTATACCAACGCACACAGCATGGGCAATAAACAGGAGGAGCTGGAGGCCATCACGCGCCAGGGAAAATATGATGTGGTCGCCATCATGGAAACATGGTGGGATGAGCTCTTTAGAAGGGACAGGCAAGGAAGGAGAGGTGGAGGGGTAGCTTGTATGTTAGAGAGTGTTCTGAGTGTCTAGAACTCAATGATGGTAATGATAAGGTTGAGTGCTTATGGGTAAGGGTCAGGTGGAAGGCCAATAAGGGAGACATCCTGGTGGGAGTCTGTTATAGACCACCCAACCAGGATGAGGAGACAGATGAAGTACTCTACAAGCAGTTGGCTAAAGTCTCATAATCTCTAGCCCTAGTTATCGTGGGAGACTTCAACTTACCAGGTATCTGCTGGAAATACAACACAGCAGAGAGGAAGCAGTCTCGGAGGTTCCTGGAGTGTGTGGGAGATAACTTCTTGACGCAGCTGGTAAGCGAGCCAACCAGGGGAGGTGCCCCGCTGGACCTGCTGTTTACAAGCAGAGAAGGCCTGGTGGGTGATGTGGTGGTTGGAGGTTGTCTTGGGCTCAGCGACCATGACATGATAGAGTTTTCAATTCTTGGAGAAGTAAAGAAGAGGGTCAGCAAAACCACTACGTTGGACTTCAGAAGGGCAGACCTTGGATTGTTAAGGAGTCTGGTTAACAGAGTCCCTTGGGAGGCAGTCCTGAAGGGCAAAGGAGTCCAGGAAGGCTGGATGTTATTAAAGAAGGAAGTCTCAAAGGTGCAGGAGCAGGCCGTCCCCATGTGCCGTAAGTTGAGCAGGTGGGGGAGAAGACTGGCTTGGCTGAATAGGGAGCTTTGTCTGGAACTCAAGAAAAAAAGGAGAGCTTACTGCCTTTGGAAGAAGGGGCAGGTGACTCAGGAGGACTACAAGGATGTTGTGAGGTTATTATGCAGGGGAAAGATTAGGAAGGTGAAGGCCCAGCTGGAACTTAAACTGGCCGCCACCATTAAAGATAACAAAAAATGTTTTTATAAGTACATCAGTGACAAAAGGAGGGCCAGGGAGAATCTCCCTCCTTTGTTGGATGTGGGATGTAACCTTGCCATGAAAGATGTGGAGAAGGCTGAGGTACTGAATGCTTTCTTTGCCGCAGTCTTAAATAGTCAGACTGGTCATCCTCAGGGTTGTCAGGCCCCTGTGCTGGGAGATGGAGATAGTATGCAGAATGAAGTCCCAGCTGTTGAAGAGGTGGCAGTCACTGACCTGCTCCTTCACCTGGATGTTCACAAGTCCATGGGGCCAGAAGGGATCCACCTGAGGATACTGAGGGAGCTGGCAGAGGAGCTCTCCAAACCACTCTCCATCATTTATCATCACTCCTGGTCAACTGGGGAGGTCCCAGATGACTGGAAGCTAGCGAATGTGACGCCCCTCTACAAAAATGGTCAGAAGGAGGATCCGGGCAATTACAGGCCTGTCAGCCTGACGTCGGTGCCGGGAAAGGTCATGGAGCAGATCATCTTGAACACTATTAGGCAGCACGTGTGGGAAAACCAGGGGATTGGGCTCAGCCAGCATGGGTTTATGAAAGGGAGGTCCTGCCTCACTAATCTGCTCTCCTTCTATGATAAGGTCACCTGCTTAGTGGATGAGGGGAAGGCTGTGCATGTTGTCTACTTGGACTTTAGTAAGGCCTTTGACACTGTCTCCCACAGCATTCTCCTGGAGAAGCTGGCTGCTCATGGCTTGGACAAGTGCGCTCTGTGCTGGGTTAAAAACTGGCTGGACGGCCAAGCCCAGAGAGTGGTGGTGAATGGAGTCAAATCCAGTTGGCAGCCGGTCAAAAGCGGTGTTCCCCAGGGCTCAGTATTGGGGCCGGTCCTGTTCAATATCTTCCTTAATGATCTGGATGAGGGGATTGAGTGCACCCTCACTAAGTTTGCAGATGACACCAAGCTGGGTGGAAGTGTCGATTGCTGGAGGGCAGGAAGGCCCTACAGAGGGACCTGGACAGGCTGGATCGATGGGCCAGAGCCGACGGTGTGATATTCAACAAGGCCAAGTGCCAGGTGCTGCACTTGGGTCACAACAACCCCATGCAGCGCTACAGGCTTGGGGAGGAGTGGCTGGAGAGGTGCCTGGTGGAAAAGGACCTGGGGGTGTTGGTTGGCAGCTGGCTGAACACGAGCCGGTAGCGTGCTCAGGTGGCCAAGAAGGCCAATGGCATCCTGGCTTGTATCAGGAATAGTGTGGCCAGCAGGAGCAGGGAGGTGATCGTGCCCCTGTACTTGGCACTGGAGAGGCTGCACCTCAAGTACTGTGCTCAGGTTTGGGCCCCTCACTACAAGAAGGGCATTGAGGTGCCGGAGTGTGTCCAGAGAAGGGCAACAAAGTTGGTGAAGGGTCTAGAGAACAAGTCTTATGAGAGGCAGCTGAGGGATCTGGGGTTGTTTAGCCTGGAGAAGAGGAGGCTGAGGAGGAGACCTTATTGCTCTCTACAACTACCTGAAAGGAGGTTGTATCGAGGTGGGGGTTGATCTCTTCTCCCTAGTAACAAGAAATAGGACGAGAGGAAATGGCCTGAAGTTACACCAGGGGAAGTTTAGGTTGCATATTAGGAAAAACTTCTTCACCGAAAGGGTTGTCAGTCATTGGAACAGGCTTCCCAGGGAGGTGGTTGAGTCTCCATCCCTGGAGGTATTTAAAAGAAGGGTAGATGTAGTGCTTGAGGATATGTTTTAGTGGTGGACTTGGCAGTGATAGGTTAGCGGTTGGATTCGATGATCTTAAGGGTCTTTTCCAACTGTAACAATTCTATGATTCTATGATTCTATGATTAGAAGACCAAACAAAGAGATGTGCTTGTAAGAGACATACCAACTTAACTGCCTGTCTTCAGGTCTGGAGATGAAAGTTTGTGCCTGAGAACTTGCCCCTTTTGTCCACGTGCACAAACCTACCTGCAGAGGGGGGAGGTTGCCTGTATGTGAATGAATTAACCCGTTGCAAATGAAGCTTTCCTGATTATAGGAAGGCTGAATGCACAGTGTATTTCTATGAAGCATGCCTCAATAGGACTTAATTTGCCATAGTTGGAAATGTCTGCTTTTCAATTAGTTGCCTGCTGCTATGTATGCGAGTGAGTAATTGGATTCACATCTATGTTTCTAGGTCTGCATCTTTACCTCTGTGCTCACAACTTCAGCCGCACAATAACAAATATAATCTTGAGGACACAGAAGATGTCAGACTGGCTTTTGCTGTGCTGTAGGGAAGAGGAATTTCCTGCATGCAGTTTATTGGAAAAGATATTGCACTTTTCAGGACTTTGTACCAGGCACAGGGACATGTAGTCCTTAGGTTTCCCAGCCCTTGACATAAAGCAAGTTGGAGAAATTAATTGCAAATAAGACAGTCTTATACTGTTTAATCACCAGAGTTGTCAGGGAAAGTGTAATGTATTTGGTGATCTGTGTTTGACTGCAGATGGAACAGTGGCACACCACACTGCAAAATTTGGCAGCTGAATATTTATTTAGACATGAGGCTCTGGTGGGGCAGTGACGGTGAGGCAGACTGCTCCCAAGGAATGGCCTCGAAACACAATGTTCTTGTGTAAATCTGACACAGGCATCACTGCAAATATGAAATCCTACTGCAGAAAGCTGTTTGCAGCTAGATCGAACCAACTGAGGAGCAAGGTTTGGTGCCTCAAACATCAGGGAAATTATGCTTTTGTTAGTGCACGTGCTATCTAGTGGGCCTCGCAGTAGAATTAGGTGGTCCAGGCTGTGCTGTCTGTGCTTGGAGCAGCCTTCCTTGGTACTTGTGGCTCCTGGAGTGCGTCAGTTGCACAAAAGATCTGAGTGATTTAGGTTTTTACTATCCCAAGCTGTCAGACCCTGGATCCCTAGGAAAGAGAAGCAGTCTAATGCAGAAGTAAAGCAAACCATTTATTTGTAAAGACCGTTTATATCTTATAACAGCTACCTCTGGTCCTGCACTTTTGGAGAGACAGGTGACCTCCAGCAGGCAGTCTGGCTGAGCAGCATCAGTGTTTTGACTATTTTCTCACAAAGGTGTCCTGCAGATTTTGAACATTTCCTCACAAATGTAAAGGGCTGGTTTTCTTTCTATGGACCATATGTTAGATAAGATGATGCCAGGATGTAAATGACTGTGAAGTGGGCAGGGACAGAGTTTCCTGCTGTTTCTGGAAGGTGGGATATTGTGCATGCTGAATGTAAAAGCAACAACTGCCTTGCTCATCATGAAGACTGGATTAGAGACCATCAGTCATGGACATAATTCCCAAAGAATTCACAAAGGGTGCTGATAAAGAGCATGGTTGTGCACACTGTGCAGCAGTTTACTTCTCTACATTCTCTTAGAATAATAGCAAGTTGATCAAAGTATCCTTCAAAGTACATTAAATGATCAAGGAAAGAAGGCTGAAATCACCTACTACAGACTGTCTTAAGAAGTTCTCCTGTCTACATTATTTATGATGCGGCCATTTCTTATCATTGCAAGTGAAACAAAATATTCTGGGCTACTTTAAATGCTTCCAGGATTCTTGTTCTCAGAAAAGGAAGTCCAAACAAGCTTTGTGTTAAAACTCTTTCAATTTCCATTTTGTCAAATTATAAAATTCTGCTCTGTGAAAAGAGAATTTTTCCTTCAGAGCTGCTACCTAACAGGCAATGTAACAATATATTTTTTGTTCTTTTACATGTTAAATGTTTAACACATTTTGTTTATACTGTGTAAATGAAAGGCACAAAAGCTGGCATCAAAGAATCATGTGAGTCAACATCTTGGGCAACAAAATATGATATTTCTTCCACTGAGAATGAGAAAATGGTGTGCAACATATCAATTTCCTAGGTAGCATGCCACTCTGAACTTTTAAATGCAGCCTCTCAGGTAATGTAATAAAAATAAATAAACAAATAGGTTCTGGCTCTAGAAATCATACAGGAAATATTGTTTAATAACTTACTACTCAGTCATCTTCTCTTGTCATATTCTCATTGTGTTTACATTGATTTGATGTACAAGGCAGCTGTAGAGTTTCACATCTCCCAGTATTCAAGAGTATAAAGTATTAATAAAATCCATATTAAAACCAAATTATCTCTGCAACACAGAAAGAAATACAAGTAATGTTACTGTCTGATGGCTGAGTCTAAAGACCAAGAGACGTTTGCAGATTGGTCAATGGGTTTACTAAAAGCCCAATTAGAGAGATAATTACAAACTGCAACACAGTGAAGTCATCCAAGTGTCGTGGGTGCAGCGTGTCTGTTCTTAGGGATGCAATCTCCTCCCTGCAGGATGAAGAGAGTGTGAAAGTCCAACCTCTTCCCCAGTTGCTACCACTCCCAGCAGGATGCATGCCCATGGCCCCTGGATCATGCAGCCCCTCCTTGCACACCTTGTGTGCCCACAGCTAAGGCTGGGTGCAGCACGTGGCAGTTGCACGGGTCAGCAGTGTCTCAACAGCAGGTGACACCTATGGACATTTGACAAGCCTCTCTAATTCTGCTGCTTAACACTATGCAACGAGTTGGGTGGATGCTCCTGAGCCGGATTTACACTGGTCTGAGGCTGACAACCTGCACTGCTCAGCCACACGACCCCTGCCCCTTCCATGGCTGGCCAACTGAGTTCAGAACTGCACAGAGGGTTTTATTTCTTTGTAAGATGAACTCTGCATGAAGATGCATAGACCTTATCTGCTCTCCACTTATCCATCCAGACACAAGCAGCACAAAACTATTGACTGAACAGATTGTTATAAATGAGAATTACAAACACTGTCTCCTCTGTTGGTTAGACACAGCTTCCCAGGCCATTAGCAGGGACAAAAATCCCAATTATTTGAGATGGAATTCAATGTCATTATAAGAAGGACTATGCTCTGTGGTTCTCTGTTACAGAAAGGGTCTGGGCTGAATGACCTGAATTCCTCCAAACTTGCACTCCTAAATCACAGGTGGTTTAGGTCTGCTGCCTGGAAATCATTCTGAGGATGTTCTTTCAAATACCTTTGTTGTTCACACTGTAAATGAGAGACTTGAGAACAGGAGGCACAAACAGGTAAATACTGGCCATCAGAAGAGGAAGTTCCTCCCCAAACCAGTGTATGGTGGAGACAGCAGAGACACAGGTGACACAGGGCTTTGAGATGCTGCCCTTGAGACGTGACACTGATGATGGTTGTCCAAATCATTACACAGAAGATGACAATGAACAATGAGTCTATTCCAAAGACTAGAATAACAGCACACAGATCATAAAAAATATGAAGAAAAAGGACGGCACGAGCCAACCGTATTACATCTAGGTGAAGACAGTAGGGATGGGAGAAGGCTTTGGCACAGCAATGGCAGGCACCTAAGAAGAAAAGCCAATGGCAATAGCGTGCCAAAGTATCTCACTGCGGCAGCCAGCCCTGTGCGCAAGATCCTGGTGCCAACGAGGGTGGACATGTAGTGCAGTGGGCTGCACAGATGGCAATGAAGCAATGGAAGGACATGGCCAGCAGCAGCCCAGAGTTAAGGAGATGGAGTGGATGAAAAGCATTTGGGTCAAACAGGCTCTGAATCTGGCTTCTCGGGTCAAAGCAGAAGGTGTCTGCGGGCAGGCTAGAGAATGAGATTGTTGAGGTTGTTGAATGACAATGTGCAAAGGAAGAAATACATAGATTGATGGAGATGTCAGTCTTTTCATATGATGCAGAGAACAATGCAGTTCCCCATAATGGAGACGATGTAGAGGGTGCAGATGAGGAGACCAAGCCAGATGTGGACAGCCTCCAGGCCAGGGGTGTCTGAGAAAAGCAGCAGGCTGGATGATGGTGATGTTGAGGGCTGTCATCACAAGAAACATCTGAGCTTGTTGCATCAGGTCTCCCCACAACAAGAAGCTATGGATGTGAGTGCTGGGGTGATGGGGTTAAAAGGCATCACAAGCTGAAGACCTGTAGTCAGGGGGTGTCTCTGCAGCATGAGGGAGATGCTCTCAGGCAGGTTGTTGCTGGGGGGCTGGAGGGGTGGGTCTCAAGACCTTGGGGGGGCTGGTTGTCAGATGAAGTGTATTCCAGCCCTTTCACTACACCTGACTTACAATCACCTGGTACCTCTGTGTTTACAGCAGACCTGTCCCAGGGAACATGAGTGCGTTGGAGGTGTTGGGGGTTGCTGAGCCAAACCAGTCCCAATGTTTAGGCTTTCTCTAAGATCTCTGCCACATAGTGTTTATCTCCTGAAACACTGTTAAAAACCTCAACAACCATTAACATGGGCTTGCTTTCTCTTGGAGACAGTGTGTGATCTAATTTTACAGAGAAATGAAGGAAAATGCCTCTGCTCTCAGATATATGCAGGCTGAAAGCCAGGCTCACCCAGGAACACAGTGTGTCAGTCCTTTGGATCTGTTGCGGGTACAACTGTGTGTCCTCATGGGCAGAGTGCAGTCCAAGTTTTCCAGCATGCAGCAAGGGATGGTGAGGACATTCATGTGTGTGTGCGCATGTGTGTGTACATGCTGTGAATACCAGATGAGCTGGCTGAGATACGCTCCCTGGCATGGTGATACCCAAATTAACTTGCTTGGGTATCATTAGCAGCTGCAGCAGCAGTAGACCCATGTCCCCAAGCAGTGCACATCTACCTTCTAAATTACCAAGCCAGGACTAGTTCACATCTTGTTCCCCAATTAGGACATGAGCCTTGTGCCCTACAAATCTTCCTACTGCACCCTTTCAAAAGAGGACCTGTGGCCTCCACTCCCACCCTCCTCCTGCATCATGTGTTCCTGCCCTCCTCCCACAGACCAAGCTCCAAGTCACACTGTGCTTCACCTGGCTCCTTTTCCCTGCACCCTGCATTCTCTAGACCCGGGGCTGTTTCTTGGAGCAGCTCCTGTCTCTCAGGACAACAAGGACTCCAACCTTCCCTGCTCCCACCAAGCACACTACCATCACATGGGAAGGATCCACTTAACACCCATCACTCACCTTCCTCTGATTCATCAGTCATCTAGCCTGAAAGAAAAATACAAGAAAGATAACGAGTTCTCTTGGACCTTCCTCATCCTGGAAGAGTCTGATGACCGTGAAAACAGCCCAGCAGTGTAGGTTGCAACAGCGGGAGGGTTGGACACTGAAGCATAACCTGACCCCTAATGCCTGGGACAAGGAAGCATTGCACTGGGAAGACTGTGCCTCTTCTACAAACTGATCTCTGGTTTTTCAGTCTAAAAGGACTAGAGAGGTTTGCTGGCTTTGCGAGGCTGCACTGCATTTTCCCAGCATAATTCGCCTGGCAGATATTAAAAAGCTGAGAAAAGGGGATGACAGGTAGATTTAAACAGACCGTCCCAGAGAAGTGAAGGCAAGGCACCCACCTACAGTCTGACCTGGGAAAAAAGTTTCCTGATGAAAGGTAAACCCCTTTTATGTGTATCCTGATTATAAGCTTTAAAAACAAAGAAAACTGTCTCAGCTTAAGTGCTCCTTACTCCTGTTGAAAGCCAGAACTAGAAGTGTAAATAAATCAAGCTCCTTGTCTCACCTACCAAAGGTGATTTTGGCTGTTGCCGTCATTATGCAGGAAATAAACCTCAGTGAAGAGCTGACCTGGCCTCTCAGACAGCATCTTTCAGGTTGGTGACTGTCACGTTTGTAACATCCTTGAAACAACACCTTGGGGACTGGAGTCTCATGGGAACTTCAGGAGAGCCTGGTGTTTCCATGTGTAAAATCCCCACTATGTTCTAGTCCTAGAACAAGTGTTAACTCTTTCTGGGTCCTTTCCCTTGGGTACCTATCATTTTGTAAGCCTGGAGTCTAGGCTTACCCTATAGACATTGCAGTCTCCAGACACTGCAGTAACCAGAGGTTGTCTGTATCTGTTATCTTGGTGTATTCTGACTTTATTTCCAATGATACTACGTGTGGGGAAACTGAAGATACATGAACATACAGCAGTTAAATGTTTGAACTTAGCAGCCACTGCACTTTGCGTCAGGCAAAGCACAGAAGATACAGAATTCATTTCTTGAACCCCCAGATTTTGTTATTATTGCTGGGCTTTAATGTTCTCAGTGGTCATGTAATGGCCTAAATGTTCAAAAGTGACTAGAAATGTTTGCTACCTCATTGTTTTGATACTCAGCTTGAAAAGTCTTAATATATGCTGGCTTTCAAAAAAGCAGTCAGGTCTGTCTACAGCACTGGATCACAGAGCAATATTTCAGTTTGAGTACTGTAACATTAATCCACCCCAAATCACCAGGAACTTCTGCATTTTTAAGATATAGTTCATCTGTTCTTTAGCCTAGATACTTATAAAAGAAAATGCTATTCAAATTGAGGCAGGTCTGTGCTGTCATTCTCATGATAAAGTGTCACACAAAACACAGGCAGCAGAAGGATATAGAATAGAATAGAATAGAATAGAATAGAATAGAATAGAATAGAATAGAATAGAATAGAATAGAATAGAATAGAATAGAATAGAATAGAATAGAATCATTAAGGTTGGAAAAGACCTCTAGGATCATATCTCTTTGTCTGTCCAGTAACTCAGATTTATAGTACATATTTTAATTGTCCTTTGTATAATAACAAATCTACATAGATGAAGACTCCTCAATTTGTAGAGAAGATATCTTCGGTTATAGATATATTTACCTTTATAAAGACATTTAACAACTTTAATAGGTTATCAAGAGACTGTGACAACCATTGGCAATTTTAAGAATAATCTGATAAAAAACAGTCTAATTATTCTAATCCCTCAGAGGTGCAACCTGGCAGGCCGGAAGACGGTGATGCTAAGGGCTGTCACAATAAACAGTGGTTGCATAAGCTTCTCTGTAAAAACAAAACACATATACAGGTAATTCTGTCATTAGAAAAGGGGGAAGGTGTGTAAAATCACAGAATCACTGTCAGAAAAAAAAAAAACAGAGAAAAAAGGGCAAGTGCTGCTGGGGAATGGGCTGAAATGCGATGGATCAGTCTTCTACCACTTCTTCAGGCTGTGAGCTCAGGTCCCTGGGCTTCTTCCCAAAGCAGATCCCCAGCAAATGGATTGGAAGGGTGGGTGCAGCTCAGTCCTTTCCTCATCCTTTGTAACTACATTTCCCACAATATCCAATAAAGGATGAAGATTCTCCTTAGCCCTCCTTTTGTTGTTAATGCATTTAAAGAAGGAGCCAGGGGCCTAGGCTGAGGAGGAGGACTGGGAAGACTACAGCAACAAAGAGTTGTCCCAAGGGGAGGACATCACCACCTAAAATATCTGGGTCAGCCCAGAGCAGGCAGAAGCACAGGGAGCAGAGCCAGCACTGATGCCAGAACTAGAACATTGAAATACCCCATGAGGACAATATGCTGTCATGGGGCACTATTGAAAAGAGTCTGGGCCCATTGTCCTGACACCCTTCCTTTAGGTATTTATAGGTATTGATGAAATCCTCCCTCAGTCTTCTCTTCTCCAGGCTGAACAAACCCAGGTGTCATCCCTCATAAGGGAGATGCTCCAGTCCCCTGATCATCTTCACACCTCTCCACTGGACTTGCTCAAGGACTTCTGTGTCCTTCTTAAACTGGGGGGCCTAAAATTGGACACAGTACTCCAAATGTGGTCTCACTAGGGCAGAGTAGATGGGGAGGATAACCTCTCTTGACCTGCTGGCCACACTCCTTTTAATGCAGCCCAGGACACCATTGGCCTTCTTGGCCACAAGGGCACAGTGCTGGCTCAGGGTCACCTTGCTGCCCACCAGCACTCCCAGGTCCTTCTCAACTGAGCCGCTTTCCAGTAGTTCAGCCCCCAGCCTGTACTGGTGCCTGGGGTTGTTCCTCCCCAGGTGCAGGACCTTATACTTGCTCTTGTTGAATGTCATGAAGTTCCCCTTGGCCCAGCTCTCCAGCCTGTCCAGGTCTCATTGGATGGCAGCACAGCCTGCTGGTGTATCAGCCACTCCTCCCAGCTTGGTATCATCAGTGAACTTGCTGAGGTTACTCTCTATCCCTTTGTCCTGGTCATTGATGAATATATTACACAGGACTGGACACAGCACGGACCCCTGGGGAACACCACGAGTGACAGGCCTCCATCCAGACCCTGCCTCGTTGATCACGACCTTCTGAGTTCTGTTGTTGAGCCAGTTCTCAGTCTACCTCACTGTCCACTCATCCAACCTACACTTCCTTAGCTTGCCTGTGAGGATGCTGTGGGAGACAGTGTCAGAAGCATTGCTAAAGTTGCTGTAAACAACATCCACGGCTCTCCCTTCATTGACCCAGCCAGTCATACCATAATAGAAGGCTATCAGGTTGGTCAAGCATGATCTTCCCTCTTCCATTTGAGTTTCTCTAGAAGCTCTTTGACTCATCCATGCGGGTCTCCTGGCTCCTCTGCCTGACTCCCTCCTGGGGATGCACCAATCTTCAGCTCGGAGGAAGCAGTCCTTGAATACTGTCCATCTCTCTTGGACCCCCCTGTCTTCCAGAGCCCTAGCCCATGGGATTCCTCCAAGCAGGTCTTTGAAGAGGCCAAAGCTAGCCCTCTTGAAGTCCAAGGTTGTAATCCAACTTGTTGCCCTGCTTCTACCACACACTATCCTGAACTCGACCATCTCACGGTCACTGCAGCCAAGGCTACCCCCAACTCTCACATCCTCAACCAGCCCTTCCTTGTTTGATAGGATAAGGTTGAGCAGCACATCTCACCTCGCTGGCTCCTCCACCACTTACATCAAACACTTATCCTCAGTGCTCTGCAGGAACGTCCTGGATCATGCATGCCTTGCTCAACGTGCTGCTTTTCCAGCAAATATCAGGGTGGTTGAAGTCCCCCATGAGGATCAGGGCCTGTGATTGTGAAGCTACTTCCAGCTCTCTGTAGAAGGCATCATCAGCTTCCTCTTCTTGATCAGCTGGCCTGCAGCAAACGCCCACAACAGTGTCGCCCATATTTGGCTGTCCCTTAATTTTTACCCACAACCTCTCAACCTCTTCTCCTTCCACCCCAAGGCAGAGCTTGATGCATTCCAGTTGCTCCCTCACATAAAGAGCAACTCCCCCACCTCGCCTTGCTGGTTTGTCTTTCCTGAGAAGCCTGTAGCCATCCATGTCCACATTCCAGTCCTGTGAGCCACCCGATCATGTCTCTGCAATTGCAGTCAGATCATGGCCCCGTGACTGCACACAGACCTCTGGTTCTTCCTGTTTATTCCCCGTGCTCCGTGCATTGGTGTACAGGCATTTCAGAAAGGTGCTTGAGCACACAGCTTTCCCCGGAGGGGTGCACGAGGACCCACGATAGCCATGCAAACCCTGGAGGTGGCTGGTCTCCTGGTTGCCATCACATGAGTCTTCTATGGCACCTTTATCACTGCTCTGGTTGACCTGTCTTATTCCCCCATTGCATGTGTTGGCAATAGCATTGCCACTTTGTCCCCCTTCCCCTAAGGTCCTCAGCTCTCCTTATAAAGTTTGCCAGCCTGCTCCCAAAGATTCCCTTGCCCCTTCCAGACAGGTGGAGTCCATCGCTCCCTAGCAGCCTATAGTTGTTGAAGACCATCTGAGTGCTTCAGTCTCCAATTGCTCCAATTGCCAGGAGTTTCCACAGATCAGCATGCCCGCCGGAGAGCAAAGCGTTGCTTTGTGCTGGCACAGGTGGCCTCAGTTAGAGTTCAGCCACTGCCCTGCTTGGCCACCAGTCTCTTGTCTCTCTCTTCAGCAATGCTCAGGTGGATGCCCTTTCCACAGGGCAGGGGGATCCACGGCTTGTTGCCCTGCAGCAAGGGACAAACCCACCTCACAGCGTGACACCCAGACAGGGGCAGAGGTCTCCCTCTCAGGGGGGAGCAGCAGCAGGTGCCAGCCCCTGCCCATGCTGGGCCACGCACACATGGCCGTCTGTGGCAACGGCCCAGCAAAACCCCCTTGGGAAGGTGCCCAAGGTGTACAGGCCTACATCTGCCTCTTCCAGTCACCTCCATGAAGAAAGCACCTCAGCCAAAACAGAAACACCCCCTCTTTCCAAGCGTGACAAAAGACCCCATCAGGGATGGTGGGCAAGAGAGCAGAGGCACTGGCGGGGAGGGCGCTTTCACTCGGAGCGGCTGCCCGGGTCACATCGAGGTCTGAGCACCGGGCACTGCACTGCTCCCAACTCTCAGAAGTTTTAGAAAACCACAGGGCTGCTTCTTGAAAACGTCCCCATTGCTAATTTTACGGATGCTTCCCCTTCCCCGAGCGGTCAGCCTGGAGCAGGCAGAAGCACTGGGAGCGGAGCCAGCAGTGGAGCTTCCCTGTGTGACGGGGCCTGCGGGTCTCCCCTGCGTTCCTCTGAGCCCACAGGCACCCCAGCACCCCCAGGCCCGGGGGCCCTGTGTGGGAGCAATGCCTGGGGACAAGGCCACGGCGGTGGGACCCAGAGTGCCCGAATGCACACAGGAGGGAGCTCTGCAGCAGCCACTGGCCCTGGGAGTATGTGGGAGGTGTTGGCTTAGGCCGGGCCAGAGCCTTGGGGAGGGCAGAGCAGGGGCTGGGCCAGGCCGGTCCCAGCCGGTCCCAGCCAACCGTGGGCGTGGGCATCTCCATAGCGACCCCCAGGGCTTTGTGATGGGGGATCCTCATCATGGCCAAAGGCCATTGTGATGGGGGTCCCCGCGGTGACCGTGGGGGCATATAAGGAGCGAGAGCCCTGGGGCACCCACTCCCAGGAGAGCACCCCCTTCAGGAGGCAGCATCTTCCCTGGGTGCCCGTGGCAGGTCAGCGGTGAGGATGTCAAAGATGCCCATGGATGAGGAGGCGAACGCCCACTCCCAGCCCTCCAATGGGCTGCTGAGCCTGCGGAAGAGGAGCCAGGTGAGGGACGGGGCAGGAGGGAGAGGCCCGTGGTGGGACGGGGCCGCATGGACCTGCCTTGGTGCTGGGCTTGCCGGCACTGCGGGGGCCGCTGTGCCAAGGCAGCTGCTTCCATCCCATGCCTTCTCCTCCTCCTGCCCACAGGTGGGCTGCAGGCAGCTGCACACAGTACCGCAGAGCAGACAGAGCCAGGCCTCATCCCTCCATGGGGACAGGCTGCCATGGCTCCCCTGCCCAAAGAGCTTGCAAGCAACTGGGAGCCGCTGTGCACAGGTAGGGAAGGGAGCCCTACAGAGACGGGGCCAAATATGTTCCTGACCCCAGGAGCTGCTGATGGGCAGGCGGGAGGTGCAGGGTGGGACAGACGGGCCCGTAGTGAGCTGAGTCCCCTGTACTGTTGCCAGCAGACTGCCCAGGCATGCTGGGGGTGCTCCTGGGAGTTGCCGTGGGGCACCAGCACTCTTCGCAGCCAGCTCTGGGAGCAGGGCAGCAGATGCCTGCAGAGCTGAGCATTGCCCTGGGGGCTGGCAGGGGAGCGCAGCTGCAGGAGCTTTTCCAGCCAGGGCGTGGGGACATGTGCCACAGTGACACGGCCTCTCTGTTTGCCTTCTCTTGCAGACGGACAGCCTGGCACTCTGCAACAGGGTGACACGGGAAGAGACAGCCCATCTGCCTCCCTTGCCACCTCTGCCTAGGCAGGCAGCAGCACACGGGCATGCACCCGCAGCTCGGCCAGCAGCAGCTGCAAGCATCTGCTCCAAGCTTCCCACTTTTCTGGCAGCACCCTCTGCTTCTTCTGCCAGGGGCAGGGAAACGGCCATGAGCACCACAACCAGCAGCCACCAGCAGCTTTTCCCATCTGGTCGGGGCACCTACCGTGACCAGTGCACAACCTTGAGGGTGGAGAGCTGGAGGCCTGCCCCACACAGCCCAGCAGCCAGTGCCACAGCTGTGAAGGGCACAGCCCGGTGCCTGGTGGGTAAGGTCCAGGGCAATGTCTTGAGTGGCAGCCAGGGACCCAGCCAGCAGCCAGTGGCCCCACGGGACTGGGCACAGAGCAGAGCTGTGGCGATCACGGCGGGAACTGACAAGGTCTGGGTGACCAGCGGGAGCAAGGCCTGTGCAGATCAGCCCATGCCTCATCGCCTTGCACATAGCAGCATCAGTGCTGCTGGCAGGGCCCTGGCACCAGCACGGCCAGGCAGTGGTGCAGGGCCAGTGCAATCGCAACAAGCAGCAGAGCACGACCCATCAGCGGCGGCGGCAGCAGCATACATCAAGTCCTACCTCGATAGCAGGGCATTGCAGATGCACCATGATGCTGCTGCAAAGTATCTGGCCACCCTGTCCGTTGAGATGGAGGGGTGCTGCCTGGGCCGCAGTAAGCGCAGCCAGGCCCAGCTCAGCAAAACTATCATGCAGCAGCAGCAGCAGGATGGCCTGGAGAAGCGTAAGCTCCATCAGCAGGAGCGCAAGAGGCAGCATTCCTCCCTGATGCGGTTGGGGCAGCTCAACATCCCACCCAGGCAGGTGAGTGCCAAGGAAGGGATGGGATGGCGTGGGACAACACAGGGGGATGAGCCTCCCTCTGCCTAGGGCTAGCCGCTGCGCTGTACAGCTGCAGCCCCATCATTACCCGTGTCGATATCCCAGCAGCTGCTGTTGGAGAGTACCCAGAAGCCAGCTGCTGGTAGGAGCCAATCTACCTTTACAAAGCCCCTTTGCTCCTTTCATACCTGCAAGGTGTACGCATTTTTCCAACAGCCAGAGCTGAACCGCGTGGAGCTCCTGAAGGGCTCTGCGAGGAACAAGGAGCGACAAGAAGCCCACACCCACCACAAGAAGCAGCCACAGGCAGCAAGAGGGGCAGTCCTGCACTTGCCAAAGTGCAATCCAAGGCCCTTGGTCAAGAAGGTGTGGTGTGATTATGACGTCAACATTACCAACATCTGGGTCAACCCCTTGTTCCCGGAGCTCTTCCAGGACCCACACTCCGGTCCCCAGCAGCAGCCTGGCTGCCCCAGCAGCGTGGGCACGGAGGCGACACGAGAGGCAGCCAGTGAACAGCAGAAAGCAACTCCTGCCCCAGCGGGTGCCACGGATGCTGAGCAGGCACCTTCTGCTCTGGCCGGAGCTGCTGAAGAAGAGGGGCACCACGTGCCACTCGCCCCCACGGCACAAGAGGGGTCGAAGGCACCAGCTTCTCTTGTCTATGGCGAGCAGGCGGAGAGCCAGGCACCTGCCGCGCACAGCCGCACAGACTACAAGGCGGCTCTGCAGGACACAGCCCAGCACATTGTGAAGGACGCTGTGGCTGTGATCCTGGGACTCGGCCAGCAGCCGGCGGAAGAGCAGACCGTGGTCCAAAGCATGGATGCAGTGTGCGAGGCTGGGGAAAATATTGCTTCTCCCGTGCCTGGGGACCATCAAGGAGAGGCCGGCACAGCCATTGTCTCCCCGGCACTGTATGAGGATGAAGTGGCTTCTCCATTGCCTCAGATCCCTGCAGCAGGTGCTGGCACACCCCACCTTGCCACAGCAGCAGACGATGCAGGAGACGCAGCGGCTTCTCCATTGCCTTGGGACCCTCGGCACCAGGTGAGCCAGGCGTGCATGGCCAGCACTTGGTGTGTACGGCTGGGAGATGCCTGGGGCTCTCCGTGTCAGCCCACTGACATCCCCGCCCTCCCCTGACTGTGCTCTTGCTCTCCCCTCGGGAGGAAAGGCACTGAAGAAGAGCAGCCCGTGAGGGTCCTCCCCAGTAAGCACCCACCAGCCAGGCTCAGGACACCGAGCGCCACCACCCCTGGAGCCCAACCTGGCCAAAGCAACACCCCTCCATGGCACTCGTCACAGAGCCACAAAGGAGAAGCCTCCCCACACCATGGGACCCAGATAACTAACTCCCAGCACCAAGAGAGACAGACAGCTGCGGAGGGCTGGGGAGAGGCGTTAGCTCTTGATGGTTCTGCTGAGGGTGTTTTTTCCAAGGCAATGGCTCCCCCGGGGACTTTGCTGGGCTCCCCAGGACAAGAAGCCTCTTCCAGTCCCCTGGCTCAGAGAAGCATTACCAGCAATCTTGGATGCTCTGCTGGTACTGCCCCAAACAGAGCTTCTCCCTGAAGAGCCCCTCGTTTGTAACCATTGGGTGATGTCTTAAAGCTCCTCTGCAGCCCCATGCAGGGGCTCAGAGAGGCAACGGCAGGAGGGGCAGCCCAAACCGTACTTGCTCACCTCCAGTCAACTGGGGCCTCCCTGGTTAGCCAGGGCTGCTGATAAATGATGGAAAGTGGCTTGGTGTGTGCTTCTGCCAGCTCCCTCAGCACCCTTGGGTGGATCCTGTCTGGCCCCACAGACTTGTGTGTGTGTCAGAGTGGTGGAGCAGGTCGCTAACCATTTCCCCTTGGATTCTGGGGTCTTTGTTCTGCTCCCATCCCCGTCTTCCAGCTCAGCAGGCAGGGGACCCCGGGAACAACTGGTCTTACTCTTAAAGGCTGAGGCAAAGAAGGCATTAAGTACCTCAGCCTTTTCCTCATCCTTTGCCACTACGTTTCCCCCCACACCCAATACAGGCTGTACATTCCCTTTAGACCTCATTTTGTTGTTACTGTATTTAAAGGAGGAGCCAGGGGCCTTGGCTGAGGAGGAGGAGCGGGAAGATGACAGTGAGAAAGAGCTGTCCCAAGGGGAGGACATCACCACCTCCAACACCTGGGTCAACCCCTTGTTCCCGGAGCTCTTCCAGGACCCACACTCCGGTCCCCAGCAGCAGCCTGGCTGCCCCAGCAGCGTGGGCACGGAGGCGGCAGGAGACGCAGCCGGTGAACAGCAGAAAGCAACTCCTGCCCCAGCGGGTGCCACGGATGCTGAGCGGGCACCTTCTGCTCTAGCCGGAGCTGCTGAAGAAGAGGGGCACCATGTGCCACTCGCCCCCACGGCACAAGAGGGGTCGAAGGCACCAGCTTCTCTTGTCTATGGCGAGCAGGCGGAGAGCCAGGCACCTGCCGCGCACAGCCGCACAGACTACAAGGCGACTCTGCACGACACAGCCCAGCTCATTGTGAAGGACGCTGTGGCTGTGATCCTGGGACTCGGCCAGCAGCCAGCGGAAGAGCAGACCGTGGTCCAAAGCATGGATGCAGTGTGCGAAGCTGGGGAAAATATTGCTTCTCCCGTGCCTGGGGACCATCAAGGAGAGGCCGGCACAGCCATTGTCTCCCCGGCACTGTATGAGGATGAAGTGGCTTCTCCATTGCCTCAGATCCCTGCAGCAGGTGCTGGCACACCCCACCTTGCCACAGCAGCAGACGATGCAGGAGACGCAGCGGCTTCTCCATTGCCTTGGGACCCTCGGCACCAGGTGAGCCAGGCGTGCATGGCCAGCACTTGGTGTGTACGGCTGGGAGATGCCTGGGGCTCTCCGTGTCAGCCCACTGACATCCCCGCCCTCCCCTGACTGTGCTCTTGCTCTCCCCTCGGGAGGAAAGGCACTGAAGAAGAGCAGCCCGTGAGGGTCCTCCCCAGTAAGCACCCACCAGCCAGGCTCAGGACACCGAGCGCCACCACCCCTGGAGCCCAACCTGGCCAAAGCAACACCCCTCCGTGGCACTCGTCACAGAGCCACAAAGGAGAAGCCTCCCCACACCATGGGACCCAGATAACTAACTCCCAGCACCAAGAGAGACAGACAGCTGCGGAGGGCTGGGGAGAGGCGTTAGCTCTTGATGGTTCTGCTGAGGGTGTTTTTTCCAAGGCAATGGCTCCCCCGGGGACTTTGCTGGGCTCCCCAGGACAAGAAGCCTCTTCCAGTCCCCTGGCTCAGAGAAGCATTACCAGCAATCTTGGATGCTCTGCTGGTACTGCCCCAAACAGAGCTTCTCCCTGAAGAGCCCCTCGTTTGTAACCATTGGGTGATGTCTTAAAGCTCCTCTGCAGCCCCATGCAGGGGCTCAGAGAGGCAACGGCAGGAGGGGCAGCCCAAACCGTACTTGCTCACCTCCAGTCAACTGGGGCCTCCCTGGTTAGCCAGGGCTGCTGATAAATGATGGAAAGTGGCTTGGTGTGTGCTTCTGCCAGCTCCCTCAGCACCCTTGGGTGGATCCTGTCTGGCCCCACAGACTTGTGTGTGTGTCAGAGTGGTGGAGCAGGTCGCTAACCATTTCCCCTTGGATTCTGGGGTCTTTGTTCTGCTCCCATCCCCGTCTTCCAGCTCAGCAGGCAGGGGACCCCGGGAACAACTGGTCTTACTCTTAAAGGCTGAGGCAAAGAAGGCATTAAGTACCTCAGCCTTTTCCTCATCCTTTGCCACTACGTTTCCCCCCACACCCAATACAGGCTGTACATTCCCTTTAGACCTCATTTTGTTGTTACTGTATTTAAAGGAGGAGCCAGGGGCCTTGGCTGAGGAGGAGGAGCGGGAAGATGACAGTGAGAAAGAGCTGTCCCAAGGGGAGGACATCACCACCTCCAACACCTGGGTCAACCCCTTGTTCCCGGAGCTCTTCCAGGACCCACACTCCGGTCCCCAGCAGCAGCCTGGCTGCCCCAGCAGCGTGGGCACGGAGGCGGCAGGAGACGCAGCCGGTGAACAGCAGAAAGCAACTCCTGCCCCAGCGGGTGCCACGGATGCTGAGCGGGCACCTTCTGCTCTAGCCGGAGCTGCTGAAGAAGAGGGGCACCACGTGCCACTCGCCCCCACGGCACAAGAGGGGTCAAAGGCATCAGCTTCTCTTGTCTATGGCGAGCAGGCGGAGAGCCAGGCACCTGCCGCGCACAGCCGCACAGACTACAAGGCGGCTCTGCAGGACACAGCCCAGCACATTGTGAAGGACGCTGTGGCTGTGATCCTGGGACTCGGCCAGCAGCCGGCGGAAGAGCAGACTGTGGTCCAAAGCATGGATGCAGTGTGCGAGGCTGGGGAAAATATTGCTTCTCCCGTGCCTGGGGACCATCAAGGAGAGGCCGGCACAGCCATTGTCTCCCCGGCACTGTATGAGGATGAAGTGGCTTCTCCATTGCCTCAGATCCCTGCAGCAGGTGCTGGCACACCCCACCTTGCCACAGCAGCAGACGATGCAGGAGACGCAGCGGCTTCTCCATTGCCTTGGGACCCTCGGCACCAGGTGAGCCAGGCGTGCATGGCCAGCACTTGGTGTGTACGGCTGGGAGATGCCTGGGGCTCTCCGTGTCAGCCCGCTGACATCCCCGCCCTCCCCTGACTGTGCTCTTGCTCTCCCCATGCAGGTGGCCTCCGAGTACATGGGCAACACACAGCCCTCCTCCGCCTGCAGGAACATGCCCAAGGATGACCCTGGTATGTCCCAGAGTCATGCAGCAGCCCAACTAAGGCAGGCCTGAGCCCTTTTTTCCTGGTGGGCAGCACCCAGGTCAGGCTGGCAGCACTGTGCACCCGCGGGCCAGAGAGGACATACCCCTGCCACCTGTCCCTGGGGAAAGCCTTTGGTGGCTGGGGCAGGCAGGTTCTTGCCCGGTGCCCGCACAGCCCCTCACCTACAGCTTTCCTTCCCCCACAGGCGTCGCCGCCCTCCCACACACAGTGGCTCAACAGCGACGGCCCTCACTCTTCAGGAGGGCGCTCAGGGCTCTGCGCAGGGCTTTCCACTGTGCCTGCATTGCTGGACAGCAAGAGACGCAGCACCCCGCTGCCAGCACCAGGCGGGTCCCCGGACATGGTGTCTGGCCCTGACCCTGCATGGCATCGAGAGGGAGTGGCACGAGAAGGTGCATGAGGATGGGTGCATGGATGGTGCCCCAGGAATTGAGCTGCTCTGCGGATCTGTGGATGCTTTCCGAGGCCAATAAATTATGACCATTTTCCCCCAGTGCTTGACTGTGCCTGCTGCACCTCGGGAGAAAGAGGGGTGCAGGCAAGAACCATGTCGGCAGGCAGAACAGGAGAGCCCCTCTGCTCCCTCGTCTCCAGGCCGAGCAGAGTCCGTGCCCTTGACCTCTGCCCGTGCCTCTGGCGCTCCAGCTCCCAACCACCTGGGGCCTCCACTGGCCTCACTCCACAGGCACACTGCCCACCCCTGCCCACCTTGGCCTCCAGGGCCTTTCCCACAGCCACTGCTGCACAACAACCACCCAGCCCCAACCCCAGCCCCACCTCCTGCGAGGCATCAGCACATCCCTGGGCCGGTACTTGGTGCAGCATCAATAACTTAACTCCCATGCTAGTTTCTGGGGCTGGATCTCCTGACTGTGCACACTGCGGGATCTCTTTTTGGGTGAACCCCTAGCTCCCTACAGTGCAAAATCCAAATCCAGGGGTGGTTTTAGGGGCAATTATCTCTGGCCCCTATCAATAGCACACACCAGACTGCTCCAGATTTGGCACTGTCTGCCCCTACAGAGTCCACCAGCCTTATCCAAACACATGGCACTTCAGTGGGCTCTCATGCCATATCCCAAGGTACGTGACATGTTCTTGGGGTCAGATTATACCAAGCAACCACTCTTACATTATCACTAAGTACTTTGAACTATAAAAATCAAGCAAACAAAAGTGATGTCTTGGACCCCCTGGTTTGCCACAGGAAAGCCAGTGATGAAGGTCAAGCGGCACACAGTATAGGCACAGCTACCTTGCCCTAGTACGGCTAGCCCCAAACAGTGAACAAGCACCAGTTTCCACCTCTTGCCCAGAGGCCAAATCTCTACCTGGAGTGGGTGTTTCTGCAGTGTAAACAAAGCCCACCATGCCTAGCCTAGCACCACAGGCAATCATTTATCCCAACACTAGTTTATAGCCAAAGATAATCCATACATGAAGTATCAAACCTGTAGTCCTTTAGACCATCTTCCACAGACAGTAAGTCTTCTGGCATGCCAGAACAGCAGAGACATGAGATCCTGCTTTAGCAGCAGGAAGACCTGGGACTTGCTCAGTGGTGTGTACCTCCTTACTCACCCACCAGATGTGAAGATGTTCCCCTTCACAGCAATGTTTCTGTTTCCCTGCATTAAAGAAGCCTGGGGAAATGTTCATATGTCAGTGACGGAGCTACTAGTGTGGAAGCTTACTATCTTCACTTGAGAATTTTCATTACTTTTTGGTATGTTATACAGTGCTTTCCTAATTTTGATAGATCTTGTTTTTTCTGATTATTTTGTCTCTGATTTTAGGTATGTTGTTACTGATAGGCTTCTGCATATTGCCATAGCATCTGAGTTGTGAAAGACTGATGCTCCAGCATATTATTATTATCCAACAAATTCTGGAAACATCTGAGCACACTCTTTTCCCTTCCTACTACCCCTGGACCTGGGATTAGTAACTGGACTAAAATGCACCAAAAACAGTTGAAAGAGTTTATTTTTTCTAAATGAATGAAATACGTGCTTTTCTGTCTTTCCTGAACCCATTGCACCTATGTGTGCACTTCCAGATCACGTTTTGTGAATCTCAAGGGCAAGAAGAAACGTTCTGATTCTGCTACTGTTTTTTCAATTTATCCTAAGAATTGACATTTCCAGACCATCTGAATCACATCAGGTTTAATCATTAAAAGTGATGGAAGAAACTGCAGTGGAAAAGCATTCCTTTGGAAAGTTTAATTCCATCCAATCATGTTACCTTAATCTGTAATTTATAATAAGAATTCAGCTGAAGAGTAAACCCCAGCATTTTGGGAAAGACACAGATGTTGTCCAGGTTTAAATTTATTTTAAATAAGGTATATTATACATGATAGTATAATTTTATTTCTGAAGGGACAAACAGCAGCAGCAATATTCCCAAATTGTCTCATTGTCAGCTGGCTGGATTTTAGAGTCAATTAAATGTCTATATAATCCCACTCCAGTAAAAATACTGAACAGGCTAAAACTCTTAACTACAATTTCAGATATGCTATAGGGCCATTATCTTCTGTTTTTAATGCAAGTCCTATTACATGCAACTTTGCAATCAAAACTCCAACAAAAATTTCCTAATATTATAAATCCTAGCTTTTAATTAATGAAATAGATTTTTTTTAAGGACTGCCTGTTGGAGTACCTAGAATGTTCCTTGTGTTTATTTTAATTATTTTTTATAAATGAAAACTGCCTAATAATCTCAGGAAAATATACGTATTACATTAAAAAAACCCATAATAGAGCACTCTCTAAGGCTTTGCCATTAATGGCAAGGTCAAACGTGGTACTTTTTGCTCCATTGATTCAGCGATTCATGACCCAAGTGAGGTCATTGCTTATGCACAGAGCACAATTAAATCAAGGTTAGACAAGCAGGATTCCTTAGTACGAGATAGTGTGCCAGCAGATTACATACTACTAGGAAGTTTTCATTTGAATCATGCTTGATGAAGATTATTTATTCATTTTCATGAGAAAAAAAAACACAGTACTTTTATCACTATCATTAATTCTGTTTATAGAAAACATATTAATAACTAAAATGACCACCTGAAATCTAAGGGTGATTTTACATGTACTCCTAAAAAAACCCCAAACAACAAACAAACAAAAAGAAATTGCTTTGTTCAGTGTTTTATGTCTTGTTTACGCTTTTTCAAGATAGCTTTTATGTAACAAATGAGCTGGAGTAACTCCATAAGCAACATTAATATTCTTTCTAATCAGAATTCAACATAAAACATAAAGGTTCCTTTTGCACACTAAAAAATTCCTATCTTAATCCTTCAATAAGCACATAGTGTGCAGTCCTTCACATATATGCTTAAATAAATACAAGGCCATAATTGAAGTATGACATTTAGGGACTGGAGTAAAATAATATCATCTGATGTCAGAAAATTAATAATATGCATGTATTTTTCCCTAACAAAAACTGATCATAATTCAAGGCCGATATTTCACTGAGTAAAATAATTAACTGGAAGATTTCTACCTGAATTATTTACTAAATGCTGTCAATGTATTAGTGCGTTTAAGCTCCCAGAAGACTACTAAGGCACAAGGTCCACAGATCAAAGGCACAACATTGAAACAATGCATGTAGTTTCTTCCAAGTATATTAATGTTTCTCAGTTTGTGAAAAAGCATCATGGAAAAAGTTAGTTTTGAGAAGTGACCTGGAAAAAAAAGGAGTATCCATCAAGTACTCAAGTGGGGAGGTCATAGGGAGGATGTAAAGATGTCGCCAGATTTGAAGAAAATTGGACAAGGCACAGGACTAGTATGTGTCAACCCAAGGCTAAACCATGAATGCAAACTGGGCTCAGTTCAAGAGTTCAGTAGATTGATGGTTTACACCAAAACAAGAATCCAGCATATGCAGCTTATGTGATAGTGAGGTGCATTTGTACATTTTTACAACATTAATTGTTGTTTGCTATTCTCTGTGATAGTAGCCATCGATCCAAACATTCTGAGGTGATCTAAGGATGGCACAGTCTAGCAACATAATTTATATTTACTTAAGTATATTGCACTGGGTCCCTGAGACCTCGCTCAGTGCCTCAGGAACACAGTAATTGTCTCAGAGATCAGATTACCTGTTCATCAAGTCCAGAATCCCATGTGTGACAATAGCTCCAGCTGCTTGAGAAGGAAATAGAAATTATTTCCAAACGATGCAGGGCTGAGCCTCCAGTCTGAATAATAGCATATGGTCTGAGCTAGTATAATTGTGTTCTGCATCTTCAGCCTACTTTTATTCAGATTTCCGTGTTACATCTTACTCCACATTACTGCTTGAGCACCTGTATGTCTGAAACTGGCTTGTTCTAAACTGAAACGAAATCTTTGTCAGCTTCATCCTTTTGAACCCACTTCCACTTTCAGCTGCAAAGATACTCATTTGGTTTTTCCCCCAGTCTTAGGCCTGGAAGACACTGTCTCATTTGAGATACAACTATGTCCATGTATGCATGAAAAATTGTAACAGTATTGGTGAGATTTTGGAAGACAGTTTTCTTAGGACCATAGGATAATTCATGCTGGAAGAGCCTTGGGATGTCTCTAGTCCAACCTCCTGCTCAAAACTGGTTTAACACTATTCAAACCTGGTTGCTCAGAGCTTTTTCTAGATGGGTCTTGAAAACCTCCAAGGATGCAGACTGCATAAACTCTTTTGGCAACCTGTTCCAGTGCTTAACTATTCTTGTTGTGAAAGGTTTTCTTTGTACCTAGTCAGTACCTCTCCTGTCTGCATGAAGGCCTTTGTGTCTTGTTTCCCCAGCATACACCTGAGTAAAGAGACTGGCTCTGTCTTCTTGGTAATCTCTTCTTTTGTTTTATCAGGCTGCTGTTAGGTGTCCCCAAAGCCGTCTCTGCTCCAGGCTGACCAAGCTCAGCTCCCTCAGTGTCTCATCATGGGGCAGGTGCTCCAGCCCTACCATCTTGGTGGCCTCCCCTGAACACCCCAGAGTTCCCAGAAGTTCTCTGAATTTCCCAGACCTTGTTCCCAGAAGACCAAGAAGATGTAGAAGCAGTGCTCTGACTGCTTTTCACAAATAACAATTAAATATTAATAATATCTCACAATTCAATAGCAAATTTGCCCACAAGCTATTACAATTTATAAATACACATTTCTCCTACCAGCAGTCCTTTTTGGCAGGTATTTTTCACATTTGAAATGAGTGAACAAGTGACATAACCATGCCTAGCTCACAGAAATAATCAACATTTGAGCTAGTAATAGATTCAACGATGCAAATAGGTCCCCAGACTACTTTTGACAATTAACCAACACTGTTATGGTTTAGTGAGAAGTGTCCTGTTTTTAAAATGTTAGTACTATACCTGATTTACTGCTGAATGAGGAAATACAAGTTTATGAAAACGTTACAGTATTCTATAACCTGTTGTTTCAGAGCCAGAAAGGGTTAGCGAACAGTATTCTTAAAGCTGTGTTGATATTACCAATGTTGTTAGTGCACAAACAAGCCCACAAATGAAATGCAGCCAGCTCGGCCAGTGCTTCAGCTCACTCCTCTGCTAAGTGGAAAAGTACTCAAGTGATACAGACCAAACAATATATTCAGGCTTCTGAGCAGAGAACAGAGTACTGCTGGCCACGGGGACACTGTCATGTCACAACTGTCTTTACTCTGGGTGTTGTTTTGGAATTCTCTCACCCTCTGAAAAATGACAGCATCAGCTAGCCAAAAAATATCACCTGGGTGACACCAAATATAAATATCAGGTTTATATTTAGTGCGTTGCAAGATGCTTGTTACCACCAATCTGTGGACCAGAAGGATGTCAAAAAGCAGGAAAAGACTGCTTGGGAATAACATTTGTTTCTGTAAAAAGTGACCTGATTTTTTTTTTTGTGCTGTGTATCTGGTAACAGTTGTCAGCTTTTCCTCCATTCCTGGTGGGTGCCAAAAGCCAGGCCATGCTCAGCTTGCATAGCTCCGGTGCGTATACAGTCCCATTCATTTCAGTAGCCAGCAGTAAGGATGTCCTTTACGTGGCACTATTTTTAATATTATTGATAAAATAACACATATGTTCATACTAGATATAAAGAAGTTATTTTTGCAACGAGGATGGTGAAACACTAGAACATGTTGCCCAGAGCGGTTGTGGATGCCCCATCATTGGAAGTGGTCAAGGTCAGGTTGGACAGGGCTCTGAGCAACCTGGTCTGGTTGAGGTGTCCCTGCTCATTGCGGGGGGGGGGGGGTTGGACTAGATGACCTCTAAAGGTCCCTTCCTACCCAAACTATTTTATGATTTTATGATCCCATGATTCTATGTTAAAAAGTAACATCCACGCTAGCACCATCTGTTACAACACTGGTTGGAATAATATGTGATTGCAGTTATGGAGAAAATAGTGAAGTGTGAGCAGTGTGTATAACCCCCATCTTTATGTGCAGACACATCCCCTGAAAGGCATATGCCAAGGACTGACCTGAAAGGAAAAAGATGTATACAAGAGTCAGATAGCAACATACCCACCAATATTTGGCAACATAAACCTTGCAGTTTTTACCTTGGTCCCTACCATTTCTTTTTCATTTCTCTGTTGGAAAAAGAAGAAAAAAAGAAACTTCCCTGTCTTTAAGAGAATCCAGAGCCCAGTCAGATTTATGATCTACCTTTTCAAACACTTTTCCCTTCCCACATACTTTCGTTATCATTTCCTGCTCAGAATACCTGAGGTTTTGGAAATCACTATTAGTGTCTGAAAAATTCCACTAAATCCAAAGGTAGTCAGGGATAGCTGTTAATTGGTGCTGCAAAGGGCCAGCTGGCTGGGTGGGAACAGCACCAGCCAGAAGATCAGGTAAAAGAGAAAGAAGGAAAGGAAGAAAAGACTTTTTTATTCACTCAGAAGAAGGTAGCACGAGGCAAAAATTATAGTGACCACAACAAACTTGCCTATAGCAGGAGTTTTCTGTCTTTGGCAGGTACTACTTACCATCAGTGGCAAAAAGCGACTTGCAGATGTCTCCTGTCCCTATTTTACTTTCTACAAAATCCAGGCATGTTTTCACGTTTTCTAAATGTGAAATGTCAGTTTATGAAAACTAATATGTAAAAGTGCTAGTTGTTACTGTTCTTTATGGGAGCAGTATTTTTATTGGAGCAGTTAATGAGGATGGAAAAACTTTTTCTAAGGTCACAGGAAGACTGAACAGTGAAACAAAGAATGAGAAAAAATAAATAAAATACAATTATTTGTCCATGAGAGATGGCAGATGGCATAGGACTTATTTGTCACTGGAAAACTATATGCATAACAACTAATGCACTGTGTGAAGTAAGAATATAAGTAGTATGAGGAAGCCCTTCTCAATTTCAAAGAGATACCCGAAGGCAAATTTGTCTAAAATGAAGCTTCATCAGTTACAAGCACAGACAATTTGATCCCACTCAGGGTCAGACCCCCTGCTCAGGCCAACACTAGAAAGAAAATAAAACACAAGACACCCCAACTGCTCAGATTGGGATATTAGGACAACTCTTAAATAAATAAATAGACAAATATGGTGGGAATTATGGGGGTGGTCTGACATGGGGATGTTCGCAAACGGGGAATGTTGCACGGCCGTATGTGAGGATAGAGTCTGTACATGGACTTAATATGTTTGTAGTTGTTTGGGCTTTTAGTATATGCTTTTTGGGACTCTGTCAGGTAAAAGCACTACTTACATTTGAGAAATATAGTCTGATCCTACTAAATATTTTGATCCTATGGGTGTGAGCAGAGCATCAGAATTACACTGACATTCTGGCAGACACAGAGATGAAGGCATGACCTGGTTAACAGCAATCATGTTGTTTTGTTTCATTCTGCTTCTCAGAATGGAGTGAAAATATAAGTGACCTAGACTGATTGGCGCAAAAATAGTAAAGTGGGGATGGGTGATTTGATTTCTATCTGTGCAATGCTCCATTAAGAAAACTGAATGCTTCACTGTATGTATATTGCCTACCCCGCTTCCAAAGCAGTCAGCATTGCTCTTGCAAATATGCACCTTCAAATATTTATAACTTCATTTCCTACCTAGCTGTCTTATTCAATCTCTCAGTTAGTGTTATCAGATCCAAAGAGTTTGGCAGACTAAGTTGCCAGTGAAAACAGCAGCTCTAATACAGCAGCTGAAACCACATATCTTTTGACCCAGAAAGTATCTCACACAGACTTTTCCCCAGAAAAGTAATCTCTAAAATCACAAAATATAGCCTGCCAAGCTTTCCAAAGCATAAACTTAACCCTACTTAAACGTTTATTTCCTCTTATAGATGAATAAGACAAGGGCACATTGGTTTTCTGTTTGGTGAAAATGAATAAGGGCTCCTACCTATGCTTTGTGTATATGCTCATACTGTGTATATGCTTAGGGAGGTATCACTACAGCTTATGCAGGTGTAATCAAAACAGCACAACCTATCCAGCTCATGCCAATAATACTGAAGACAAGACGGTGATGGCTGCCAAGATGGCCAAGATTAGTTACTAGGTCCTGTTGAGTATGCTAGATCTTTACTACAATGTTTGTATGTTGTTTACACTCAAGAGAATTAGATGAAGCCTGTTTTTTTTTACACTGTAGTACTAATTGCTGTGTGGACTCACACACGGCCTGGCAGTGGTCTAAGGGATTAAAACATAGAAGCAGACAGGTCAGAGCTTTTCCAAGTAATGCTACCAACACCCATAAAGGAGGGATGTCTACACGTCCTGAAACCCTAAGTCCCCCTCCCTTGGCTCTGACAGACTCTCTTTTCTACTCAGTTGCCAAAACTGTAATTCCTGTGTAGGGTCAAGTAAGTCCTGGGAGGGCTTATGGCCTGGGGCTTCACACTGATAGGTGAAGGTGGTACCCCTGCAGAACCAGGCTGCTCCAGGAAGCAGAGAATTACTTTATTGTACTTTACTTGGTATTATTACTTGGTATTGTACCTCTGCCTTTGCCCATGGATAACAAGTGAGCTGAAGATCCCATCCTCAGAAGATCTGATGGATGGCTGTACAGCATTTTAGCTGTAGGTCACAGCACAATATGCAAAGACTAATGACATTGAAAAAATAAGAATGTAAAAGTGTAAGATCAACCTTAAATAACAAACCTAAATCAATATAAAGAAAAAGAAATAACAAAGCAGGGACATATTATTTTTATCATAAACAGTGTGTCTTTGGCATACTTGAATTTTACTTTTATGACTAATGAGAGATGAGGGCAAGAACACATATAACTGCTTTGCCAGACAGCAGTCTTTTCAAGATTTGAGCCTCTGTAGTAAGAGGCCTACTAACCAGGATTGTGTCACTTACCAGATGAGAGGATATGAGTCAGATGAGACTTATGGAAAAGATGCTGAAAGCAGTAGATCCTTGATTTGGTCAGATGTACAAATGGAAAAAAAAAAAACCTTTTAATGACTCCCAACCTACCTTTCTCAGATTCAACACTGGAAAACTTGACAGGCTCGTTTCATCTTCTCAGCGTTCAAAACACCTACATATTCTCATAATTACACACACACAGACAGACTGCAAAACCAGCTATGGTTAGCATTTGTTGAACTGATGACTGCAGCTTCTACTGTGAGCATAATTTTGTTTGTTTGTTTTATTATTTTTGCCTACAATTCTAACCAGGTTACTTTTCAAGCGGGTAATAGAATAAAGGAAATAGCAATTTGCAAAAGCATTTAATCTCTAAGCTTTGGGAGGTCTTATAATTCACAGGATGAATACATAACTGAGGAATTTTGGAAGATGATATGCATTAGCTGATATTGCACATTCTGGAATCTTGAAGAGCAGACAGATTTGGCACATTACTTTTGGGTATATTTTGTGCAAATCTTTAGCAATAGAAGATAATTTTGGCTACACGGAATCTGAGACACAGACAGTAGTTCTCAGAACTAAGCTGTCCTATGGACATGACTGAGGTGAAGCAGTTTGCATAAAACTTAATACTCCTTTTATCTTTACTGTCAGCATTTAAGCCCTTACAGATAACTCAAGATCTTCTAAAAGGGAAAACACATCCTGTTCAGTAATAAGTCTACTGACCTTCTATATGGGCAGTCTCTGTGAAAAAAATAGGTTTTTTCTGGTGTCCTCTGCCATGTGCTCTTGCAAGCTAAAAGAATCCCAGTTCTCCAATGCACAATTTGACGTAGAGAAGTGCACAACAGCAAAAACAGGTCATCTGTATGAAGAAAAAGCAAAAGAAGAAAAAATTCCAGTTATTTCCTTTGGCAAAAGAAGGGAAAGGAAAACTAAACTCCATGTTAAGCCACAAAAAGGTCTTTAGTATAAGCATTAAAAGGAAAAGAGGCATATAATATTTCTTCAGTTTGGGAAGTAACTTCCAAAAATCAAATGAAAAATGCAGTTATCATTAAAAATGTCAGAAAACCTATTTCTGAAAGCATCTTAATATTTAGAAATAGTATTCAATTCTTTGCCCAAACATCTATTTCTCAAACTAATATTTTTAGAGGATCTCTATTGGAATTATCTATGAAACACTGTGATACAAGTGTATCTAGGAGTCATCCCCCCCTGTTAGGTGATAGGGCAGTCACAGGACCACAGAATCATAGAATAATTTAGGTTGGAAGGCCCATATGGAGGCCACCTAATCCAAGCCCTTCAACTTCTCTGGTCGAGTTTTGAACACATCCAGGGATGGAGAACCTACAGCCTCTCAGAACAAACTGTTCTGGTATTTAAAAAAATACAAAGACATGTTCTGGTTTGTGCCCATAGCCTCCCTTCCTATTGCTGTGCACCTCCAAGAAGAGTCTAAATCTGTCTTCTTGATACCCTCTGATAAGGTAATTGCAGGCAGCAACAAGGTTTCCCCTTTGTTTTCTCTTTTTCAGGCTGAACAAACCTGGCTTTCTCAGTGTTTTCTTGTATGTTGCCCAAACGCCCTGACAGTTTGGTGGCCTCCACTACACTCATTCCAGCACATCCATGTCTTGTACTGGGGAGGCCAGAACTGGACACAGCACTCCAGATGTGTCTCACCAGGGCAAGGGGAAGGATCACTTCCTTACATCTTCTGGCTACACTTGCATACAGCCCAAGATGGTGTCCAACTTTTTTTGCTTCAGAGGCAGTATCTCCCATGAAGACAATGTCATTCACAGCTTTTTTAATGAGGTAGCCTTGGCTTTGGTTTTCATTAGTCATTAGTCATTAGTTTTTTCATCAGATATTTATCCCAGCCCAGGTGAAACAAAATTGTACATGAGTTCTGATGGGGCGTTCATCCTTTCATATGAAGAGAGCAAAGACACTTAGAAAATTTTCCAGTTTGTTTGGGACTTTACCATAAAAGGTACCATAGAATGTTTTGGGTTTGAAGGGACCTTAAAGATCACCTATCTCCAACCCTCCTGCCATGGGCAGGGAAAGGGGAACCCTGCAAGAACCCGTCCCTGGGTGGGCTCAAACCACCAAGCCTTTCGGTTAACAGCTGAACGCGCTAACCCATTGCACCACAGAGACATTGGCAGACAGTAAGTATACAGTTCTACTCATTGCTTGAACAAATAGATCTTAATGAATATTCCTGGTTCTGTGATTTGTGCAGGAGTTTCCTGGACCTTAGTCTACATCCTAGTATGTTGTGTTAAAATTTTTCAGACCTGCTACCAGTTCAGGCAGATCTCTTTTTTTTTTTTAATCTATTTTTTTCTTCTCTTTTTTTAATCTCCTGACGAATAAAACATATAGTAATCTTTATGATTAGAATAATCCATTCAGACAGTCCTTCAAAAAGGAAGAAAATTAATTTCCATTACAATACATGTATTTTTTGAACACGTATTTTGACCCCTGCTACATCATCACTGGCCTATGAGTTATGTTTCCATAAGCAGCAGGCTTCTTTCCTACATCTCAAAGTGGGTGAGCTGTAACAAAGGCTTCACACCATGAAACATTTAAAACTACAAGGAATCTATAGCCTCCAGCAAAGGTTTGGTGGTTTTGTTCAGATCAGCTTAGAGACAATCACCTTGGATAAGAAAGGGCAGTTTCTAGTGAGACCTAACAAGGTCAGTGTGAAAAAAAACCTACTGTCACTCACAACTGCCACAACCTGTCACAAATTCAAAACTCAGACAGTGGTCTACACTGAGCCATCACTAGACTGAATGGAAAACAAGGAGAAACCTCAGGTCTGCTACTTTGTTGCATTTCCTGTTATGGTAGACTTGCTTACTTACTATCGCTGGACAAAGGGACAGTGTGTAACCTCAGCAAGTTCACTGATGATACCAAGCTGGGAGGAGTGGCTGATACACCAGCAGGCTGTGCTGCCATCCAGCGAGACCTGGACAGGCTGGAGAGCTGGGCCGAGGGGAACCTCATGAAATTCAACAAGAGCAAATATAAGGTCCTGCCCCTGGGGAGGAACAACCCCAGGCACCAGTACAGGCTGGGGGCTGAACTACTGGAAAGCGGCTCAGTTGAGAAGGACCTGGGAGTGCTGGTGGACAGCAAGGTGACCCTGAGCCAGCAGTGTGCCCTTGTGGCCAAGAAGGCCAACGGTGTCCTGGGGTGCATTAAAAGGAGTGTGGCCAGCAGGTCAAGAGAGGTTATCCTCCCCCTCTACTCTGCCCTAGTGAGACCGCATCTGGGATACTGTGTCCAGTTTTGGGCACCCCAGTTTAAGACAGACAGGGAACTGCTTGAGCAAGTCCAGCGGAGAGCTACGAAGATGGTCAGGGGACTGGAGCATCTCCTTTCTGAGGAAAGGCTGAGACACCTGGGTTTGTTCAGCCTGGAGAAGAGAAGACTGAGGGGGGATTTCATCAATACCTATAAATACCTAAAGGAAGGATGTCAGGACAATGCGACTAGGCTCTTTTCAATAGTGCCCCATGACAGGACAAGGGGCAATGGGCACAGATTGAAACACAGGAAGTTCCACCTCAATCTGAGAAACAACTTCTTTCCTGTGAGGGTGCCAGAGCAGTGGCACAGGCTGCCCAGGGAGGCTGTGGAGTCTCCTTCCCTGGAGACATTCAAACCCACCTGGATGCATTCCTGTGCCCCCTGCTCTGGGTGTCCCTGCTCAAGCAGGGGGGTTGGACAAGAAGATCTGCAAAAGTCCCTTCCAACCCCTACCATTCTGTGATTCTGTGATTCTGTTATGATGGATAAATTACCTCTTGATTACTTGCTCCTTGTCCTCATAATTCCTGCATTCTTGATTGTATGGGGCCTGAGAGTGATAAATATATAAAAGAACAACTGCAAGCCTTAATTCATATTTTAATTTTTTTCCATAAATATGACTTTTGATTCTCCTGTCCACCTCCCTCCTCACAATGGACATATCTATTGAGTCACTATGTCACATCTTTAATAACAGTCACTACTTAAAAAACAAAACAAAACAAAACAACTGCTGCTTTTGCATGGGTCAGAACAGGAGTTCTAGTGCTGTGAGCGGGTTCTTATTTGGGTAATTGTATTCTGTACAATGTGAAACCTTTCTAACATTCTGGTGAAATGGAACATTCTTTACATCCTTTCTGAATGACTGCTAATGCTTTGGAACATTTACTGACTGAGGTTTAATACCAGCGATAGAAACCTTTTCTGACGAGCAAAGTCCTGCTTTAGTAACAGAAAGCATATGAAATGTATCAGTCTATGAGAGGAATCTAAGTATAAGTCAGTATTGTTTTCTGTTTTAAAATTGTTTTTGTATTTATGCTTTGTTTACTCAAAAACTACTTTTGCTTTGATTTCACTATGATGCCCAAAGCACAGAGGTATGGCTCTAATTCAGATTTCCTTTTGGATCGGTCATGGTGGCTTTGGCCATGTTAATTTTCCCCATTTTCATGTAAAAGGGTGAATATTACTAGACACATGACAATTAAAGTGTTTTTTAAACATCATCATATATTATTCTGGAAATGGCAGCACTTCACTTTCCCAAATATAGATTACTTTTTGATAACTGTCATATCAAGCGCATCAGCTTCTCATCATGCACTTTATTTTTCATCCACTCTGATAGAGCACTTTAACACAAATAAACTGTTGATCGCTTTTCATTACCTAAAAATCAGGACTGAACATCGTGTTATGAAAGACCAGAGAAAGAGGAGTGAGATCAGAAAGCAAACATGCTGAAAAGATTGATTAAATACAACTCATGGCAGAATGGTCATGCAGTATAGCCTAGGATTAAAGGCTAAAGGAAAAGATGCCATTTACTGATAAGAAAAATGTACATATGTAAGCACAGATATGAAGACAAATAAGAAAATCTTGGTTTATATTTTTTAACCTTAAATGTTCCCTGTTTTGCTAGATTTTAACGTACCCAATTGGTGTATGTTGCTCATGTATTCTGAATTTGGGATTTGGGACTAGGAGGGAAATTTTCTCCTAGCTCAGAGAGGAATGATAGTTTGGACATCACGGGATAGAGTCAAGGTAGCAGTAAACATTCCTTAAATCCAAAGTAATAACTGGGAGGAGGGGTTTAATGCATTTATAGAATTTAGATAAAACATTATATAAAATGACATGACATTTTTATTTAATGTATAATTTATAAAATATATAAAATTTAAGAATATTTTTATATTAAAATTATTTATTGCCCTCCACGTTTTTCAGTGACTTCCAATAGCTTGGAATAAGTGCCCTATTCATTTAGCAATTGTATTCTATTAGAATTCGAGCTTACACCCTATATCAGGCAGAATTTATATCTAATCTGTTTATTCAGATTTGTATGTTAATGATAGCAGATTTCTGGTGGTCTATGTATTAGAGATGTTGCGGAAAGCTAAAGTTCTGGCTTAACATGAGATTTGTTGTTAATAAGTGATGAAGAAGAATAGGACAAACAGACTACAAAAAAGCAAAGTCATCCAAGCTTCTGTCTCTGTAGCAGAGGCTCCCACTGGTGCCCAACATGTAATCATGGCATTGGTGACACTGCCTGGCCTTCTCCTTTCTATTCATTGCTTCCTTCATCCCTCCTGCCACCTGGTGCCACCACCCCACGGATACCTCTGGTAACCTAGTTCCTACCTCATTAATCTATTTTTCCATGACCTGTGACAATCTTTTTTAAAATTTTATGGCAAACAGCCATACACATACAGATAGCACCTCACTATGCAATTTTTTTGTCATTACATTTCCCTGTGAGTACACTGGCTCCTCAAAGTGAAAATGTAGCTATTACTTTTTAGCCTAAGACAATAGCAAGATGGCAGAAGTAGTCATGAGAAAATCACACCCTACAATATCCCCATAAAGATGCTTTATGGCCAGAATTTCAAAGCCAGCATATCTGGAGATTAATTTTAGGGCAGAGTGATTAACAGCTGTAGCTGGCTTCTGGAGTTGTGATTAAATGAACATCTTCCTCACAAGCATCTATATTTCTGCAACAAATGACATCATCTTAAAACTTATCTTTTGTTTTATATGAGATTAAGTAAATTTCTTTCTCTGAGAGGTTTTCAGGACACTTTTTATTCTGTTAAATACTTAACATAGAACTGGGGGCTTTGATCAATGACAGACACTTCTAGGAATGAACACAACACCCGCAACTAAAACTAATAACAGAACTAATGAGGCCATTTAACAAAGGAATATTTTAGCCAGAGTTTCTCAAAATCAAGGACAAGAAAGCCTGTGCTCTCCACTGACATGAATAAATTTGCTTCTTTGAAGTAAGCATAAAAGACAAGGAACAAGGTCTTTTCTGTCTTTCCATTACTAGTTAAGGGACTCATCTTCAAATTTTCATTTCAGGTGAACATAAAAACAGTTTGTGTAACTTGAAGGTTTTACTCTGTAGTAAATAATGTTTCCTCAATCTGTTAAACAACCCAGAATTTACACCAGTTTAGTTTAGACAGCCTTCTCACCTTTTAGAAGATCCCATTTAATTAAAGTAATGGCCTTTTATTTTTTGTATTCTGTACAAGTTTCACTATTGATTTCATTTATAAAGGGCATGCAGTAATGTTAAATTTCAGTGATGAAATTTAATTTGCTGTGATTCACTTAAGAATTCACTCGGGGGTATACCTCCCCTTCACTTCCTGTCATTTAATATCCCACATCCAAATCAGTGTCTAGAAGGCTTATGGCTTATCTCTGGCTCTTTTTTTATTGAATACTGAGAAATAAATTGAAATCTGCTGAGGCTTAAATTGAGTGTTTGCATGACAAATCTACACTTCTGGGTTCCTTGACCATCTTTTCACTACTCTCAATTCAGAGTCATGCTCCCTTTCCCAAGAATTTGGAATAACTCAGCCCTTTTCGATCAGCCAAATGTGAAACACTGGTTTTGATTGACACCTTGAGAGCAGTTTACTGTTTACACACATGTGCAGACCCAAAGGTACAAATGTCTTCTAGGCTTCTTGGGAAACAATGACCCAGTATTTATTATCCTTAAATGACACACTTTAAGGGAACTTTACAACTGGGAGAATGAAAGAATATTGGTCTCTTGACAGTTTTTAAGTTTGATTCCTTCACTGGATCTAATGCAACCGTGCTGATTTATGGCATTTGAGTATCTGATGCAAAAAGCAGAGCCTAGTATTTCAGTTCCTTAATGTTTGGCCAATTCAGAAACAATTAGCAATACTTTGAGGAGATTTTATTGTTACACACCATCTGGATAGAACTGAACCTTTCGAAAGGTGAAGGACTTCTACTTTGGTCTTTACTTAACTTTAATATCACAGGGCACATTCCTTCTCATCTTAGCATTTCTACTGCAGAGTTGCCTAACTCATGGACACCTTCATAGCTAATCTTCATACATTGCACCCCATTCTTCATACATTGCACCCCATTCTTCACACATTGCACCCCATTCTTCACCATATAGCTAAATTTGTCACACGTGTATCTGTCTTGTTCTCTGCAATCACGGAAAAATGCTACCTTGCCACACCATCAGATAACAATTTGCTTTTAATTTAACCAAGTAACTCAGCTATTTTCAACAATTCACTTTCACCCTGCCGTGCAGCAATAATGCAAGCCTCCTGCCTGCCTCCTTAGATTCCCCTTATACCACATGCCCAGTTATGAAGATTGAGGAGCGTTTAATGAGTAATAAACAAATATAATTTATGGGAATATTCACTGAAGACAAACACTGTTTTGCCTAAAGTTCTTAATATTAGAAAACAAGCAAAGTAGATCTTCTTGATAACTGTTTTCCTCAAATGGCACTGTATAAATCAGAAGTTATTATTTAAAATTATCTTATGCAGTGATGAAATTGGATACATTAAATATAGAGACAGGGAACACTGTAAAACATGATCTCTAAAGCCCAGCCATGAACGTCAACCCACAGCGGAGGCAAAGATAAGAATTGTTCCAATGCTGAGAAAAAAAATTTAAGAATTATTTTGCTACAGTAATATATTTTATGATGGCACAAAAAGATCTAAAGGTTGTTTAGATCAAGGCTTGGTAGCAATGTAAAGTTATCTATCTGGTTGAAGCTAGCAAATTATTATTTACCCACAAGAGGTTCCATATTTGCACATGCATAATTTTTAATAAATTTTTAGGAAAATGGATTTTTCGCAGACATACCTGTTTTCAAAAAACATATCATTCATGCACAGATAAGATATTAACCATTACACAATACAAATTCCTTATATTCTATCTTAACAAATTTAAGTTCTCATAGTAATGAGTAACTATAGCAAAACTTGATTTAGGTGCTGTTTAATTCAGTGTACTTTAGCCAAATGAATTTGTGAATTCATCAGAGAAAATCTGGCTAAAAAGCAGCATCTGTTTGTGAAGGAGCCATGAAGATAAACTGGATAATTTCTGATTTTAAAGAATTCAATGATGATGAATAATTCAGTAAGACTTAAGAGTTAGTCTTAACATTCTGGGCTCAAATTTAAGATAACAACATGTCCTAGAAAGAGCAAATAAAAGCTAGAGATTCATCTTACAAAAGGAAGTATAAATAAGTACCATATTGAGAGCTGATATGTGCTAAGGAGAACCTGCATACACAGAAAGTGTGACAGATTTGATGCAGAGTCCAGAGCCTAACTCCTTTTGTTGATGTCACCCCATGTTCTCACAGCAGAAGTTTTATTAATGCAGCTCATTCATGTACAGAAAGTAGCTTGGTCTTACCTTTAAATAGGCAGGATGACCAACAAAAAAGACCTAATTTTTTAAACAAAGTAATTTTGATTTTGAAGCTGTTAAAGGTGAGCAGACATGGAAAATATTTATGCCATTTTAAAATTTACGTATTTGTGTAGAACCCTTCTCTCATTTAGGAGACTGAGCAGGCTCACATCCAACACAACAAGGTTTCACAGCAGAGGCATAGCTTAATGGTGTAGCTTAATACACAAATGCCTTGAAAGACCTCTTTCCTGATTACATGGCAGACTATTATTTTATTACAAAATTGGATTTTGCAGAATGCTAGAAAAAATTTTGAGATTTATTCTACTACATTGATTATATAGGCTATACCGTTTCAAAGGGGCATATGTATTTTGGAAAAGTAAAGTTATATTTTGGAAGCTTTGAATAATTTTATTGCTGAGCTCTAATTAGGAAATGAAATTATAAAGGACATAATTAAAAGAAGAACCCAAGAACTTTTCGATTCAAACAAAAGAAGAAAAAAAAGGAAGATTTGGATTTCAGGTGACATCAATGCAAAGCAGTGCTCTTTTTTGCCTTAAGTAGTATTATGGTTATTGACTTCATATGATTTTTCTAATATAAAAGTTTAACAGAACTTTCGGTTTTGAATCCTTTTTTGCCACCCAAGAGTAACCTAATTAAAGTCAGTCCATCTATAGAAATGTGAAAAAACAACGTGTCCACATCTGGGCACCCAGACCACTTAAATTCCAGCTAAGGCTGAATCAGGCAAATGTTGGCACCCAAGTCTCTGCAAGTGCTTCGACCAGCCTGCTCTGGAGTGTAACCTAACCCTGCCTGCACTGCTGTTTTGAGACAGGAAGTTTACTGTTCCCTGCCTCCTGTTGCACAAATGCTTGCACAAGAAGCATGCAGCTAGGTACAACTATGTTGCGCTTCTCTGCTTTCCTAGAGTACATCTGTGGAAAGCTGTGCGGTTTGTCAGGAAGACGTAGACAGAGCTGGACCCAGAACAACACACAGGACAAGAGATAAAGAGCAAATAAAATGACCTGGAATTCCATCAGAACCAAAATTCTCTGGAAATTTGTTATACAGAGGATGGAGTTTTAAGCAATGATTTAGTCTTTATGTAGCAGTGATGGGACACGGTAAGATAAGAAACAGATTATTTTTTACATACTTGATACAAGGTTATTTAGCAATTTCCAATTAATTTTGGCATAGCTAAGTATGATGCAACTGATTAATACTGTATTTCATATAAAAAATAATAAATGCCTTTAACCTGAGGTTATGAAAAGAAACTGATAATTCAGAGGAGTTTGCAAAGATTCTAAGGCCGAAGAGTCAACTTGGAGACTTTATGGGACAATCTCTGGTGGCAAATTAGACTGTGAGTAGAAACAGGAAGAAAAACTTGGGAATATTTTAAGTAGATGCAAGAATAACCCTTGCAAAGACAATTTGAATTTGCATAGGAAGGATATCTCTTATGAAATTAAAGTTGGCAAGAAAGGCTACACAAAAGTAGAAGAAAGTCATGCCTACTCCTATTTATGGTGTGGCTCAACTCCAAGGTAAGCTCTACTTCATCCAGATTATGAACTCTTAAGAAAGTGTCATAGTTAGGTTCAACCTTTGTTTTATCTTTGTGTTGAATAACATTTTCACATCAATTTGGATATCCAAATTTACTTGTAAATTTCCCAAGGTTCTATCCAGTTTTTATCTTCTTTTCTATGATTATTTCAGATTCACAATTTAATCAGTATATTAGTTTTAATACTTCTGAAGAATTATTGGCTACTACTTTCTGAATTTCAGAGATGTTAACATCTGTTTACTATCTCTGGTTGCAACTTCCTACTCTCCAGCCAGCAAACAAGACTTGTTGCAATACATTGGCTATCATGAAAGTTAAACTGCTGGGAATCATCTCATTCCACCTAGCAGCACTGGGTTCAATTGTCTGTATACTTTACATATTTATATGAAATATATATTTCATATATACAGATAACTGAATAACATATTTTATATAAATCAGCCTATATTTCTTCGTCTGGAGGCAACAAATCCACTTTAAGGAAGATGATGGGTTTGGATAAAGGTCTCCTAGCTAGGCCTTGAGGGATGCACAGCATGTGCCCTTTGACACCTCAAGGGTATGCATCCACTGAAAGCCACAGGGCAAAACATTCGAGAAAGTTTTTGAGGATGTCGTCCAGTAAGCAATGACATTCTCTGTAGAGCATAAAACCAGGAAGCATCTCTTTTCTCCTCTTTTTTTCTCACTTCTCATGCTCATGCTTATTTTCTCAGATACAACTGTATTATGTTCTGCAGTTCAGTGAGCGTTAGCCAAAGTATAAACAGACAAAGAACAATAAATAAAATGTATTACTTCTGTCCCAAGAGCAACTGTTACTTTTGTGAATATAATTCAATACCCATCTATTTCCCCTCTTTGGACAATTTATAAAGATAAAAGTGTCTCAGAGCCCACTTCACCTCCCATATCAATATTACCCCTGTGGCAACTTTAGCACCTGAGAGCAAGAAATAATGTAATGTGCACTGTGATTCACTTGCTTTCCCTCATCTCCTTTTATAACTCTATTGCTTACTTTCTTTGCCACATACTTTGGTGTTTGCAGAACCTTTTTGCATTTACGTTTGTTTCAAGACACCCTTGTATTTAGTAAGCCAACAATTTTGATAGCTTTTTTTTTAATTTGATGGTTTAGCTTAAGCTAACAAAACACCTGATAACAGACTACAAAGATTAATTATATTGTGGCATGCCCTTGCTTAGGGGAAAATAGAATATGCTCACAGTGCAGTTTCCAAAACTATGATTCCTGTAATGTTTTTAATCATTGTAGTGAAGAGCACTGATACTGCATTTTAAGGATTTAGGACTCTATTCAGACCCCTTACTTTAGGCATTGATCTTGGACATTGCACTGCCAAAAAATCACGGCTGTTAATCATAGAGCTTCAGATCACAGAAGTCCTTTATATCTTTAATAAGAAGTCATTAAGTGTCTCTGAAGAGCTCCAGAGGATGAACTGAACTGTCCCCACAGATATCTATGACTCCTACCTGATTACAGAAGCCTAATCACCTGATTCAGATGTGAACATTTACGATTGGACCACACCCCTAGTGTTAAGTACTTTCTTGACTTAGCTGGTTCTTCAAAATTATGATCTCTGAGAAGTGCATATTTAATGTTTACTGACATCCTAATTGAATTGAAATTTAACATGCTAATTAGGGGTCTAAATATTTACAGAATAGGTATGCAACCACAGAAGTACATCTCTCCAAAACTGTAACATACAAAGAATGTGCTGTTATTTGCACAACACTGCTGGCTTTTTATCCTCTACACTACACACTGAAGAAGTGGGAGTTTTTGTAGTGTAGGAATTGCAAAATGCAACTCAATGAAATAGAGGCCTTTTTTGTATTTTAAATGTTATTTCTGTGATAGAAGCAAAAGCCTCTAAGCCTCTTCTTATAGAAAATGCTTTTTTTTCTTTTTTGACTGTGAGCTCATAAGCAATTTGAAGCAGATCATCTCTCTTCCTCTTCGTTTATAAAAAGCGAATCACATTTTCGGTTGTATCATACCCTAAACAATGGTAGTATATAATTGTCAGGCATTGATAAACCGTGATAAAATGAAACATTATTTTTAACTTCCAAGTTCTATTCTCAAAAAGCTTGTGCAGAACAACGTTGTGGTCACTGTAAGAAAGGTCTGTATGGACTAAGATGCTAATTCAGGTTTTCTAGTGTAATCAGTATGTCCTCAGTCAGATTTAAACATTAAGTCACTAACTTTATGGCACTGCTTATATGGAACACTCCTGAAACACAATGGAACACTTTAGTCTGAGAAATGGAACTTAGACTTTGCCAACCTTCAGGCCATGCTTCAAGATTATTTTAAGAAAAGGTGGTCATCAAAAAGGTTTGTGATATTTTGTGATATTTGTAGTGTTTGAGGAAGCTGTGCACTTGTCTTTTATCTCGTACAGTACTTTCTCTTTTTATTTAAACCAAAAATATTAGAAATATTTTGAAGGGTTTATAAAAAATTTATACTGCTTAAAAGTGTACAGTTGAATGTTGGAATGGTCAAACAAAGGCTCAGGAATCACTTAAAAAATTAAATGCAAATCTACAACATTACAATGAAAGTTCTCAGTACAATTATATTACTATTCCTGTTGATGTTTCATACAGGAATTGTGCTGCAAAGCAAGACAGCTGAGAAGTTGTGTTAAGTGCAGCTTTTACTAATCCACAGTTTTTGAACATAGCATGGAGATAGGCACAAAAATGATTTCAGCTCTCAAATATTATATTTGCAAGTTCTGGTTAATTTTAAGAAATGCAATAGTGTCAATTGTGCACTCCAATATTTTAATGTTTGGTTTGAAAAAGGTCTATTCTGAAGTATAAATCTATTCATAATGCTTGCTTTTTGAAATGTTTGTATTAAGTAGAAGCTTACTGAATATAGAGAAAAGTCATTTTTACATCTGAAATGAAAATGACATTTTCAATTTTAATGTCATGTAAATGAAAATTAGCTGCGGAAATACCATAACAAAACTTGTTTATTTGTAATCATAGAATCACAGAATGGTGGGGCTCTGGATATCATCTTGTCCAGTCTCCCCTGCTTGACCACGTACCCCTAGAGCAGGGGGCACATGAATGCGTCCAGGCAGGTGTTGAACGTCTCCAGGGAAGGAGACTCCACAGCCTCCCTGGGCAGCCTGTGCCACTGCTCTGTCACCCTCACAGGAAAGAAGTTGTTTCTCATGTTTAGGTGGAACTTCCTGTGTCCCAACATGTGCCCATTGCCCCTTGTCCTGTCCTTGGGCACCACTGAATAGAGTCTGGCCCCATCCTCTTGACAACCACCCTTCAGATATTTGTAGGCATTGATAAGATGCCCCCTCAGTCTTCTCTTCTCCAGGCTGAACAAACCCAAGTCTCTCAGCCTTTCCTCAGAAGGGAGATGCTCCAGTCCCCTGATCATCTTCATACCTCTCCGCTGGACCCTCTCCAGCAGTTCCCTGTCTTTCAAGAACTGTATGCAGTACTCCAGATGTGGCCTTGCTAAGGTGGATGAGAGGGGGAGGATAACCTCTCTTGACTTGCTGGCCACACTCCTTTTAATGTACCCCAGGACACCATTGGCCTTCTTGGCCACAAGGGCACAGTGCTGGCTCAGGGTCACCTTGCTGCCCACCAGCACTCCCAGGTCCTTCTCAACAGAGCCGCTTTCCAGTAGTTCAGCCCCCAGCCTGTACTGGTGCATGGGGTTGTTCCTCCCCAGGTGCAGGACCTTGCACTTGCTCTTGTTGAATGTCATGAGGTTCCCCTTCGCCCAGCTCTCCAGCCTGTCCAGGTCTCGTTGGACGGCAGCACAGCCTGCTGGTGTATCAGCCACTCCTCCCAGCTTGGTATCATCAGTGAACTTGCTGAGGTTACTCTCTATCCCTTTGTCCTGGTCATTGATGAATATATTACACAGGACTGGACCCAGCACAGACCCCTGGGGAACACCACGAGCGACAGGCCTCCATCCAGACCCTGCCTTGTTGATCACGACCTTCTGAGTTCTGTTGTTGAGCCAGTTCTCAGTCTACCTCACTGTCCACTCATCCAACCTACACTTCCTTAGCTTGCCTGTGAGGATGCTGTGGGAGACAGTGTCAGAAGCATTGCTAAAGTTGCCGTAAACAACATCCACGGCTCTCCCTTCATTGACCCAGCCAGTCACGCACGACATCATAGAACGCTATCAGGTTGGTCAAGCATGATCTTCCCTTGGTAAATCCATGTTGACTATCTCTGATAGTCGACTACTTCTGATAGTCGACTACTTCTAGAGGTGGAGGGGTAGCCTTGTATGTTAGAGAGTGTTCTGACTGTCTAGAACTCAATGACAGTAATGATAAGGTTGAGTGCTTAAGAGTAAGGGTCAGGGGGAAGGCCAATAAGGGAGACATTCTGGTGGGAGTGTGTTATAGACCACCCAACCAGGATGAGGAGACAGATCAAGTACTCTACAAGCAGTTGGCTAAAGTCTCATAATCTCTAGCCCTAGTTATCGTGGGAGACTTCAACTTACCAGGTATCTGCTGGAAATACAACACAGCAGAGAGAAAGCAGTCTCGGAGGTTCCTGGAGTGTGTGGGAGATAACTTCTTGACGCAGCTGGTAAGCGAGCCAACCAGGGGAGGTGCCCTGCTGGACCTGCTGTTTACAAGCAGAGAAGGCCTGGTGGGTGATGTGGTGGTTGGAGGTTGTCTTGGGCTCAGCGACCATGACATGATAGAGTTTTCAATTCTTGGAGAAGTAAAGAAGAGGGTCAGCAAAACCACTACGTTGGACTTCAGAAGGGCAGACCTTGGATTGTTAAGGAGTCTGGTTAACAGAGTCCCTTGGGAGGCAGTCCTGAAGGGCAAAGGAGTCCAGGAAGGCTGGATGTTATTAAAGAAGGAAGTCTCAAAGGCGCACGAGCAGGCCGTCCCCATGTGCCATAAGTCGACAGGCGGGGGAGAAGACTGGCTTGGCTGAATAGGGAGCTTTGTCTGGAACTCAAGAAAAAAAGGAGAGCTTACTGCCTTTGGAAGAAGGGCAGGTTACTCAGGAGGACTACAAGGATGTTGTGAGGTTATGCAGGGGAAAGATTAGGAAGGCGAAGGCCCAGCTGGAACTTAAACTGGCCGCCACCGTTAAAGATAACAAAAAATGTTTTTATAAGTACATCAGTGACAAAAGGAGGGCCAGGGAGAACCTCCCTCCTTTGTTGGATGTGGAAGGTAACCTTGCCATGAAAGATGAGGAGAAGGCTGAGGTACTGAATGTTTTCTTTGCCGCAGTCTTAAATAGTCAGACTGGTCGTCCTCAGGGTTGTCAGGCCCCTGTGCTGGGAGATGGAGATAGTATGCAGAATGAAGTCCCAGCTGTTGAAGAGGTGGCAGTCACTGACCTGCTCCTTCACCTGGATGTTCACAAGTCCTAGGGCCAGATGGGATCCACCCGAGGATACTGAGGGAGCTGGCAGAGCCATCTACAAGAACAGTCAGAAGGAGGATCCGGGCAATTACAGGCCTGTCAGCCTGACGTCGGTGCCGGGAAAGGTCATGGAGCAGATCATCTTGAATACCATTAGGCAGCATGTGTGGGAGAACCAGGGGATTGGGCTCAGCCAGCATGGGTTTATGAAAGGGAGGTCCTGCCTCACTAATCTGCTCTCCTTGTATGATAAGGTCACCTGCTTAGTGGATGAGGGGAAGGCTGTGCGCGTTGTCTACTTGGACTTTAGTAAGGCCTTTGACACTGTCTCCCACAGCATTCTCCTGGAGAAGCTGGCTGCTCATGGCTTGGACAAGTGCGCTCTGTGCTGGGTTAAAAACTGGCTGGACGGCCAAGCCCAGAGAGTGGTGGTGAATGGAGTCAAATCCAGTTGGCAGCCGGTCAAAAGTGGTGTTCCCCAGGGCTCAGTATTGGGGCCGGTCCTGTTCAATATCTTCCTTAATGATCTGGATGAGGGGATTGAGTGCACCCTCAGTAAGTTTGCAGATGACACCAAGCTGGGTGGAAGTGTCGATTGCTGGAGGGCAGGAAGGCCCTACAGAGGGACCTGGACAGGCTGGATCGATGGGCCAGAGCCGACGGTGTGATATTCAACAAGGCCAAGTGCCAGGTGCTGCACTTGGGTCACAACAACCCCACGCAGCGCTACAGCCTTGGGGAGGAGTGGCTGGAGAGCTGCCTGGAGGAAAAGGACCTGGAGGTGTTGGTTGACAGCCGGCTGACCATGAGCCAGCAGTGTGCTCAGGTGGCCAAGAAGGCCAATGGCATCCTGGCTTGTATCAGGAATAGCGTGGCCAGCAGGAGCAGGGAGGTGATCAGTGCCCCTGTACTTGGCACTGGAGAGGCTGCACCTCAAGTACTGTGTTCAGGTTTGGGCCCCTCACTACAAGAAGGACATTAAGGTGCTGGGGCGTGTCCAGAGAAGGGCAACAAAGTTGGCGAAGGGTCTAGAGAACAAGTCTTATGAGAGGCAGCTGAGGGAACTGGGGCTGTTTAGCCTGGAGAAGAGGAGGCTGAGGAGGAGACCTTATTGCTCTCTACAATTACTTGAAAGGAGGTTGTAGCGAGGTGGGGGTCGATCTCTTCTCCCTAGTAACAAGAAATAGGACAAGAGGAAATGGCCTCAAGCTGCACCAGGGGAAGTTTAAGTTGCATATTAGGAAAAACTTCTTCACCGAAAGGGTTGTCAGGCAATGGAACAGGCTGCCCAGGGAGGTGGTTGAGTCTCCATCCCTGGAGGTATTTAAAAGAAGGGTAGATGTGGTGCTTGAGGATATGTTTTAGTGGTGGACTTGGTAGTGATAGGTTAGCGGTTGGATTCGATGATCTTAAGGGTCTTTTCCAACCTTAACGATTCTATGATTCTACGATTCTATGATTAGAAATGCTGCTGCAATTTCCAGTGAGCAGGTCCCAAGGCAGAGGAGTAGAAGCGCTGATTTTATTTCTAAGTGTAATAGAGGGACTCCTGATTCACATTTGCAGGAAGTGAGTTGTGACTGCCATGATCAGGACTGGAGGGGCCCTGCCTCCAGCCGGGTGGAGGAAAGGGATAACCGGGCTTAGTGGACTGTGTGGATCCGATGGCCTGGCACGTCCGACCCACAGGAGTATAAAGCTTTAGCGGACACTGGCGCAGAGTGCACCTTAATGCCATCAAACTATAAAGGGGCAGAACCCATCAGCATTGCTGGAGTGACAGGGGGATCCCAAGAGCTAACTCTATTGGAGGCCGAAGTGAGCCTAACTGGGAATGAGTGGCAAAAGCACCCCATTGTGACTGGTCCCGAGGCTCTGTGCATCCTTGGCATAGACTATCTCAGGAGAGGGTATTTCAAGGACACAAAAGGGTACAGGTGGGCTTTTGGTGTAGCTGCCTTGGAGATGGAGGAAACTAAACAGCTGTCTACCTTGCCTGGCCTCTCGAAGGACCCTTCTGTTGTGGGGTTGCTGAAGGTCAAAGAACAACAGTTGCTGATCGCCACCACAACAGTGCACCGGCAGCAATATTGCACCATCAGAGACTCTCTGATCCCCATCCATGAACTCATTCACCAACTGAGGAGCCAAGAAGTCATCAGCAAGACCCACTCACCCTTTAACAGTCCCATATGGCCGGTGCGGAAGTCTAATGGAGAGTGGAGGCTAACAGTAGACTATTGTGGCCTGAATGAAGTCGCTCCACTGTTGAGTGCTGCCGTGCCAGACATGCTAGAACTTCAATACGAACTGGAGTCAAAGGCAGCCAAGTGGTATGCCACAACTGATATCGCTAATGCATTCTTCTCAATCCCTCTGGCAGCAGAGTGCACGCCACAGTTTGCTTTTACTTGGAGGGGCGTCCAGTACACCTGGAATCAACTGCCCCAGGGGTGGAAACACAGTCCTACCATTTGCCATGGACTGATTCAAACTGTACTGGAACAGGGAGAGGCTCCAGAACACCTTCAATACATTGATGACATCATTGTGTGGGGCAACACAGCGGAAGAAGTTTTTGAGAAAGGAGAGAAAATAGTCCAAATCCTTCTGAAAGCTGGTTTTGCCATCAAACAAAGTAAGGTGAAGGTACCCACACAAGAGATCCAGATCTTAGGAATCAAATGGCAAGATGGATATCGCCAGATCCCAAAGGATGTGATCACCAAAATAGCAGCCATGTCTCCACCAACTAGCAAAAAGGAAGCACAAGCTTTTTTAGGGGTTGTGGGTTTTTGGAGAATGCATATTCCAAATTATAGTATGATCGTAAGCCCTCTCTATCAAGTGACCCGGAAAAAGAATGATTTCAAATGGGGCCCTGAGCAACGACAAGCCTTTGAACAGATTAAACGAGAAATAGTCCATGCAGTCGCTCTTGGGCCAGTCCGGGCAGGACAAGATGTAAAAAATGTGCTCTACACCGCAGCTGGGGAGAATGGCCCTACCTGGAGCCTCTGGCAGAAAGCGCCAGGGGAGACCCGGGGTCGACCCCTAGGGTTTTGGAGTTGGGGCTACAGAGGGTCCGAAGCCCGCTATACTCCAACTGAAAAAGAGATATTGGCAGCATATGAAGGGGTTCGAGCTGCTTCAGAAGTGGTTGGTACTGAGGCACAGTTGCTCCTGGCACCCCGACTGCCAGTGCTGGGCTGGATGTTCGAAGGAAACGTCCCCTCTACACACCATGCAACTGATGCCACATGGAGTAAATGGGTTGCACTGATCACCCAGCGGGCTCGAGTAGGAAACCCCAGTCACCCAGGAATCTTGGAATTGATTATGGACTGGCCAGAAGGCAAAGATTTTGGATTATCACCAGAGGAGAAGGTGACACGTGCTGAAGAAGCCCCACTCTATAATAAACTGCCAGAAGATGAAAAGCCGTATGTCCTGTTCACTCATGGGTCCTGTCGCCTTGTGGGAAAGCATCGGAGATGGAAGGCTGCTGTATGGAGTCCTACATGACAAGTAGCAGAAACTTCTGAAGGAGAAGGTGAATCGAGCCAGTTTGCAGAGGTAAAGGCCATCCAGCTGGCCTTAGACATTGCTGAACGGGAAAAGTGGCCAGTGCTCTATCTCTATACTGACTCCTGGATGGTGGCAAATGCCCTGTGGGGCTGGCTGCAGCAGTGGAAGCAAAGCAACTGGCAGCGCAGAGGCAAACCCATCTGGGCCGTCACATTGTGGCAAGATATTGCTGCCTGGGTAGAGAACCTGGTTGTGAAGGTACGGCATATGGATGCTCATGTCCCCAAGAGTCGGGCCACTGAAGAACATCAGAACAACCAGCAGGTGGATCAGGCTGCCAAGATTGAAGTGGCTGAGGTGGATCTGGACTGGCAACATAAGGGTGAACTATTTCTAGGTCGGTGAGCCCGTGACACCTCAGGCCATCAATGGAGAGATGCAACATACAGGTGGGCTTGTGATCGAGGGGTAGACTTGACCATAGATGTTATTGCACAGGTTATCCACGAATGTGAAATGTGCGCTGCAATCAAGCAAGCGAAGCGGGTAATGCCTCTGTGGTATGGGGGACGATGGCTGAAATATAAATATGGGGAGGCCTGGCAGATTGACCATATCACACTCCCACAGACCCACCAAGGCAAGCGCCATGTGCTTACAATGGTAGAAACAACCACCAGCTGGCTGGAAACATATCCCGTCCCCCTGCCACTGCCCGGAACACTATCCTGGGCCTTGAGAAACAAGTCCTGTGGCGACATGGCACCCCAGAGAGAATTGAGTCAGACAACGGGACTCATTTCCGAAATAGCCTCATAGACACCTGGGCCAAAGAGCGCGGCATTGAGTGGGTGTATCACATCCCCTATCACGCACCAGCCTCTGGGAAAATTGAACAGTACAATGGACTGTTAAAAACTACACTGAGAGCAATGGGGGGTGGGACATTCAAGCACTGGGATACACATTTAGCAAAAGCCACGTGGTTAGTCAACACGAGGGGATCTGCCAGCCGAGCTCGCCCTGCCCAGTCAGAAATCCTACATACTGTGGAAGGGGATAGAGTCCCTGTAGTGCACGTAAAAAATATGCTGGGGAAGATGGTCTGGGTTATTCCTGCCTTGGGCAAAGGCAAAACCATTCGTGGGATTGCTTTTGCTCGAGGACCTGGGTACACTTGGTGGGTGATGCGGGAGGATGGAGAAAGCCGATGTGTGCCTCAAGGGGATTTGATTTTGGGTGAAAACAGTCGATGAACTGAATGGCACAATGTGAACTGCTATATAATATTGTGTGTCACCTCTGTGTTGTATCAATGATATCAGAGTACGAGCCTCCCAACCCATGGAAGATAAACTATGAAACAAGCCGTGCGGCAGTGATGGAATGATGACTGACTCGGTGTGCAGCAACCCAACGCCACACACCATCTCTCCCACCCGGAAAGACTGATACAACAGATGGAGCCCAGAGTCCTGGACTGGGTGAACTCAATGGACATTTTAATGGACATTTTACAGGGAAGGTCCATGAACTAAGGGAATGATGTCTGTGTGTTATGTTAAAGGATGGGAAGGGGAGGGGTGGTGGTTGGTACGGTTGTATTGCATCATATGGGACCTGGTGTAAATGGTATGGAATAAGGGGTGGAGAATGTGCTGGTTTTGGCTGAGAAGGGGTTAATTCTCCTCACTGTGGGGGTTGGCTACCTTTCCAGCTTCCCGTGCTCTGCCGCGTGGTGGGGGGGGCTGGGAGGGGTGGGGCCATGGTGGGGGCGGCTGACCCCCACTGGCCAATGGCAGGTTCATTCCAGACCACGTGACACCGTGACCGGTACATTAGGGGGGGGCAGTTGCAGCTCGGGAGCAGCGCGGCGGTGGGTCGGCGGGCGGCGAGCGGCTGCGGCGCGGGTGGTTTGTTTTGGCGGTTTGTTCCCCCCCTCCCCCGGGGCTTTGCGCCTCTCGTTGTTCTCCTTTACATTGCATTTCTATTGTTGTTTCTTTTAATTTTAATTATTAAACTGTTCTTATCCCAACCCACGAGTGTTACCCTTCTGATTCTCTCCCCCATCTACCGGTGGGGGAGTGAGCGAGCGGCTGTGTGGGGCTGAGCTGTCGGCTAAACCACCACAGGGACCTTTAGGGATTGTCTAGTCCAACCCCCCTGCCATGAGCAGGGACACTTTTCAGTAGATCAGGCTGGTCAAAGCTCCATCCAACCTGTCCTTGAACACTTCCAGGGATGGGACATGAAGGCTATTGACAGAATAATATGAAGAAAATAGCAAAAGTTTCCCGTGAAAGTTCATAGAATTCATATGAATCCAATGTAAATCAAAGTGCAATAAATGTCCTAAAGATAAAGAACCCAAAATGTTTTCCTTAAACAATGACAATTCGGCATAATTACCATTACCATTAAAGGACTGAGTATATTTGGCAGGTCATAAAAATGAAATTAGGAAGCATAACAGAAAACCTGCACAATAGTTAATTGCTAACATTTAGAGAAATAATGCAAGTAGTAAACTTTTATATTTCTGGTGAATTTACAGGTACTTATGGTCACATGGCTTTGTAAGTGTAGAATTTTAGCAGACAACTCATTAGCAGCAGCGAGTTGGTCTTGTGGAAACTACTCAGTGCTGCTTTCCTTTCAGGACCCCCCTATTCCTGCCATCTGTGGCTCTGTACCTCTCCTAGCCCTCAGGCAGCACTAAGGAGGCAAGTCACTGTAAGGAAACAAGTCTTTGGAGCACACTTCTGTAAAGAAGCAGGCTGTGAACGCCGTGTGCATTTCAGGAAGTGGAAATGAGAAAGCAAGGCAGTGGCAATAAACAGACATGACAAGTAGCTGACTAAGCATGCAAACATCAGGGGAAAACCAAAACGAGCATGGAGATGAGCAGTGCTGGAGATGAACTTCTGTCTCTTCTGAGAAAAGGAAGGCTTGGGAGAAGGGAGAAATACTGTAGCACGAAAAACAGGAGCTCGGTGGCCAGAGAAGCACTTCAAATTATTTGTTTTAATGTCATGTCATAACAGACCTGGATAGCGCCTTTTGAGAGCGTCCTTTTAACACTGGTTCCACTGACAGGTTTTACAAAGACGTCTTCAGTTCTTGGTACTTGCTGGTCAAACAGTTCTTTCCCCTGCAATATCAACAGTGTGAGAGACCGCTGTTCAAGAAATATTCCTGTACATAACAAGTATACTTTGATGTGTATCATTCTGTTGAACCTCCTGAATGTATATAGAGGTGCCTACATGACATCCAACTTCAAAAATTTTAGGTATAATCACAACGCCATAATTTTTTTTTTTTAAATGAAAAAATATTTTCTCCTACTTCTGAAAGGAATGAAAGGCAGGCTCCCAAAGCAGTCTATCAGCCAGCAGTATTTTGCCAACGATAACGTAGAAAGTACACACCACATTGAATAAAATTTCTGGAAGCCACTGCTTCTGTAAACTCGCTCTGTACGATTTCTGATGTTAGCTTTCAGAACACTGAAATAATTTCAGAGTCATGTTTTTCTTCCCAAGAAGCTGTCCTTTTCAGTTTGAAAATATTTTGAAAGTAAAATAACAAAAGCAAGCATTTCATGGTGAAGATGTCTTTTTTCTGAAAGCATGCTATACTTAGCATGAACAAGCGTAACAGCGCACATTTCTCTATGAATCAAAAATACACTGATTCTACTCAAAGCCATGAAGACTACTCCTACGCTGTTTATTCTTTGTATCTTTCAACACAAGTTTCTTTTCTGAGTCTACTACATAATGCTAATTATATTAAGGGTTGGGGTTTTTTTTCCAATTAGTAGTTGTCTTATTGAGCTGAACAGGTTCTGCCACAAAGCCTGAATTTTACACAAAATGCCAGGCAGCAATTATTCTTGGTCAGAACTAACCTGGGCTGGATTTTAACTTGTTACATGCAGGTTAGCCAGCCAGCCCCTGTAAACCAGGTCCATTTTAAATGTGGTCTTATTCATGATGACAAAGTAAAGGAAAATATTACAGGCAAAGAAAGCCCCGTTTCCCAAACATTTTGCAGCAGAAACTTTGTGCTTTCTCTGGTGTAGAGGATACTTTGAGGTCTCTGAATGTAATATGAAGCACTTTACAATGCCTTGGTTTCTTTGCTACTGGAAAATGGATGTTGTATCAGGATAGAAACTGGGCCAGAGCTTAATCCTGAAATTACAACGAATGTCTGAAGGGGACGGTGAAAAACAGACAAAAGGCAGGCTATACTGTAGTCATTGCAAGTAAGTGAAGCTTGTCTTGCTCTCTGCTCTCCGAAACAGCGACCTACCCAACCTGCTTGCAGCCTGTGCCCAGCCTGGAATTGCACTTCTCAGGATGGCGAAGCGTGAGGACGGGGCACCTGCCCAAGAGACGGGGGAAGACATGAGAAGGAAGGGACAACGCAAGGTGGTGGGGAGAGGCCAAAAAGCGCAGGCCTGAGGCGCGGTGAGACGGAGGCGTCGGGCGAGGGATGCGGGCACGGCGAGCAATGGGAGGGTCGGAGTGGGACAGGCGGAGCGGAGGAGGGGCCGGTGGAAAAGGCGTTGGGAAGCCGCGTTGCCCGGGACCGGCTGCCCCGCAGAGGCAGAGCGGGGTGGCGAGCGCGGTCCGCGCCCCGCCCGGCAGCGCAGCCCCTCGGTAGGGGCGCGGGCTGGCGGCGGGGAGGGACGGGCCGGGAGGGGCGGGCGAGGGGGCGGGGAGCCGGCGGCCAGCCCGCCCGGGCCGAGCGGCGACGGCGGCAGCAGTCGAAGGGAGAGCGGAGCGCGGAGCCGGGGGGCAGCGACCGGCAGCCCGCCCGCCGCCGGGGACCGCGCTCTCCCGCCCCGCCGCTCCTCCCGCTCACGCTCCGATCGTTTCCCCCTCCCGTCTAGGCTGCACCGCCCACGGCTCCGTTTCACCCCCTCCGGCTGGCGGGGGCCGGGGCTGAGCCGCCCCCACGAAGCGCCATGTAAGCGGGACCCGCGCTGCCGCCTCAGCCGGCACATCCAGGATGTGAGGAGCCGCCCGCAGCCCGCCCCCCCCGCCCCCCGCCCACGGGCCGGGGACCCACCGGAGTCCAGCCCTGCCCCGGGCCAGCATGACCGAGGTGAAGGCCAAGGAGCCCAGAGCGCCGCCGCCTGCCAGAGACGGGGCGGTCCTGCTGCAGGGCCAGCCCGGCCGAGACCCCTTCCGCAGGGAAGCGGAGGCCGTCGACATCTCCCTGGACGGGCTGCTCTTCCCCAGGAGCAGCGACGAGGAGGAGGAGGACGAGGAGGAAGAAGAGGAGGACGAAGAGCCGCGGCAGCAGCAACAGCAGCCGCCGGGGGAGGAGGAGGACCGGAGCGCCCTCCCGTACCGGCCGGGGAGCGGCTCCCTCTCGGTCAAGGACCCCCTGGACACCGTCCTGGACACGCTCCTGGCGCCCGCGGCTCATGCCAGCTCCGCCGTGGCCGCCGCGCCCTGGTCCTTCTTCGGGGCGGAGGCCGCGGAGGCGCCCGGCGCCCCGATGAGCCGCGGCCCCTCGCAGAAGGCGGGCGAAGCCGCCCCGGGGGCGCCCGGCCCTTCGCAGCCCCCGCCGCGGCCCTCCCCGCTCTGGCCGGCCAGCGACGTCCTGACCGCCGCCCCGAAGCCGCGGCCAGTGGGCGCGGGGGGCGGCGCGGAGGGTCCCGCCGCGGCCCCCAAGGGCGAGGCCCCCGGGCTGGCGCCGCTGCCCGGCGGGGGCCGGCCGGGGGCGCCGGGGCAGGAGTACCTGCACGTCCCGCTGCTGCCGCTCAACTCGGCCTACCTGGCCTCGCGCACGCGGCAGCTGCTGGACGTGGCGGAGTACGAAGGGGGCGGCGGCGGCGCGGCGCCGCGCTCCTCGCCCCCCGCCCCGGACCTGGCGGGCTACGTCTGCCCGCCGGCGGACGGCAAGGAGGGGCACTTCGCCTACGGCGACCTCCAGCCCGCTCTGAAGATCAAGGAGGAGGGTCTCGGCCTCCCCACCCCTTACCCGGGCAGCAGGGCCACCCCCGCGGCGGGCTGCGCCGACTACCCGCAGCCCCTGCGGGCCGGGCAGGAGCCCGCGCTGGAGTGCGTCCTCTACAAGACGGAGCCCGCCCTTCTGGCCGGAGCCTACGGGCCGGCGCCCGACAGCTTGCCTTCCACCTCGGCCGCGCCGCCGGGCCTCTACCCGCCCCTGCCTCTCAACGGGCACCAGCCCCTGGGCTTCCCGGCGGCGGTGCTGAAGGAGGGCTTGCCGCAGCTGTGCCCGCCCTACCTCGGCTACGCTCGGTAAGGGAGGGCGGCGGACCCTTCGGTGCGGTGCCTCGCTAAGGGGCGGGAGGGCGGCTGGGCCGCGGGGTGAGGGGCGGCACCCCGAGGGGCTCTTGGGCGGTGCCGAGGCAGAGGCAGGTTTGACTCGTCGAAGCCCCGTTTGAGTTTTCAGGCAGGAACTGCCGCCGCGTCCCTTTTTCGGTGCCGTGTGTGCACCCCCGGGCGTCCCCGGGCTGTGCGAGACCAGCACGACGCGAACTTCGCGGCGGCACCTCTCGGATCTTGTTGGCACGATAACTCCCTGGGAGAAGTGAGGGTTTTATGGCGGTGGGGGGTCGGTGCCATCTGATGGCTGAGCGAGTGACCGGCTCCAGAGCGGGGGAGCAGAGCCTTCCCCAGGCTGTCCTCACTGACAGCGAGACAGTATTCGTAAATACCTAAAGATTCTCCGAAATATTATCCCCGATTTGGAAAAAAAACACCGCAGTTAATTTCTCACAGAAAAGAAAAACGAAACACTTGCATATTGATTTGTTAGAATGAACTGGCTTACTGGGGTGCCAAGATGTGGTACATTACCTAGAAATGTATGCAAAAATACCTACATACAGTGCTACAGATTCAACGGAAACCCTTGATTATTGCAAACATAATGATTAAGTAGGGTGGTCTGTTTCTTTTCTTGGAGAGAAATTCGGAAGTACTTTACACTTTCCTCGATGTGCCCATCATAGTTATTTGTTAAAATGCTGCCTCTGAATGGGAAGCAACAAATAAGATAGATTTTTCTAGCTGAGATGAACCTTAGTTATTTCCCATGTGAAGGGGATCTCTGAAATTCGATTGACTTCTGTTTGTCTCTGTACCATTCTATGTACAGGAAAAAAGTGTCAGTCAGTAGGACTTCACTCACAAGAGTTGTGGATCTGAGGAAAGACGAGCATTTTAACAGAGTTCCTAGATTATACCTTGTTTTAGCTAAAACAGATTGAACTGCTCTTAAGGTTTTTGCCCGCTCCTCTTCTGTTTAATGACTAGGCAGATGTTACAAATGTGCCTTTTACCCTAGTAGAGACAAACCCTTAAGCAGAAAGGCAGTCATACTTTTTTTTCTTACCCTTTGGTAGCTTGATTACAAATTTAAAAAAAGTTTTTACATAAACCAATTAACACAGGTAAGTAGGTAATTGTTGTAAAACTGGATATTTAATTTCTCTTAATTCTTTTTTCTTTTGAAGGCCAGATACAGAAACCAGCCAAAGTTCTCAGTATGGTTTTGAATCACTACCCCAGAAGATCTGTCTCATCTGTGGTGATGAGGCTTCTGGTTGCCACTATGGAGTACTTACCTGTGGAAGCTGTAAAGTCTTCTTTAAAAGGGCAATGGAAGGTACTATATGCTGCCATTGTTCCTAATTGTCTGAAATATATCTTTTTAGGCACTGCTAAGGACATATATTTTATTTATTGCTGATGTTTAAAACCGTTATAACTGTAGTAATGTTTTTTGCTTTGGCAACTCTGTTTAAACATTACAGTGGATACTAACTAAATTCTTAATTGATTTTGCTAGTATTATTTGTTTTACTTTCATTATTAGCTATTTATTATTTACTGTTAATCAGTTTGAGTAGGCAGAATTTAATAAAAATCTTGTGCATTACACAATTGGTTTAAAAAAGTGTAAATGCAATTCAAAGAAAGATTTTTTGGGTATGAACTAATGATAGGCAGATAAGAATTTATTTTGGCTTCATTTTGTTTTTGAAGTCATGGAATTTTTCTTGCTTGTAAGATGCAGAATTTGTCTTCCTGAGATTTATGGAAGTATTTCAAGTTTCACTGAACTATTTCAAGACATAATAATAAATGGATTTGACTTTTGTTCAAGATAGCCATTAAATTACAAAGTCGAGCTACACATTTAATAAATGAGTAGCAATGCCTGTGTTTATTTTTTCTTTTTGCATTATATTACATGCCTTGTACATAAATACCCAATGGGATTCTGCATATGAATCCATGAGCAGATTGCTTGATATAGTTCAACTGATGAAGAGGTGAAACTAATCCTACATTTTAAGTTTTGTCTCCTTTTCTGATTTTTATCTGATTCTGTCAGAACTCAGGTATTCAAATTCCTGCTCCTTATACTTAAAATAATGATTGTTACGAAGTATAGGATTCCTTAAAATAAAAAATTGCATCACGTATTTTCTTGTGATACATAGTTTATGCAGCTTTATAGGGTTTATTGCTCTTCAGATGAGAAGGGACATACTGGAAAATTAAAAGCTTAGCAAAATAATGTACTTAGATTTTTTGTTATAGTGTGCTGTTCTTCCTTAAACATCCTGGGTACTTGCAAAGTGATAACATGGGACTAGGTGGGCTAGATGAACTTTTAAGCTAGTGCCTCATTTTCTCTAAAACGTTTAATGGAAAAAATAAGAAAGCCATTAGAAATGTGTGCTATGTTGCAAGGAGAACACTTGTCTCTTAAGTCACTTAGAAGAATATATTTAAGTTTCACTGACTGTGTTAACTGGTCTCTTTGTTTGGCTTCACATTTTTGCTTTGGTTATTTTGCTAAATCAGCCATATACTTTTTTAAAAAGCTTTAGGAATGAGTGTAGTATAATTTATGAGTGCCATATTTTAAAATAAGTTTTATTATTCACTTTTCACCTATACAGTAATATTGTAATTTTTTATTTTAATTTGATTTTATGACTTTTGAATTTCATGTCTTTCTTAAACTAGTATCCAGTTGTGTTTGTGCAGTAGGTGAACCTTCTTAAAAACATATCTTACTACTGTTCAGCATAAATATTTTAATGAGGAGTGTTAAGAAGTAGTAGAAATTGGTAGTAGGACTATCTTAAGGTTGTTTTCACTGATTATTTGATCAAGCGGTATGACAAGGAAGTGTGTTTGGGTTTTTTAGTAAGAATATTCATAGAATGGACAATTACCTCAGGCTACCTGGCTATAATAAGAAAAAATACAGGTTATTGAGTCTAATGAGGAAGAACGACAGGTATGAGCAGTGTGGGCATGAGCAAGATGAACAAATACAGTTACCTGTCTTTGTGTAGAAAGTGCAAGTCTAAAGAGAGTTCGTTAGAGAGATCGACTTTTTATTTTAATAGAAGCATAGGATGTAATTACTAGCATTGAAATAATCCCATTTATGGATAGATACTTGATTTCGTTTAGACTTGAAGTACTTTTTTGTTTATTTCTTATCAGAAATAAATATGCCAAATTACTCTTCTGTAAGAAGAAACAGAATATTTAATTGTAAATGCAATAGAAAAGCGTTTAAAAATTCACACTGGGAATTGTATACACTTGAGATGTTTTTGTTCTGTAAAATGTCTTCCTGCCCATCATTTCTTTGAGTGCGAATGCATTATTCACCTTTTTAAATTTTTAGTACTGCTACAGACATGTGGGTTTCCTTTAATAATAATTCATGCAGATGTTAAAACTTTGTGAGTGTGAATTCACAATCAGAACTCTACTTTTCATATACTGTTCATAAAGTACTGATCACTATGAGAAATTAAAACATGATTGGAAATAGATGGCTTTTGCTACTTCTGGGCTTTTCTATATTTTGAGGTCTTTTTCATATGTTACAAGGTTTTCAAGTGTGTAGATAACAAGGTACACAATATAGTGGTGTTACATTTGTTGGAAAACATCTGTTTTCTATTTTAGTTATTTCTGTAGTCTCAGATATGTTGGCTGTTTCAAATCTAACAGCCTATGTATGTTTTTTTCACAGAAATTGTCCTATTCATACACCATTTATTTTACTCTCCTCTATTGTGTGGAAAATACTGTATTAGTTAAATGCATCATTTGGGATAAAATGGACCATTACATTATCCAGGAAACACCATTTTCAATCTCTTAATCTTCTTGAAATAATACCAGTATTTAAAATACTCAGACTAAACTGAACAATCGTTTAAAACTGCAGCAGCGAACCTAGAGACGTTTCTATACTAAGTATGAATTAATCATATGTTTGAATATAACTAGCAGGTACACATACAGCTTAACAGGGGGTCAGAACTGTACAGGGATCACCAAGGTGGAAGTGTAGATTTACAGTTAAATTATTTTAGAATGTTTGTTGGCAGTGAATTCTTAAATATATACGCTTTGGTAGGTATTTTCTGTCTTTTGGGCTCTTGGATCCCAATATGTGCCTATATTCAGGTTTATATTGGATATCAAGAAAAAGTTCTTCACCAGAAGGGCTGTCGGGCACTGGAACAGGCTGCCCAGGGAAGTGGTTGAGTCATCATCCCTGGGGGGATTTAAAAGACACATAGAGGTGGCGCTTAGGGACATGGTTTAGTGGTGGACTTGGCAGTGCTGGGGTAGTGGTTGGACTCGATGATCTTAAAGGTCTTTTTCAACCTAAACGATTCTATGATTCTATACATGTAAAGAAAAGAATGGTGGTAATACACTAAGCATAATTACTATAAGCAGAATCCTGAAGTAGGTCAACCAAATATGCAAGTCCTTTTTTGGGGGAAGTCTGGTATAGCAGATATGAAAAAGTTGGTGCTGGAAGTAGGGAGGAGAAAATGTAGCTAAGGGACAAAAATACTGATTTTTTTTTTTTTAAAGAAACGTTTGCATGTAGAGGTTGTACGTTTTCCATTCATCCCTTACAAAGAACTGATTTACAGTTTACACTGTATTTACATTATTGTACAAACAAATTACAAGGCTTTTTAAAAATGCTTTAAAGATCTCCTTTGTGTATAATGAAAATAACAAAAATTACTCTTACTTGTATTCAGTTAAGATATTGGAAAAGACAAAATTGGATTCAGTGTGCTGATGGGGTAGTGCTGTTCCTGTCTGTGAGTGAGAGTGATGGGCAGTTTGGAGTTACCAGTCAAAAAAATTTCAGAAATAACATTTAAAATTCTTTCAAATACGTAGAATTACTATATTTGCAAAGTAATTAGCTGTTGATGGTCAGGCATTTTTAAAATGCTACCAATATATCTAGTTCATGGTAGCAAAAGTTAGGTATAATATTTCTAAAGGGGTTTTGGGAGAATGAAGATTAGCAAATAAACTCTTACTTTCTTAGCGCTGAATTGTAAAACGGTCATTAATGACATCTATAAAGGTACCTTCATGTAAAACCAGGCAGGGCAACCATGATCAAAATGCTTGTGTAACACCACGGTAAAATTTCTGTCCTGAATGGGAACCCAGTGTGGGGGTTTTGGAATTCTGGAGTTACACTGTTGCTAACTCCTGGTTTCTTGGTGGTCTGAATTCTTGCCTTTTTGTTCAAAGCATCTCCTTTGCAGTAGTTCTACTCATAAAAAATTAAAATTACCTAAATCCTGAAAAAAAATCAAGTGTTGTGTTTCCTAGATAAAGCCCCACTTCTAATTTTTGTTGTACATTTATATAAAGCATTTCCCTTCCTTTGTACTTTGTTTATATTATTGACATGCAATGAAAAGTAGTTGCCTCAACCTGAAGAGTTTGAGGCCAACATAAATACATCATATTACAGCAGATGGGTCAGAAGCTAACTCTTGGTTTGTTTAAATACCTGGGATGCTATTACAAGATGGATATAATGATTATACAGCAGATTAATCTAGTTTTAATATGTGTTTTAAGTTCAGAGTAACAGTACTGTACAGATAATAGCATCAGGGAGCAAGCTCAACCATATGTAGGAACTAACACCTAACAAAGTGTGAATTTTTCTTCTCTCTGAGACCTGAATTAGACAAACTCAGCCTGACAGAAAGTAGGGTTTCCACAAGAGTTTTCACTGTCTGTGGGGAGGTACTTGTGGAGGAAAGTGGAGCAATTAAAGACAAGCTATGTCTACACAGTAAGAAGGCTGACACATGACTTCAGTGAAACTTTCTGATTCATGGGCTGCATTAAAAGGAGCGTGGCCAGCAGGTCAAGAAAGGTTGTCGTCCCCATCTACTCCACCCTAGTGAGGCCTCATCTGGAGTATTGTGTCCAGTTTTGGGCACCCCAGTTTAAGACAGACAGGGAACTTCTTGAGCAAGTCCAGCGGAGAGCTACAAAGATGATCAGGGGAGTGGAGCATCAACCTTATGAGGAAGGGCTGAGAGACTTGGGTTTGTTCAGCCTGGAGAAGAGAAGACTGATGGGGGGATTTCATCAATACCTATAAATACCTAAAGGGAGGGTGTCAGGATGATGGGACTAGGCTCTTTTCAATAGTGCCCCATGACAGGACAAGGGGCAATGGGCACAAGTTGGAACACAGGAAGTTCCACTGAAACATGAGAAACAACTCCTTTCCTGTGAGGGTGCCAGAGCAGTGGAACAGGCTGCCCAGGGAGGCTGTGGAGTCTCCTTCCCTGGAGACATTCAAACCCCACCTGGATGCATTCCTGTGCCCCCTGCTCTGGGTGTCCCTGCTCAAGCAGTGGGGCTGGACAAGATGATCTCTAGAGGTCCTTTCCAACCCCTACCATTCTGTGATTCTGTGATATTATGTACAGGCAATTTTGTGATGAGTGTGATTTACTATGTAAGTAGTGAAATACTGTGCATAAGGAAAATTGCTGGACTGAACAGTTGTGCTTTTCCATAGATTAAAAATCTGAAATGGCACAGTGTGCCAAATATTTAAAAAACGCCAACCCCTAACAGAAAATCCTCTTTGAAAACAGACTGAAGTGCAGTACTATCAAGAGCCTTTCGGCTGTGAAATTGATAAAGCAGGTGTAAAAAGTTCCTTGTTCTCATAACTCTGCAGGAATTTCCAATTTTTAATCCAACTTTCCAGGCTGGATCTTGGGATCAGAATTTGGTGCAGTGTGTATTGTAAACCCGATGGTGATGAAAGTTTCATGAAGTAGAAAACATGCAAACATATAAAGCATACATACAGCAAGTTCAGAGATGAAAATGCTTTTTACTTAATATGACATTTAATATTATTAAAGTTCTTTCATTTTGCTCATGACCAAAATGTGTTAATGTACAGTAAACTAAGAGTATTTCCAAATTCAAATGTACAAAGTTACTTCCATGAGGTCCTCAAATTCAAGTGGGAAATGTAACTTCTGTGAGAACAAAGAATTTGCATCATAAAAAGGGAAAGAAGGAAAACTGTACTGATACATAATTGTATATCTTCATCATACTTCTGACTTCAAACGCATTTGTTGTTCAGCTATTTGACAAACATGAATTTGATTAATTGATTCACATGAGGCACAATAACTGAGTGAGCTAAGATTGCATTCGTTTTGGTGCTTTGGCTGTTGTGCCAATGCTGGGCGTCCTACTGCCCTCTGTTGTGACTTATTACTGGTTTCCTGGTAGATGTGGCTCAGACCATAATCAGCTGCAGAAATGTGAATTACTAAAATATTTGGCTTAACTTTATGTAGTATTTTAGAATCCCTATTGAATATTATGTTAAACATATTTTCAGGTGGAATAGAAACTATTTCAGGCAGTGTAAAACTGCAGGCTTTAAAGAGCATCAGCAACTGACTGCTTGGTGTTGCTGGATACTCCTCTGTTCTAACTTCAGATTTGCACAATGCGAGTAACCTGAGCTGCTCATCTTAAGTTCACTTTACAGTGAATGGAGAGAAACAGGAACTTTTAGGAAGTAATTAATTGACATATTTTAGATGCCTACTTGGGATGACAATAACAATACTCTTAACACGAACTGTTTCTCGGCACTGATTATAAAGGAGTGTCAGGTGAGGATGTACACTGTCTACATTTGGTGAGGTGGATTCCACCCCTATCACCAAAGTAGCTAACACATTTCTGTACTATTTAAAAGGAATAAAATAAGCATATAAAATACTTACGTTATTGTAAGGATTATATATAAATGTAATACATATAAAAATATATATAAAATAATATAGATATAAACAATACTAATTTTAAGTATTGAAATACTTATAAATCATGTAATATAAGTATATAAAATGTAAGTATTTATACTCAAACTGTAATCGGCTAAAAACAGATTTAGGTTTGATGGTGTCAGTTTCCTTAAGTTGTGCATCTGTGGCACAGAGCTGGTGGTGTACTAATAAGAGGTGGTTCTTTAGAAACTACTGAATGGAAAGACTTAACAAACGGTCATTTGTGTGTTACAATCTGCCATTATGTGTAGTGATATATGGCTCCACTTCAGAGGTTTCCTGGTTATGCCTAGTCACAACTCCTGCATTTTCACAAGTGGCTGTTGCTTAACGTCAGTTAACATCTGAGCACATATCAACAACCTGGAATCTTTTCTAGTTAAAACATAGAAAGAGTTACATGCAGGCATTGAGATCCAGGAGGATAATATCCTATTTTTGTCCAACTGTTATGATACCATCTTCCCTTTTCCTCAAAGACAACATTTTATGTGGGATTTGTTGCACCAAGCTGTAGGCGTTTACAATGTGGACATCCATATTTTGGCCAATTACTTTAAACATGCAGTAGGCTATTAAAGTACCAAAATTTAGACATTTACTCAAGACAAGTTGCATCCTAAAGTCCCTGTTTTTTTCTCATACCCAAGAAGGGAGTGTATGCTACGTGTTTTGCTGGATGTCCACAATTTAGAATCTAGTTAGTGAAATTAATCCCTTCTTTATGTTTTTTTTAGCAGTTCATTGTCCATTGGGTATGTTGATCAACAGGCAGCAATATCTCGGTTTTTTGCACATTGCCTTTTTCTGCTACTCATGTTTCTGGTTTTTCTACCTTTATTACTCTTGGAATGAGTGAGTGACCCTATCCCACCAGTCCAGTTGTAGGACAAGTCAAAGAGTAAGAGGAAAATATATATTAAAAAATTAATCGTGACAATGAGCTGTAATACTTTCACTCAAATCAGAATGATGGTATGACTGAAATACAAATATAATGCTTCTTATGTTAGTAGAAGAATGCAACACTCAGGGATAATAACAGCAAATGGTACTTTAATGACATAGACCCCTGAAATTAATTAGAGTGCTTTTAAAGTAGGTTTTGTGTTCATATCCTATGGTCTATATTTATGATAGACACCTTACTAACAAAAAAGCTGACAGTTCCATCATTTTACGTATTTATACCAGTGATGTAGTTAATTAATTAAAAATGGTGACCAAGGAGAAATTGTGACACAGTGCCATAAAAAGAACTGGAAATACTGACTTGTAGAAGCCAGCATTTCCTGAAAGGTATTAGCTGTGGAAAATTTTTACTGTTATCAGTTTCTGTATTTAGACTCAAAGGCTTTATGTCTTTCAAGATGTTGCAGTGGTAAGCAATCTAAACAAACCAACTGAAAATATGAAATAGTAATCCTGAATTTGCAGTTCATGATCGTTTCTATGAAATAGGACTTAATTTTGCTTCATTTTGGTTTTCTGTTGTGGTTTTTTTTTTCTTGTTGGAAATGTCGGAGCAGGCACAGAAATTAAAAAGATTGAAAAACAGGATTGTAACTTTTAGCTTTGACCAGAAATTAATGAAAACAAGATAGCTATGTTTAATTGTTCCGTTTTGTAGACATTGTAAAAACAATGTGCTCAGGTTGCTGTCTGGAGAAGTGATTTTGGAAGGAAAAAGACAATGGTGTTGCAGCTTCACAGCAAAAGGCAGGAAGATTTTGAGAACAGGATACAAGAGAAGGAAAGAGTCAGTCAAAGATGTTGCAAACATTGGAAGTGGTTTGTTGAAGAGAAGGAAAGCAGTATAAGCTATATGGTGATCTGAAAACGCTGCTTCCCTTCTAGAGAAACTAGGTTTTTTTGGCCCACTTAACAAAAAAACCTGACAGAAGACTGTAAGATTACATGCTTAAAACCAGCAGACAGTGGAGTGGAAGAATACCAGAAGTTTGTGAATCTGTTCACCAAAGCAAAATACACTGTAAAAAAAGTACTAGGTTTGACTTAGGAATGAACATTTTCTGGTTTTGCATTCTTTTTGAACAAAACATCTTTGCTCAACCCCTTTTTTCATCACATGTAATTAAGGCAAAGGAATTAAAGACTAGCTTCACAAAGATGAAGGAATTAGTAGTACCTGCTATAATCACAAACCCCATCACTGAGTATGTAGACAAGGTAAAGCAATCAGCCAGGGTACAAGAGTAATGTTGATCATCTCCAGTGCCTGCAGTGAGTCAAACCACCTTTCTCTCCTTGCAGCCCTGGCTGCCAGGCTCTTGGATGACTTTGGATGCAATCATTCCTTATTGTTTTCACTTTGAATTATATTATTATGAAGAAAGGAATTCCACATTATTTCAGCTAGAAGAAGATTCCAGGATGGAGTATATTCATACTCTGTTAATCCACTCTTTGCCCTCTTTCGTCTATTGAATCCTAAATTCTTTGCTGTGAAGCAGATTGACATCAGTAGTAGGTCTTTAAACCAGTATGGACACCTATATAGACACCTGCTTAAGAGTTGGGAAATGAAAATTTTTATTTCAGTGAGCAAAGGGGGAAATTGAAAGCAAGTCCCCCACTAACTACCGGGCTTTTTATAAAAGGATTATGCATGGCAAGGTCAGTTGCGGATGTGGTTTTTTGTTAAGTGGTTAGAGTCTTAAGTCTCACTTAAGTGACTTTTTTTTTATTTTTAAAGAAAATGTTAACACAGAAGTGAAATTGGGGTTAAATAACGAAAAAACATTATTTGAGGTGTGTGGAATCTTGGACGTTTTAATGGCCCGTAATGGCATACAGTGACACGAAGGGTGTATTTTCAGTATTACAAACTGTGTAGTATAGATTCCTAGTTCTCCAAGATCAAAGCTCATAAACCCACATAGTGAGAGGCAAATTCAGCCCATATTTGCTATTTTGCACATTGAAACAGTGTAAATAGAAGCGTGGTTGATTTAGATCAGAACAAAGGTCAAGTTAGCTGTGTTTTCCTTTTTTGATGATGAACTAGGCTAGGCTGCTTGCCTAGTTACGGAAAACCTGACTGTCAGAGCAAGTACAGTTTACTTTTTACCCTAATAGTTGTCTTAGCTTCTAGAAGTCAAAGTTTTACTAAAAAGCCAGATTTGCACCATTATGTTTACTGCAGGTATGTAGGTGAACCTATTTTCCATTTTGTTTATTTTGAAACCATGTTTATTATCAGCTTCCACAAGAACCCAACAAGAAGTTCCAAATTTAGTTACGTTAAGAGCTATTCCTTTATTTTTTTAAACCTATTGAGTTAACTAGTACTTTTGAAAAATATTATAAATGGTAAAGCATATTGGTAGTAAATTATTGAGCAAAAATTAGAGGCTAGCTCTCAGGAAGAAAAAAGTTGGCTTTGGAAAATATCTGGCAATAAAATAATTTACAAAGAGATGCAATAAATATCTGCAGTCTTTAGACAGCAATCTAAAACTAGACTAAATAAAACACTGTATGTTTTGCAAAGAACAGTCGTATGGTGGTGGGGATAGGATGATTTTATAAGAAAGCATTGCCAGTTAAGAGTGATAGAGGGAGGCAAAACCACATATGGGAGAGAGAAAAAAGATTTTTTAAAGTACTTTCATTTGCAGACAGGAGGAACTGAGAGTTTGCAAACAAGCACTTTGCTTTTGCGCAGGGTGGCAGCAGTTTAGCCCAGATGCACGTACACAAATAACTGATTGCTTGCATCTGATACCCCTGGTGCAGATAAAGCCTTACATTTTTGATATTTTGCACATTTGCAAAATCTTTGCAACTTATTAGTTTACTCAAGTGATTTTAAGTGACTTACAGCATGCTGCATGCTGCTTCCGGCAGTATTTGGATTGAAATTTCTCAGTCCTGGAATATGGTCTGTGCAGCTTTACTGATAGCAAAACCTGTGATTGTATTTGTGTGAGTGGACCATTGGCACTTTAACCACTTCCCGATATAAACCTGCTAGTATAGAAACAGTCATTAGTCATAGTACTTAAAAATGTATTTGCCTCTTGCATTAGGACTTCCACCTTTACTAACGCAAATGGACTTCGGTGGAGGTTAAGAAAAATGCTATCCTACAAGAATCTGGAACATATGAGTAACAGCTGAAATTGTCTGTATTTTCTCCATATTCTCCATCAAATCTAGGTCGCAAGCTATGTTGATCTGTTGAGAGCGAGCTATAATGTGCACTTTCAAAAGGTGAAAAGTAAACACATATAGGAAACTTAACATTGGGTGAAGACTTCTGAGAAAGTGGCAGTTGCCAGATTAATATTTTTGTAAGAAACACAAATAACAATCTTTACTTTCTGACCTGTGCTCTAGTGATTAGGCTAATATCATCGTTTTTTTCTGTGTGTGGGTTGTTTTTTTTTCCTGGTTATAATGACAGTAGTCACATAAAACTATGGGGACTGGAGCATCTCCCTTATGAGGAAAGGCTGGAAGACTTGGGTTTGCTCAGCCTGGATAAAAGAAGACGGGGGAATCTCATCAGTGCTTCTAATTATCTAAAGAGTGGGTGTCAAGAGGATGGGGCCAGACTCTTTTCAGTGGTGCCCCATGACAGGACAAGGGCAATGGGCACAAGCTGGAACACAGGAAGTTCCACTGAAACATGAGAAACAACTCCTTTCCTGTGCGGGTGCCAGAGCAGGGGCACAGGCTGCCCAGGGAGGCTGTGGAGTCTCTTTCCCTGGAGACATTCAAAACCCACCTGGATGCGTTCCTGTGCCCCCTGCTCTGGGTGTGCCTGCTCAAGCAGGGGGGCTGGACAAGATGATCCCCAGAGGTCTCTTTCAACCCCTACCATTCTGTGATTCTGTGAAAAGATACCAAATGACAAGCTACTAGCTGAACAGGAATTTTATCTTGACAAGGGGTCTTTGGATACTTCATTAGTACATGCATTTAGTATAACTGCAGTGCTCACATATTGAAAAAAATATAGATGAGCCTAAAGAATGAGATGCAGCAAATGTATTTTCAAATAAATGTTTTAGCATCCCATGAAAACATTCCAGACAGCTTCATCTAACTGTTGTCCCAAAATTTTGAATTTAGCAAATATCTGACATGTTTTCTGTTTCTTATGCAAGCTGTCCTTCAGATGGTTGCTGCCACTTAGATATTAATGTCAAGCAAGTAGCATTTTCTCAGAATCCAGCTCTGCACAATGGTGGAAATGGTTTCAGATGAGAACATTGACTCAGATGTATCTATAGATATGAGATTAAATCAGATGACTGAGATAATAAAAAAATCCCTGACAGATGAGACTATGAAAAATACTATACAATTGAACCTTAGGTGTTTTCCAAATACCTTGCAGTTAAATCAGAATGAATGGAATACACTTTGGGACGGGAGGTCTTGGGGAGAGATTGGATAGAGGCAAGCAGAGTGGAAAACTCAGCTGTGATTCAAGCTGAGGATACGACTGTGACATTTTATAGTCTTGAAAACAAGGAAGTGGTTGACAGTAAGAATTAAGAAATGCTTGATCTTTTATCACCATAATCTCATGCAAGAGTTGGGTTGGCAGGGTTTTGGCTTTTTCTTGCTTCTGTTTTTTTTTGTTTGCTAGTATCATGGAAGCTTTATGGAAGAAATAAACTAGGTGACGACATAGTAAAGATTAGGTCATTGGCCATTATTAGATTTTTAAATACAATTAATGACATAAATGGGAATTAAATAATAGTCACTTTTTGAAGATTAAAGCAAATTCTTACAGTGTCTAAATTCCAATAACAGATTTCATTTCTTCCATCGTATGCACTGGACAGAGAGATCCTGCCTAATCTTAAACTCTAGAACACATGAACATCAAATAGTAGTTTTCAAAATTGTGATTAATTTACAATTTGTTTTGCAAATGTAAAAAAAAATTGTTCAGTCTTGGGTTTGTGAGTTGTTACCTAATGATGAAGTAATTAATGCATTTTCAGTTGAAGTGGAAGTTGGATCTACTGATAAGCGCTAAGTTTTGAAGAGGTTTTTAATAGGTGTAGCTGAACTTAAATGTGTAGCTGTAAATTGCAGCCTTGATTTGTAATGCTTAGTTTTAGATGCATAATATTTAAACAGCATTATATAAGTAATACAGGCTCTTTAAATGTGTATCAGTATAAATCAAGCTATTAATTTCTGTTTTTCCAGATAATTTCCTGTTCCAGCAGGAACAGTGTTGCCATTACTGCTTCTACCCTATCTCCTTAGCCTCCTCTAGCAGTTAGAGCACACGCTTGGCTGTTGAGTACGCAAATCAAATACTGATGTCAAGAGTGATTTCTACATACTGAGATCATTCTAGAATGTATAAACAGTGTTCTCTGAGTGCTTGAAGAATACTATTTCATGATATGGCATTGGCTTTGGCAGATCGGCATTTTTCTGTGTCATTATAGGGGGAAAAGTACAATTTGAATGCCTGTAGCATCGTGAGCTGCTTGTGAGCATTTACTGCCATACTGGAAATACATAGTCCATTTTTTTAGTTTTGCAATGGACATGGGTTATACGGACTCAGACCATGTTGTGTACACTCAAGCGATTCCCTAGAAAAGAGGTCCAGAAAAGATACCTTTCAGGGACCAAAGAAAACGCCCAAAACCAAGACACCGACAAACAAAACGTATGTGTAAGCGTTCCTTTGTAAATTAACTGTGTATTAAAACATCAGAATGCCGTAGTGCAGAGACAATCTGATGTTTCATAGGTTTTAGTTAAACTAGCAGTTTTAAAACTGTTGTTGGCTGTCAAAAGACTGAATGCTTTTGTGGCTAATTAAGGCAAAGCAAGACAACGAGAAACTGCAAATAATCCCAAGTAAGGCATGTTCAAAATAAGTCTTTTATGTCTTGGTCTGCTGCCAAAAGCAAGAGAGATTTTTATTCATTCAGTTACTTTAGGTAATGTTTCCTGTAAGAAGGAATCTGGGATTAGAATTAATGGGAGAAAGTAAATGAGAATTTCTTCTGATTTACTGCATTACTAAATACTTTTTAAATGCCAGGCAATGTGTGAGGCAACTCTCTTTATTTACCCATTGTTTTCTAAAAAAACCCAAAGGTACTGTTATAAATTTCAGGCAATCAGGTGTCTTTTACTAAAACCAAACAAGTTGTTCTTAGAAGTATGGGTAAGAAGTAAATCAATTAGCTAAAAAAATGTTAGCACAGAAACAAATACATTGTTTCACATGGTTTAGCACTAGCTCTGTTCTTTTGTTAGAATAGAATGTTTTTCCTTCTGTATTTTCATCTGAGGATTCATTTTCAGTTTGTCTTTATTCTGTGGACTAAAGTTATTGGTGAACAGTTACTCCTTTTACCACATGTAGAGAGAGGACAGAATAGGGTTATAAAGAAAGCTGAATAACAGTGACTGAGTAGAGTAATCATCTCAGATTTTTTTGCTTCTGGTGACATCAGATGGTTAACTCAGAGTGATACTGATACAGAAATCAGTGAAAATTTAAAAGGTTTGGTATTGATGTCTGTTACATTTGGAGGTCCACATCTACAATATTCCATGAAGAAAGTATCCATGATATTGGTACTTCTCTAGTTGGTTCTAGTTGGTTCTAGTTCTAGTTTTTGATCCATTTTGTTGCTGTCAGAATAAATACTTTTTTTGTTGTTTTATTTTCATGCTTTTATGCTAGGTACTAGTAAGAAACTGAAAATACAGAAATGCGTAGAGGATGATGTGCACAAGCAGGCAGGATTTTAAAGTTAAACCTTCTAGGGTAAATCTGGGCTTAATGTGAAAAATAGCTTTAATTTCTTCTTACTTATGTACTTACTTAGCTTTGTTTACTTAAAATCAATCACAGAAATTATCAATATTATTCTAAAGCAAAAAAGTACACTTTTTTCATTCTCTTCAAGTGAATTTTGGAAGTATTCAAGTTTGTTCAAAAGAATTTCAGAATGTCAGCTGAATTTAATTTTTTGTTCTGCTGGAATCTAATTTCATGAAAAAGATTCCATTTTAATATAGTAATGACAGACTCTTCCTAACTGAGTCCTTCAGAATTAAACAATAAAATAAGAGCTAAACTAAACCAAAAAGTTACAGCTTTCTTCTATTTGTCCTTTTTAGCTGCGTTGGCTGCAGCTCTTCAGCTGGTATTTCAGCAGGTCTGGTACAAAATTGCTTCTCCATCAGAGGTAGCTTATTCTGCTTAAAGGGCTCTTTTTTGCACTGCCCCAACTTTTTTGTTCAGTTTTCTGTTGGAAACTCCACATCAATCAAAGTGAAATTTACTGAAGTTCTTTAAAATCAGGAGCAATAACTTAAAAATAAGTTTGAAAGAAATTAATTGGTCTGTCCTCATGCTGATTTACTTGCAAAACATTAATAGCAAATAATTCAAGCAGTTCATACTGTCTGGTAATTATTTTGGAATTTCCTAGATGGTGAGTTTCACTCTTAAACAGGCCAAATAAATTATTATATCGAAATAGGAACATGATTATTTGAAAATTAGCATAAAATGAAGGAATGCTTTAACGGTTCAAGTATACTTTTTTGAATCCTCTGTTATTTTTGGAATATTTATGCATAGAAATAGTTTTTTCATGATAGAAAACATAGTATTAAACCTGTTTTTCTCTTGCCTACAGGGCAGCACAACTATTTATGTGCTGGAAGAAATGACTGCATAGTTGATAAAATTCGTAGGAAGAACTGTCCAGCATGTCGCTTGAGGAAGTGCTGTCAAGCTGGTATGGTCCTGGGAGGTGAGCTGCTTTTCAAATCTGATTCAGTAAAATAGGCAGTCAAGAACACTGACTTCAATCTGTTGAGTTTAAAAAACATTACTTTGACACTGTAAAGGAAATAACCACATTAAAATGTTATTTTTGGAAGAATTACCTGATATTTTAAAATTCCTTGTAATTTTTCTTTAATGAGTCTGGAAATCCTGAAACAAAATAACCTTTCTGTAGGAATCTCTCCTACAGTGTACCCTATACTGATTTTCTTGCAAGGGCAGGAGTTGTGTCTTTGGTGTGTTCTTATTAATAATTTTGGACCAGAAGATTTGATTTAGGTAAAAAAGAAGCTAACTGAAATTGACACTAAATCAAGAATCAGTACTATCCCCTTCTCTTTTCTGTGTGTTCTCCATCACTGCTTTAAGTACATGTCAACAAAATTATATCCTTCTGCTCTACCGAAGAGGACCAGGCAGTGGTTGCAGCAGCACTACAAGCTTTGCATACTAGATGCTGTGAATTCCCATCTTTGTCTTAGTTCTTGCTGTAACACATTTTTTTTTTATGTAACATTAGTAAAAATTGAGCCCTACGCCTTTGAAAACCTACAGGGAGAAAGTGGTGCAGGGTCAGGTAGTCACATGGCAAGGTTTGCTGGGCTAACATGTGGGAACGATGCATACTTTTCCTTTTTTTTTTTTCATATTTTTCATGAGAACTTAGTTATATAAAGTTTTGGATCAGCATAAAGTTTGAAAATACATAGCTAATGCTATAAGAAAATGGCTATGTAAATACGATGGAAAGAATATCTTCCTAATGGAAATAAAAAAAGGACAAAAAACTAATTTCTTTCTAATACAATTTATTTTAGTGCATCAAACATCTCTTTCTCTGTGCATTTTATATGTTTTTTATCCCTGAAGGATGAGCTGGCATTATATACTGTGCATAATTTCATTATCTTGCTAATCTGTGTTCATTCATAAGTTAAAGCATGTATGTAGTTTTCAGACTGACATTTCGATTGCACAGCTGTGTGCTTTCAGCTCCTGTAATATTGTACAGAGTTGGAGTATTCTGCACACGTGGCCGCTGTCATTCTTACACTTCATACTTTTACCGGTGATATAAATCTGTAGCTCCCAACCATTGAGGAGCTGTTGCTGGCTCTTGGTGCTTCATCCTCTGTAAGCGACAGTGCTGCAGCTCCCCCAAACAGCCAGCGGGATGAGAGGAGGGAGAGGCGACGCTGCGGAATGGGCTGTGTTCTGTATTGTACCCCTGAAGCTCCCTAGACCTTCAGCGCTGCTCCTGCTTTGAGTCGTCTTCTCCAAACTGCATTCCTCTCACCCCACAGCACTGGAGATAGAGTCTGAGAGCCATCAATCTAATTGTTGTTTCTGTCTCTCCCTCCTTCCTGCACCTTGGTCAGTCAGTGCTGCCTCTCAGTAAAAAAAATGGAGCTGACAAGTATGTTGGTGTCACTGGACTGGGGGAAGAGGGATGAAAGGAAGAGAACTTATCTTTTGGATCCTTCTCAGAGAAGCGCGGTGTTTAGAGCTGGGGTAGGAACGCATTAGAGAAACAGTATTACTACAGAGGCAGACTTTTCACCCTGAACCTGAAGGATTGTTTGCCCGGGTTGACAGAAGAGTCCCACAGGTTTGGAAAGGGAGAAGACCAAGGAGGCAGGGGTCCAGAGAGGGCTGTGGAAAACGTGGTAAGAATGGAGACTTGGGAAAGGAGGAAGTGGCAGATACAATGTCTGTCTTGTAAATTTTGGGACAACTTGTAAGGTTTAAACAACTTGATCTATGAGACATGTCCCTGCCTATAGCAGGGGGTTGGACTAAATGAAGTTTAAAGGTCCCTTTCAACCCAAACTATTCCATTATTCTAACTGGTGTAAATTAATACAGGTAAAAATTAATTCCTGGCTGTGAGTTTTGCACAGCCAAGAGTTTGATGATGATCTAACCTGAATTTTCACCAATAACTAAACTCCAAGTATTTCAACATCACAAGCAGAAGAGTATGTGATGACTCACTAGCATCACCTAGTCCTTTCGCTTCAGCATTGTTCTGCATAGTAATTCTACATAGGAAAAGTAGCCAGAAGGCTTGGCTTCATTCGTTTTGCATACATTTATGGATGCTAATTTTCCTAGTGTTTTTTAACATATACATCTTGCACTGGGTGTAGGTACCTAAACCAGAAGAAGTTGGATGCTTTTGCTATCAGTATTTATGAGACAGTATGTCCTCATTAGTTTGTCCACATATGAGAATATTGTGTCCTCATACTTAAATCAAAACTTGAGGATAAAGGTGATCTGACTCTTAGGTCTTTGCCATCATGTATGAATAGAGTAAAAAATTCCTCTTTCTCTTTGGATCACCTTTTTTCTCAGCTAGTACTAAGCAAGTGTGAATAGTTTTTTGTATTTAGAGCTAGGTTGTTCTATCTAGCCAGTTTGTGGTGGTGTTTAGCCCTTTTCCATATCTACCTAATCAAAGCTGTCTTCCATTTTTTGAGCAGACTGTTCCAGTCTAGTTCTTCTGTTTCTCAGAGGAGCATGGGATCTCATCAGATCTCTGCCCTGATACACCCACCTATCCTGTCTTCTGGAAAGAAGTGATCTGGCAGAAAATAGGAGGAAGAAGAAAACATTGAGGCAATGGAAAAAAAGAAATATCAAATGGAGCTACGGCTGTGGCATCTCTAGTTTTTTCTTAGCTGCATCAGGTTGTGTGTAGTATTTCAGGTGCTCTTAGTGATGTCAACAGTTCTGGGGGGATTAGGAAGTTGATTATTCTATGTGGATTGAAATTGAGCACTTAATACTTTCAGTAGGGGAAGAAAAGACAAATGCAAGCAAAAAAAAAAAACCCAACAAAACTAGAGTGAGATTATATTATTTGTAAATGAGGATTTAAAATTCAAAACAACAGTAAGACTCAAGATAGACTGTATAACCATAATGCTCCATCTACTGTTACTGTCATCTTTCTTACTTTTGCTCTTCTGCCATTTCTTACACTTCCTTTATTGTATCACATGAGCAGTATTTCCTAACCATGACTTGTTGTGCTATATATGGGATGCTACTGAGCTTAGATAATTTTCCCCAGAACCTAAGTGTCTGTAAGCAAATCTCTAATTCATGGAACAAATTACATACTTGGATACATCCTTGAATATTTGTAATGAATCAGAATTGTCAATACTTTAAATCTTTTCCTGTGTTTATAGACTATTTTAAGATTTTTGGTGCATTTTCTGGTTTCTGCCATTCAGAACTTACATAGATACACTTTTGTTCTTTTACTCCTGCTATTTAGTTTCTTAATGCTAGTCTTCAGTTACTAAACACAGACCTCCAATATCGCTTAATTAAAGTGAGAAAGACTAAGGTGTTACAGGATGTTAACTATAAGTTCCTAAAGATTCTTATTATAGTAATTAACTTACTGCTGGGAGAAGTACACTTATCTTCCACTGAATGTTACTGAGTGGCAACCATATAGATAGAGAATAATATTATATTACATTGTCAACAGTTCCATTTTCCAACCCTAATTTCAATGCGGTTAAATGAACCTGAATTGTTTTAAAATAAATTGTAGTCAGTTGTAAGCAAATTATAGGATAGAAACAAATAGCTTTAGTAACTGATTTCACTATATGGACTGTTTCTTCTTTATTAATATACACAAAGAAAGTATCAATGAAAACATATATTTCATAATTCCTTAAATACCGTTCTCTGAGGGAGTGTTAATTGCCTCTGAGTTTTATCATCTCATAACTGGACATGTTAATCTATCCTCTTTCTAATCTTCTATCTAATATGATAGCAGATAGCTGTCCTGGAATAAACAAATACCCAGCTCTCTTATTTCCTGTCAGTGTATCTAATTTTCCCAGGCTGACTATCACAGATTCCTTGTTCCGCTGTATTGGTAAATTATAGTTTTCTTCATTGTTTCAGTCAGCTTTCAGTCCACATTGCAATGATACACCGAGAAAAATCTGAATTAATTTTCCAGGTAATATTTTCTGAGGTAGCATCAAAGGGTTTATCAAAATCAAGATGTATTACTTCTGCTTTGCTGCTTTGTTCCTTTATTTTGTATACACCCTCCTAAGGTGTACACAGCTTGTTCTTCTACACAAAACTTAAGAGCATAGTGACCTTAAAGTCAGAGCCATAGTGTTCTGTCAAGAATAATAAATCATTGACATTTTTCACCTGATTACAGGGTATGGAGAAGGATAGTGAGATGTTAGACTTTTACTAGTAGCCCAGCCATTTTAATATGAAATGTCTACTGTCAGTAATGATTGTTTGGCAATATGGTTCTCTATACCTAGTTAAAGGAATATTAAAATAGAGAACATATTTTGTATATGTATTAAGGAGAAAATAATAACATATTTGATGATGAGAATAAGTAGATTTTATTTTTTAAATTTCTTCATGTTTTCTAGGTACATGTAGCACACAAACACTGTACACATGCTGTTTTTGGTAATTGAGGGTAAGGGAACTGTGAGTACTAAGAAACTGCTTGAGTGGTTGGCTATCTTAAAACTAATGAAAACGTTACAGTGAAAAGGTGCACTGTCTAAATATGCACAGACACGTTTTAATACTAAGATGAATACTTGTCAGAGCAGATTAGTATTAATATGATAATTAATCGTATAATTAGTATTATAGGACTAAGTGGAGCCATTTGTTTATCTTACAGCAGGAAATTATCTGGATATTTTTGTAAGCAGCAATTAAAAGCAATTAAGCTATTGTCACATTTCTGTTGTTTTCCTGATGTCCTTAAGAGTTTGCATGAATTTGACGTGGTCTCTGTGTGGTAGATGGGAAAGTTTACTGTGAGTTATTACTAGTCACCTCTCCAGTAGATAGGTAACAAGTGGAGTTGCTTTACTGGTGGCTGTTAAGCAACATAATTAGAAATAAACACATAAGAAATTCTGCAAGCCAGTGTGACATTAATTCTGATACGTTTAATCACTTGGAAACATGGGTACTTATTAACTACTAACATTTCCATGTGATAAGCACTGTTTGGTTTCTTTCTTTACTTGTTCTCTGAACTGTAAAAGTATCTGAAGCCATTATTTGAGAAAATACCTGAAATCATTATTTATGAACTATCAAATGCATTGTTCCTTCTGTTTCCCTTCATGCCTAAACAATAGTTAGTGGGAAATTCCCAGCATGTTTAGGACTATGTATAGCCTTGTTGTGATAGAAATTGGCCCTAGGTCTCTGGCCATAATATATTGTCTATTCTTTTGGTGGTTTTTTTTGGTTCAGCTGTTACATAAGGTGTAAGTTTGTGTTTCGTTCTTTACTAAGGAGTCACTCATCAGAAATATTTGTATTAGTATCACAAATGATAAAATGAGCATAAGGTTGTTGGAGCACTTGATACTAAGCTAATTAAAGCCACAGTTAAGTTAGTGGGAGTATGACTCCTGACTTCATTGGATGATGAGTGTTACTGAAGAGCCCATCACTCATATTTATACTGTCAATGAAGTGTGTTTCTTGAAGTTTTGTTTAGCATACTCCCTTTGGATTTCAAATACTTCTTTAGTTTAAGTTGAAGTTTTGCACTCTTGTGCACAGCTTTTTTGTTTGTAAAATGCATAAACATGCATATTTATGATGGGATAACACAAAATTACGTTCTTTAAAAAGCACATTTTGGCCTTTTAGATTGTGTTCCTCTGCTCAATCCTGTCTGGTTCACGAAAAAGAGGAATGATTCTCCCTCCAGTTATGCCAGTGTGCATCAAGAATAATTTAAGTAATAGAGTTTGTTCTGTATAAAATATTTAGAAATAACGTAAGAAATCTTTCCACATTTGATTTATTCATCTTGCTTGAAGTTATACTACCTGCGTACTAATGAATGGTTTGAAAAGGTCAGTTTAATTCTCTAAAGTGTACGTCTTAGGTCTTCCAAACTGGAGACACTGAATTTTCATAAAATTTGCTATCTTCTATCATAACAGAGCACCTCAATAAAATGGATTAGGCATGTTCCTCAGTAAAGCTATTTTTGTTTTAGTGTGTAGTTTGGAAGATAGGGACTTTCCAAGGAGGAAAGTAATAGATGAATCTGACTGTGCTAGCATCTCTCGATTCCTTCCATAAACAGCTGAGAAGGGATTCAGAGCTATGCTGAAGTTCAGCTGTGCTTCCCTACTCCAGCGTCCTAGGGCCTCTTTGGTGCACTGGCTGCATTCTGACAGTGCAGCACTACTTTTAACTAAAGTAAAAAGGCAGTAAGAGGTGGAGAAGTCTTTGTCCCCTTCCTTTAGGATGTGATAAGTTCCCTTGTAAATAAAAGTACCATTTCACTTGTAAATAAAAGTACCATTTTTCAAAAGACAATCTGATATGCATGTTATGAACTGGATTTTAATTCAACCAAATAGATGCATAATATTATGCTTCTATTACCTTTCACCTCCTGTACTTATAGAATGTTTTTTGCATATTGCCAATTTATAGTGCAGTTTCTCAGTGATTCAGCAATTTGATAGGCGTGGTTTTTCTTTTCGTCCAGTGAAATTTGGTGCATCTCTTTTTCTATTATCATTGAAGCATGCAACACCTCAACAAGTAACAATATTTATGTGATTTCTGAGTTTTGTTGGGGCAGAATCTTCTCCTTACTGTTTTCCGTAAGGCTGAAACATGTAAACTTTTTATTTTTCTTTGTTGGAAGAATTATGTACCCTTTGTTTGCAGTCACACTGCATCTCTCCTACTGCCCCACTGCCATCTAAATCAGACCATAAGTACCAGTATCTTTATTCTACTTTTTATTTGTTATGACACCCTTTTTTCACTAAGCAAACCTTGTTTAGCAGAACTGAGGAATTTAATGATCCAACAGGGTTTTTTTTCACCTTTGAGGGTCTATTTATAGTGCATATGTTCCATGCAGCCACCTCTACATGGATTTGCCTTTTTTTAAAAATGTGTAATATGTTGAGATGTTACTAAGGGCTATTGTCTTTCAATCTCTGAAGGTTTGGTTTTCTGTGTCTATATGGTGCACCTCCAGACTGTTTCCATGAAAGAAATTTGAAGAGTTGCTACCTAGAGCTCCATGTGTTTGCATACAAGATGTAGTATCTGTGCTTATTTTAGGAAGGCAGTTCAACTATTAATTTTCTTTTTAGTCGGTGTTCTTCAAACCACTGCAGTATGGAAATAAGAATTGCAAATACTGAGAAAGAGAAATTATTCTCTAGAAAGGGAAGAGTTTTGTAAGTGTTGACACGTGGTTTTACAGTATTTGTTGGCTTTTCACTCATCCCCTGAATTCTGTTTTCTTCTGGTAAACAGAAAATATTACAGTACGGATCATCAAAACAGAATTTAGCCATGAGATTGAAATGCCTTTGCAGGACTGGAGGAAAGGAATTTCTGTGTGCAGTAATTAATTACTAGCATTTTTGTTTCTGAATATTAGGGAGAAAAAAGAAACAGTATCCTTAATTAACATTGAATAGAAACTGGATTGTAGAGCCAGCTGGCCCAGCTGTCGGCATATGATAGAACAGTGGGAACTGAACCAGAAAACATTTTATGAGGTTACTGTAACCTAGAATTCATGGCAATAATTTTAATGGGTGGGTGCCATTCATCTCTTAGCGAAGGGAGGAGGTTATGGAGGGAGAAACTCTTAAGAATTTTCCATGATTATTTCTTAATTATACAAATAGTCAAAAATAGAAAACTTATTCAGAAGACAGTTCTAGTTTCCATGTATAGATTAAAAGCGTAATCCAGCACTGGTGGAAAATATTAATGTTTCTAGTTAATTCTTTTTAACAGATCAACAATTTTCTTTTTCAGGTCGAAAATTTAAAAAGTTTAACAAAATTAAGGTTGTGAGAACATTAGATGTTGCACTCCAGCAGCCAACAACCCTTCAAGATGAAAGCCAGTCTCTAACCCAAAGGCTGTCCTTTTCTCCAAATCAAGAAATACAGTTTATTCCCCCAATGATAAGTGTTCTACGAGGTATTGAGCCAGAAGTTGTCTATGCTGGTTATGACAATACAAAACCTGAAACACCAAGTTCCTTGCTGACCAGTCTAAATCAACTTTGTGAGAGGCAACTTCTTTGTGTAGTCAAGTGGTCTAAATTGCTACCAGGTAACAGCACTTCTTATATGTAGTGAATTGTAGTTAAGCAAATATGTCATAGGATGAGTAGTCAAAAGAGAATATTATTGTCTGCCTGTTAATTAGTTCTTAACAAATTCTAAAATTATTAACCTTCCACTTCATCAGATAACATATGCATCAATTTTAATAGGAGGGCGCTCTTAAAGGAATGCATCTAAATATTTAGACTCACTCCAAAAAACAACAGAAGACCTGAGAGTTCCTGTATGTGATCATTAGAGCAGCTTTTCCACCCTAACCCCTCCTACTCTATTATTAATTGTTTTGGTATGAAAAAATGTTGATATTTCTTCATATTTTTTATTCTTATTACAGTGAATTTTTGTAAGCAACAGAGAAAAATTGTAATAAATAGCACCAGTTAGGACTGAGCAGCTCAAAAATAGACTGGTAATAAGAAGTAACTGAATTTATGAAGATCCAAGACTGCGTTCCAAAAAAATCCCTGTTATGTATGTACATGTGCTGTATGGTCATAGGAGCCTGATCCTGGGATATATAAAAATCAATATATTGACCAGAAAGCCTGGAAATACGGTTTCATATGACTGAGCCCAATTTGACACTTCACTGCTGCAGAAAAGGGTAGTCCATATCACTGCTCTTCCCCATTGCAGCTTGCACTTGTCAGACCTCTTGGTTGAACTGATTCATCTCATTAAGTGAGAAGAAAACAAATATTTTTTTCTTACCTTCTGTAGTTTTCTGGTGGCTTCATGAGCTGAATCAGTTCACTGAGGGGTGGCATGAATGCCAGAGCTTGCTTCAAGGAGGTAGCGGGACCAGGTAATGAAGAACAGGACCACTGCTTTCAGTGGCAGGAAGCTGTTGGATTGATTGAGATACTCCGTAGCATTTTTTTAAAGTTATCAAAGGAGCAACAGTTATCAAAGGCAAACACACAACTGAATACTCTTCTCTTTAGTTAAATGCAAGAAAGATATTAATATGTGGATGTTTATTGTATTACAGCTGTATCTCTTGTTAAGAACACTGAAGTCCAAGCTATCTGTATTAAATAACGGTTACAATGATCATGTTACAAACTGTTGTATTTTTACCAAAGGGAAACAAGATGCATTCCTATTTCCTGAAATAGTCACTTCTGACTGCTAAAGATAATTTTGGTTTGATCATTTCAAAATATTGGATTGGAACAAAAAGACAAGGGGTTAACTATCAGAAGTGAGATAGCCAGTTATTGTACAGACTTCACAAACTTCTGAGGGCTACATCCCCAAAAGCACTTGTCTTTCTAGGTGTTCTCAGTAATATAGCTCAAAGTCGTAATCTCAGAACACCTACTCAATTGTTATCTACATGAGAATTATAGTCTTCTAACTTTTCATTTCAGGATTTCGGAATTTACATATTGATGATCAGATAACCCTCATCCAGTATTCCTGGATGAGTCTGATGGTTTTTGCAATGGGATGGAGATCATACAAACACGTCAGTGGTCAGATGTTATATTTTGCACCAGATCTGATTCTAAATGAGTAAGTAGACTCTGCTGTTTCATAATATGAATGACGTCTTGAACTTACTTGTGTCAATGAGAAAGTGACTTCATTGAGGCCAAGGTTTCATTCATTACTTGTTCTGTTTCAAAATTAACAGCAGAGGAAATTTCTCTCATCATATTAAGGTTCAGTAACTTCGGGAAGGGTTTTGTGGGAATCCCAAATATTCTGTTGACATGAGCAAACGAAAGGAGTTCAAATAATATTTTAATTATCCAAGAGAAAAATAAATTAAAAAAAAAAAGAAAGAATTATGCTGTCAGAAGATTTACATGAATTCATCTGAATAAGCCAGGAGTTAATTTTTAACAAAAGAAACTAAGTGGGATTTTCACTGGTCCTTGTTATTTGGGTGGTTTTTGCAAATAGTTTGTATATAGTCTAAAATACTTGGGTTTTGACACATTCTGACAAAATTCTGCTTTTCTAAAGTACATTTATCGTTAGGAAATTGAAATAATTTAGCAAGAAGGAATTTTAAAATCAAGGATAAAATATGTGAGACCTCTTTTTTCTGTTTGGAGGAGCAATTGTTGACTTAGGTTTTCCTTCACTATGCTGATGAATTCAGATAATCTTAATTTCAGTCTTTGTTAGTTTTTCAGCTCTGCAGATTAATATTATAGATACTTTGGTTGTAATACATGGGAGGTTTCCAGGAACAGTAAAACATTATTTAATCTCCCTATTTATTTTTCCTTAATACATTTTTCTTAGTTATTTTTTTCTCCAAATCCTGAAAGAACTACTATGAAGTGAGATGAAAGTTAAATAGGTTCTCTTGCAAGACGTATCTCTTTACGAGATGGATTTGCAGAAGTTCTAGGCACCTGAATTTAAAACCTATAGACATGCAGGTTCTTGCCAGTGAAGTTTTTTATAGAAAATATTCAGTGGAGCTGTCCCTGTAGCTCCTGGCCTTTTCTCTTCCAGATGTCTGGAAATCACTGTGAGGTTTTAGAGTAATGAATTCTTTACTCTGCCATGTGTATTAATTATGCTCTACAAATTGAAATACCTTGAAGCGACGAGCCTGTGTTCTGTCCCAGCATAGTCTGTGATATATCTCTTGGTTACATTCAGAAGAAACACAGTGTGAGATGGCTTTAGGCGGTAATGCCATGTCTTGGGGTATTACCCTGTATGTGGACCACTGCTGCCACCTTGTGAGGAAGACTTCCTTCAAGAATAGGGTTGAGATTTATGAACACTGATTATAATCCCTCAGTGACAGCCTCTTGTTTGCAGCTCAAGACCATCTACATTGAGAAAGAGGTGGACAGCCAACATACCCTTCTCCTGGTTGTAGAACATCTCATCAGGGTCACATTAGAAACATGATAAATAAAGAGACATGAAAAGTAACTGGCACACTCAATCATAGCTGCAACTATTTATTGGGAAATAAGTCAGCTTTTAGATCAGTAAACTGTAAGCAACTTCCTTGTCTGCAATGATGTCTAAGATTGTACTTTCATGATCACTTTAAGAAAAGGTAAGTGGTGAACAAAGCCCAAAATGTCAACTCTACCTGCCTCCCTGCCCTGGTCATGCATCCCCATGATTTCACTAAAGCTGGATCAAACACTATCTGACTGCACTGTCAAACAGATAAGGAAATGAAATGCTTGAGAAATACCCCAGAAAAAAGCCATTAATTAGCAGCTGGAGGTGATCCCTGGTCTGAGTCACTGCATGGACGTGCAGGCACTGATGCCAGAATAGCAGGAGTGCACACTTAGAGGTGGAAAGAGGTAATGGAAATTCCTTCTGCAGGGACAGCACACACTTGAGTTGTTTCTAAATGACCATAAAACCACAATCCAAAGATTGTTTCACAGCCAGTTTGTCACTTAGTGAACCGAGTTGTAGAGCTCCTTGGGAATGATTTGTGTGGTAGCATCAGTTTCAGACCAAGAAGTGTTAATTTGACAATGATTTCATGAATTATTATTAAAACCCTACGAGGATTAGCTGTTACTTATACTTTGCAGTGTCTGAAAATATGACTAAGAACAGCATTTAAGCATATCCTGAAAGCTGCTGTCACCCTTCATAGCTAGCACTTAGGAATAGGACTACCAGAAAGGAATAGGATGGGAGATTTGAAGTAGCTATAGAAGTAGCTACTCCATTTAGATCTAACAGATTAAATGTCTGTGTTTAAGTCATTGAAGAGCTGGTGCAAGATACCAGATGCAGAACAAAGCTGATTTTACACCTGGGGCATGGCAACCCTGGATGTACATACAGACTGGGGAACAAGAGGCTGGAGAGCAGCTCCCCAGAGAGGAACCTGGAGGTTCTGGTCGATGGCAAGTTGAACATGAGCCAACAGTGTGCCCTGGCAGCCAAGAGGGCCAACCGTGCCCCGGGGTGCATCGAGCCCTGCATTGCAGCTGGCCGAGGGAGGGGATTGTCCCACTCTGCTCTGTGCTGGTGCAGCATCACCTTGAGTGCTGTGTGCAGTTTTGGGCAGCACAGTACATTAAGGATATCAAGCTACAAGAGAGCGTCCAGAGGAGGGCCACGAAGTTGGTGAAGGGTTTAGAGGTGAGTCGTATGAGGAGCAGCTAAAGTCACTTGGTTTGTTCATCCTAGAGAAGAGGAGACTGAGGGGAGACCTCATTGTAGTCTACAGCTTCCTCACAAGGGTAGAAGGAGGGGCAGGCTCTGATCTCTTCTCTCTGGTGACCAATGACAGGACCCAAGGGAATGGCAGGAAGATGTGCCGGGGTAGGTTTAGGTTGGATATTAGGAGAAGGTTCTTCCCCCAGAGGGTGGTGGAGCACTGGAACAGGCTCCCCAGGGAGGTAGTCACAGCACCAAGCTGACAATATTCAAGAAGCACTTGGATGACACCCTCTGAGATATGGTGTGAATTTTGGGGTTGTCCTGTGCAGGGACAGGAGTTGGACTTGATCCTTGTGGGTATGATTCTGTGAAAGCTGAAATAATTTCATTTAATATAAAATAACACTTTAAATAAGAAGAAAGAAACTCAGTGCGTTGAGAGAAGTCTTTTATTCATGCAAAATATCTTCTGTTTTCATTATTGACAGTACTATCTGCAGTGGGGTTGGAACACAGAATCACAGAATCACAGAATGGTGGGGGTTGGAAAGGACCTCTAGAGATCATCTTGTCTGACTCCCCTGCTTGAGCAGGGACACCCAGAGCAGGGGGCACAGGAACGCATCCAGGTGGGTTTGAATGTCTCCAGGGAAGGGACCCCACAGCCTCCCTGGGCAGCCTGTGCCCCTGCTCTGGCACCCTCACAGGAAAGGAGTTTTTTCTCATGTTTAGCTGGAACCTCCTGTGTTCCAACTTGTGCCCATTGCCCCTTGTCCTGTCATGGGGCACTATTGAAAAGAGCCTAGTCCCATCATCCTGACACACACCCTTTAGGTATTTATAGATATTGATGAAATCCCCCCATCAGTCTTCTCTTCTCCAGGCTGAACAAACCCAGGTCTCTCAACCTTTCTTCAGAAGGGAGATGCTCCAGTCCCCTGATCTTGGTAGCTCTCTGCTGGACTTGCTCAAGCAGTTCTGCGTTCTTCTTGAACTGGGGGGGGCCAAAACTGGACACAGTGCTCTAAATGTGGTCTCACTAGGGCTGAGTAGAGGGGGAACACTGATCTGAACTTCGTAAGGGGTACTGACAAAATTTAATCTTGTCGTTGTTGTATCTAATACTTCTAGATTGGAATGCAGCTTTGTAAAATGAGCCCATCTTACTGGATCTTCAGGTTAATGTACAATGAATTCAGTTTAGTTTACAAACTTTGAAATTATATTGTTGCAATAAATATATACAATAATATATGCCCAGTATACCAAAATCTCAAACAGAAAAGTAGGATTTAAGTGCTGCAAAAAACCAAACAGTTTTATATATTTCCTTGTGTGATTTGTCCTATTTATTTCTTCAGGAGTTTAGATAAGGCTGTATTAATGTCTAAGTGCACTTAAATACTTTTTGTATATATTTACATTTAATATTTTAACTGTTTCTTTAATGGCATGAAATTCTACAAAATCATATTGTTGCTGTTAGCAGTACAGTGTTAGACTTCCAACAAAGCGTTTTGATGGAGACATTTTTGCAAAATGTAAGAATAAGTTTTATATAAACTTTCAGGTTTATCTTCAATTTTATGCTTTGAAATCTTTTTGGAGAATGTAAAAATCTATCAACCTCTAAAAGAAAGTACTTCACATTAATTATTAGGGTGTTTTTAATTAATAGAAAGCCTTCTTTGGTGGTTAGCATTCAGCTTTGGTAGTTTCCAAGGTTTTTTTTCTGGGCAGCAGTACAGATTAAATATGGAAAATAACAGCACATTCATTATGATTAAAAAACTAGTGTAGATACAAAAAAGTCAGAAAATTGTTTATAATTTATAACCTTTATAAAATTATATAAACCTCTTTTTAGAATTATAACCTCTTTATCATTATATAAACCTTTTGTTTAAATTTATAATCTCTTTATTTAATTTCTGTAATGTGGTAATTAAACTGCTAACAAGGCACTTCCTTCAAGCAATTAGTACCGGAGCTGTTCCTTTTCTTTATTTTCATGTTTTTTAATTTTTTTTTACCTTTTCTGGGTGTAAGACAGAGGATGAAAGAATCATCGTTCTATTCCCTGTGTCTGTCCATGTGGCAACTCCCACAGGAATTTGTCAGACTTCAAGTTAGCCAAGAAGAGTTCCTATGTATGAAAGCGCTGTTACTTCTCAACACAAGTAGGTTCTTTTATTTCTTTGTAACATGTCACTAGTAAAAGAGTTTTGAACCATGTTGTTTAACTTGACCATTTTTAAGCTATCTGGCTTAACAACTGGAAACTTCTTTAGGAGGAATGTTAGTATTCCAAGACTAAAAATATTTTTTCTAGTGTTTATAAGGAACAAGTAATTTGTGATTCATTGTTGGTATTATTCTGTGTAAAGGCACTGGGGAAAGGTTGGATCCCTTTTGAATGATAGCTATACTGTATTACACATTTTCAAATCAAGTGTGCAGTATTTCTGCCTGGAAGTTCTTCAGCTTAAATAACTCTACAAAGATAAAAAAAACCCCTCACAAGCATTAGAAATATATTAAAAATATTTAATAAATTGACAGGAGTGAGGGCTTTATCCTGGCCAAGAACTTAAAGCATGCTTACTGAAAAGAATTAGGGAGGTGGACTTGGCAAACAATACTAACATTTATTCAACTTCTTGTAGTTATAAATAGGTCAAGTTTAGCACAGATATAAACAAATGGAAATGTTCTTCTTTGGTTTGTTTCTCTAGAACAAAATCTGTGGTCACTTCTATTCATACACATCTTTTAAAGAATCCAGCATACAGCTGCATTCCACTTTAAATGGGAAATGAGGTAGTTGATGAAATTATCTTCCAAAACCTTTTCTAAAATACTAAAATGTATATCTGCTGAGGCCATAATTATTAATTATGAATCCATAAATAGAAAGTTTTAAAATGGTACAGGTGCTATGAGAAATGAGAATAAGCATCTCCGAGAAATATAATAGAAGAATGTTGAAGTTTGGTTTTCTACATACTTATGGAGTCAGAGATGTGCAAATCCTGCATAACCTGCTTGTTGGTTGTACAAAGTTTCAGTAAAATATAAGGAACTAAAATTTATTCCCTCTTAAGCTGTACTTGGGTAGTGTTTGCGTAAGCTCATGCTTAAAAAAAATTGGCCTCAGCATAGCATAAGCAGTAAAGGTTAAATTTAGCTCATATGAACATAAAAAATTAATAAAATATTAGCAAAATAACATCCTCTCTGCTAAAGCAGTAAAAATAATGTGGACAAAAATCCCTCTCTGATATAACTCCAGTTGCTGTGTTGGAATTTGAATGTATTGCTATTTTAAATGCTTTCCACCTTCATCACAAAATGAACTCCCTTGTTTGCCTGACTGTTAGAGGGAAGTTTTAAATTTCAGTGACATTTAGATACGTTTGGGATATTCTAGCTCTCCATTTCAGTCCCACAAAACTCAAATGAAATTCAAAAAAAACATTGCATTTGTCCAATCTCTCTCATTGATGAGTACATCAGTTTAACAGTATTCATCAAGCTACCATTCTTTGTCTAATGCATTTCCCTCAGGAACTAATTTTAAGATATGTTGATATATGTGCAAGAAATTTGTTTAAAAGAAAAAAGAAAGTGTTTCTACCTGTGCTGATGACTTTTGCTTTTTGTTCTCTCCTGCACTTATTGTCTTATAGGAAAAAACAATTTGTCAGATCTTTGGGAAAACGAACACACCTAACCGTTGTTGCTGAGACATTTAGTAAACGATTGGTACTGTATAAATATAATTCCACAAAACTATTTTCAAAAAACCATATAACCTCATTGTTGCTATAAAGTGTTTTTTAAGACTACTTTTATTTTAGTCACGGTATTCATCTTAATCCTCTTCAAATGTGAAAGTATGGCCATTTCAAGCTTTCATATACTAACAGTAGATCAAGTCTGAACTTTTAGTCTCTCATTCTGTCTTCTGTTTGATTTGTTATTTAGATGAACTGTTTGTTACTTTTTATATAACTTCAAAGAAACAGTAATTTGTATTATATGTAACTAAATGTCTGTCTTGATACATTCTAATTCTGAATGGAAACCCCAGCCTCAGTTATTAACATAATTTTTGATTCTACAGTTTTTCCATTGAGTTTGCCGTGGCTTAGAAGTTTTCTTTATATTGTACTTGTGACAGTTTTAAAGCTGTCTTGAAAGCAGAATTAGTCTTTGCAAGAAGTGGACCAACGTTTTTATTTTCTGCAATTGTTTCCATTTTACAGGTCCTTATTTACTCTATATAATATGTGATGATGTAGTAGTGCCCCAAAAGTCCTAAATAGGGTTCCATCTTGTGCAGGCCACATCTAGGAACTAATACTATGAATAGTTCAGAGAGACTATGATTTAAGAAAGTACAGCTATGCCAAAAAAGAGAGAAATAGGCAAACAGCGAGTTCAGTTCTGGTCTAGGACTTTCCAGGCTTTTGATTTAGAGGAATTGCAGAATCTTGTTGCATAAGATTTTGGCTGGGTTCTTGCCACTGAATAAAAGCATCCGCATTCTCTACATATGTTCAGGGAGAAGGAGCATTTGAGCTCCCTGTGTTTAAATTGCATTTGTGCACGTAAGACATTGTAATTCTTCACTCAAATACATAGCTTAGTGGAACTTTTTGTGATTAGATGGGAATGTGACTGTGCCTTTGCAGAATTCTGGGAAACAGGCCATGGATTGCTGGAAGAGATCTTTTAACCTAATTCACAAGGGAAGTGGAAGGACTTAACTGCTGTTTTAGAGACGCAAGTTAAAGAAAGCATCCCTAACCTGAAAGAACCCTAAATTCCACCAGAATCTCACTTTATATGAAAAAGATTTCATAGGTGTCGGTAATTCTGCCATTAGACATACCCAGAACCTTTCAGGCTTTGAAAATTAAGCTCTTCTTTTCCCATGACATAACTTTTCCCCACTGTGACTGTTCCTGCCTGTATTACTCCAAAGCAGATTGCGTTCCCTACAAAAAAGAACTCTTCCCTTCCATTCAGACCCTCGACACAGATGTGACAGGCATGCTTTCAGATGCCTCCTTTGTCTGTTTGGACTTGAGAAGTTGTACTGAGTCAAATGAAAGGTCTACCTCGTCCAGCATTTCATCTCCATCAGCTACCAAAAGAAATCTAACATGGCATCCCTAAAAACTGGACTATAATTACATAATGGTGCTATACTTTCTGTGGAAGCATTCACAATTTCTATTCTCTATTTTTATTTTTGTTTTAATTCTGTTTCAGTTAGGAGTCAGACCCTGACTTCCATAGCCATCTCAGTGCATAGACACTTGTCTTTAAACTTGCTGTTTTCTGTATGTGTGTCTCCCTCCTTCCCCCAGACATTCACTTGTGTGAGGAGGCACAGAGCAAGAGACATCCTTGGGAAACTGGATTATTTCTTCTCTTGGGCAGTCTCCTACAAAATAGGAGACTTCTGCTTAGGTAGAGTAGAGGTTTGAACTTCTGTTTCGTTACCTCTCTCTGGGATGGAGGTGAGAGACGCTTAATTTTAATCTGTTTACCCTAAGTGCCTTTTTCCCTTATTCTGAGGAATCAGACATGACTCAGGCAACTGACTTCAGAACAGGGTTTACGATTTCCAAACGGAGAGCAGTGCTCTCAGTGCAGGGTTTGCTACCTAATTCTCTTTCAGGGAATGGGTTTAGGTCTAACACCTGTGCAGCCATCTGCTTTTTTGGTGGCTTCTCTTTTAAGAATTCCTAATATCTACCAGTACAGTGCATTGTACAGGGAGTCAGCACACACATAGATTTATATTTTAATTCCAGAAAGTGACAAATCACCTGGAAGTTTGGTGTTATGGTGTTGAATAAGTCAACGTCATTATGAACCAGGCTTCAATTCTTTTTTATAAAGAGATGCAAATGAAATCTGCTGTGGCCTGATACTAGTCATGGTCTGATACCAGACTGAAGATGTACTAGATGTACCTAGATAACTAGCATGTGATTTATTTAAGTATGTGAGAGCCTCCCCATGACATTCATTTAGAGACCATGGAGAAAAATAAGCATCTCTGCAACATAATTCATCTCTTTCTAAAGCTATTTCTAAAACAGTGAACAGGCCTTGTGCTCAAGACTTGCCTGATTTTTCCTACTAAAGCTACAGCAAGCTGTGGTAACTAGCCCAGATGGAGATGCCTATACTGTAAAGTGACTAAAGTTTGGTGCGGTGAATCCTTCCCCTCATGCTTGCTGTCAGAATATGAAATGTTAAATGTGACATTGCAGTGTGAAATGTCATTGGCACAAGAAAAAGGAAAGGGGAAGAAATTTATCAGTTCTTTCAAAAACAGTATGATTGAAACAAGACCATGTTTTAATGTGTGATTATTATAGCAAAGCAAGGATTTCAATTTGATTGCCAGATGGGAATATTTTTTCAAGTTTCATTTCTTCCAGTTTTTCATTTCTTAGTTGCCTTTGACGACATGAATTGTAAGACTTGTGTATTACACTGCCATATCAAGGAAAGTAGAGTCTAGAGCTGACACCTGTTTCCTTACAGTGCTACCAACACTTACTATCAGTGATCAAATACGGTCTTATCACTAGCTGTCACTAACAGGTTCACTTCTCAGTGTTCTCTCCGTGTCCTCATTTTGGTCCTCATGGGTGACCATTAAAAGTAGAGTGAGTTCAACCATTTGTTCCTCCTTGCTAATTTCTCTAAAAGCTGTTCAAAGCCCTGGATGACTTGCTGTCTATGCTACTTAAGAGTTATTAGTTCATTCCTTGACTCCATTTTGAAGCACTCCAGCTAGATCTCTCTAACATAAATTTGCTGCGAAGAGGGCTGCCCCTCAGCAGTGTGAAAATGAGCCAGTCTGTAACATCTTTCCTCAAGGACAGGGGTGGTTCCTTTGGCCATCTTCTTTTCAGCAGACAGGTGTAGCTGAAGCTTAAGTCTATGTCTAGACATCAGCAATTAGCACAATCGACTGATTGTTGCTGATACATCATTTTAACCAATTGTATCGCTCTTTCTGGAGTAACTGTTAAATGGGAAGAAGTACCTGGCGTATATTAATGAATTGCACTGCACAGCGTGAAATACTATAAATTGTTCCTGTACTTTAGATTTCTCTCATTGCCTTCGGAATAACTGCAACGCAAGTGTTACTGTCTTTTTAGTTCCTTTGGAAGGCCTAAGAAGTCAAGGCCAATTTGATGAGATGAGAACGAGTTACATTAGAGAACTGGTGAAGGCAATCGGTTTGCGCCAGAAAGGTGTTGTGGCAAACTCACAACGTTTCTATCAACTTACAAAACTGATGGATTCCATGCATGATGTAAGTTTAATTGTTAATGTGTTTTACTTTTTATATAAGAAGGAACTAGTATTTCTTAAAGCAATTTATGGAAAGTGGGTAGTCAATATTTCTATAAAACAAAAGAAAAAGACCCTACATTTTTCCCTTAGTGTGTATATTTGTGTGAATAGATGGCTATATATTCAGCATCAATATATATTGTACATATATTATATGGTATACAAGATTTAAGTGTTTGAGAAACATGCTTTTGAATGCTACTATTCTTTTCATTATTTCTCTAACATAACTACTACAGTTATGGGTTTTGGTAGGGAGCAGTGTGTGTGTGTGTGTGTGTGTATACATCTTCATGAAAATAAATAATGCAAAGAACAGGCAATTCAAGTTCCAAAGTCAGGCTACTAAGAATTAGAGAAAGACAACCGAGATTGGTTTTGCAACCTTAATTCAAGTACTTTTATGTGTATATTCTATGCCATTTTTTCAGTCTATGTCTATATTTTGAACCTGAATAATCTTTGAGAACTCTAATGGTCATACCATAGAGATTCATAAGTGTCTTAAAAGACGCAGCTGAATCCTTTCCACATCTCTGAGAACCCAGCGTGTATCCTATGGGCTTAACATCCATTAAAATGATGATTAAAATGAGGAATAACATTTCATGCCCACATGAATATTGTTCTATAATGGCTGGTGTATATTACACTATAACATAAAGTATCTCTGCAAGAGAGGCAAAAAGCAAAGGAACAGGGCCATATCTGACGGTTTTAGCAAGCGCTGGGGAAGTGGTGCTAAGATAGTTTAGGAAGAGTGCTTGTGAGTTCAGTGCTGGTTGTGAGGAGCTCGCAGGGAGTCGGGGAGGGATGGGGTCATTGTAGGTTTGTATTCTGCACTCAGCAAATCCATATTTTATTTTAATTGTTCATTAATCAATTCATTTACTCATCTAAAACCTTTCATTGTCACTAATTCCCCCTTCTGATGGGGGAAAAATAACCCCTCTGAGGATCCCATTTATGGGAGTTAAGAGATAATATTGATTATTATGTGGTTCACCAGGTGGTCTGGAGTCTTTTGATCCACTGCACAAACCTCTCCATCAGCTTCTGCTATCCACAGGACTCTCATTCACCATTTAGCTATTACATCATCTCAGATACCAGCAAAAGGAGAATGAGACTAGTACAAAAGCAGCCTTACAGGTGAAGGCAGACGACACAAAATTCTGAAGAGAGGATATGGAGCTTAACTTTTCAGTATTTACTGGTAGTCAGACTGCAGTTGTCACTGCGGACTGTCAGTGATAAACCCTTCCCTGGAGTTCTGTCAGTCACCTTTTACTTGCAAAACAAAGTCCTGGCCAGTGTACTACTCATGGTAGCCCTGGGCTCATGGAACCTGTTTGGATCAGTCTTGCTTGGGATAAAAGGTCTTCCTGCCTTACCTGTAGTAATCATTTGCAATCTGAGTGTCACAGCATCCAGAGGAAAACTCTCTTGAGTGCTGGGCTGTAGAGTCAGTCTCTTAATTTCAGTAAAGTAAAATAGCCTTAGTGGAAATGAGTGACTGAGGCTTGCTGCAAAGCCCCCAGCGAAGTGATGGGTGGTGTTTGGTCTGTGGAGTATCTTTCTTCAAGGCCCTATTTCAGCTCAGGCTGGTAAAGTGATGGGAAATACAAGGAAAAGCTGATCACACTGGAGAGACTGTGTGTTGTTAAAGCCTACAGCAGCAGAAATAGGATGATATTTGATAACATAAAGGTCACAAGTCTTAAAGAAAAGCTTCTATGAAATTGGAACTTCTCAGAGAAGATAAGAGGTAAAATAGTCACATATATTAAGCGGTGGCTTTCAAGGGACAAGGGCCTATGGAGTTTAATGTTTGCAGCATACCTAGGTATGATCATAATCAGAACCTTGGAGAAACTCAAAAGGCAATAGTAAATGCTCTCCCTCAGAGCAGTGTTTGAACAGCATATAGTAAACAAGGCATGGAGACAATGTGTTGAACATGAAGATAAAATGAAAGATTGTGTACTTGTTTAGTAATTGCCATTGTTCATGGTGCCTGCCGTGAGTGAGGATGATAACACTTCATAATACTAGTGTGGCACTTTTTTATATAACATACCATTTAGCTATATTTATGACATTTTGCCATGGGAGGATATTTTAATAGGGAATGACAAATACCCATATTACTGACTCAGGGCGTGACAGAGGAAGGTACACAATGATGACAGCTGATGGATGTATGAGATAAGTGATTGACAGCATGTTTATCTGGCTGCATTACTGTTAGCCTGATTTATCATGTTTGTATTTTATTAAATCCAGCTAGTGAAACAGCTCCATCTCTTCTGTCTGAACACATTTCTCCAGTCCCGTGTACTGAGTGTTGAATTCCCCGAGATGATGTCAGAGGTGATTGCTGCCCAGCTACCCAAGATTCTGGCAGGGATGGTGAAACCTCTTCTCTTTCACAAAAAGTGAAAGTCTTTTCTCTTATCATAGAGATGATTTCTGGGTTATTTTTTCGTTTGTTTATTTTGGTCAAGATTTTGCAATGTTGGGACTTCAGTATATTTGTCATACTTACCCTGCCTACTGCTTTATACTTGTAACATACACAAGCCATTTAAGCTTGATGTACATATTGTGAGTTCCCGATTCCTTAACTGCAAAAATCACAACAGTCATAAGAAATGTTTTGTAAACTTGGCTAGGTTGCTTTTTTAGATATGCATAAGAATGACAATGAATAGAGTTTTCAGATTTCTAAGAACAGTTATCTTATACATTTTTCTTACATATTACACACGCTCAAATTTCTGATATGACATGGTGTAAACTTTTTACTTTAGTACATTGTGTGCATGGATACATATGGGCATGTGCGTAATACAAGATTTTGGAGGAATTGAAATAAATATTTCCCACATTTTCTCACGGATATTTCACTCTTTATTAACTAATCTGCCTCACAGAAATATCCTTTCAAAGTCAGCTGTCCAGGATTAAGCAGATGTCACTGCACTACCTTCATGGGTAACTGAAGTGCTAGCCACCAAATAAACATTCATATTCTTGTCTGTGCTCGTGCTGCTCGCCTTCAAAAATTAGAAAGCTTAGGAAAATTTCAGCATATATTACACCAGAAGAAATGTGTATGCAAACCTACTTGGTTTTGGTTTGTGTTATTTTCCTTAAAAGTTCAGCACTTACTAAAGGTAAATCACTTAGCTATAATCTTAAATACATCAGCTGTAGATTTCTGTATTTCAGAAGCTTTAAATAGAGATGTTTTCACTGACTACAACCCTTAATCTTGATGTTTTGAATTCCAATGCTGAATACTCAAACAGCCATTGACATCAAATTATAGCGAGATTAGATGCAGAAAGAAATGGAAAATATGACTACAAACATTTTGATACACATCAGACCCAGTTCAGTACTATTTAGTGGAGCTACGTATTTTATATTTTAAAGGCATGCCATTATAACTGGGGTAATTGCAAAAGAGGAAATGGACTAAATTAGCTTTATAGATTGAAGAAGAATGTCATGTTTTACCATGGAAATGAAATATTTGACTGAAAAATTATAGCGTGGTGGTGTTTGTTCCTTTGATACGGATTTGAAGCAATTCATGCATTTAAGGCAGTAAGTTGTTGATCTATTCAAACAGCAGAGAATCGGATAACGCCCAAGAAGAATTTATGAGTCTGTTAAAATACAACAAATTTTGCCAGTCACTAAAAATGATACTAAAAATCTCTATAATGTAGGAAATGGTGAGTCTTACTTGGGGACTTGCTGGCCACACGCTTTTGCTCTTCCCCGTTACAAGTTGCATGCACCCATCATGCGACAGCGTACCATTGATGGTGTGCAAGTTTGTATCCGTGTCACATGAACAAGGACTCACTGTACAGAAGTTCAGTATCCCCAATTAAATCAGGGTGCCCCTCATTAAAAGTATAAATGATGTCACTCGTTCATAAAAATTACATCCCAATTCTTGAAAAGGATGCGGACAACTAGCAACTAAAGGTAGACCTAAAGGTATCCTTATTATTGACAATTTCCTAAAGCCAATCAAGAAGAAGCTACATTACGACTGGGGGAAAAAAAAAAACGTTTTTACCATTCCCACGGAGTAGTACAAAGCCCACTAGAGTTGGTGCAAAGATGCAGCCCTGGGTGAAATGGTATAAGCAGACCTGTGTGTTATTTGACAGGGTTCGTCATTTCAAACTGCCCAGAGACAAGCAAGTCCTTTCATATCCAATACAGTCTGACTTTGAACTGTGATCCTTAATGCAAGTATGTTTTAATAAATAACACAAAATTCTTTATTTCTACATACTGAAGTTTTGTTTTCTTTATTTTTTTTTTTTTTTGTGTTTGCATTCAGTAATTTTGGAGCTTAGTAAAATAAGTCCATTTCAACCATTCCACTTTTGCATAACAACATTTTCATGCATTGTTTGGGACTTAAAGCATTGCCACGTGATTTACCACTGGATAAACAAACTGTCTGTGTTACTGTTTAGGTTAAACTCTTAACAGAAACGTCTCACACTAAAAATTATTCCTTGATACCCTAATTCTGAAATTAGAAAACAGAGCAGGCGGTGTGCTTGCCTTAGGAATGCCCCAGATCAGCCTACATCTGCCTTTTACTCAATCCCTAAAACTTGTTCCAAGTGGCTGCCATGTCACCGTGTCCCATAAATATGGCAGATTAGTCTGAAACGCTCTATTTTTGTCTCAGAGGCACAATGAAAAATGAAGAATAGCTGCCTTTTGGGAATAGATAACAAAGGTTAAAAACATTTTCAAATTGTATTTCTTAAAGATGTGTAACTCTCAGAAAAAATTCCCAGAACTTCACGGTCATGATAAATGCCCTACACACGGCAGAACAAGTTTGGCTGAATGTGGCTGCTAGATGAATTCAGAAGGCCCGTATTCATTACCTGAATGTGCAAAGTTAGAAAAAAAGGTTTTAGTCTGAGAACTTCCAGCTTTGAGCCCAGTTTATAAAATTGCCTTTAGTCTCCATTTTGATACCATCATTTGCTCCAGATTACACAGACACCGTGAACCGTGATCAGAACACACGATTGGTTCCTTCCCTATTGAAATCTCACGTACTGTGTTTTTTCAACCCCACGGCAAGCTCCAGAGACCCATCGGCAAATGAGTTTTTTCTTTGAGGTTTTAGAGTTGAGCTTTTTAGTTGTCTGTATTTCTCTGCATTAATATTTGTTTAAAGATTAAGGTATTTTTTTGACTTGAGCTTTACAAATAGGCCTAAATAAAAAAGCTTGTAGTGCCTCAGATGTACTGAACAAGGCATAGCAATGCTGGATGTTGCATTTTGCATACCAGAAATAAGAGGTTTTGGCAGATTGACTTATCTGTTTTCTGACATTTTCGATGTGCCTGATTACATTTTAAAGGTATGAGACCTGGTGTACTAATTAGAAAGCTTGCCATCTTCTGCAGATTGCAGACATAACTTTTTGTCTGAGCTATCACTAAACGTTCTTCCTCTTAGCTAAATAACGCAAGCTATGCCTGAAGCTCAGCCTCTCCTGTTCTGTACAGTTTAGGCGTTTTTGAGCCAAGGCCTTTAGCATTGCCTTCTGCTGGTACTTGAAGCAAACAAATCCAACAAGTGAACCGGTTCATTTGAGCTCTACTGTTGATGCAGCTTTGTAGAGGCATCACGTTTATCGTTTTTAAAGACTGTTTTGAAGGTTGAAGAGCCTGGCTGTGGCGGCCCGGCTGGTTTGGAGAGCTGTGAGAATGCAGTGCAGAGAAGAGGCGACCTCCAGCCCCGGCAAGCTGTCCTGCTCTTTCATACCAAGTTGCTTCACAGTTGTACCGGCTGTGTTCGAAGAAATACAAAAGCTCAAACAGCTTGTGTTTTCAAAGATCTTAGCTGGATCAGCAGTTTTGACCAGCCTCTAGAGAAAGGGGAATGTGGCTTTGTTAACACCTAGTCCGTGATGGAGGGAAGTGTAGTCTGAGAAACTTTCAATCGATTCCATGGCACTTTGGAATGGTCTAGTCGTATGTGTGCATAATAAACTGAAGCTTAGGTATTTTTGAACTCCAGCTGTTCCTTCAGCTGCACTGCAGTTTTGTTTTCTTTTGTTATAGCTACAGTAGAGAAGCTGAGAGTTCAGGTTTTTTCTGACTAGTCAATGCTTCATTAGTACTTTTTTTCTTTTAAAAGTACAGCAATACGTCTCTCTCAATTAACTTTATTGGGAGGGTCAGCTGCTTTCCCATGTTCCTATCTAAAACCAAATGTTTATCTCAGTTATCACTGACATATCAGTAGCATGAGCAGTAACACCTGTAGGGATCCTTCCTCCCCATACTCTCCTACCTGCACCAGCTTAAGGTTCGTTTATCCCCAGAGCGGGAGGGGATGGGGCTGCACTCCACCCCTGCAGTGGTGCAACTCCAAGTGCACGTGTCTTGCCTGACGCGCCGTTTGTGGCACGCTGACCTTTCTTTCCTTCCGATAAGTCAGCTTGCAGCCACCGAGCCAATAGCCAGAGCCCTCCCAACTTTCCATGGCTCAGAAGCCCATGTGCATACTGCCAGGCTCGACTGTCAGCATTGCTGGATTTATTGGGTTGTACTGCTTTGTGTCATGATGACCTAACTTGAACAGAGGGTTTGTTTTTAATTTTGTTCTCTTTTCCCCCTTGGAAGATGAAAAGGAAAAAAAAGTAATATTTTAGGTTTTTAAATCTTAAAATTTATGAGGGTTTTTTTTTCAATGAATGCTATTAATTTATTAGATTGATGTTATTGGCATGCAGGATGGTACTGTAGCTTTTCAGATGCTTGTTCAGAAACATGCAGTAAGAGAGTTCTAAGTTAGTTAATTAATTTAAAAGCTGTCTGTTTACCTTAAAGAGAAAAAATCCTCAGAAAATAATCCTTCAGTGCTGTTGGAACGAATGCAGCAGTTGCATAACTTCAAGTCCATGAGCGGTGCTGCTCCCTTGATGGATTTTTTTTTCTCAACATTCAGGCATTTTTTTCCTGGGTTGGGCCCAGAGTGCTCTGTACAAGGTATTTACAGAATATAAAGGATATCAAGGAGTGGTGAGCTTTCATTTAATTCTATTTTATCAATTAAAATTGGCAACATTTCCGTTTCTTGCCAGCGTGAGGTGCACTCATTGTAAAAATACCATCACAAGTCATAGATCATGTTTTTCTGACCGCAACACCTAAATTACCCGTTCACCTCTACACGTACAATAGTGCCACCAATTTAGCTTTCAGGCGTATCAGTGAGGAAGTTCTCACAGTGTCACTTAAATAGTCTCACTCTATTGCATTTTCCCACAGCTCAATTTAAATACCCACCCAGCCAGTTTAGTACTGCAATCTCTTTTCTCTGTGTTGAGGAAAAAGAAATCTATAATGTCCAGGGATCCAGAGCTCTGCGTCAGTGAACTCCACAGCTGCGTGCCTTCAGACAAGGGCCTAGGCTGGATGAAAAGTATCCAGTGGGCATATTAAATATCTTTGCCATCAAGCCAGAAGTAACTGGGCGGACCAGTAACAGACCTTAGTGTTATACAGGTGAGGCTTTTATGAACATTGCCCTGAGTTGCTAATTCCATCTCAGCCGTACAGTTTTCACATGTGCCTATTCTTCATATTCTAGATAAACCAGAGAAAAGCGTTAACTCTTCATACCCTGTATTGTTGGTTTATGTCCAGTCTGAGACTCTGATCTGCAGTACCTCTAGTTGAGAACTATGTTCTCGTCGTAGCGCTGTTCAGAAACCTGATTTATTCCAACAGGTCTGTTGCGGCTATATGGAGCGTGAATAAGGAAAGCACCAACCAGACACATACGTGGCAGGGGGCATTCAGAAAGATGTGTAAATGCTTTTCCTTAGAGTACTTGAAAAGAGAAACACCCAGAGATCTGCAATCACTGTGCCGTTTTAATAGCAGATATCTTTTCAGAGGAGTATACAATTAAATTATATAGTGCCTGAATAAGGCTGATTGTATACTAAAATTTAGTAGGCTCTCTAATTTGTTTCCAAAAAAAAAGGAAGGTCCCAGGAAGGGTGTCTTGTATAATCTTTGAAAACTCTAAACTTTATAAATTCCCCAAACTGGACACATGTAATTAAAAGGCAGCAGACTGCAGCTATTACCAAACCTACCTAAAAGTTTCACACAGAACTTTTGTGACAGCTAAGGAACACCGAGCACGCACAGCTGACATACTTAGTTTAAGATTACACATATGCAGGCACACACACGGAAACACAGGCAGCTGCTGTTGCACTAACACCCCTGCGTCCAACTTGAGCCAGCCATCGTGTGTGTGAGGACAGCGTAGTGTATGTCCTTTGAGTAAACACATTTATAAAAATATCATAATTCATGTCATGCATCATCATGAATCAAAGGCACTCTCAGAGGAATGTGTTTTCACCTGTAGCTCAGAAAAAGGATTGTGACTTAAACGTTCAGTGACGGGACTGAACCATCAGCCTCGTGGGTGGCAGTCTGTTACAAGTAGGAACCTTCTTTTTGTTGTGCTTTTGTTGTACTTGGAGCTGTTGTATCTGAAACGTGGTTATTCCCCTTTCAAACCAGTGATGAAGACTTCAGTAGAGCAATTAATATGTTCCCAATCATTTTCCTAGATCCCAGCAACACTTGTAACAGTCAAGTGTGGATCTTGCCATTCCGCATCAGCATCTTCCGCGGCCACAGCACAACACGCTTGCTAGAACTGGCACACTATTAAACGGAAGAAATGTGAGAGCAGAATCTGCCAAGTTTCATGTTACTTGAAATGCCCGAGGAGTGGGGGTGTGGTGGCCGTGGGTTGGGGCCTGTTGTGCTGGCCTTACGCGCAGCGGATAAGATCATCTTTTGGGACTGTCCTCACCGTGCATGAGGGGTTGGCCAGCCGAGGGTGACGAGGCTGCTCACTTAAAAACTTAACTGGACGTTATGTATCCCAGAGCTCAGCCTGCAATATAATCATATTGTGCACTGGCCAATTCACTTCTCACACCAATTTTACCCAAACGTGTCGGCATTGGGGTTGCTGTTGTATGCAGTTTATAGTGATGGCTACAGCCAGCTCGCATTTTACTGGGAGACAGAAACCGCTGTCCTTTCACAAGCTTCATAATACAGGTCGTGTGTCTATTTGTCTGCTCACAAAGCAAGGGTCTATACATCTGGCATTAAAAAACCACCAACGAACCTCTGACATTTTGAAAATATTACTTCAGGAAGATTTTCACTTAAAGTGTCTTTCAAGTCTTCCCTGAAGGCAGCCATTAATTTTAAGAAAAACTAGATGATAGAGAAAAGCATAACCTAAGGGTTAAAAACCTGGCTGGGGACTCCTGCAGTACACGATCTCTTGCAGTTTCTGAATTCCACACAAACTTTACATCCCAGTTCCCATATTTGTAAGATGTTTACTCTCCCCTCCCTCCCCTGCCCTCAACACACTTCTTTCCCAAGGATTACTTGGCTGTGTAACGCAGGAGCGCTTTGTAATCCTCGATGGAAAATTCAGTAGAAAGCCAAATAATCCTTAACTGTGAGACATATTTGGACTGATGTTAGTATTTCTCTGTATTTAACATTCAAGATCATGATGGACATAGTTAACGGTTTATTACTATTGTTTTTATTTTTTTTAAAAGAGACTTGTATAAGATTTCTGTATTTTCTGGTGAAGAGGAACTTGCATCTATATATTTGTACATCTGAAATAATAGCTTTCAAGTATTTTTGTAAAGGTGTTGTCTAGCTACATTGTCTCATGTCCAATAAATTGGAGCTACGCTTACTTTGTAGTACTATGAGAAGTGTTTTGAGTCTTCAGTTACCACGAGATGGGAGGTACAGCTCCAGAAGAGCACCGTGCTGTAACTGGACGTGGCTCTGCAGTCGCCAGTAGCAGGCTGGTGGAGCCACTCGTGCTTGCAGCCCTACGGAGCCGCAGCCGGGAGGCTAATTTCACTTTGATTACTTCGGCAGCTCCAGGTTAGAGACACCACACACTGCTTATTTACTGAACTGGAACCTACGTGGGGAGGGGAGCTGTAGTTTCCATTTTGTTTTCAATTCAAACTCTACAAAGCTCAAAGAATGGGAGACAACCGTCTCTTTTTTTTAAAAAAAAAACACTTATGTGGGAGGTACTGTCAAACGGCTAGTGTATAAAAACAGAAAAATAAGTTACATTCCCAATCTTCCGGCATAAATACACACACAGGAAAAAAGTTTATTAAAAAGCATGAGCTGCACTGCAGTAGGTGGATGCACAGCAGCACTAGCTACAGGTGCTGATGTGGGAGCAGAGGCCATGGCACTCTGCTGCCGCTCTGATTGGGGAAAAAACCTGCGTACAGCTATGGCTAGCACAGCAACCTACGCATTGGGTAAGGATTTATTGATATGTATTTTATAGCCAGGTTTTGAGAGTAAATTGTCCCTAGGCTTTGCAGAGGCTGTCCATGAGGTCACTACAGTGTCTGTACCAAGAAGGGGAGTTCTCCGCTGCCAGGGCTGACTCCCGAGGTGTAAGGCGCAGCGCGCTGCAGGATGCTATCCGCCTTGCAATCGCCAGTCATGGGGGAGAAGGCTCTTCCCCGTTGCGGGTGCACAGAGCAGTTGTTGACTTGTTCTGGTGCAACCTTCTCTTGGCAGCGCCGAGGCAACATGACCTCTGGCTTTTGATGAACTGACTCCTGCTCTCAGGTGATCCTTTCCTCATCCATAACACATGCTGCTTCCCACCCTGCTGCCTTCTGACGCGGCGTGCAGCGGGCAAGGAGCGGGACTTGCACCCTGATGAGGGGCAGAACGGTTGGGTGCCATGATGTGGTCTCCTTCCATGCTCTCTCCCCTCTCGTTTAAGGGAGCACTGGTAATTCAGGTCTGGACCGGTGGTTTGGATGCCATCCCTTGCCAAGGATGCACTCTAATGTTAATCAATGTGCTCTCAGAGAAGCATTAACTGTGCCAACAATGATGATACTTTTTCCATATTATTTCCACAGAATACAGTACATCTTGAAAGTGATGTTTCGGTTTCATTTCTGAGTGGCTTGTTCTTGTAAATTGATCTCTTAGACATTACCAGTACTCCATGTGCACAGCGTGAACAGTTGACAGGGCTGGGATTTAACCACATCATAGATGATTTTTTCCAAATTAATTTAGTTTTAAAACATTCCATGCAGTATTAAACAACAGTGGCAGGCATATGGTCAATGCAAAAATATACATGGATTTCTTTGAAGCGGAAGCTCTGTTACCAGCTAGCGCACAGAAGAAAATAAGCAGCTTTCGAGACACTGAAGAACTACAAGGTGTCAAAGTTCTAAGACTCTGCTCCTACTTAAATACGCATTCGGTTGAGGACACCTGCCCTGATACCTTTATTTAGTCCCCAGTTATTTATTTATGCAAGGTGTTCCTCTGAATTTAGTGGAATGACTTCCTTTATATATGCTACGCCCAAATTCAGTCTGAATGCATATGTCTGTTGCTCAAAAATGGTTTGAGGTTTGTGTTTTTAAGAGACATGGTAATGGAAGAGTATAAAAAATAAAATGTTGCTCATTATTTGAAACGAGATGTTTAAGCCCTTTGGGGTAGAAGCCTTTGCTTTAACCTTTAGCTAATAACAGCCTGCCTAAAAGATGTTTTTTCATTGTAACGTCCCAGACTCCGTAATGATACAGCTGCTACAGAGACTGACCCATCTCTGCACAGTGTGGGTGAACTTCCCCTTAAAAAGACTAATACGTTCATGCAATAACCATCTACTGCTGACAGGGAAGATAGCCCTGCTATTTTGTGTTATGTACGTGAGTGACAGAAATAAGCCGTGCCAGAGATCCTGCCATGCAGTAATTCAGATGAAACCACCATTTCCTTTCGTATGTGTCAATAACGAAGATGCTGCGGTGGTGGCAAAGGCACCAAACCGAGCCAAGGCTGAGGCGGCGCTACGAGGAGGTGCGCTGTCCTACATCACCAGCTGTGCTGTGCTGGGTTTTGTGTTACCACTGTTTTACGCCAATGTGCTGCATCCTGCAGGGGACGGCTGACCCGAACGAGTGCCTCAGAAATTGTGAAAAGCGAAGACCTGTGTTTGTTCCTGCTGCACTGAGATGATCTGTCTATGAGAGATGCACACAAATGACATTGTGATAAAGAAACACCCTTTCTTGATTTTCCCTCTGGATAAAAACTATTCAGCAAAGCTAATTGCATTGGCTAAAAACCCACAACATTCACCTGAGTTTCTCATGCTGATGCACTTACAGATATCTGGACATGGGGCTTTCCAGTTCATTTAGTCAGGAAATGTTTCACGGGATCATTTAAACAAAGATGAGAAAAAATTATTAAGGAAAGGCTTCAGAGGTGCCAGAACCTGAACCTCTTTGTACAACTTGTTTCTGTGTTGCTGTGAAGGTAAAATTAATTGTGCCTGTTTGTTTTGCATCGTCTGAACTACAGGGGGACGGGGGGGGAGCAGAGAAGGACTCGTTCCAAAACAAAACGGTGTTACAAACCATGGCTGGAAGCTGGATGAAACACTCATATGGCAGTCATTGTAGATTTATTTCTCAAGGAAGGGTCTGGGGAGATACCTTACGCAGAGCCTGTGACAGAGGAGGCAGCACACTGTGCAGAATGACCATTTTTCCCAACCAAGGCAGGCAGAATTTGTCATAATTACAGAAAAGAAACAGAAAGCCCAGATGCAGGGTTTAGGTGTTTTTTCTTTTTTTGGTGGATTTTCCCTGTGGACAAGCATCCTGCTTGGTTTGTGCTAATTCAGGACTCACAATCATCACTGCTTTCACAGTCTCTGTTTCCAGCACTTGGTGCTCAGCTTCCCAGCTCAGGCACACTGAAACCCTAATCTTTGTTATCTTCTTGTGAGGTCCTTGCAAACAGCATTTGTTTCATTCTAGGAACCAGTTGTATTCTGTACACCAGTTAATTTATTTGGAGGAACACCGTATAGATTGATCAAGCTCAGGTTTCTTATCTTTCTTCCGCCTGGGTTTGTGAATTGCCCTCCAAAAGGTTTCTCATGGGGCTTCCCACCGTGCAGCTATCTCACCGGCTTGTGGAGAATGCCCATGTTTTCTAGCAATGCTGTGAGCGTATGGTTACATCTGGACTATAGGAGCTTGGTTGGAGCCCGTGTCTCCTGCTCCGAGCTATGCTGTGCTGGGACACGCTGCACACCCTCCATCTACCCCCCCGAGCCCACCAGGGCCTGAGCCCACCACCCCTCTTCAGCCCCCAGGCTGCTGGTGGGGACGGAGCTCGTGGCCACGATAGTGCGAAGCATACCGTTTCAAATCTTATTTTGAAAATACCCACAGCCCAGGTAACCCACGTTTCCCTCTGAATGTGTTTTTTTGTAAGAAGACAAAAACAATGACCATCAACAAAAATAAATCGCTGATGTTTTTCATTCTGATGGGACTCTAATCCCTTCTAAGGGCACCCGAGAGCCATTAACAGTAATTTTAAATGAAATACACCTGTGCTAAGTCTAACTAATCAGCTCCTCAATTATACTGGCAGAAAGATGTATTCCAATTACCAAAGTAGTTTCAAGTGAATTAAGACTCCTTTCAGTACTGGCTGTGGAGGTCACTCAGTGTTCCCATGACTCCCTGCATGTTTACATTAAAAAAGCACACCGTGATCTTTGGCAAAGGCACTTGCTCTAGGCTAGTTCAGCTTTTGAGCTTGTTGCCATAAATACAATACAAAAGCAGCCAACCGTTGCAAAAGAAGCCAGGAATAACTTTCAATATTTTCTTTCTGTATCAGTGATTAATCCAGGTTACACAGGAAAAGCTTTATAAATGGGAAATAAAATTTTAAAAGACAAAAGTGCAAATATCTTACTTACCATATTTAATAAGCATAGCATTTGTGTTAGAAAGGCAGGTAGGTTTTGAAGGAATGAATCATGCCCAGTTCATGAGAAAACGTTCCTGGCTGGCACCTGAACCAACTTTGCAGCCTGCTCAGTCTCCCTGGATCACTGAAATTTCTTTTCCTCACGAGCACAGGGGGCTACGGCCAGCCTGGCTCCGTGGGAGGCATGTCCCACGTGGCTGCAGACCCAGCTTGCATCCTGCTTCCCCTCGGCCAAGCGCTGCAGGGGCTCCGCACCACCGTGGCTCACTCCAGCAACTCTTTTACTCCATAACTATTCCACAGGTTTACTGCTCCGTAGTGCATGTTGTGGGCCTATCAAGCAATGCAGACCAGGAGATCCACTTTTCCAAAGAGACAATAATCATGTGCTGTAAGATACCTTAATGCAACCAGCTCATGAAGTCCCACTTTATCCTTTCTGGTAAGAAACATGGGTAGTGCCTCATCCCCTGGGAGCTGTTTTCAAGTGAGTGTAATAAAGTAACACTGAGTTAGTTTAACAGGAATTTATGTCTTTTTACATTTAAATGCTCACTGAAATGTTAAAATATAGCAAGCCAGACCATTTGTTTCCCAGAAACAGAGAAAAATCTTAGTTATTCCATGATGCTAAATAAAATTGCCCTATAGACACTGGGAAAATGAGTGATGAGATCCATTTTAGGTCTTAGTCTAGACCCCAAACTAGTCTGTGTTCACTCCTGCAGATTAGAGGATATGAAAACCAAGAAGCCTGCATCCCCATGGCAAAGGGCAGAAAGCTCTAATAGAAAAAACAACCATTTTATTTCAGATTTTTAACATAAAACCTGTGATGAGCTATCATTTCTGGTGAACTATCAAAATGCATGTATTCTTCATTTCCCCTTACGCCTACTCACTAGGCAGAGCTGGGCATCTGCGGCAGCTCTTACCACGCATGCCTTCAGGGTCCTCAACGGGAGCAGAGGTGAATCAGGCTGTGAGTGCCAGCCCCAGACTGAGCAGTCACAGTGCTGGCCAATACGGGTATGGGCGCAGGCTGAGAGATCTACTCCCAGACTGCTGGCGACCGGAGAGCTGTGGGGCAGGTCAGGTATCTCCTGGCATCCACGCTCAGCTGTGCGGCTGCCTTCGGATTTACCTTCTTTTCAAAAGTTCCTGTGGTGCTGGGGAGCATTTCAGGGAATGAGCAGTGACAGGGCCAGGCACAGATGTCTCCTCCGGTGACTGCTTAGATCATGATTGTTACACCCGACCTTGGGTGTTGTTCAGTACGCTTTAAGTCACGGCAGAAAGTTACAGCCCAGCCCTAAACCCACTTGTTGCATCCCCTCTCCTTCTCGGGCTTTTCCAGCAGAGCTAATATAGCCTGAAGCGGCTTCGCCAGCCCAGCTGCCTCCCTCGGTCTGTGGCAAGGGGGGGGCCTCTCCTCCTCCCCGGCCCCGTACGGCGTGGGATGCTGGGGCCTCAGCGAGGTGCTGGTCGAGTTCGGTTACCACAGGCTGCAGGTGACTTTGATTCCTAGAAGCAGACTCCTCATCTCTAAAATCTTCGAGTGGGGAGAGCTGTGAAGTGTAAGTTTCACTTTGGAGCAGTTGTTAGAAAGCAACACAGGGAAAGGCTGTTTCTCCACCCGGTCCATGTTTGCCTTCTCCACTTAACTCACTTTTTGTTTAGGGCCACGGTTTTGTTTTCCGTTGTGTCTGATGTCCCGAGCAGCCGCAGGTGCAGCGCCCAGGTGAGAGGCAGACGTGCCCTGGGTGAGGCCGGCAGCTCAGGGAGGCTCAGACAAGCCCGGGGCTTGCAGGCAGGAGCTGGCAGCGGCCCAGGGCAGGCAGCAGCCCAGGCCTGCGGGAGCAGGACCCACCTTCCCTGGGCCTGATGCAGCAGTTCTCTGCACTATCCAAGCCTAATCACACAGTGAACAGGGAACGAGTTTATCAGCTGGCTAATTTCGTCTTCCTTGTTTAAGAAACATAGTTATTTTTAGTTAATATCGTAATAGAGCTCAATTGTTTCGGAAGGATAAAAGCCTCTTGGGTTTTTGGAGTCCCTTCAGGAGAAAGGTGAGGCAGGGTACCTCACAGCTCCCCTTGCCTCAGGCACAGTTGGCACTGGAAAATAACTCTCTCCTAAGGGCTAGGAAAGCTGCAGGTCCCTGAGGTGAAAAGCCTTGGAGAAATGCTAGGAAAGGGATGCAAAGAAACTTGCAGAAACCACTCCACTCACATTACTTCCCTCACAGGCAGCGTTGTTGGAATTGGGTCACCAAAGACCCCTCCCGTGAGCTGCCCACCTGCTAATTTTCAAGGGCAAAGACCTCATCAACAATGTTTTGATCTACCAGGGTTGTGCTTCTTGTTACCTAACGTGCAAAGTTGTCATTCCCCTTTCCTCAAAAGCCACATCTTTGGAGACTTCCACGTGACCAGGACAGCAGGTGACGTACTACTGTCTAGTATTCATACACATGCCTGTTGCTCAACACTGGAACAACGTCCTCTACTTAAGGCATCCTCATGGGTGAAACTTCCACTGAAAAATGCAAGCATGGATGGAAGTAGCACAGAAGTTTTATTACTTGGAAAAAAGGCTGAACCAGAGCCCAGATTTAGAAATAATAAAGAAACCAGTTTGTGTAGAAAGGCTTTTTATTTTGAAAAATGATTTTTCAAGTTTTTGAAATACAGTGTAAAGTACAACATAGAATTATGTCTGCAAGTCATCTTATGCATGTCATGCCTGTTATTTACATGTAGATATATACAGAGTGCAGATAATTATTGAAACCACACTACAAAATAAACAAAGAGTTCAATAAGATAATTTAGTAGGACTTTATTAAATATATATATTGATTGTATATACCTTCCTATTAAAATACCATATAGTATCTAAAGTAACCCCTATAAACTCTAATACCTCCGAAATTGTCATAAATATGATTGAAAATTGAAACTATCCATGTGCCCTGTTCAGCTGCTTTGCCTTTTGCTATAACAGAAACTCTTGTAGTGCTGAGATCACGGTGCTATCTTTAGTCCCAGAACTTTAAGGACAACTTCCAATAAAACACTTGCAGAAAGCTCAGATGCAGAATAGCTTTCAGCTGAGACATCCAAGGGTTGAAGCACCATTCCCTATATTTAAAATAACAAGGATAATCCAATGGCTTATTAAATACTGCCACATACAGGACAAGAAAAACAATGCTATGATCATCAGTGACTGAGTTACAACACTGAATTAGTAGCTGCACCTAATTAAATTAGTACCAAGCACCTAATTAAAACAAAACAAAGTGAACTCCCAAAGCCCATGCAAAATCTTATCCAAAAAGAGAGACCTCCCAACTTGTACTGAAACATCCTGATCAACAGTCTGACTTTTGCATAAGCAGTAACTGGACGGGCCGTGGCAGCAGCAGCAGCTGTTGGGGCTGTGTGGCCATGAAGAACAAGATTGAGCTTTGCCTATAGTTTGATCTCTGGTAACTGAATGATTCATACAGGGCACTCTGCTGAAAGAACGAACAATGCCAAGCTGTATCCTGTGTTACCCCATTAACAGAATATTACATTTATGTTCTGGGGCTTCTGGCTAGCAAACCCTCACTATAAATTGCCAAAGGTCTGTCTTTGACTTCACGAGAGCTTTGCGAGTTTCCATCAGTGCAGAAGATCCACCCCAGTCTGGAGGATGTGCTCCCCTGCTGGGATTTCTCTTCTTGCTGCTCAATACAAAATTGCACAAACTGCTGCCTCAGGAAAAGAAGTACAAAGAACAATATGCTTTTTAGTTTCATTATTTTTTCTGATGCAATCTTATTAAGTAGAAAATAGATGAGTGAAGAAATGTAACAAAAAAAAAAAATCCAATTACTGCCATACAATGCTTTTTTGTTGTTGTTGTAATTATTGCTCTGAACTGCTGAATTTTGCAGCTTTTCCACTCCTAACATGTCTTTCCTAAAGGCACATTACAACTCAATCCAATTACAAGTAGAGACTAGAGATTAGCACCAGAAAATACATAAAAGGAAAATAAGTTACTATCATAGAATAGTGCTGATCAGCAAATCTGTGCATCATCTTTTTCCAGACATAATCAAACAATGAGCTTTATAGATTAGTTAGGGACATAAGTGATAGCTATGGTTTAATTTAAGAGTTTTGTTACATAGAACTCTAAATGCCAAAATATGGCAAGGACGTTTTAATACTGATCTCATAGGAATTACAGCAAAAATATTTTTTCATCTTTATCGTCATTAATAAAAAGTGTGAATATAAAATATTAATATACTTTACATATTTATCATACAATATATCAGTCCTTCACACTATTAATTTGATTCATGTTGTGCTGCAACATGTATCAAAATGTTTAACAAATTAAAAACATGGCTAATTACATAAGTTGTAGGTACAGACATTATTTTCACAAAACAAACAGCAATCACAACGTGTCATCTACCTTGAGTTTTACAGTGATGTTTGGAAAAAAACTGCAACCTTTTAGGAAGGATAATAATAGCTATAATTAAAAAAATCGCGCAACCTTTCCTTGTAGAGTAAATCTGACTTTCATTAAAAAAAAACAGTAAATCAATACTATGAACTAATTTAGTTCAGCTTGCCTAATTTTCTGTTAAGGCACTATCAAGATATTATATGTTCATTTAAATGTTATACGGATTTTTGATCCTTTGCAATTATCAGAAGGAATGTTTGGTCAGGCCTGAGAGTATCATTGCTAGACAAGCTTTGGTGCTGCCCTCTCCCCCATTTCAGCCTTTGAACACCTAGTTACTTAACTTTCCAGTTCATTATACAGCTTCTTGTAGAGATAAACTCCCTCCTGGAAAGTCAGGGAAGAGCTGGGGCATCCACAACCCAGCAGTGAGATTATACAGAAAGTGCTTGTTATGTACCGCAGAAGAGAGGAACAGAAAAAACCAAATATTTCAAAAAATGAGAACACCCCTACTCATCCCACTGAGAGTGAGTGGTTAACTGTAATTAAGAATGGGCATAACCTTTTTCAGACGGAAATGCCATTTTAAAGCTAAGCTACTTTAAAATTATTTATGTGCTCGTCATGGCTGGTTCAGAAGAAGAGCCTGAAAAGGTGCAGAGTCTTATAGAGGAAAATATAGATTTGTTTTGTGAGCAGCAGAACGAATGGGATCCAGTTTCTTATGAAGGTGTCTTCTGCAATTCAGTTTTGTTTCTAATGTGAGATGAACACATGGGAATAGACAGAACACCTCTTCTCCACAGGGACTTCTCCAGCTCTTCCTACAACCTTTCCCTTAGCACTTACAGACTCCACTTACTTAATCTGTGAATGAACTTTGCATTTTTACGACGTTTTTCATGAACTTAGCATCTTTGAGTCCTCTAGCTTGCACTCAGATCAGCAAGTTTCAAAACACGATATTGGACAATACCCAGACATATACACAGGCTGTGAGACTACCTAAGCTTAACTTTTCCCCCCTTCTTTTTACATCAGGCTAAAGCAAATAAAAGCAAGCATTTTCTATTTCACTGTTCCTCAAGAATTTCAAAACAATTAAATTCCTCCTAAGAGGTGTAAGAGGTCATCCTGCAGTTTTTGGATTGTGAAATACAGCAAAAACAGAACCAAAACCATGCTGATCTTTTCAGGGCAATGGCAGTTTCAGGCATAGCTTACACAAAGAAATCTTGGCTTGCCTTAAAAATAAGAAAGGATCAGTTGATGAGAAGAGACCTTCACTTCCTTTCACGTCTGCTCTGGGCAAATTAGATGAGCACACATGTGTCTGCCTTCACTACCTGTGACAATGTCTGGAGCAACCTTTCATCACAATGAGCTGAAAACAGTATGATTTGGGACTTAAACTTTTTAGCATGAAGAAACAACCCAGATCACTCAGTCACTAATTCAAGGGGTTTCTCCTCAACTGCCCATAGTCAGTCTTACCCAGACTCCCCCTCTGAAAAGCAAGACCATTTCTGGGAGTATGCTCTGACAGCCTCTCTCTTCCCCTGATCACCATCTGACACTTTAGTTAGCAAGAAGGAGGATCCTGCAGGCTTTTGCCACCAGCCTGAATTTCAACAGAGTTGCTCTGCAGAAGTCGTGCACTACATACAAGAAGGCTCTGATCTGCTTCTTTATGTTGACAATAACTCTTGTTTTCTAATTTAAACAAGAAAAAGGCTATGGAAAGAAAAAAGAAGCAATTAAAATATTATTTATGTTTTTAGTCCTAGCAGAAGTTCTTCCTTAAACTTTCTGGAAGTAGTGTACAACTTAGAAATCAACAGAAGACATATATTGATTTCTGTTACTGAAGAAAAAAACTAAGCCTTGATCGGTCTATGAATCTAAGCCTAGATAGGTCTATGAAACAGTGAATTCTCTCTGCAGCATTAATGACGAAGAATGGAGCTTAAATACCTTGGTTTTCAATCATGCAGGGTAAGTAGCTGAGCAAGCAGTGCATGTTTTCCCTCAAGGTGTGCAAGAAAGATGCTCAGATTTAGAAAGCTGCTTATGGCTTTGGGTTATTTTGAGTTTGGATTTTTTTTCAGTCCTGTCAGGAGCAATCAATGTGCCTTTACAAAACCTTTAAGGAGTAAAGCTTTTTTATTCTGTGGAAAGGGAGAAATCTTTGTCAAATAGCTTAGCAGAAGTCAGCAGAAATAATACTAAATACTTTTATTGCTACATGGAGCTTTCAGCATTCATAGCTTATAAAATTAGCTACTTCACAGGCCATTTGTCTTATTTGCGATGGACGAAGTTGGAAAAGGACTCAGTTACAATTTATCTCAGATTTCAAAATATACTGCTGTTTTTCACTGCTCACTTCACATTACTACCAGTCATTCCAGATTCAGCACCTCCTGGTTTTCTACAGCTGTAGTTCTGAGATACACTGAGAATATTGTCCTGATGATGGGTATCATAGAAATAAAAGTTGTTAATATTACCTGTACTGATAGAGAAAGGAGGAAATAAATCTAAGAAGTATTTGAATGAAACATTCATTTAACATATCACATTTTGAAATAGCACTTACTGCTCAGGCAGTGTATAAACTGATTTCATTATCAGCTGCATAAATTCTATAACATATTATAATCTCAATGACTAACAGAAGTTAAAACTCCTGATTTACAAAACTCATTTCTTACTTGAAATGATTAGGACAAATTTTAGAATCAAGTTTTCTAAGGGAGAATTCAGATCACAATAGAAACATCACTTACATTATGAAAAAAAATACAATTTTCCATATTAAAAACTATAGATTGCAAGAAATGTCAGAGTGCATTGCCTCTAAATTTCACACTTCTGTGAGCAACATCGTAGGACCTGAAGGTCTGCAGCTAAATGGCAACTTTTTTGATTTTATTGCTCTAGTGTTCCTTACCCATAAAAGAAGAACAGAACAACCTTTTGCAAACAATGGAAGTTATTTAAACAGAGTACCGTCTTCAGTACAGAAACTGTTAACTGTTTCATTACATTCTGTTCCGTTGATAGGGAGCTGTGTAACATGCAGCTGCAGTATCTGAAGGAAATCTACCACTCAGCTAACGGGCTGATCCCATATCTGTGTCAGATAAAAATCATAGTGCTTATTATTTGTTACCATGGATACCATGAAGATATTGCTGTCCACTAAAGATTACTAGAGGAAGACAACGTAATTCTCAGGAACGAGTCCTGTTTTGCCTTCATAAGTCGCTTTTAACCAGCCTGGTTCCACTGATGGATACACTGCAAAAAAACCAAAACAAAAGCCAGACAAACAAAACATATTTACAATAAATTAACACTGTTAAAAGGTCCCATATATGCTTCACTTATTTATTTAGACAGTATTTATTCAGAAACAATTGAAAAATCAGGGCAAAACCTGAGCTGAAAGGGGAATTATGCTCTATTATCTTGTGGATACAGTTCAGTTTTTATATTTTTTTTAATGTAGAAAGAGAATGTAAAACATATCTCACCATTGGAAAATATTGCCCCCTGTGGGAAAGACAGCTCATGACTATGCTCAGCCTTACAGGAATACATGGCTTTTGCTTGTCTGAAAGAAAAAAAATAAAGGCTTGCAATAAATGAGATAACAAGGAAAAATGTATAAAGAAATTAAATTAAAACCTGTGAAGAGTAGGAATAATCAGTTGCACAAATACAGGATGGTAATTACTAGTTACACAGTAGTTCAGAGGAGCAGAATTATAGCAGACAATAACTCCAAGCTTACTGGAATTAACAGGCATATTATTGCGGAAAAGACACCAACATCCTACTTAAAGGTTTAAAGAGGTATATAATTTTTAACTTTTAAAAGGATTATTTCATTCTAGTTGAAGTTGTCATTCAAAGGAGTACTGAACTGAGCATATTGCTTGAAGCAAGTGATTGACTGCCTGGAGATAATTCAAAAGTGATCATTAGAGGTCTAAGAACATGACTTCTGAGAAAATATGGTTGATCAGTCTACAGAAGAATATAATACACAGAAGGTAAAGAGGAGACAAAAAAAGGAGAAATCTGTTCTCCAGGCTGATGGCAAAAAGGACTTAAGTAGATTTAAATTGCAGCAAGGGAGATTTAAATTAGGTGTCTGGGGTAGGTTTCAGCTTCAGCCACCTAAATTTAGATGTCTATAAATAACCTACATACCTAGCTCCACAGACCCTCGAGGCCTGGCTTCTGGTACAGTAGATGCCTACTTGAGAGTGCAACAAATTCAACAAAATACTTACTTAAAAAATACCTGACGTGAAGACACCTACAGGTAGACAGCTAAGTTTGTGTCTCTTAATCTGTAGCTGGAAAGCCCCACTATTGGTTAGAACAGTGAAGCACTGGACCTGCCAAGAACTAGAGAATCCCTGAACTGAAGAATTCCCATTACTAGAAGTTCATTTAAAAAAAACATAATTTGTTTTTAAACTACCAGATATCTGTAAAAGAACTAGTTAGATATATAATTATTCTACCCCAGAGAAGGAGGACAGTTTAGGTCACCTCTTGATATGGCTTCTAGCACTATGATTCTGCAAAATACAAAATGAAGGACTGAAGATGAAGATGGAAATTGGGAGTTCTTTCCAGATTCCTGTGCTTTACCCAATACCTTTCCTTTAATTTATATATTCAAAGCAATTTTTATTTGATCCATCCGTTTTTCTGTGTTTCTTTAAACTTATTGGAAACCCACATTATACCAAATGAAGATGAACTTTTTGATTATTTCACCTTTGTATGATGTGATGGGGTTTTACTGATTCAGCTTTCCTTCCAGCCAGGATTTATCTCAATGACCCAGTATGTGACTTGTGGTGAAATTTAAAATTTCTAGCATACTTTTTGAGAGGGTGTATATGCAAGTGACATGTAATCTGTTTTGTCTTTTCTCCCCAAAGTCATAAATTAGATTAGTAATAGTCCCACATCCTAAGCATTAGCATAAGAAGTATATTTTATCACTTCACCTTTGGAGTTCCACAGCCCTCTGGTGAGGTTAAGCAGGGACAGACTTCCTAAAGGGAGCAGAGAGCATCCCTCTACTCTGGCCTCATACTACTAGCACACCATCATCCACCTGAATCTCTACAAGGGTACGAGTGGATGGACATATTCCCAAGTTTGTATATGGGAGCTTTCCAGAAATGATTGCTCCCTCTGAAGAAAAACATCTGAAGCTGATTTATGACTAGACCAAGCCATGTATTTTGCCTTCAACTTACGCGAACAACTGACTCATCAAGGCCTAGATTTTCAGAGGAGGTAAAGAATTTTGAGTCGATATCCAAGCGCACCCTATTTTCAGGATGTTGAAAATATTTCTAACCCTCAGTACTGTCATTCTGGATACATGCCCACTGCTAACTAGAACAACATGAGCACTGGACCCGTTTGTCTACTTTGCTTAAATACTGCTTGCTTTCTGGCTGGTGTAGACTGCTTTGTTCAGCTTTTTTCCAGGACAACTGCTTGGTTTCTACTGTTATGAAGAACTTGCTATTTACAGTCGACAAGTGTGAAGTTTCATTACTCTACATAATACGTACAAATCTATACATAATCTACATGATATATACTGAAATATACAGAGGGAGATTAGATGACTTTACTGAAGGTCACACACAAACTAAATTGAATTCTTTAATCTCAAGTTCACTTTTCCTCAAAGTTGATATAACAAAGAGCATTACGCATGATCTAATTATACTGACCCAGATCGGTAACAGTCTGAGAAAACAGCTATTTCCTGTGTGGCATAATCACAGATTTTACACATATAAAACAGTAGAGTAACTGCTAATAATGATTATAGTTGCAACAAATATAAGAGAATTGGTAATGAATTTACTAAAGCACAGGGATGATTTTGAACCTGATTTTACTTAGTGGCGTGACTATCAAGCCAGTTTTCCATGCTAAGAACGGGACATCTGAGTAATACAGTGACAAAAGACATTAAAGGCAATAATAAAACAGAACAGCAATATTTAAATGTGAGGCAAATTTATTTATTATTGAAATATGACATGTTGGTTTTTAGTGCCCTTAGAAAAAGTTAAGAAAAACAAATGTAATTTTTTTCTGTATTCTCTTCATGCCTACTAAACTATCCTGTTTTTTAGCTTCTGATTTTACCTGATCCAAGTATGTTTACCTTAAAAGCAAAAAGAAGATAAAACATGGACTCTGACTTGCTCAGTTCTGCAAAGAGAAAGCTTCTCAGCATTGACATTTAGACAGATAAACAAACACAAGGTACAAAGAAGTCAGTTTTTCCAAAGCTCATGAATTACAGGATTTTTCCCACCACCTGGCTCCTGACAGAGTAATTACACCCAAATGTTATCTACAAACTGTGTGTGATCGTATGAGAGACAGATTCTATGACTATTTACTCATAATTCTGGAGCAATTTTCAAGCCCCTGGTTATTGCCTCCAGACTCAATTTGATTACTTACGTTCTCATATTAGTTATTACTCACTTCAACCCTATCCTGCTAAGAAGCATTAGCAATGAAAAGGGCTTGCAGGTTCTTGGGCATTTTTTTTGCGTGTGATTATGAAAATCGACATTCTTACTTATGGTGTTAATGCTCTTCTCCCTACAAACAAGGCTGTTAAAAAGGATGTGATAACACCACCATAATCTATTATTGTTCTCTTAAGGTGATGCTAATAATCTGAGAAAAGTGTGATTCATATTGTTTAGTGCAGAGAAAAAAAACAACTTCAGAAAATGGTACCCACATTTTCTAGAACCTCCTTCTTTCCATAACTTCACTGCATAGACTCCAGATGAGAAAAAATGCATTTTCCCTTTCCCTACTTTTTATTGTTTGTTTTGAGCCCATAACAATAAACTTATGCTAGTAGTCAAAGAGTTAGCACTCATCAGATCATAAACTATTTTGCTCGACTACACGCAGTCAACACCACCTGAGGCCTTTTTAATTTTAATAACATAGCAACAACAACAACAATTATTTTTAAAGTTATAAATAAGCTTTAAAAGTATGCTCCTGCCCTAATGAGTTTTCAGTCTAGCAAGAAAAGGCCAGAAGCCAGAAGAGGAATGAATGGGGGAAAACACGAGTCTCTCTCAGATGACTCATCAGTTAATACTATCCTACAGGAAGAAGAAAGGTTTATAGACTCCTGGAGATGGCAGACTTACAGCCCAGCTTGACTGAGTAAAAAGACACTGGGCTGGGCTGGGCAAGGCATTCCAGGTGTTTAAGGAAATGCAAAATATAGCATCAAAATTAAAAACAGAAAAATGACTGGGAAAGGATATTTAATGTAGTTGGGAGGGGAGCATGGGTCTACAGGGCTTCACACTGCCAGCCTACTATTAAAGGCCCATCCCAGCACCTAGAGATCCTGCTGCCAAGCCAGAGCTGTTTTCTGTCACCAACTCTTCTTTCCTATTTTTCTAGGCATTCTTTTCTAATGAAAATCCTTCTTATGCTGCAGTTTTTTCACTTTATGTGAGAAACATATTGACTTGCTGTGTACCTCTAAATCAAAGTCAAGAAAACATAGAGTCAGGGATTATGTGTTGGTGCATTTTTGTACAGAAGCTGCAATAAAGAGACCTCAGGCCTTTCTAAGACTGTTGGATAACTGCACTATTTGTGAAAGCAGTAAGAAAACTCCTTCTCCTCTTTCAAGTGCATACTAGATTAGCAATAGGGATTGGTCTCAGTAGCTTAATACCACAGTCTGGGAGATGGGTGACTGATAAACTTGAAGTCTGGAAGGAAGGAATGGGAAGACTGAGACGTCAAAGTAATTCTGGAATTGGAAAAAGAGCACAGATTGGACAGGGTGTAACATTTTGGTCTTTCCTGTCCAATGCTAAAACATGTACTGTGGCCTCTCATTCTCTTTCTGACTAAAAGAAATCTGTTCAAACTGGTAGTGCTGTGGGGGCATGTACTCAAATATACGAGGAGAGAAAACAGCCAGGTCAAATAATGTCCCAGCTTTTAAAAAAAATACGGTGGGGGACGGACACACACACTCGGAACAGAGATACTGCATTATACAAAGTCAGAAAGCAGGGTTGCAAAGACTACTTGGAAGAAGGAATTAAGTAAGACCAGGCCACTGTGGTGGTAAAGCATTGAGTACAAAATTATCTGCTGGAATACAGATGACAATGTGAGACTGCAGAGCCATATAGGTACTTCTGATCTGCCTACCGTACAAATCACCACAACAGGTAACAGATGCTTCAAGTAGGAATGAAGCTACTTATATACCGTAATGCATAGGTAAGTAGTAGCTTAAAATTTCAAAACTAGTTATTTTTAGCAGGGTAAATTACCCCTGCACAGAGTTCAACACTATCCTGGCTTGAGTATTTCTGGTATCAAACCAGACAGCTTAAACATTGTTTCTCTGTCTTACACTCTGTCCTGTATATATTCATTAGATAATAGTTATGAACTTGGAAGGCCTTTCTGCTGGGTGGATCAAGATGTAATTATGATGTTTCCTACATACTTCAGAGCAAAAGACTATTCAAAGGTCTTAAATCAGCCTTCATGTTCATAACACGCACGAGAGGTAAATGAAAATTGGCTCTGAATTGCAAAATCTTCCTCAGACTTCAGCAGCACTATAAGAATAGCTGAGCTACTTCTTATTTCTTCCTCATTTTGCCTGCTGACCTCTCGTTTTCCATTTTCCTTGTCACTGTTGCTCTTCTGCTTTCTTAGGAAGGCTGAAGTAGAGCAGCTATTAAGCCTTTCAGCGTTTTTGGCTTTGTTATCTGCTCTTCATAACCATTATCAAACTGCTACATTTTTCCTTTGACAGATTTTTGCTTCTTACATGCTTTTTATATACAGATACAGGTGGCACAGGCTCTGGGGAAACAACAGGGGAGAGTCTAAAAGAAGGGAGCAATAAAAAATAAAAGAAGGAATGGTGGTGGAGGTGAAATGATGCAGAACTGCTGAAGCAGTCATGGCTCTCAGCTTAGGGTACTGGCTTAAGAACATTCCAGTCTCTTCATTTCTACTTCCTTAAATTAATGTCCTGCTGTTTTCATCTCCCTTTCCCCTCTGCCACCCTCTTTTTTATTACCTTACAGTTCACATCCTACAAAAAATGAGAACAGCCTTGATTCATGGAAGCTGCTTCTCTTGAACAAAATGAGTGGCCCTTTGCAGGTCAGCTTCTTCTTTCTCATCCCTGCTAGATCTGTCAGAGAGGACAGCTATATTCCATTGCTGCACATGTTGGCACACGTTGGCATCTTTGCTTACAGCTGTGCTACTTTAGATTACTACTTTTGAAACTGTGGGTTAACATTTTGTTTTATTTAATTTTAATTTTATTGAATTTTATTGAACTTAATTTTCCTTGAAAGTTCCAGTAAGCTTGACAGTTCCTGGTATCAGTGAGTAAAGTGATGGACAAAAAGACATGTTCTGTCTCAAAGAACTTGAAATGCAGGGACCATGAAAAGAGAGACAGACTTTTCACACATCCACTTATTTGACTATCCGCCTTAGCCTATGAATTGTAGGCCATTCAGTAATGTATCGAAGATACTGCTTTCTAGATGAATACTTCTCAGAACATTCTAACTTAATATGAGTAAATCAAATCCACCAAATATATGCATGCAACTGTAAAGAAAATGTAAATAATTCCTACTGCACACTACTGAAAAGCACGAGTAACTCTTTCTCCAGACAGATACTAAGGCATGGAAAGCGTGATGGGAAGGAATGGAAACCTGATCACCTTAATCCTGAACTTTCTAAAGCACCTGTTTTTCAGGACTTGCCTACATGAGCTAATTACCATGTTTGCTACTCTGCTGAAAGCATGTATGTACAAACAGCTGTATGGAATAAGTACAGCATCCTCATTGTAATTTAAATTATGTAATTTAATCTTGTAGCTGTGTCCTTAAGCAGATCACTAACCTGAGCATCTCTCACTGCAATTCCCCCAGGTGACAGAATAGCCAGACAGGCTGGTATTCTCTATTAGATTTAGTTTTCTTCTAGAACAAGGATGATTTTAATAAACGACAAAAATATTGTGTGCCACATGATGCTGTCCAAAACACACAGAACAAAGCTCCAAAACTTCTATTTCTATCTCTGAAGCCAGCAAAACAGAAAGGATTTTACAAATTGTTAAATACTATGAAGCACTCACCGTCCTGAAGAAACTTGTTTAAGTGAACCAGCACTTTCAAATAACTGGGCTCTTGCAGCCACTCTGAAAATAAAGCACCACCTTGCTTTATACTCTGCTCATTAATAAAACACACAGACTAACTTCACTTTTAATCATTTAAAGACACGGACACATTATTAAAAATTGTTTTCATTATTCATTTAGAGAAACAGAGGAAATTCAAAAGCTGAATTAAGTCCCTATTTAGCAGAATTCTTAAGGGCATAACCTTATTGGGGCCTGACCTCCACACATTCTAGTGCCTTGCTGAGTCAGCAAGGGAAATCTCAACAGCCTATATTTAAAATTCCATTCATGGATGGCTAATAGAAATATTGGAAATGCTTTTACTGCCAGTCTGTCACTACCATTCTGGAACTCTGAGCTGTGCAGGATTCTCTAAGCATAACAGTCTGTGAAATGACTACAGTGATTCCTTCAAGTTTAAAATGTGGAGAGGCTGAGTGGAGTCCTGCAGTATTTGGAGAACTTCCTGGTGCTCTGCAGATCTGGAAACCACTTGTTCATGGGGACAGAGAAATTCTGGGTCAAAGTCAAGATTACAGCAAAGGTCTTTTTACTCTTAAGTTTGTGCTAAAAGCACTGAGAAACGTTATTAACCCAAATCTCAACAAACTAAGTTGTAACCTCTATAGCTTAGAATGATCCTCCTTTCAACATAACCCTCCCCCTAAAAAAACAAACAAACAAAACCAAAGATATCAACTATTTAACATACACAACTGAAGAAATTTCAGAGCAGAAACTTGGGTTTTTTTCCTTTCTCCAATTTTGGACTTACACAAATAAGATCTGATGATCTTCTTGACATAACAGCATAGACAGTAAGTAGCATTTATGCTCCCTGAAACATTACATTCCAGGTGAACCAAAGTTAATAATATTAATCACTTTCCAAATATACATTTCTTTATTACAGACCTTCTCTGTAGTCTAATGAAGTCAATGGGAATCTTTCAACTGACTTCAACAGACTTTGTGCCGTGTCTCCTTTGTTTACAATTTTAATGAAGCTAGATAAGTAGTTCATAAATACAGAAATATTCAAATAAATATTCATAGATGCTTTTTCAATTAGTTACGAAGCTTTCTGGGATCACTTTATAGTAGACAACACGGTAACAACACAAATCTCCAAAGGGACTTGATGACTTACACAGATCCTGGTCTTTGATAGCCATTACTTGATGCAGTATCTAATCTTAATCTCCTGCACATTTTGGGAGGCAAATCAGGGTTTGGTGGAGCCTTTGGTGTATCTTTGGTATCTGTTGAAGATAAGCTCTGTACAGATCCACTGCAGCTTTTGTGACCTAAAGAAAACAACCAAATTGTAGAGAATATTAAAGCTAATTTGAAGTTGTTTCACAACATGTGTAACATACAAAGCAAAGTATTTTTTTGTTGTAGTTTTTTTTTTTTAAGAGGCAAAATAGGCGGAAAATATACTTCACTATGCAGAGAAGAAACAGCCTTTCAGGCAGAAAGCCAGGAGAAAAGGACCAACAGCAAGAATGAAGAAATGACATTAAAATTGTGAAGGCTAAAAACATTGCAGTGTACTTAGATGGCTAGATAGTACATTCACTAAAAAGTGACAACAAAAACAACATTTATAAAGTAGTACATTGCATAGAATTGTAGAAAAAAATCCATGTTGGAAGAGATCTCAGGAAGTAATCTAGTCCAGATTCCTGCTCAAAGGAGCATCCACTATGAAATCAGACCAGGTTAATTTGTAAGAATTAATATTTCAGTATCCACAGAAGCTTCATGCAGTTTAAAAAAATTACTTAGGAATTTATGATTATGAATTGCCTAAAACAGTTGCTACTAAAACCAATTTGTTAAAACATATCTATAGCTGTACAGATTATTGCATATAAAACAAGTCTTTTTAATGAATACAAGGCACGGCCACATGTGCCCTTTAAGCTGATTTATCTGTGGACTGCTGCCTTGTTTGCATATATATTCTGCAAGACAATAATTGCATCTACTTCTGTGTTTCTTTATTCCCAAGAACAAGATACTTAATAATGCTTTAAAAGCTGTCATAATATGAGTTCCCCCAAAATAAAAAAAAACCTATATTACTGCTATTCTATAGTATTATTATATATTATAAATTGTTAATGATAATTATTATTCTATATTATTAATACTGTTTATATAACACTAATTCATATCCGGAATTTTTAGGAAAAAGCTTGTACACTCCATGGGGGGCAGACGGGAGAGAACTTTCTTAAACTTCTAGGACTTTGCACATAACCACATATTTACCGAACCTGTAGTTCTATTATTTATACTATTGACAACTCAGCGGCAAACTCAGCGGCAAACTCAGCACTTGCACTCAGTCCACCGGAGCTCATTGCTTCAGTGCCAGCTGTTAATATTCATAATCCAAAACACTGCAAATATACTGATTTCAAGAAGGTGTTTCTTCTAAAGTAATTTCCACATAGCTGTCAGTGTAGTGCAGTATCACCTCGTACTCGCAGAGGTACAGCGAGGGTTCACAGGCATTCCACCTCACTTAGCATTTAGCAGAACTAAATCAAGAAGCTATGTTTTTAACCTTTTCTGTCTTGTAAGGAGCCTTATCTACAGGCTTATTTGGAACATAGGCTCAACTTAGGTGCTCTGAGGGTGTTCTTCAAAGCAGCATCCTTCTTTGACTGAACAAGAAGATTGGCATCCTAACTTGTGCACTGAAACTGGATTCCTGAAGTTTGGTTCGCAAACTTGTGGTTGTTGAACATTTTGTCCATACACAGGACCATTCAGCCATAATCTTGTGTTCAAGCTACCTACTTGCAGTACTGGACAACAAACCATGCAAGTAGGGCAGAATGAAGCATCAATTCCCTCAGCAGGGTTTCAGACATACATTTCATGCCAGGGATTGCCTTTTATCCCACCTGTCCAGTCCTATCTCAACTAAAGGCACTGACTATAAAATCCATAACTAAAAAACCAACAAAAACCAAAAAAATCCCACCTTTCCTTCAATCTTATTTCAGTCAGTTGAAGAGATGCTGTTGTCAATAAAAAAAAAAACAAACAAGCAGGCACATCGACAAGGAACGTCGAACTGTTACTTAATAGATATGTTAAGTCTAGTGCTTTTAAATTTAAATGCTAGCTTTGATCAGTATCAATCATGTTGCAATGAACCATTCCTTTGACACAGTGATAAACCATAGCTACCAACTCTTCTTACAAACAAGCAATCTCCTTACAAGTCAGTGGTCTAGGTAAGGTGCAGCAGGACAGAGTACTCTAAATTCTGATTCTGAGGAACACTGATAGATTTTAACCTGTACGAACTGTATAGGTAACAAACAATGGAAATATGTCAGAAGCCTTTTGAAAATGGAGAGAACATGCCACAAAAATTAAAAACCAAAAGATTAATGGATATCGTTAGCTTTCAGATGCAGCTCTTCTTTTCTGATGCCTCACAGTAAACAGTGTTGTCCTAAAAAGACCTTGGAAATTACCTTCAGCTGATGGAATTGATCTGACGGAAGATGCTGAAGACCTTTTCAGCCCAGACAGACTGTAAGAAGTCTTTTTGGTCAGGTCTGTTGGTGGAGAGGCATTCTCTTGTCCAGTGACAGAAGCTACACTTTGGCAGTCCGACTCCACATCTGTTTTGGTTGCATCCTCCTTTGATGAGGATTCTGGACTTGTAGTCCAGAGGCCTGAACCCTTCTGGCCATTAGAAGAAGGGGGAGAGGCAATCCATGGAATCCCTCCTGATTTCTCCCTGGGCTGTGAGGGTGCGCATTTGGTAGTGCTGTTCTGCTCAGAAGAGTGAGAAGAGAGAGATTCAATGCTGCCCATGGGAGTGCTGTCTGGGCTACTGCTGTACGAGTCACCTAGGGAGGAACGAGGGGAGGGGATAGAGAAGGAAACAAAAAAAATAATTACATTTCCCAATCGTGCATTTCTCTCAAGCCACCTGTAGCCCCTTGTACCTCAGTTGTCATCAAATTCATTAATCTGTGGTTTCAGAGGCAGTGGTCCTTAAGACAAAATATCTATTTAGTTACTCTAAGTTTCACACATATTCCTGTCTTTAACCTCTAAAAGCTGCATTTTGTGGATATTTTTTTAGAGCTGCTGAACATAATGGGCTGCAGGATAAACTATTTTGCATAAAAGTTTGCATTTTCAAAGAACTGCTGCAATAAAAATATCCTTAGAAAATTCAGCAGTTACAATGCTGCAATATCTTTGTGGTGAGCATCTGGATGCATTTCCATGATAAGGCAAATGTGATACTTGTCACATTTATGTTCTTAAATGCATGACTGCATTGCCTGCAGGCACAAGAATGAATTTTTATTTTGGTTACCAAGCTGCTGAGGATCTCTGCAGTCTAAGACTAGTCCATAAGTCTATCTAGAGATATCCTATTTTCTGAATCATCATACCTATCATAAAATATCTATCCTGCAGAAGGACAACAACTCGTTCCTTACAACTTGAACATTTGATTAATTTCTTTTATTAGAGTGATATTACAGAAATTTAGCTACCTACACAACAATCTTTGTACTGATCTTATTTCCAATAATTTTTTACAACAAACAGTGGGAATATCCTAACAAAGTTATCTGATGATATAAAGGTAGGAACACTCATCAGAACGGAGGAAGGACTGGCCTGTAATACAGTGAGGGCTGAATTATCTTGAAGACTGGATTCGGTCTAGTGAGTCATATATTGGTTTCTAGTAGGATTTGTTCCCAAAAGCTAGGAGATATAATTAACAGATTTCACAAGAAGCACAGAATATATATTCTTCAACCACACAGCAGTTACAAGATACCAACATGATACAACCACTTTTGCCTCCACATGTTTCAATAACCTTGTCAACAAGTGACCATAACCACACACAATACTACAGATAAGGTCACAAATACCAGTGCCTTGTATAGTGGATTTGACAGCCATAGCGCCTCTGGTACAATAATCAGGAATGTTCTGCCCACTTCTGGCCAGAATTCTGGTATTCCAGATTAGATTGTCCTCCATCTTGCCCCTTTACAGACCATTAGTCCCTTGAAAATTGCAAGATTGGCTGAAGCCTAAATTTGTCAGACACATTTTCTATCATTTTCTATCATTCTGACCTGTTTGAAACCTATGCCTCATTTTCTCATGCCATACAGAATTCCTTAATTTCCTGCAATATAGTTAAGAGTCCATGCTTCATTTCAATGATGACTTAAAACCATCTGGTACTTCAGCGTTTGCTATCACCAGAAGCCAAGGCTCTCTCTTGCCACACCTAGAGGTATTTGGCAAGGAGAATACCTCTGTTTCTGCCTTGGCTTTCCAGACAAGTGAGATTTTAACTGGAACTTGTGTAGCAAGTGCTGAGCTTGAGCTAATAAGTGAAGCACAAGTGGAGAGCCCCTGGGTCAGACCTAGTTTCAATCCAGCCGCCAGCACAAGACTGAATGAAGAAGTGCGAATTTGCACATGCTCTGTAAAATACTTGCACAGAAATGATCCTTTTTTATGCTGGTTTCCATTCGCTGCAGTTACACAGAGGAAAACAGTTGAAACTCGCCTAGTTTCTCATCTGGTAAATGTAACTGATGGTTCCTCTGTAACTTCCTACTTGGGATTCCATGCCATTCACACTGGCAATCGATGTGTAGGCAGCTATTTCTCTCATTCAGTATTTAAACTCTCACTGGCAGGAATCATGTAATATAAACCTATGGAAAATGCAGCACCTGTGCAAGAGTATATTTCAGATACACTTCCTAACATTACAGACTTAAGAATTACTTCAGGTCCTCAAGAACAGATGTACCTTAACTATGGATTAATTTAGTGTACCGGTTTCATGTAAATCTCCTTGAGGAACCAAGGGACACAGAAGTTCTTTTGGAATCCTGCTGCAGTAGTAGAACTGTTAACTTAATCTTTGCTACAGTTTCAATACTTCTCAATGGTACAGCAAGTAAAAAAGTGATGGCCCACTAGATGAAAATGAATGAAGTGAAACTTTTTAATAGTCACATTTACATGAAAATGAATAAGCATTCTCAGAAGCAATTAATTACACACATAACTCCCTGCTGTTCAACAGTAAGCCATATGATAAGTATACTGTTTCTCCCCAAAACTTTAGAGTTTGTTTCTATTCCAGAAAAACTAGGAAAATCTCAGTGGTTTTGGCAAATCTAGGCAGTGGCCAACTTTTAACCAATGACCACAGTTTCATGCAGGCAAAAAAAGCCAAGTTATGGTTTTGATCTCATGACCTTGACTACATTACATTCGTTACAGGAGGAGAGGAAAGATTCTATTTATAGTTCCCCAACCTTAACAATCTTACAAGCAAATGAGGTGAACTTCATATAATGAACTCCTCAGAATTTCAAAGCAGACTACATTTAGATTAGAATATGAAGTCTACTATAAAAGACTTTTGAACACTGTCTGCAACACAAGACTTGCCTAAAACCAAACATCCTTCCTCATCTGACAGAAGTAAGGAATGCAGTCATCAACAGTGCAGCTGTGACTCACAGAGGCTAAAATGCTGACAAACCGCCATCTGTTATGCTTGTAATTACTACAATACAATACTTATTGGGTATTATTCAGGGAAGTTAAAAGACAAGACATAAAAATTAAGATAATGAGTTAACGACAAACTTACTGTCAGGATCTGCTAGACACGGTGTATATCTTCCTTTGGGTTTACGTGAACCTGTGGAGAGACAAATTGCTCTTGTCCTTCTTGAACCTGACCGGGACTGAGGTTGGGGAAGAGGAATATTGGGATCTGGTGCAGTGTGAAATATCTGAATGATTTAAAAAAAAAAAAAAAAAAAAAAAAGGAAAATAAATTACATAAACAACATTGGTACTCTTACACTTCCATTATTAATCCTTTTGTTTTCCTCACCACTGCACCTGTAATTAATGCTATTAATGCTGTAATAGTCTCATACATTACAAAGCTGCTAATTCACAGAATATAAGCTTTACTCTGATCTCATTTTACAATCCAAGAATGACAATACCGAGCTGTACTTAAAATTTATACTAATTATATAAAATATGTGTTTAAATAGTTTTATTTTCTAGCCCTTGTGAAGTGCTTAACAGTCTAAATTGTGAAACATACATGTTTAAAACTAACTACTGCCCAAGAAGCAATACATTTATTAAATTTTATGACAAGATTGAATTTTTTTCTGTGTTCCTGTGAAAGTTTTTGTATGTTTCCAACCCCTACCATTTTGCGATTCTGTGTGAAAATAAAATCTGAGGAGGCTTTTCAGTGAAGCTGCTACTTGCCATGGTAGTGACTGTAAGTGTTTAAGATTTCATGGATTTTCCTTCTCAAGCCCTGAAACAGTTCTTATTCAATGTTCCAGGAAAGAGCTTGAGATGGACCTTTGCTATCACTGGTCTCTTTGAAGCGAACAAAATAAACCAGGCAGTCACAGACATGCCTTTCTTCAAAGCAAAAGAAGTACCTACAGAAGTTTGTGTATTCCAGAGTATTCAATAACTTTGAAATCACAAAGATCTGATGGGCTTAAAACCTGTAAATATGAATAAAACTTCATCTAAAATACTTAATTTTTTTCTTTTTGCCTTTTTACTTTTGATCTAGCACCTACACACATGAAAAATGACAGCACACAGAAATGGGGGATGGTGCTGAGGATCCACAGTGATGCCGCTCATGAAGAGAGGAACTGACGGATGGTTGGGGTTTGATGACGTTAGTGGGGACTAGATCTCCACTGTGGAGCCGGCATATCCTCAAAGGGCAGCAATGGTCAAGACTCTGACCTGGAGGAGAATCCATGCACTCCGAGGAGAATCCATGCATTCACACAAACTGAACCTTCATACACTGCTAGCACGAGAGAGCTGGAGGAGCTTGGAGCAAAGTTATGGACCTCATTCTGTTTCTAGATATAAGAAGGACACAGCAATCTTCAACTGAAGATTCAGAGGATGGGAGATTATGCCTTGGATCTGTACCTTGCACAGCCACAAAAGACTTGCTAGGAATACAGATCCATAGCATAGGGTGGGAAGAATGTATTCTTTCTACCTTCTCCAAGTGCCAGTTTTCTTATTGTTAAGAACCTAAGGATGATAATGAAAATGAGATCTTAGTTCCACTTTATCACAAAACAGTCAAATAATATCTTTCTACCTTTTCATAATGCTCTATCAGAATTTCAACGACGACATTCTGAAACTTAATGTTCATCATAGCAGCCACGGTTTCTTCTTGGGCTCTCATCAGAGTTGGTCCAAAGATAACACCAAGGTTGGATACAGTCATTAGATTCTGCTGACTGTGTAATGATACCCTTTAAATAAACACAAACAACATGCAATTAAATAGTTGTGTTAAACTACAATTACAACAAGCAAAAACCTGTTAAGACTATTTCTTTAACAAGATCCCAAGTTTATGCCTCCCCTTTAAAAACAGTGTATTTCTGTACTGTATTTCCATGAGGGCTCCCAACCTGCAATAACTTAATGGATAATGAGCACATCTTCCTAGAGTAAGTATGTACGTTTCTGACATAATTGACAGGAAAAAGCAACTATTTTGAAGGTCTCCTCAGAGAGATCCAGACCATGTAAAGTTTAGGAGCCTTTGGATAGGTACCTATCTCTCTCCAATGATTATACAGCAACTTAAATACTTGATGTTGGATTGACTGAAAATACTATGATATAGTGGAGGTCAACCACATACCTTAGCTTTCATGTAAAGGAAAGAAAATTAGCTTCTGAAACACTTACATTGCAATAGGATCTCTTTATTAGTGCACTGAAAACACAGGATCAATGGGGCAGTGAAATAATTGTTTCTGTGGTATAGATAACACTAGATGATCATAATGACATTTTCTGGCTTGAAAATATATTAACCTTTTACTTTTGTATATTGTTATCACTTACTGTACCTTTTCTGTAATTTTTCTTAATGTAGAATTTAGAAACTTTGTTTTTCCAATAATTTATAAGATAGTAAAATGAAAACCATCAATCACTAATCCTCAATGCCCCTTTTCTCCCCCTACAAATAAGATTTGCCAAAAAAACCCTGCATCATCATAAAACCTTTGAAATAACTGCCAGTGATTCCCTGGTCACAGCTGCCCTATTGCCTCATGTCTGAGAAATATCACGCCAAGTAAACATTTGATAATTGCCTTAATGCTTGATTTTACTGAACCTGCTACCAAATAGAATCAGTTATTGAGGCACTTGTTCACATTTTCCTCTTCCTTCCCACTGCTATTTGCTATCATTGTCGAGCTGAGCATTTTTAGCCATTTCCTACATAATTAAAATAACCCTTGTACATTTTAAAATTAAGAAACAGTAAAAACTACATAATACTGGAGGACAAGCAGGTAGGAACCAACTTTATCTTCTGGTTTTCTCTGACAGCCTTCATTAATCAGGTTTATGGAGACATCTGCTATGTTTTCCTTCCAATAATGTTCTCAGATAGCTTGATTTGTTCTTAAAATGTTATACAAACATTAACAAAACGATCTATCTGATGTCAGAGTTTGGTGGCAAATAACACAAATACTATCCCCTTACAAAGATCAAGAAGGCCTCTGAGATTTTCCCAAGGCTACTGGGGGATAAAACCCATGTCTGGACTCACATGCTACCTTTTCTCTCAGTCTCACTGTGGAGTAGGCACTAATCATAGACAGAATTAATAGAACAGTAGAATTATCCTGGTATAGGGCTGACATAGACTGTACAATTCTATAACAAAGTAATACTCCCCTCATATTTGGAACAGGAATGTTTTAGCACCCCTTTTACACTGAGAAACAGGAGGAAGACAGGAAAGGGGTATGTTTTGGAGACAACATGATTATAAACTGTAAGAAAATAAACACCTATCTTATATGTTTTCTATGTTGCTTCATTAACTTATGCCAAAAAGACTTTCCAAAATTTTACTTCAGACAGACACACTGGCAGAGATTGTTATTTGGTAGGCATATCATGACAATGATTGCCTTGTTAAAGCACATTTTTAGCCAATTATCTCAATCTAGTTTTCTCTGTAACAGATCTTTTGTTTGGCTTAGGTAACTACGGGGTGTTTGTGAAGTCCACTAGGTTTGTTATAGAAGTCTAAAAAAAATAACCCTTTGCAATGTTGCTCTGCTTTGCGCTGCACAGGAACTGTTAAGGTCTCTTACAGAAACTAGTCTTATAGCATAAGACAGAAAGTAGTGTTTGTCCTGTGTTTGGGTTTCCTTGGTTACAGATTTGGTAGCTTAGTTAATAACAGGAATGGTGAATTTAATAACATTGTAACCAGAAAGTATTTTGTACAGAGCATTTCAAAGGCTTGGTTTCTTGCAAAAGAGAAAAAACCCAGGCCTGTAAATGGATCGTTTTGACAACTAATTTCCCCTGACCCAGTCTTACTGTTGCTGGGCTACTGAATAGATACAGGCCAAGGTAATCATGCATTCATGGTAGCTGTAAGGCATTCATTAAGATGCATTTCCTTTCTCCTCAAAGTCTCTTTCTTCGATATATTGCCAGTAAATTTTTGATACTGCCAGATTGCAGACTCCTGAATATCTACCTTAGGAAAAGTATGGTGTTATTAAATCATACCAAAGAATGATTTATTCTTTAAAGTAGACAGGTAATTTGACTAGGAGGGTTTAAAAAAAAAAAGTGACCTGTCCGAAAATAACATCAAGCTTTCCGTGTTTGCCTAGCTGCTGAGCTGCTACTCATACAGTAACACCTCTCTGCAGGGCGCTTTTCAGGATTTACTGGTTTTGTTTGTTTGTTTGTTTTTAGTATGATCTACATCCCACAACATCTAGATCATATTTATTTTTACACAGTAGACATAAAAATCAAGGTAGGCAGAGACATAAAGACCTTAAGACCTAAACCAAGAAAAAATATTATTATCCTTATTTCATATCCCATGGTTAAAGGTATAGTATTTTTACCTAGACACAAAAAGCACACATAAAGGAACTGAACAGCTAAAAGAAATTGAGGGAAAGGATGCACATTTTGAAATTGGATTTTAAACAAAAGAATGAAGCAACAAGCGGTAGGGGGCTTTTTTCATATTTTCCCATTTACATAAAATTAGGTACTTTATCTGCCATTTGTTCCTTGGAAAATCTCAACATGGTAGGAAAAAGGTGAGGAAGGAAGATAACAAATACACTCAAGAGACTAATGTTGACTGCAGTCTCATTAGAATTGCTAGCATAAACAACACCTGGCAAATTATATGAAAAATTAGAAGGGGTGAATTGAAGATTGGAAAGAAAAGAACTGAAAGTTTTCAGTATAAAACCATAAGATTAAATTTATCAGAAATGGGGATTTCATCAAAGGTGTGATAGGCAAGAGTTTAAGAGAACAATTAAAGAAGGGAATACTGCAGGCATGCTTTTCTTTGGAAATGTATCTGAGGTCATATTGAGAGTAAAGAAGCCAGGAAAAGAGGTCAAGAAAGAAATGCTTGCCTATAACTAATTCTGCCTAGATATTAGTCATTTCCTATGTATATATATTTCTAATTTTGGGGCTTCCCGACAAGCAGCTTTTACAAAATCATTAATCCCTCATTAAATGTTTTCACTTCTTAGCAGGTTAGAAAGCAGTATATACTATATTTTTTAGCTAACCAAACCACTCTGAGAGTAAGGAAACTCTAGGATGCTTGCTTTCACCTGGTTCTCTGGGTTACCCCAGGTCTCATGAGCTGCAAGGTCTGCCTAATAAGTTTTTGCAATGGAAGCATTCACAGCAGCTCCCTATCATGTTAGTTCTCCAGGGGCTAATGACATAAAGGGCTAAAAATAATTTATATTATAATTTATTAGGGCTAAATAATTTCCTATCAAAGAAATTTTCCATCTATAAGAGGAAGCAAAACTGAATTAGGCTCCGCTTTAGATAGCTTACTGCAGGATGTGGCTCAAGCTGTGATCAAAAAAGCAAAATATCTGGGACATAATGAACGGAATGAAAACAGTATGGTCTCCTCTCTTATGTCTTCTACATATCTCAGTCATGTGGGCCTTATCTGAACAACTGCTGTTTTGGAATTTGCATACCCAGATCATTGATAAATGTACTAAAAAGTATACAGCATCCTAAATCAGAAAGAATAGCACATATTAAAAAGTATTCAGCAAATACCAGTGAAAACCAACCAAAGATTTAGTAAAACTTAAATGAATGTTTGATGCAGAAACAGGATGAATTATACTATAATAATGGTATGTAATCACAGCTAGTGATAGAGAAAGACATAAGAGAATAAAAACTTGGTTTTTTTTGTCTCACAGCATGTGCTAAGTGTGATTCAGTGAAGACAAAAAGTCATTAGTTTGAAGAAATACAAAATCTTCTCCATCTGACACTTAATTAATACTCAGAGCTGATGAAGGAGATCCAAAAGTGAGTTTGGACATTTATAGATATAAAAAAAAATATAAATAATAATACTTCAAAGTAGTGTTTTCAAATGATGCTACACTTCAGAGCTGTTAGAGAGAAAAATTAGATAAAACATGAAAGCCAAGTATTGTCCAATTAGTCTACCGTCCACTTCTGAAACAGTGTGGGACCTCGAGTCAGATTCAAACCAGCATTTTCTGTCAACCTTAGCATAGTTTTAGATGTTTCTTAAAGTTAATTAGTGCCAATTCCTGTAATAAGTAAGAATCTGAATTAAAACATTGAGTGGGTTTATTTTATAAATGTAGTTGGTCAACTTGGTGACTCTTTATGGTGTAATTTTAAAATTTTGTTTCTACAGTGAGTATTCTTCAGCTACGTTGAGAACATCATTTCAGAAATTAAATGTAATTTCAAGTGGCATTGTTTCAACATAGATACTAGATTAAGCAAAACTGACAAATTTAAAGTGAAAATAATCACATCTTAGAACAATATCAAAGAGAAAAATAAAAAAGAATTACTTGACCAAGTGCTTGATAAGGATGTCCAGCATCTCTCTGTTCTTCTCTGGCAACTTATGCACAAGTGCATGCACTGCCTCAACTCTGTAGTTCTGATCATCTGACTCTATTAAACAGAAAAAAAATATTGTTGATAAAATAGAACATGTACTAAAATGTGACTACAAATGGCACCAATGCCTGTACGCTAATACACGCATGCATTACAAGCAGCCAAACACAATTAGCCTTTAAAATGATGCGGACCATTTGATTATATTTGTTACAACATTCTGAAATCTGTATTTCAAGTAACTTGCCAAAAGCAGTTACCACTGATATGGGAACCAATGAAATTTGTGGCAATTTTCAGTGAAATCCAAGATTTTATCCCTTGATATTTAAAATAACTAAAATTCTTGAATGTCTTTTACCTAGGCAAGAGGAAATGGGGAAATAACTTCAAATTCTAAACTGGAGTTGTTAGAAAAACAATCTTACTATCTCTATATCTAATCACTCTATTTGTGAAAAGGAGATAATTATCATTCCCTCCAATTTTTCAAGGCAAGCTGGGAAAATAAAGGTCCCTGGATGAGAGGGATGAATGCTCTAAATGAATTATCAGCCTGTAAAAAACAAACAAACATATAAATCAAGATTCAAAATTTCATGCAGAAGGCAGTCACACAGAACCTCTAAAAAGATCAGAACAAACCACTGAACAGCTTCACCTAGTGTGACCTCTCTGTTTTGAGGGCTTTCATGTCGCACTGTGCTGTCACATACAGTGACATGGAAGAACTCAGATCCATGGCTGGATCACTGAATAATAGACCAAGGAGAAAAATAAGGATAGTAACTGAGGAGATTAAGAGTTAGAAACAATACTACTTTCATGGAAGTGTATTTATTGCTTTACTTACTAACAGCAACAATGAAATCTTTGTGCAGCTTGAAAGTCATCAGTGGTTCTGAAAGACACCTGGGTGTAAAAAATATTAAAAAGAAAATACAAAAAACCCACATTACTCAGAGACTTTTTAAGTTTTATAGTAGCCCTCAACACCTGCATCATGTATACTGGTACGTTGTAGGAAACTCAATTCAGTGATGACTGATTGCAAGTAGTACACAGTTCAATCACATACAAAGTCTGGAAGTCTCTTTGAGTTGAATCTGGTGTCACCATGTAAGTTAATAAGGGAAATAGTACTGGCACTCATTTCAGGACAGAGACTCACTGTTTTCTGGTTTCCGTACTGTAGAACAGGAATAAATACAGCTGCAGAACATGGGACAGTTGGCTGCAGAAGCAATCTTTTGCCCAAGAAAGGCAAAAACACGATGAAATTTGGGACTGAAATTCTGATCTGAGAGATCCTAGAAGAGTCATCTGAAAAGCAGACTGTGAATTGCCTTACAGACACGAACACACAGCTACTGCTAGCTCACGTTCTAACTTCACAAATACAGTATCTACAATGATTTGTGCTTCTGAAGATGTATTATAAATATCTTCAACCAAAGCAAGTCTTTTCAATGAAGTTTACATGAGCATTGCACTGCACTGTAAATCTGATGCATATTTTTCAGAGATTTCAGAAATAGGGATTTCTGATGCTGCCCTTTGTAAGGTGACCGGTTTAGGAAATCTATATTTTCAGGAGGCATAAACCACCCATCATCTAGATTTGATGCTTTTTATTATGTTTCTCTTGACTGTTACATATTGAGACCCAAAAAAGAGCGATCTTCTAAGTACCACAGTTCTTGAAAATTCTGTCTCTTAATAGCAAAAATTTTAGGAGAAATGGTACTGTGGGAAGACAACAACAGCAAAAAATACGCTATGCTAAAGAACTATGCTTTTGCAGAGATTTTTATTCTGCGCCAACAATGATGCCATGAAACCTCATGGTACACAGCTTAAGGAATTCAGAAAAGGAAGACTGAGCACAGCATGCTTTGTGGTTAACGTAAAAGATTTTAAACAAAAACATGCAATTAATTAAATTCTGCCAAATTTAGGGCTGTATGTATATAAGGCATGACTATCTTAATAAGGCAGCAAGTGTATGACAAATTTTAGATTTATTATTACACACAATCACAGGGATATTAGGCAAGATAATAGTATACTCAATTATTACCATGCTAATGGATACAAGAAATGTAATATGATATGAATAAGCACAAGATTAATGGGCCAGAAAAGGCATACTGAGATTTGTGTAGCATCATACTTACCTGAGGTAGTTTTTTAGTCCGCTTGTTATTGTTTTATTGTCCCAAAGTTCCATATCAATATCCATATCAGGAGGAGATTTAGGAGCTGGGAGAAATTTGAATTATTATTGTGCTATAGTTTAACTAAAACACTAACTAGAAAAGCAACAGAACAGAAGCTAACAGATTAGTCATTTAGCTCATGATTACTTCTTAGCCAGATTATGCCAGAGTATTAATAAAAATGACTACAGCACTCACATTTAGTGACTATAAACATGAACTATATGCACTGTATCAAAGTCTAAAGTAAGCCCCAGTCAAGAGAATTACTAATGTATTTGGCTTAGATGTTCAAACACAGGCATTAGAGAGCCAAATTTGCAAGAAAAGTGAAAGACTAGAACAAATGTCATTAAAATGAGTTATGCTGTGTTACAGAACTAAGCTTTGGAACACTTCTGAAATATGTCAAATAGATACCAACAAATAGAACTTTAAAGCTAAAAGAAGAAATTTATTTATCAGTAATTTGCTCACGTATATCAATGATTGCATGCAGAAATTGAATACTAATGCATGCGAGAAACTAGTTAGAAGGATCGCTCATTTTAGGACTGCAAACTCAATTTAGTGGCAGTGAGTGCACATAAAAATTTGTAAATATTATGACACACTCTTCTGAGCACAGCAGTTAAGACAAAAGGGACCACAGCAGACATACTGCACGCTGACAAAGGTTCACTTCAGATACTTACAAAATATGGTATTCATCAGCTTTTGCACCTTGGAATTTACACCTCCTATTCTGTACAGACCCAGGATTGTAATACCTACATTAGGAAAACAAGCACAATGAATTTAATGTGAAAATATGGTTATTTCAATATATGTTCATGCATTCTTGGTGTATTTTTTCAAAACTTCTAAATGTATTTATGGAAAATTGTACAATTACTTTCTTGAGTAGTGCTTCACCCTATTGAATTCCTTCTGGGACATTAGAAATGCATTCCACTGAATCCGCACCATATTATACACAAATCATAATTTTACATTACAGATCCTTTTTGTAGAGAAATGACCCATATTAACAAACAACAAGGAGATGGCTGGGAAAAGCTATTTTTGCTAGATAAAATATTTATATATTGAGATTACGTGTCAAGAAGTTTGTCTTACCTAGACTTCAGTGGAATTACTATGCACCTATATTTGATTAGACCATCATCCCTTCCAATTAAGATCTGATTGACATTTACAGGAGAAATAAAGATTGTAACCAAAATAAAAACATATAACGTATACTGTTGCAACACTGCAGTTTAGAATTTTTATGTTATGCATGGATCCCCATGCAAAATAGAGACAGTCAAGTCCCAATTTACCCATAAGTTTCAATTGTTGGTTGTTTTTTTTTAATAGCACAGATACTAATAACAAAAAATGTTTAATGTGTGACATTCATAACACAGTATTTCAGTATTCCATTAGTGATTTAAAAGTTTTCCCTTCTCCCCACTTCAGGTCTTACAATTTAAAAATTGCCCACTTCTTTGAAACAACATTCCAAAGTCTGACCTCATTTAGATAACTTAGGTGTTTTGTTTCGAAACTTTTTTCCCCCCCAGGAAAAAAATGCAAGCTCTGAGTCAGCAGTGACTAAAAAGCTACATAACATTGTTACCTGAGAAACAGAATTCATGCTGAGCTCAATGTTGCACAGAGAGACCACACAGCTTTTGGATTAGAAGAGAGTGCACAGTTACAGTTCAGTGCATGGACAGGAAAAGGTTACCTCTTTTTATGGAGGCCGATACAGCCATACCTCTTCATTTGAAAGGAAATAATTAAAAACTTGCTGTGAGTTGCAAGACATCACCTCATCAGTACAGTGATTATTATTTTCTTTTTGTACATTCCCACTACTGAAAATAAGTTTCTAAAATTTAAAAAAATGGACAAACCATCTGCAAAATGAGTGAATAAAATGATAGGACATATGCTCTGCAAAAATATGTTCCAGCAGAGAGTATTCATGCCACTTTTTAGTCTTTAGGTTTCATGCCAGAAACCAAAGCTGGGACCTGAGGCTCCCTATAGTTTTACCATGCGAAAGCACAATTTGGTGCACACAGGTTAAAGACTAAAGATGTGTGAAACTGTGTATTAAGATGTCAAAACAATATGAAATTAGAGAATATATTTTAAAAACATACTTCAATGATATGTTAAGAGCTGTTGTTGGAACTTGTGGCAAAAATTTTAAGTGTAAAGCACACAGATTAAATGTGAAAAGTACAAACCAAATGATGGACATACTCCAAAACACAGCTGTAAAACATGTAGAATTAAATAAAGTAATACTTGAGAAAAAATACTTAATCTAATACACACCTCTTGTTTCTACAGCATGAATACATTTCCTCACAAAATTGAAACCTGCTTCATTTAAGAACACTATAAAAAGAAGAAAAAAGGGTAATTATTTTCTAATTTATCAACACACAAAATCTCTCTGTTTAGCTACATTCCATTCACATGTTAGTCAAGAAGGACTCATACACATCTATCCACGAGATTATGATACTTATTCTTAACAGTATTCTTATATGCTTAGTACTCAAAATCCAACAGGAGTAGGGCAGTGATCGTGCCCCTGTACTCGGCACTGGAGAGGCCACACCTCGAGTACTGTGTTCAGGTTTGGGCCCCTCCCTACAAGAAGGACATTGAGGTGCTGGAGCGTGTCCAAAAGGGCAACGAAGCTGGTGAAGGGTCTAGAGAACAAGTCTTATGAGGAGCGGTTGAGGGAACTGGGGTTGTTTAGCCTGGAGGAGGCTGAGGGGAGACCTTATCGCTCTCTACAACTATCTGAAAGGAGGTTGTAGCGAGGCGGGGGTTGGTCTCTTCTCCTGATGAACAAGTGATAGGATGAGAGGAAATGGCCTCAAGTTGTGTCAGGAGAGGTTTAGATTGGACGTTAGGAAATATTACTTCACTGCAAGGGTTGTCAGAGATTGGAAGAGGCTGCTCAGGGAAGTGGTGGAGTCACCATCCCTGGAGGTATTTAAAACACATGCAGATGTGGCACTTAGGGACATGGTTTAGTGGTGGACTTGGCAGTGTTAGGTTTATAGTTGGACACTTAAGATCTTGAGGGTCTTTTCCAACCTAAATGATTCTACGATTCCATACAAGGATATTATTTCAACATACTGGCATGCATTTACATTTAGGTATACAGAATACTGATAGAAACTTTTTTCAGATTTGTTAAATATATTGTAGCTTTGAAGCCAATAAATTTTTCTTCCAATTTATGTTTAATAGTAATACAAAAGTTGAAGGCTTTCTCACAGTTTACATAGCTTAGGATGTGCTTTCGTGTATCTCAATCATGTAATCCAACAGTTATTTCACAGCAATAGAAAGAAAATGTAAAATATTCTCTCACACACACATATCCAGAAACCAGGACAATACAGAAAACTAGCAATATTTGGTAAATCTACATAAATAAAGAGCTTACTTTCTTCCTTCTTGCTAATAATGGCTGGCAGCGTGTAGATCTGTGAAAAAAAAATGGCAACAGGAGGTCAATGCTTGTGCATTAAATTCTTTATTGCCAGGTTTTTTGGTAGTTCTAAAGCTAGCTGCGATATGCTGTGTATTAGCTTGCTGCTAGGGAGAAGCCAGCCTTGCCTTCCCCCTTCTCCTGACATTTACCCCCACTACACTCACCCAGGTTAACAGCTCTCTGCTAGGATCTGAGCAGGTGGAGAGGGCAATGATCCAATGTTTTGGCTGTGTTTGCAGTTTTACACAGCTGATCACCTCTGGGGAGAAGGCAGAGGGCCAGCGGGATGCGTCCCAGAAACCTATTCAGGCTGGCCTTGAGATTTTAGATTGACTAGGGATTTAACAGCATTAAATTTAGAGGCACCTAAAATGTGTTGGAAGTCAGATTTGCAGACTCCAAATGGGTTAAACTGCAGTACAACTACTGATTTAATTTCTGTACTGTTTCAGTCAAGCAAGAAGCTTGTAAAAACACTAATCTATCTCATACAACTGATCAACCTTTTTTCCCCCCCATGGACACAGGTCTGGTATCACCTTCATTCAGTGGCTATTTTAAGAGCAGATTAACAGCGGGAAGAAATCTCAGACAAGCCTGTTTCTTACTAGCTTTCTTATCCTCTCTGCAGTGCTTTTCAAGACAGTGCTGATTGTTTAGTCCATGATGCTGCCCAAAAGATGGTTTGTCTTCACCAGTGCAGAAGATAACATTCACAAATGTTATCTGAACCATGAATCCTATTAGACAATATGCTACCGTATTACTTAAACATGAAATATCCTAGCATAAAATACTAATATATAAATAAAGGCTTAAATTCACTAATAGTTCTGCTTTTCCACCTTGTACCTATCTTGACTGTGTATCTGCAAGTGTCTCACAAAGAACAGAACTGTATTTGCCTGTACTGTAACAGAGTATGATACCCGTATTAGCTTCTTTCTTTAATACATGTGCCACAAAACTGTAAAAAGAAAAGAAAAATGAAAAAAATATCCTTACTGGTTCCTTTCCATCCATAGCTTCGAGCCAAAGTTTTCGGTTGGATTCTGAAAAAGCTTGCAGTGTGATTATTCCAGGTCTGTGAAAAACACATATACTGAAGTTACTAATTTTGTTTTCTCAAACAGTATCCAAAGTCAGGATCCCAATGTATACTGACATGAAGTGAATACATAGAAGGCAGAGAGAAGTTAAAGAAAGCTGACGATTTCTGACATAACACAATGACTTTGAGCTCGATTTAAAAACAGGTCTGTTTTTTTAAAAGTTCGTTACTGCAACATGTAATTTTAGATGCCTAGGGTGGGAAAACTTCAGGGCAAGATACATCAGCTCAATTTGACTAAATATGTCTATGCCCGAGCTGGTTATCTACGTGCCTTTCATAGCAAATGAAAAGAAGTAGGTACTTTTAATCTAAAAGTCATCATATCCCAAAATAAATTTTCAAAGTCAGTCAAAAGAAACGTACCCTGATATGGCTGCCTAAAAAAAGTGCTTTGAGATAGTATCTCAAGTACAGAGATGTAACATCAATTGAGCTGAGCACTGTCATGGCGCAGGTATTTTTTATTTGAGAGGGTTCAAAAAACAGTTCTTTCTGCTGGCTGTCCTCTAAGCACTATGACAGAAGTTAAAAAAGTGGCATATCCTCTCTGTTGATGAAGCTTTGACATTGCCTAGAAGCAGAATCACAGGAATCAATGAAGGGATGAAGGAACCAATTTTGATCTTTATTCCTGGAATGATGATATGAACATATGTGTAAATACAAAGAATTAGTCTCTAGGCAAATGAGTTTTTTAAGAAATGTTTTGAAATTAACTCACTGATTTGCCAGTGTAGAATGCCCAAGAGACAGTCCATTTAAGAAGTCCTGCGACCACACCAGTGGAATGTATCTCTGCTCAACACTTTCAGCAGAGTGTCCAAAACTGTGACTTTTCTATGGTAGGTTCACAAATAATGAATGCTATAGTTTTTACTAGGTATACACCTTCCACCATAAAAATAAATAACCAAAAAAACTCCAACTTTTCCCACCTCCTCAGAAAGACCTACCTTGGCACCTTGTATTTAAAAAGCATGCAAGAAAGCACCTGGACAATATAGAATATCAAAATGTATGTTCACACAAATACACCGAGTCATACAAGGATGAGCAAGCCCTGCCCTTATACATAAAAATGCCGAGTATTTAATTTGCTATCTGCTACAACAAGTGTAAAAAGATACAGTTAATCCAGATTAAGATGTGTAACTGTTTTTCTATTTTCTTAAAGCCTAAGTTTATTTCTGTTTTAATGTTCCATCGTGATTACTACCAACACATTCTCACCTAGGAATTTTTCTCTCAAAAACATTTTAGAAATAGAAACTGATTTTTTTTTTTCTTCTTTCTGGTGTGACCACTGCTTAATATTTCAGTTGGAAATTGCATTTATAGTCATTGGGTCAGCACATACAGAAAGAACAGAGATTTCTGAGTGTCATTTTTGGTTCAAGCTGAGAGATACCTGCTTTTAGCCCTGGGTTTCTGATTTAATCTGTTGGCCAAGTTTGCAGTCATTGTATAGCATGTTTTAACACTCATGTCTTTAACACTATAATCACCAAATATTTGTTTCCTCAAAAAACCCCAAACCAAACCCTAAAACAAATCAAATACATTTTGAACTAACTTCCTTTCTGGTTACTGAAATAGTAATTTCTCAGAAATTAAAATTACATTCAAGGTGAAACACACTTTTTGATGTTACCTTTTTATAAAGCTCCAGTGCAAATAAGAACAGTTTTTACAAAAAGTCTGAGCTGAATGAAAGCGTGAAATTTAAATTAATTATGTCAATTAGAAGGGCTCACACTGTGTGCTCTCCATTAGCTGTTCACAAGGGTTTCTTTCAGTTAACACGGTTCTTTCAAGAAATGAGATGTGCACATTGGTCGGCAGAGTTTTCCAATACTTTAATAAAATAATATTTCATATAATGTTCTATACAATGTTGCATATAATAATACAAGGAGAGAATTAGCTCTGTGGGATAAGGTGTCTGGCGATGTTACCCATAAAATTTTGCAGCAAAATTTTGAAGACTGGTGTAGCTGCACAATTTTAAAAAGACCTCTTTCATGATGAAAAGTCATATCCTCACATTGCTAAGGAAACTTATCTTCTACTAATATAAATTACTTTTAACAATTTTCTGTATTTTGCAGGTTATGTCCAACATTATACTCCAAGTAAACAATATTAAGTCTTGAATTTAAAATTAGTTCAAACGTAATCATTATCATAGTCTTTTTGAATCCTCAGTATTCCAGTATTGTGTTTATATTTATATGAACTTGTTCACATTCTTAGTCATTACTGACATCAGTAACGGCCATTGCATCTTCTCTTTCTCAGGGGAAACCCAAGTTTTACCAACATGACATTCAGAAGAGATTAAGGTTCCCCTTGTATATGAACTCCCACCAAATATTTCTAGGTATTTTGTTGTCTATTATCTCCTCTGCTGATTTGTACAAAAATTCACTACTTCCCTGCCAAATACCAAATCAATTGGAAAAGTGAACTTTCTACCAGCCTGTGAAAGTTATATCCTTACAATAATGACCAAGTAACTTTGTGTTCTACTCCCCTTTTAATCTTCTGTTCAAGTTTCCAGAATGCCTTTAACTTATAGGCCATACACATTTGTCATCAACCAAAATGGCCAAAAGGAATAAATAATTTGTAAAAAGTGCCTATAACTATCTCTTATGATGAGAACTTGAACTGCAGATGGAACTAATTGTTCTGTGCACTTTTGTTTAACTGTGGACATTGTAGTCAAGTAAGGGAGAGAGAAGGGACAACACTCACTTGTGAATACGTTACAATGGTACTGCCACGGATGTGTCTAACAAAGGCAATTCTACTTAGAAAGAAACAACTACTAATTTCAAACACAGCCTGCCAATTCAAGCTTAGGAGATTTCAAGAGACCAATTAGTCTCAACATTTATTCATATAAAATTTCTATTTGTCAAACCTGAACTCACTCAGAAATCTCTTTCAAAAAAATAATGTATTCTATCTGAAAGTACCAAAGTAGCCTCAAAATTAGCATGTAAAACCAGCAGTTCTGAATGGAATTTTAAATGACAGTAACAGTCGTAAAATATTTCTTAAGAGAACGACTACAAAAATCAGTCTATTTATCATATTTTAAGGGAAAAAAAGAATTCAATATTTATCTTTATTCCCAAGCTTGAAAAAAATACTGTTACAAGTACTTTGTACGTATACCGCAAACAGAGAAAAGCTGTTTTCATGTATCTTATATAATTGTAATATCCAGGAATAAGTGAAAAAAAATTGTAGAAGTAATTTTCAAAAAAGAAAAATGATGTGCTATCACACATTTCTCATAGTAATAGATATTAGTACAGAATATGTTTGTTAATAAATATTTATAAAAATATTTATGATCTATTCCTAAAAAAGGGTAGTCAGTTGTGCTACAGGTTTTGTAAGAATCCATCTTGTGCCTGCATGCAAGCATAATGTAGTTAGGACACTACATATGTAATGTAGCGAATTCTGTTAGAAAAACAGGTTTGAACGAATAAGTACTAAGTCTTGAACGCCTGGTTTGTCTGGATACAAACATATTGAGAAACAGGTGTTCTTATTACAGGAGTAATTATTAGATATTGGTTGCAAGTACTTCTATTTTTAATTCTTCTCAATTTGTTAACACAATGAAAAAAATCAAACCTCTCAAATACTTCAATATCGAAACAGAAACGTTTGTCAATTGAATCTGTCTTTCTCCTGATGCAAGATTTTAGCTTGAATATTTCTGGTGGGCTTGTGACAAGGCCATTCTATAAAACAAAACAGAACAAAATTAGCATAGGCAGTATACTGATATACCTTGGCTTCACATCTTAAATTTAAGTGTATGAACAGTCCAAACAGCATGCCTTAAGATAGGCATTAAAATTATTTTGGAACATGTACAATAATTCCCTTGTATATAAAGACTATAGTTAAATAGCTTTCTATCACATATTTGTTATTTAATTATTACATTTCAGAAAACTCCCTAAATTCAAAACTCTACATATATAACATGTTTATATGTTATATGCTAGAATGAATATCATACACTTTTGTCAACTCACACATGTAGATAGAAAGATTTCTGAAGAATAAAGTTGACTAACTCCTAGTTCAGGCCACCATCATTGTGAGGCCGCTCTCTATAATGTTGGAAAGGCTGACACCATCAGGGGAGTTTCTGAGGAATGGGAGAAAGCAAATGTCATTCCTGTCTTAAAGAAGAGCAAGAAGGATTTGGGGAACTACAGGCCAGTCTGTATCACCTTGATCCCAGAGAAGGTGATGGAGTGTGTAATCCTGAAAAGCATTTCCAAAGGACAGAAAGGTCACTGGAAGTAGTCAGCATTGATTTAACAAAGGGGAAATCGCGCAGGACCAACCTGATAGCCCTCTACAATATGATGGATGGCTCAGTGGATGATGGAAGAACAACAAATATTGCTTATCTCAACTTCAGCCAGGCTTTTGACACTACATCCTATTACAGTAGGACGTTTCCTACTATATCCTCATAGACAAACTGGTGAAGTACAGGCTAGGTAAGTAGATGGTGAGGTGGATTGAAAACTGGCTGAACTGCTGAGCTCACAGCAGAAGTCCAGCTGCAGCCAGTTGCTAGTCGTATGCCCATGGGGTCAATAGGGGGGCCAGCACTGTTTATCATGAATAGGAATAACTCCAGGCACCAGGAACAGGCTGTGGCTGACAGGACGGAAGACAGCTTGGCAGAAAAGGACCTGCAGGTCCTGGTGGGAAACAAGCTGACCGTGAGCCAGCAATGTGCCCTTGCAGCAAAGGCAGCCAACAGCCTCCTGTGCTGCATCAGGCAGAGCACTGCCACCAGGCAGGGATCCTTACCATCTGCTCAGCACTGGTGAGACACATCTGGAGTGCTGTGTCCAGTGCTGTGCTCCTCAGTACAAGAGAGACAGGAGCAAGTCCAGCAAAGGGCCACCACGGTGAATAAGGACTTGGAGCATGTATCACATGAGGAGAGGCTGCTAGAGCTGGGACTGTTCAGCTTGGAGAAGGGGGATCATATCAGTGATTTATCTGTGAATATCTGACGGGAAGGACTAAAAATGACTGAGTCAGATTCTTCTCAGTGTTGTTCAGTGAAAGGGCAAGAAGCAATGGCCACAAACTGAAATACAGGTAATTCCATCTGAACTTAAAGCTTTTTTACGGTGGTCAAATGCTGAAACAGCTTGCTCACAGAGGCAGCGGGGTCTCAATCCTTGGAAATATCTAAAACCTGACTGGACACAGGCCTCACTAACCTGCCTGGGCCAGCCCTGCACTGAGGTTAAATTAGGTGATCTCTAGAGCTCCTTTCCAAATCCCATCCATTCTATGATTCTGTGCAAATGTGATTGACTTCCTATGCATTTGGAACCACCACATTAGAGAATGTATTAAATATATGGTTAATATACGTTTCAAAAGAAATATTTTTATTTAAATATTTAATTTATCTCTGTTATATAAGACATTAATTGCTTCATGCATGAGAACAGCCTCATGCTTTGGTCACTTTTTTTTTTTAACAGTTCCTGAAGGCTTAATATAAAAGATAGAATATACAGTTCATGTATGCATCCATGTATGTGCAACTCACCACTTTTCCACCAGATTTTGTTTCAGCTATACTCATTGTAAATGTTTTTGTTCCTTTATCATAAGTGCAGTAATGTTTTACCCATGTAAATCCAAGAGGTCCTAGATTAAAGAGACACAGTATTAAAAATACTTATTTTGGCATTTTATCACTATTTTAGTTGGAGTTAGATAGAGAAACGAAACATAACAGCCTACAAAATCAAAAACTCCCATAATTTTTTTATTTTGAACATGTTGTTCAGATATAATTTTCAAATATTGAAGCTTGATGAGGTTGCCCAACAAAGTTCCAGCAGATTGATTTTCTTTGGCAACTGGATGGGTCACAGCATTTTACTAGGGTAGATAGGCAGGAGACAGGCAAGATCCTCAGGATTTTTCTGCCTAGGAAATATAGTTGAAGATTTGAGCAACCCAAGTGAAGCACTAGGATTCAGTATTACATCCTTTCTCTGAGGGAAACCTTGAGGTCTGGTGTTAGATCCAGAAAATTGGATGAAGTAACGAAGTCACAGTGCATTTCCCTTTACTTTCAGAGTTCTTGTCAAAGGTAACAAATGCTTTCGGTAGTATCATAGGAACTCTATTTTTCTAGCTGTTACCTTAAGGGAGTGGGTAAAATGGCATTTGGCTCAGAGACAGATTTAATCTTACATAGTTGAACACTGACGGGTGATTTCATTACAGGAAAGGGAAGTAAGGAAAGAAACAGCGCACACTAAAACTATAGTGGTTTAGGGATGAGTGATAAAATGCTGGGTGGCAGAGGTAGTCACTTCAGCAAGAAACATCGGCCTTTTATGCCTTGGAAGAGGTCCTGCTGGGGGAGAGGTGGCTGCAACAGCAGTGCACAAATTACTGCGTCCACAAACTGACAACTGCGCACACTCACAATACCAAAGTACAATGTACTTTGGGATTCACTAGTCTTCCGTTTAGATAGCCATACATGAAACCTACAGTGATGCCTGAGTAAGTGGACGTACGCCTTGTCCTGGAGAGGTGAAACCACAGTACTTCTTAATCCTACTGCAAAGTACAGGATCTCTGATGCAGATGTTTTCACTCCTGGATTACCCAGAGGTTTGTTCAGGCATTGTTGTGAACCTTTAGTGAATCTAAACATGAAACGCTCTTGACCTTAAGCTCAATAATATTTTAAACTTCGGCCACTAATCTAGCTTTGATACAGGCATTTATAATGTGTCCTTTGCTGTGAGGACATAGCATAAATTCTCCCACCCTTTGCACAATTCTCTACACATCCTAGAAGTACAGCTAAGATCTCCCATGATTTTCTGGAAAAAAAAAATGTTTACTGCAGCAAGAGAGCTAGCAAGAAAAGCTACCAGGTTCCTACAGATACCTCTGGAGGGGTGGTGTACTGCTGAGAACAGGAAAAGTCAGGGTTTTGCAGTGTGACTGCTCCCCCTTGGGCCAGAACATTATGGCTGTAACTGCACTGGTTAATAAACAGCGCTCGCAGCATTCACAGTGATTAGGTAACACAGAGTCAATAGGTAAGTTGGAAAAAACTTATTAGTTTTTGAGGACAGGAAATTTAGCATAGAGGGTGGGATATTCTGTGCAAGCTGGTCACAGTGGCAGAGTGCAGCCCCATTTATTTTAGTAGCATTGACACAGCTTCCAGGTATTCAGCTGCAGAGACCAAACACAATGGCTATGTGAGAAGAGGTACCAAGAAGGAAAAGCACTTATTGCCTCTTGGACAGCATTATATGCTTCAGAGCCTGGCATTCAAACATGGCCCCTCTCTGCAGAGCCATCACAAATGTAGGTGCCAAAGCAAAAACTATATATAATGCAGTATTGTAAGTACCGTGTAAATTCAGACTAGGAAAGGACTAGATGATAACTTTCAACCCACATGTGATTTTCCAATTAATTTCAATGGGAGTTACTCATGGGAAAAATATGATATTGATTTTTTTCCAAGTACAGTATCTGGACCTTTTAATTCTTTTTACAATGAAAGAGCTCTGAGTTAAAAAATGTATTTTAAGGGTTTTGTTTGGGTATTTTTAATGTAAGCAATTAAATAAAAATGGAAGGTGTTAAAAACAAATCTAGTAGTTTTGCTATAGATACAATGGCTCTGCCTTCTAAATGTAGCCTTTCACAAAGGTGGTGGGTATATGAGAGATTGCATCAGTCATGTAAGTTGGATGTCTCGCAATACAGAAATGTAGATGTGGAAATCTACATAGTCTGTTACTCCAACTCAGAGAAAGTTCCACCATTGCCTGCATTTTGCAGGAAAGTAAAGTCATTAATCGAATAGTCAACTGGTTACCCAGCCTCAGAAGCTCGTTGTTCTGTTCCTATAGTTTAACTTATTTTCACTTAGCAAAACAAAATCTATAATTATTTTAAATAAATTTTTCCTCTGATGGAATTTAATTAACTCTTTTAGCATATATAAGAAGGATGAGCACGCTTAAAGCTGGTTTAGATGAGTTTAGAAGTCACCTGTTTTTCATTAGAAAAATTGTACCCAGACACATACATTGCAGCTTCAAGTCTGTTACTCATGGGTGTCCATCTGAAAGAAAATAATTTAAAGCCCACTGCCATTTAAAAAAACCCAAAACATATTTACTACCATGCATATCAATAATATATATATATATATACAGGATTTACTCACAAGACTAGCAAACATTTAACCCAGTTGCCCATAATTTGACAAGAGCCTATGGAATGATGGTTGTAGGAAAGCAAACCTGCATGACAAGGAAATATGCAACTAGCACCTTCCCCACTGACACAGAGATTACAGACCCTGTTACTCTTCCTCCAGAATAAACTAATGAACAATTTTTTTTTTAGTAAGAGGATGTCAAGTTGGCCTCTCACTATTTAATGAAGCACAGCATGTGCTCAACGCTTCACTCCTTTTTTCCCTCCCCCATTAGCAGGGCTCAGTGTAATTTCCACTTAACACAGGTTTCTTTTATCATTATTACTCAGTTAAAACATAGAGGGTCTTCTTAAAACTTTCAGTGCTACCGAGGGTAAAAGTGGTTGAGGTTGAATATGATAAGCATTGAGGTTTCTTTCTTTTAGCTCACATATGGAATAAAGATTAATTTAATGATGTTATTTGGAAAATCAATTATCTATAACTCCATGTAGTCTCTTGATGGGAGCAGTGAATAATATATCCTCAAAACTGAGGTTGGGTGGGGTCAAGTCTGACATGGGAATTCTATATCCAGATGCCTTCTATTTATTTTCAGATTGAGAAATCAGGTGCCAAGTTGTATTTAACAATTTTTGCCTGAACATCAAACTTGCACAAGCATGTACACACTACCTCAAAACACACTGCTAGTGTCAGGCTGATTCCACAGAAAATAGAAAAATGAACAAATAAATAAATATATAAATCTGGGCACCCCACGCAATGAAAACCATTTTACTGAGGGTTTTGCATGATTCTGCAGCTAGTTTGGCTTGGTCTTCTGTACTGGTTAGAGTGTAAAACAGTGGGAGCTGATACTTCAGGTGATGTATAGTTTTGAATGCTCTCATTTGATTTTTCACATATTTCCTGAATCTGTTTTCATTTATAACATGATGTATTGCTAGGCTCTTCCAATTAGTTTCAGACACTTAGGACAACTTTAGTTCTATTCCTTCACTTAGGTCATCGCTTCATTCTCATGTCACATGAAGTGAATAAAACATAGGTAGAGATTTGCAGCTATTTGGAAGCTGAGAGACTGCATTTAGATTACTTTTCTTCATCTTACACATTTGTTTTCCATTACGTACATGTTCATTTACTATTAAGGTGGCTGGGTCAGTGGAAATCTTCATACAAGGTCCAAGTCGCTCCTGCTAGGTGAACTATGGGCCCTGTTCAGGCAGAGAAAGTACCAGCTTTGGCAGGGTTTGGCAGGGAAAGTACAAGTCGGCAGGGTTTGGCAGGCAGAGCCAAAGCAGAGTGTTGGGAGCTTGCAGCTTCTGCAGCAAGTAGAGCAGCCAGCCAGAGCAGATCTTGCTACTTGTCAGTCACTGGGTTGGCCAATAGCAGGGACCTACCCACAAGGACCCAGAGGGCAGCAGTTGAGTTGCTTACAAGTGTTTTGATCACCTTTACATCTGACTGTAGCTACTTTTTTTAAGTAGTACTTTTTGCTTTTTGAAACACTTATTATTCTTTTGAACCTCCCAATCATCTGGAAAGCAAGCGTAGCAGAAGTCTGCAGACATTCAAACACAGAGGTTGTGCTGTCCTGCTAACTGAACCATTTTCTCATCCTTGCATTTGTTGCTGTGCCTTTCAAATCAAGTTAAAAGGTACGTCTGTTTTACTCACGTTTCTCCTGCACATAGAGATAGCCTTCCATTGTCCATTGACTTGGTGGTCTGTAATCCTGGTTGGCTGATTTCATTCTTTGCATGAGTCTCTCCACTTCCTGCCTTGTGCTTTCAAAGTTATTCCGGGTCTAATACCCAGAAAAAGAAACAAACAAAACCCCCACATTATCTCATGCAAGTACTAAAAACCAGTGAAGGACTAATTATTAGTAATGCCAAGGAGACTGTAATGGACACCAACAGAAGTATTTGACAGAGACATAAAAAGGAAAAAAAAGCAATAAAGAATTCTTCATTGCTCTAGAAGCCTAGGAATAACAAAGTAATGAAGAATTGAGCTTAAGCGCACAAGTGTAAAGGAAACATAGTTGGGAATAGTAACATTCCTCTTTCTGCAGGTCACTAACCTGAGAAAGGAGGTCATTTCACATCTTTAGGTGTGCTTACACAATATTTTGCAGGTGGATGCAGGCTTTATCTCTGTGTACTCTAGGATATGCAGACAGAAGCCAGGCTAAACCAGCAGCTGCTGATCGCATAGCTGCAACCTCAAGTAATAAGTCCCAATGAACCTCTTGAAGTATGGTGCAGAAAACATGAGTTTGGGTTAATGCCAGGCTAATGTCTCTAGACAGCTGTGGTCTCTCCACATGAGGAAGAGACAAATTTACTGTGTATCCACTATCTGCAGTCCACAGCTGCTGACACCCAGAATAGTCAGGTTACCAGCATCGTCATGAACATTTTTTGACAGGACTATGCAAACACCACAGTTAAGTATAACATAAATATGCTAGGTAAGAAACAGGTCACAAGTGGCAGAACTATGCCGAAAGTATGGAAGAACTGTGTCTGTCCTAAATATCGCCTGTGTAACCAGGCACACAATTAGGTACAAAGGTAGGTTATTCATATTTGCTAACATCTATATTCATGTAAATGGACATTTTTTTCCCTATTGAATTCAGTGAGGCCAGGGTTTCCCTCCATACATCTCGCACGGTATAGTAGAGAAGAATTATTATGATGTGCCAGAGGTTTGGTAGGTTGTTACTAATACACCAGATGTTGAACACTTTGTTCCTACAGGTAATAGAAAAGAATAAAGTTTTTCATTATGTTTTTACAAAGTCATCTTATGGACTCTAATACTGACTAGTCAGAAAGATACTCTCAAGACTTTATATACTGGTGAGTACTTTCCCGGGACATGTGACCTGTTAAGAGCTCTGGTCTGTCACTACTCTGCTACTCCTACGGCTGTTACTGTTCCTGCTCTAACCTGTAGAACAAGTTTAAGAACCGGAACAGCAGTTCAGATCAACTATTCTCCAAGACCTTAACACACAGTGCAATGGAGAGGAGTGCTTTTGACAGCTACAACAGACAGGCTGAACACAATTTTCCCTGAACTGTCCTCAGTTTGTCTTTCCCTACATCCTTCACTTCAATCTGAGGTTGGGTGATGCTCTGAGTGACAAGTCAGTAGATAGCCCAGCTGGCAAAATGAAGCTGTGGATCTAGATCTGGAGCCAGAATTCAAACTTCTGCGTAACAGCAGTGAATGATGTACCATATCCCACTATATCTTCCTGTAGATGTTCCTCTGATGTATATATATAATAATATAAATATAAAAATAATACCATAATACATTGTCCCTTCTGCCTAACTTTACATCTCCCTCTACCTCTGTAGTCTATTTAAAACTTCAAGTTGTACTTTTAGAATATTTAAGAAGAGATTAAGTTTAACTATGTCTTAATTAACATTGAATTAAAAAAAAAATCCATTAATAATTCTGCTTCTATAGATACAGGCATAGAAGACACTAACATATTCTGACTTAAAATGCCAGTTTCGGTCTGTGCTGTGGGCTTATGCTTCCCTTAGAACTTGCCATATTAAAGTATGTAAACTCTGGACTGAAGCAGAATTTTCACCCTTCTACCGAAACTGTGCTGTGCAACAACACTGACCCCTTGTGCCTTTATCTGAAAGAGTCTTAGTAGCAAACCAAAAGTAGCAAGTACATAACTTCAGAGGACAAGGGCCTGAGATGCTCTACAGACAGAACATTTGCATTTTGATCCAAAAGGAAAAGCTAGTCATCTAGGAGGTTTTGCCTTGTTTCCCCAAGCAGTGTTTTAAATGGGATCTATACCTACACATGAACAACAGACATAAAAAGGGAAGGGGCTAGGGAGGTGTGCCGCACATGTTTAACTGCAGCAAAACCTTGACAAGTGCAGTACTCCTAAGAATGCAGGTCTACATTAACAGTGCTAAAGCAATGCCGTATTCCAACTTTGAGCCAATATATGCCTCTCTAATAGCAAGATGCTACAGGGAAAATGTCAAGTGTTTTATTTTCCAGCAATCCACAGGGAACAGCAGTTAGGCATGGTAAAGTGCTCCCAGATCTGTTTCATATTCCCTAAGTTTCATGGACAAAGCACTAACCACAAAAGATGATGTCAGATCTTCTAAACTGTTGTAACTTCTTTGATTCTAGTGGAGCTACAAAAATTTCTGTTGAGTGAGTATATTTTCTTGAAAGAACGAAATGGAAAAGAAATGGAGTCACCCCAAATATACAGCATTTGGAATAAATGATAGAATGACAGAATTCCTTCACTTTTTTTTTTAATTTGTTCTGTACTTTGAAATTACTTGTCATGAAAAATGTAGGGCTGGCCCAATATTAACAGGCTGAACTTCACTTTTCACCCTAAAAGCAAGTGATAGCGGTTCTAGTGCAAATAGAGTGTAGAGATGTTTTGTATCTACTTACTTGTATGTCCTTGGAAGTGTGAAATCTGGGTTACACAGTGAAATAAATATATACTTGTATACAGCAGTTATGATGAGTGGAAAAAATGCTGATTAAATCCATTTTTGTTATTTCTGAAAGCTATGGAATTTTTGGGCACAGTTGATCTTGTATGGCTCTTACTACCAAATTCAGACCAATCCACAGTAAAAGATCCATCTGCTCAGTTGACAGAAACTCTCTACATAAATAATAGACCCTTTCTTCTGGTGGAACTTAACGCCTGTGAGAGCCGCTCACTGTGGAGGAAGGCCCCACCAGTTCTCTGACACGGACAAAATACGTCCAGAGAACAGCCAGAGCATGGTGTCCCTATGTATGCTTTATATACAGTGGGAAGCTAGCAGACAGCAGGACAAGCTTGTTTGTGGCAATCTGTGATCTTAAAGAAACAAACTGCATCCTTCTATACCAGTTGGAGCATTCCTGGGATGTCTGCTTACTCCAGAAGACAGGCCCCACTCTCAAGAAAGCATTTATGCATTTAAACCTATCTGGACTACTGTGTTTTCTAATCAAAACTTGGCTGCTGTCCTGCTTTTCTGGTTCTTGCTCCCAAAATTTTGACCTGGAAATCACAAAATAACTACCTGAAGATTAATTTTTCCGAAGTTATTTGTTGAGGAACCTTCATTACAGAGACTTACCAAAAACAACTTTTGCCTATTCATGTAATAATTTTATTTCAACTTACTAAAACATTGCAAGACTTAGAGTTCCAATAAATGCTATGAGTCTACTTCAATATCCTGAAATTAAATTAGCAAACAAAATGGTGTAAATACAAATCATCCTTACATTCTGCAAATTGAACTGCAGCTGCTGCTTGTATGGTGCAAACTCCTGAGCCAATTCATATCCTTCATGGTAAAATGTAAATAATCCTTGAAGAAAGGCCAAGAGCTGAAAAGGTAAAATTGAGAAGCGTTATAGATTTTAAACATGTGCTCTTAATGCTATAAAACACAAATATAACAGAACATATAGTAATGTAAGGAATAGATACTGCCTGTGAGAGTGAAGGAATAGTTCTTAGCAACTGCTACACAATTTTTCTATTCAGGTGAACGTAAGAAAGCAAAAACTAAGGACAGCTGATTTTCTATTAGTTTTCAGCAGCAAAGTACAGCAAACCATCAGCAAAAAACATTCCGTGTCCTAGGTGCTGGAACACTTTAAGCTTTCATTACTTGCAACAGCAAAGCTTTGCTGAGCAAGTGATCCATGGTCAAATCTTAAGAAAGAGAGGGGTTAAACAGGCTTCTGCATCATGAGGTTGCCATTTCCATAATTTAATTCACTGTCCTGGCAATTTTGTCCAGTATTTCAGCTGGAGTCTTTGATGGTTTGCATTTTCCATGTTCATACTTTCAGAGTTCAAGGGCTTTTTCTTCAAAATATTTTTTCACTTTCTTCATAGCAATTGCTTGGGCTATGACCTATTTTCCACAAATGAGACAATTGAAAGTATGTTTTGGACAGCTTAATATAACACAAGAAATCCAGACTATTTCTTCCTGCTCTGAAGAAAATGAAAACTCTATCTGGTATGTCTGTGACTGACTCCAGCAGAACAGCTGAAGTTGGTATGTATCCAGTTGAAAAATCTTTTTAAAGTTTGATTTAAAATAATGGTTAAGTAGTAAAAAGCACAACTAGATTTTCTGAACACTTATTTTAGCTGTTGAAGTAATGCATTCTTATCACCTGTTAGTTTTAAAAGCCTTCTAATTTATTCTGTTCTAAATTTAGAAAACATGTTTTGACATTGCCTTAAGTCTTCCTACCTGCTATTAAATAACAAGAATTTAATTTTTTATTATGGACTGTTTTCTCTGCATACATAATTTAGCTTACATACAGCCAAGTAAAGAAAACAACAACAAAAAAGAAGTATTAACTTGGATGTACAATAACAAAAGCTATCACAACAGGACAGATTTATCTTAGTATATTACAGCCATTGAAAAGCTAATCATCTAGGCTAAGTAACTGGCTGTTCATGCTGCCTCCTAACTTGGTACAAAATCCACAGGTATTCAAGAGCATAATTCTTTTTCCTCTTTCAGACTCCTCTTTTAGGACGGGATGAATGACCCTATGGAAACATTTATCTCTCTCCATCGACTACTGAAGTAGCCCAGACTTGGGCAACAAACATGCCATCATTCATATTTAATGCACTTTTCTTTGTGTTACCAGTACCATAGACTATTGTAAGTGAAACAGCTTAAAAATGTACCTTTTACTGAGTTTATATTTTCTTTAAATTTATACTCAGCCCTACTTGAAGAAATGTGGTTAAATTTTTCTGCTTCCTCCTTTCTGATTGCTCGCTAAGAGACTGCTGTACTAAGGCAACACATATATTTCAGGGGAATAGCCCCGGCCACTCCAGCATCACAAGACAGTCCACACCCTTTAACGTGCAAACTTCCACAGCTTGACAGATGAGAGATCAAGGACACAGCTCTCCGGGCAGAGGAGTTAATGTAACGACTTGCTGCTGCCAAACTGAAGGCTTGCACTCCCTATTCCTCCTCCTTTTCCCCATTCAGCTTTACCACACATCCCACACATCCTTGTGCCAGCTTTGGCATCACTGAGCCCTTCAGTGAGCATGTCTGCCTTGGGACGCCTGCTGTTTTGCTGCATTAGTAAGTTAAAGCAGTTTGAGGTTAATAGATCATCAGTGCTGGCATAAATAGAAGCATGACGGCATGGCTGGGAGAAGGACTTCCCTTTTGGTTTTTACTGGTATTGCAGGATCAGATGAAACCCTGGCCTCAGGGAGAGGTGGTGAAAGCCCATGCCTGCCCAGTGAGTCAGTCGTGGAGACTGAAGAACTGAGAAGGTCCTTGGGCATAAAAGCCACTTTCTGTGGTGCCTTTACAACAGGTGTGAATTCCTGAACCTCATCCCACCACCAAACAAATAATGAAGTCAACATAGTCAAGTGAAGGCTCCACAGCTTGTGTAAATTCTCTCAGCTTTACATGATCATCTGCCCAGCTGAAATCATTATCTCAGCTAAGGACCAGGCCATGCCAAGTAAGTCTTTTACTTGTTATTCAAGTGGTTCTGAGGAAGGTCCAAATACAAGTATTTCTCTTAAAATCTCCAAATGTGTAAACGGATAGAAAGAGTTCTATAATTTTAAGGTTTATAATGTAATTCTAGAACAAATAAAATAAAATAAAATAAAATATCTAATCTTCCTTTCTTACCAATAAAGTATAAAATTATAAGCAAGTCTGCTCTGGCTCCAGCTGTGCAAAGCCTGTTCCCACAGTCTAGATTATAGAAACCATAGAATCTTAGAATCATTAAAGTTGGAAAAGAACTCTGGGATCATCAGGTCCAACCATCAACCCAACACTATCATGTCTCCTAAACCATGCCCTGAAGTGCCACCTCTACACATCTTTTAAATACCTCCAGGGATGGTAACTCCACCACCTCCCTGGGCAGCCTGTTCCAATGCTTGCTCACTCTTTCAGTAAAGAAAATTTTCCTAATATCCAGTCTAAACCTCCCCTGATACAGCTTGAGGCCATTTCCTCTCATTCTATCGCTAGTGACCTGGGAGAAGAGACCAGCACCCACCTCACTACAACCTCCTTTCAGATAGTTGTAGAGAGCGATAAGGTCTCCCCTCAGCCTCCTCTTCTCCAGGCTAAACAACCCCAGATCCCTCAGCTGCTCCTCATCAGACTTGCTCTCCAGACCCTTCACCAGCTTTGTTGCCCTTCTCTGGACACGCTCCAGCAACTCAATGTCCTTCTTGTAGGGAGGGGCTCAAACCTGAACACAGTACTTGAGGTGCGGCCTCACCAGTGCCGAGTACAGGGGCACTGATCACTTCCCTGCTCCTGCTGGCCATGCTATTCGTGATACAAGCCAGGATGCTGTTGGCCTTCTTGGCCACCTGGGCACACTGCTGGCTCATGTTCAGCCCGCTGTTGACCACCACCCCTAGGTGCTTCTCCACCAGGCAGCTCTCCAGCCATGCTTCCCCAAGCCTGTAGCGCTGCATGGGGTTGTTGTGACCCAAGTGCAGCACCCGGCATTTGGCCTTGTTGAATCTCATACAATTGGCCTCAGCCCATCAATCCAGCCTGTCCAGGTCCCTCTGTAGGGCCTTCCTACCCTCGAGCACATCAACACTCCCACCCAATTTGGTGTCATCTGCAAACTTACTGAGGGTGCACTCAATCTCCTCATCCAGATCATTGATAAAGATATTAAACAAGACTGGCCTCAACACTGAGCCCTGGGGAACACCGCTCGTGACTGGCTGACAGCTGGATTTAGCTCCATTCACCACAACTCTCTGGGCTCGGCCAGCCAGCCAGTTTTTAACCCAGCAAAGAGTACACCCGTCCAAGCCATGAGCCGCCAGCTTCTCTAGGAGGATGCTGTGGGAGACAGAATCAAAGGCTTTACTGAAGTCCAGGCAGACAACATCCACAGCCTTTCCCTCATCCACTAGGCGGGTCACCCTGTCACAGCAAGAGATCAGGTTGGTTGGGCAGGACCTTCCTTTCATGAAGCCATGCTGGCTGGGCCTGATCCCCTGGGTGTCCTGCACATGCTTGGTGAGCTCACTCAGAGGAATTGCTCCATAACCTTCCCTGCACCGAGGTCAAGCTGACAGGCTTGTAGTTCCCTGGATATTCCTTCTGGCCCTTCTTGTAGATGGGTGTCACATTGGCAAGCCTTCAGTCATCTGGGACCTCCCCTGTTAACCAGGTCTGCTGATAAATGATGGAGAGTGGCTTGGCAAGCTCCTCCACCAGCTCCCTCAGTACTCTTGGGTGGATCCCATCCAGCCCTATAGACTTGTGAGTGTCCAAGTGGAGCAGCAGGTCGTAAACGGCTTCCTCCTGGATTATGGGGGTTTTATTCTGCGATCCATCCCTGCCTTCCAGCTTCAGAGGGCTGAATACCCTGGCGATAGCTGTTCTGACTGTTAAAGACTGAGGCAAAGGAGGTGCTCAGTACCTCATCCATGGTGTCAGTGTTGCCCCCTGCATCCAAAAATGTTGGAGATTTTCCTTGGCTCTCATTGTTGTTAATATATTTGTAAAAATATTTTTTTGTAAAAATATTTTTGTTATCCCTTACAGCAGTGGCCAGATTGAGTTCTAGCTGGGGTTTTACCTTTCTCATTTTCTCTCTGCATGTCCTAACGAGATCCCTGTACCATTCTTGTGTTACCTGCCACGTCTTCCAAAAGCAGTAGACTCTTTTTTTTCCTGAGTGTTAGCAGAAGCTCCCTGTTCAGCCAGGCTGGTTGTCTTCCCTGCCAGTTCGTCTTGCGGCACTTGGGGACAGCCTGCTCCTGCGCCTGCAAGGCTTCCTTCTTGAAGAAAGCCCAGCCTTCCTGGACTCCTTTGCCGTTCAGAACATCCTCCCAAGGGACTCTCCCAACCAGTCTGCTGAACAGGCCAAAGTCTGTCCTCTGGAATTCCATGGTAGTGGTTCTGCTGACCCCTCTTCTTACTTCACCAAGAATGGAGAACTCAGTCATATCATGGTCACTGTGCCCAAGACAGCCTCTGACCACCATGTCTCCCACCAGTCCTTCTCTGTTTGTGAACAGCAGGTCAAGTGAGACACCTTCCCTGGTAGGTTCACTTACCAGCTGTGTCAGGAAGTTGTCTTCCACACACTCCAGGAACCTCCTAGACTGTTTCTTCTCTGCTGTGTTGTATTTCCAGCAAACATCCAGTAAATTGAAGTCCCCCCACTAGAACAAGGGCAGTTGATTGTGATACTTCCTCCAGCTGCTTGTAGAACACTTCTACCTCTTCATCCTGGTTGGGTGGTCCATAATAGACTCCTAGCAGGATATCTGCCTTGTTGGCCTTCCCCCTCATCCTTACCCATAAGTACTTGACCTTACCATCAAAGTCGCTAAGCTTAACGCAATCTAAGCACTCCCTAACATACAGAGCCACCACACCACCTCTCCTTCCTTGCCTATCCCTTCTGAAGAGCTTATAGCCATCCATTGCAGCACTCCAGTTGTAAGAGTCATTCCACCATGTCTCTGTGATGGCAACTAAATTGTAGGTATCCCGCTGCACAATGGCTTCCAGCTCCTCACGTTTGTTGCCCATGCTGCGTGCATTGGCATAGATGCACTTGAGCTGGGCTATTGGTTTCACCCCCAACCCTGGCACGCCACCCCTAAGCTCCTCTCTGGTGGGCCTGGCTACATCCCCTTCCCCCTTCGAACCTAGTTTAAAGCCCTCTCGATGAACCCCACCAATTCATTTCACAGAATCCTTTTCCCCCTTTGAGATAGATAAACTCCATCTGACGCCAGCAGGTCTGGTGCTCAGTTACTCATCTACATCCCTAGCTACAGCCTCTTCAGATACAGCAGCCTAATTACTCCTGTACTTACTCTGACTTGTTTCAGTCAAAAGGACATGGATTAACTTAAACTGTAATTAGGAGCCTGCTGCTAGACCCACCCCTTTCAGCTAAAGAAGCACTGCAGGAGCAATATGAATGCTCAGCAAAACTGCAGCCAGAGAAGGATGTCAGAGCACACCAAAATTACAATAAAGGAACTAGTGGGAGAAAGTTTCAGTATGTCAGCTTATACCTGAATTTTAAAGACCAGTTTAAAGGGCATTTCTGGAGAATGTACTATAAACCGCTTAAATTTCAGCTTCAATACTTAGAGAGAACCATTTTCCACCATACAAAATGTTTTTTATCAGTACACAGAGAAATACTGAGAGTGAAAATATTTAACACAAGATGGCAGCAGAGCTGAATTTATCAGAAAGCAAAAAAAATCAGCACCCCCTGAGAAAAATCTGAATGCACTTTAGTTAAAGTACTGTTCAGGTATTCTGGCAGTTGTGCATTGCAGAGGATCTGGCCTTGAGGTTCTCTTGGTCAGATACTCTCTGAGCACTTAGAAAAACAGCAATAAAAGAAAAGTACAAATACGCTTATTTTATGCAAGTCCTAGACCAGCTTATTCAACTTCTGTGTTGAAACAACTGACACTGAGAATGGTCTTGGCTTCTATGTATATGTCACTAGTGGTGGAAGAACAGCGATCAGAAAATGCCCTGTACCCAATGGGCCTGTGCTGTTAAAGCATCTTAATAACCACTTCCATCAGGACAGGTACAGCCATAGCATTGCATGGAGGAGATCTAAAAGCCAAGGACTTTTGCCGTAGGCTTATGCTCACAGTGGGGTTTTCTTGTTGCTGGCATTACAAGTGGCACTGCTGTGAGATGCAGGCTGATAATTTTAAAGATATTTATATTAAACATCAAAGAAAAGAAAAACAGCCTTTTTTTTCTTTCAAAAAAGATTTTCAGAAAGTATTTTGAGGTGGTCTTCACATGTAAAGAGGTGATTTGTTTCACCAAACATCACATACAATGCCTGATGTGTTCATATCAACTATTTTTCATTTCAACAAGTGCCTTATAGCTACTTCAGTCTGAGTATCTTATCAGTCACATCAATAAAAAGCGAGGTCTTAACTCCGTAATACAATGCTACTCACTACCCCAGCGCTGCGAGGATTTCAACACAGAACCTGAAACAAAATCCAACTACTTCTTGAGACTTTATTTATTTTTATGGAGAGCTGGTGACCTCAAGACTGCCTGGTCATTTCATTCTCACAGGAAGAAGACTGTACTTAGGTTTTGGATAGGGGAGGAATTTAACCTTTGGCCTGCAGCACATCAGCCAGAAGTCCCTGTCTCCCTGGTTTCATTTTATTTATAAGTAGATAGCACCAGAAGGTACTTATCCATTAGATTAAAGTGAATGTAGTTAATAATGTAGAAAATCCAAGGAAGGGGAAATTGAGTTTAATGTCCACAGTGAAGTCTCATGGAACTGCATGCAATTACAGGCAGGATTTGTTGGTTTGGTCCCCCCCCCACCCCTTTAAATAAACACTCTGGGCTTTCATGACATTTAACGGACCACCCTCACATTTCATATAGTTTACTGCTTATGAGTCTCTGCCCTGATTCCTACCGGCCAAGGAAGTCCTGGCATTGCTGAGGGACAAAGTGGAGCTCTAGGAAGGAGTTTGCATTTCTCCTAATAACCATAACATCCTCAGAACGCTGTGTTGGTCTGGACTATCTTCTCTGAGCCCAGAAGAGCAAAGCTAGGAGCAGAGATTATTGTCACTTAATTTGTTTTGTTGTTTAACTTGCTGTAAAGTAAATTTTAACACTAATTTGTCTTTGAGACAAAGTTTAAATTCACGATCTGTATGAATTAGTTGTTTGTTTTTCCCTTGGAAAAAAATCAAGATCTAGGAGGATCACAAATAGGCAGCTGTCAGTTACTCACACTCCAGTACACATTAGCACCTCCTTGAGACAAGATGCAGAGAACAGCAGAGAAATCTAGGGCCTGAGGAGCTGCTGCAAAAGTCTACTGTAAATATTATAATCCTCTATTCTGAGTATGGGTCTTTAAAATTTTGTACCTTAAAATCTCTCCCCATGCTCCTCCAGGAAGGAACATTCTCCACTCTTACTAACTTCTGTCCTACTGTCCCAGGTGTAACCAACCTGGCAATTTTTGCTAGGCTACTTCTCCCACCCTGGTTCCCAAACCACCCTTATCTTTTGGCATAGACAAACTGAAGATCGTGGAAGAAGCTCCAGCGGACCATTTGCTTTTCAAGTTCTATTCCCATGTCATGAACTTATCCGTCTTCCACATGGGCATCACGATTTCCTCTTTCACTGCACTAACCTTTCTTTTATTTTGTTAAACTCTCCTTCAAAGAGCCTATTAGTAACACATGAGACTGAGAATGATATGGAGACATGACACTGAGCTGATAAATCAGAGACACAAGCAGCACAGACACTAGAAGGCCCCACAACTAGCAGAGCTCCTGAAGAGGAATGTCTATATAGACGCTCCACCAGGCATCTTGTAGCATCTCAACATCTGTAGGGCAGAGAGAGGAAAATGAATAATATGGCAATTCTTTTGGTATGTGATTTTAGAGTGTTAGGCTTTGTCCTTACCTACTTGCATCTAGCGGCACATGCTTATACTTCCAATATCACTTACATAAACTATGCATTTTTCAAAACCCTATTTTGAAGACTTTTTATTTTGTTTGTCTTGTGATATTTCTGATGTGTATAATAATTTACTTGTATACTCTGCCTTATGGGTTTTAGTAAATGCTTTTATTCCAACATGTTGTATACAACAGACTAGAAACCAAAAATTAAGATTTTGAAGGTTTAAAATTTTATAACTGATGTTATAATTTAAGCTCCATTTATATTCAGATTGATTATAAAAAATTCAAACCTGGAGCCAGAAGACTCTGCCTGCAAGGGCTATCATTACCCAGTCACCAAAGTTATTTCGTGCATCTGTATGCAACAAACAGGAGACTGGGCTAAAATGCCTGCTGATGTGACACAGGATGGCAACTGAACCACTCAAAAGTAAATTTTACCTACTGGATGTGCACACTTGGTGACAAAAATACCCAGGTCCACAAGACTGACTTTACCAGTAACCTCTCCTGCTTGTTTGCTCAGTATCAGCACTGATGAATTCATAAATCACTCTTTCATTTTGGTAATTCATACCTGCTGCTGTGATGGCTGACAAAGTGTGGGGACAGCTCCTGGGCAAAAGGATAAAGCTCAGTATCTCCTTCTAAAATATATAAAATTAAATTTATTTTTCCTCTCTGTCTAGCACATATGATGAAAGATGCCCTATTTTAACTACATGCGATTGCACAATAAGATTTCCCAATGTATTCTCAATACAGAAAGTTTCTGTTACTTTAAAGGAGCATAAAGTCTTCTACACCAGGGTCAGAGCTAGGTCAAGATTTCTAGATTTTTCCAGCATGTTAGAGTTTTGCAGAAATAGACAGAGAGAGACACTCTGGATTAATCTGTGACAGGTAGAAAAATGTTCTTATTTAGAAATCTGAGCAAAGTTTTAGTCTCTAAGATTTGGCAGCTGTATGCCATAACGATAGGATTTCTGTAAATAATGCTTGCTGAATCCAGGTTTCATTAGTTTGCATCAATGTCAAACATCCACTATACAATACATTCTCATCTCATTGAAAGAAGGCATCTGAGAAGCTACTCCTGGTGACACTGGGTGTTAGAGATGTAATTCAACCTGTTTCACAGTCAAGAGTGCTGTTTCAGTTAGTTACAAGGAAGCTGGAAGATGGTGTGGAGAGACAGCAAAAGTTATACTTGTCATGTTCCTCTTTCACAACTGATGCTCTGCTATGCTCAGCATCTTAATGGGAAGGGACAGATGACATTGGAAGTTCTCTGGCAAGGGCTACAGGTACTAACTAAGGCAACTGGCAAGCTAGTCCTCTATGACATGGACAGCAGTAATACTATAATATGCCACAGAAATATGCTAGAACATCATACTGAAGCAGCTATTGGTACTGACTGACCCAGAAGATACTTAGGGGTGGGGGCAGAAACACAGTCCAGGAGAAAAATCCCAGATTTGAATATGGACTTTGAAAGACAACTTTATCTCCCTCTTTTATGGCATATCAACATATGCTTTCTTTTACATGCAATGTAAGCTAAAGACAAATTACCCCACCAGAAAAAAAAATAAACTTACCTATCCTGCAGAAAAACTGATTTTTCACTTTATTTCATGTATAACTCAGAAAAACGTATGTGTACACTGCCTACATGGAATATTTAAATCTAAAAACTGGCTCAAAATTTCAGCCATGAAACCATGGTATTAAGAAACATCCTTATGTGCTGCACAGACGCAACATTACATGTTGTCCCCTTAAAATGTTATGCACACTCCAAGTCGTCAGATATTTCACTTCACAGTATATATGATACTCTTACATAAACCCTTAATAAACATGCAAAGTGCCCAAGCCAAGATCTTAATGTCTGTCTAGCTACAAACAACCTGCAATCACAATTTAAAAAAGGGAGCAAACCCCCAGATATTTAAGATTCAATTTTCAGCTTTAAAAGCATGCATTCTAAAGAAAATAAAACATAAAACTTACAGGTTCAACAAATTCAAATTTCTTTTTCTCTTGTACTTCTTGAATTTTAAAAACATATTCTAATGATGCTTCATAAAAGTTTTGATGTTCTCTGTCAATCTGTGTATCTGCCTAAAAGAAAAAATGAAATATAGAGAACATTAATTTTCTCTTACGATTGCTTTAAAAACAGATTTTGACATGAACAAACAGGTCTTCCATAAGATTACTTTACAAGCTTCATGGGGTCAGTTTTCTTCCTGAAGATTATAATACCTACTTAAAATAGAACAAATGCAAGTTTAAGAAGTCACAGCTACACATTTTAGCCTCATGCCTTTTCCCCTCGCCTTTTTGATTTCCTCTTCCTTTTTGCACTTTAAAATTCTAGTTTTTAGGAGAGCCTCAAGGTAAACAAAGAAAGGTGGCAGCAGGAACTCTGACCCTGGTATATGGAAATGTTAGAAAATGAAATAGAAAAGAGTAGGATAGGAATTAGGGAGAGACAAAAAGATTAATATTTCTATTTAAATGTTTGAGTATCACATGCACTGAAATATATCTATTTCTCAGCTTCAAATACCTTCCCAAGAAGATATTTTCTTTGTTAAATAGATTGTCTTTAACAATGACATCTTGCAACTTATTATTTCATAGTATGAGTCACATACTCTTGGAATATAAACATTTAAGTCCTTAACCTCATAAATCAATTATTTTTTCAGTGTTTTAATTTTCAAATGCAAGAACTACAACACAATACTTGTCAGAAGTGCCTGAATAATACCACCTGACATGAAGATCCAGTACCAAAACAAAGTCCTCTGCCTGAACAACTAAAGAATTAACTCTTATCAGCTGATAAAGAGTAAAAGGCTTTTATCCTCAATTTAAACAAGCCATGGCAGAGAGACCTAACAGACAAGCAGTGTAGTATGTGGATAATGCCTAAAGAAGAGACGCAGAATCCATTTTAATTCATCCTTCTTCATAACAAATCATTTTCTCAGGCAAATGCCTTTTGGGCTGCACTAGTTAGGTTTTAGTCTTAGGTCAAAAAGAAATTTTATCAAGTATTGGCAACATGACTGAAACTAGTCCAGCTATTTTTGACATATGCCGGTTAAAATATAGCAGTACACTTCTGTATATTCCCTAGTTCAATTCTGGCATTAGAAATAACAAATATGGGAAAATTGTAAAAGCTAGATGTTGCCTTTTCTTGGTAGCAAACACTAAAACAGTAAACACATCATAAAAGAGGTTGAGTACTTGTAAGAGTACAAATGCAAAGTCAGTGTTTTCCTTCAGGCAGGACTTGGTCATCAATAGCACCATATTTAATTAACATTGCTTCTTTAGTAGAGGACATGCTACTATTGTGATTGGACCGCACAGGCTCTTAACAATATTGATCCACTTCCCTAGCGCAGTGCTCTTGCACTACTTCAGAGCATGGGCTTCAGTACTAGCATTTCCTTCCCATGCCTATAAAAAACTAATCAGGGAATTAAGTACAAAAACTAACATTATGAAGCAGAAATCAAGCACTCAAAATTCCAATAATAAGTGCTTTACCACTCTGCCATGTGCCATTCAGATAGAGCCTTCAGCTGCTGTTTTCTTTGATACTCTGTGTTAATAGTTTTATTTCACAGAAAAATATATCACAGAGGCAATGCTACATAACCGAACTGGACCAGGTGCCACCACGCTGGGACACAGTCCAACAAGCCCTCACTCACAGAAGTGCAGTCAATAAGCACTTGAATCAGACCTCAGCTCTCACATTTAATTGTAAGCAAATAATAAAATCTAGTTTTAGAAATTAGTTCTTTCATGCTTCGATTCAGAAAAAATATTTAAACACCTAATTAAATCCATCTCTATTCTGAACAGCATTTAAGCAGATTGTAGTTGTAATGATACTTACGACAACCAAGTGCCATCTCAAATATGGATGGGTTCCTAAATTACAGCCATAATCACCGCTAGTGTACAGGGACTAAATCATAATTTCCAAAACGTATCTTCTGTAGAAGAATTTGCATGAACACCGAGGATTCAGATATGTAAGAACTACTTTGAAAGTGATTTTAAAGTTTCAAAAGCTGAAAGGATTTTCACACATTTTTCTATGACTTCAAACTGCATGTAAAAAAAAAAAGATTTGATGGATATGATTTTGAGTCTCTACTTGTATGATATCTAGTTATAGTGACTAATACTTTCATTGATGTAGGATATTACTAAAATGTATACCAGAACTTCACATAAGCTTGGAGACTGAAGCCTTTTCTCTGTATGTATGCCTGATTCTGGAAAAGATTTCAGAGAAATAAAGTCAGGAGTTTATTCACTTTTTCACACCACTCAATTCTGACCATTTTCTGCTCCACTGTGGACTTCTGTAGGCAGTAAAAAGGCAGTATTATGAAGTTTCTCTTTGACACTAAAGGAAAAACAGTCTAATCATCTATGTAAACTGCATAAGCAGTCTTGCAGGGTCTTAAAATATCCAACACATTTCAATTATATGAATATATGCAAACCACTCTCTATAGAATATGTTCAGACCATCAAACTTCAGATGCTTAATTAACGTGCTCTCAGTTGCAGTCAAGTGAGATATGTAAAATACAATGATACGGTATGAGAATGATTCCTTGCTCATCCCAGTACTCTTTAACCCACATAATGTGATGAGGTACCAAGAAACCTCAACAATTCAAAGCAACAGCAGGTTAAAAAAGAAGTATTTTTCAGTGTGACAGTAGCAGTCAAAAAATGGTATTCCCATCTCACTAAATGCACAATATCGACTTGAGGCAAGGACCTCACTTGCACTGAGCACTGAAGCCCCAGCCACCAGCAGTGTTCTGTTCTTTGCTCATGCCCTGGCTCTGCTGTGGGCTGCTCAAGTGAACTCCTCCTGGACATATGGGGCTCACACAAACCACTCTGGATGTAAGTCAACAGCTATCACTTGGATTTCAGGCCAGGAATTGGTGCTTGGTTTCCTTCTATTTACAATACAGATACAGGCCAAAAGTCTCCTTGGTTAATATTTTTGGTGCTGATTTGCTATTGTACCTTCTACTTAAGGCGGGTCTAAGTTGCTGATTCAGCACACTTACAGCTGCATAAAACCGGGGAAGACAGAAATGACAAGTTATGCCCTCTATGCTTTACAACTGGGGCACCCAGAAAAGCAAAGAACTCAGCCTCAGTTACAAGATTTTAAATCAACAGATGCTACTTAAGGACACAGTGGAAAATTTTACTCTGGTTTTTGATTAGTTTATATACTTAAGCCAAAACCATTGTTACTCTACCACAGTTTATTATATTCACAGTTGTTACTTTTCACTTCAGTTGCTGTTTTTAGACTGTAATTATTGTCATGCCTCAAGAGTAACTATTTTATTTTATTTATATTCTAGAATAAATTGGTGCTTAAGTTCACTTTTCCACATTTTGGTAAGAAATTTAACTTTGGGTTTTTTTCCTCAGCTGGTGCTCAGTCTCTAATAGAACTGCTTCCTCCTCATTACACAGGATATTTAGGAAAACTGAAAGCTGTACATATAAAACTTTAACATACAAGTGGAACAATTAACCAATCCTACATAACTGATGTGTTATCAAGACTGATTATTACAGAGACAGCTATGGCAATTCAGGATTATAGACATTATTCCAATTTTTGAATTGGTAAGCCTCACTTAATTAAAAGAATAGTATTATTGGTAAACATGAAAAAAATCCTACAATTTGTGACTGAGTGATGGTCACATCTTCTGCGAAAACTCCATCAGCAAACTAATCCCCATGATTTAAGAGTCACCGTGACAACAGTAATCCTATCAAAATAGTTTTTAAACTACTTTTGGCACAAATCCCAAAATGTCATTGATATCAAAGTGCTGGTATTACTGTAATTTGCCTCAAAGACAAGTCATAATTATTTTTACTAGCATACTGACAAGCCCTGGAATCCTTCTGTTAAACTAGAAGATGGTTTGTTTTATTAACGGGAAAGAATTAGCCATACAGACTCCTCAAAGCTGAAGTTGTGGATAAAATTTCAGGGCATGATGCTGCAATCTCAGAATAAGGTGAAAAAGAAGAAAGAAGAAGCATAAACCAGCATCATTAAAGTGGTCTCAGATCAGTCTCCCAGATTAAAATTTATGTGAAACAGAACCATAATTTCATCAAGTAATAAATTAAATAGTAAAAAAGCAATTCATTGACTTTCTAATATTCCATATATACCTTATAAAAGTCACATTTTTACTTTAGTGATATAATTCTGTTGTTGCAGCCGATAAACATTAGCTGTACTGTACAAAGTTGGACATGTAGAACATTGTCTTGTTAAAATACTTAACTCTTATTAAGGTCATATTAATCCCAACCAATAATTCATATTCACAGCAAGTGTGACTACAAGAAATCACCACAATTTCACATTAACAAAATGCAGCACATCTTGAAGAGAACCAGTTTGTTATCACGATCTCTATGCAAATGTGAAATTGGGTAAGGGTGTGTTTAGTGCTTACATCTTGCAAATGAGATTCTTTCTTCTTTGCTGATAAATTTAAGTGCTTCTCTAGGATGGAATAATATTTCTCACTTTCCTTGTCAAACTTCTTCTTCCCATCCTGAAAAACAAAAACATTGCCAAGTAAAGTATTTGATTAAATAGCACAGGTAACTTAAATTAAAAGAAAGAATAGGTGCCAAAATATGCCTGGTTATAAACCCATTTTCATTGGTTCCAGTGTTTTTAGGGTTTAATTCTGAACTGGGCCTGAAGTTATTAGGACTGATTCAATTACTGAATGCAATATTAAGCAGGATTTTTCCCATAAATAATAAACCTATACAACAGAGTCACATAGTTTTGCATAATAAATATACATGAGGTTTTATGTAGGTGGTATCTTGCTAAGCAGACATTTAATGCAAAATAATCTTCTCCAAGTTTTATAAAAATATACCTACCTGTTACATAGACTTTGCTGAATAAAAATATTGTGGAAGAGGTAGGTGAGTATAACAAATCTGATGATGATATGGAGCTATTCTTTGTATTTAAGACTAATATATGCTTATTTCCCACCCACATTCTTAAAATATGAGGATGATGGAAAAGCACATACTGAGTTGCAAAAGGAAATTGGTCCAAAAGTCTGTTTCCAATAATATTTTGATGTGTCTGAATGTTTAAGCTTGTCTCATTTAAAAGAGTTATCCTGCCGTTTTCCTTTCCCACTCCTAAGTTTTTCCCATCATGTACAGACTATCCTCACATTTCTACTGTAAGACTACTTTAATACATGATAATACAAAAAAAAGCTACACCTATGGGTAAATTAAGACATACCTTATTTTCGGCAATCTAGTTTATAATTTATACTTAAATTTTTTTAAAATCAGATATTCTGAAATTTAAATCTGAAATTTAAGAAGAAGCTTTCTCAAAGCTTTTCCATCTTTCAAGAAGTGCCAAATTTCAGGAAACAGGAGAACAGATCAGAGCAAATATCCCATGAGAGTATTACTAATGATAATAATATAATTTTTAATTATGAAATTATATATCCTCTAATTAAAAGCAACCCTCTGCCAGTGACTTGTACAATCTTAGGTAAGTCCTAATGATTCTTTCTAATGAGTAATGAGTATTTTGGGAAAACAAAGAAAGCTCAAGACGACCAGTCCTACCTACACACGTGCAAAAGCTATTAATGGTGGAAAAACTAATTACTGGACATAATGCAGTACCTTCAGGTCATCTTCAGAACCGTAGTGATTCTCTTCCTGACCCCTGCCACCCTAGAAATTGCTATATACCAAACAAATATCTAGCCTGCATTGCAGCACCGCCCTGTTTCTCTTTGTCATATCATGGGAAAGTCAGGTCAGTCAGAGAAATAAAAAAGAGAAGGAAGAAGTTAATGCCATGAATGAAAACTAATCAACTAGCTGTAACAGCAAACCACTTAGTGATTAGCTCGGTGACTAAAGTTCACAATGGTAGTTTTATTAGATTATAAAATACATCGTGCACTTTCTATGCTGCAAAAAGTTCAAATATATTTAGTATGAAAAATATGCACAATTTAATGTTCTCATTACCTCACAGCAGAAATATCTTCAAAAGATATCATAGGGAAAAGAAGGCACTTGACCCAAGAAAATATTAATTAACAATACAGAAAAATTCCCAATGTCATTCTTTATTCAGTTGCAGCTATGTAGATATGAGGGAAAAAAGGCAAAAAGGAAAAAAGAAAAGCTTGTATTTTGGCTAGCAAAGGAAAAGAAGGCATATGAATCATCTTCCAAAATCTTTTCCAAACATGTTCTTCAAAGAGAGAGAGGAGGCAGATGGCAGGACTTGCCAAATGACCAATTAGCCAAGAAATCTTCTTCTGTGGAACTGAAATCACAGGTTGGTTCCACAGTCCCAGTTTTCATGGGGAATGATCAAGTGCCAGGTCTTCATGATTAAGCAAGAGCAACCTGAGTATCTCGACACCTCTTTTGGTCACAAACAGAAATCAAGTTCAGTTGATGATATACCACAGATACGTGTGTTTTGACTAAAGGTGCAGTTAGTTGCATACTGTGTTATCTTCTGAGAAAATGATGTTAAGGTGCTGGACTAAAAAATTAACTGGATTATTTTAAAATCCAGGTGACACAGGTGGCAAAGTCACCATCTTGCAGAAATCCCCAAGTCAAGGGCAAACTCAACTCATGCAATGAAAAATGCAAAGAGAATTGCTTTTTTTTTCCCCATGTCACTGGAAGCTGGGACAGGAACCTGTCTAATCATGATATTGAAGCCTTTGGTCACAAGCTGCTGGAGTTCAATGCAGCGGTGGATACCCTGTCCCCATGTTGTGCGCCAAAATGGACTGTCGTGGTTTAGCCCCAGTCAGCAGCCAAGCACCATGAAGCCGCTTGCTCACACCCCCCTGGTGGGACGGGGGAGAGAATCAGAAGAGTAAAAGTGAGGTAACTCACGGTTTGAGATAAAGACAGTTTAATAGGTAAAGCAGAAACTGCGCACAGAAGCAAAGCAAAAGAAGGAATTCATTCACTCCTTCCCATGGGCAGGCAGGTGTTCAGCCATCTCCAGGAAAGCAGGGCTCCATCATGCATAACAGTTACTTGGGAAGACAAATGCCATTACTCCAAATGACCCCCCTTCCTTCTTCTTCCCCCAGCTTTATATACTGAGCATGACGCCACATGGTATGGAATATCCCTTTGGTCAGTTTGGGTCAGCTGTCCCGGCCGTGTCCCCTCCCAGCTTCTTGTGCACCCGGCAGAGCACGGGGATCTAAAAAGTCCTTGACCAGTGTAAGCGCTACTTAGCAACAACTAAAACATCTCCACGTTATCACCGCTGTTTCCAGCAAAACTCCAAAACATAGCCCCATAGTAGCTACTACAAAGAAATTTAACTCTATCCCAGCTGAAACCAGGACAGTATCTTGCCATGGCTTTTGACAATGAGGCCTGGGTGCAGATGACATTTGCTGCACATCTGGGCTTGACGTCATGCTTGCTTTTGCTGCTTCAGAGGCTGGACTGAAGGAATGAGACATGGAGCCATGGACAAAGCTCCTGCAGGATTACCTGTGTCAGACTGGGAACCACTCGGCCCAGCTGGGTCAGCACCAATTCCTTCCCTAATAGATTTATGATACAAGTGGTAGGTATTCCTCTTGCCTCATGAGCTCAGACTCAAGCTGATATGCAGGTGACAGATGATCCTAGGTCTGGTCAGGCACTTGAGCTCACATTAACATTAACATATTAACACAACCTTTACTAACAAGATCTAGAGAAGAGTCTGAAGTCTAAGCTTCTTGGTGAGAATCAAAGAGAAAGGTGTGAAAATGGGGCTTGGCCATCTGAAATAGCTCCTCCTCTTACCATACAGCACGCTAAATACATGTTAATGCCAAGAGGGATCCATTCACACATTTAATGTAGTTCCCTGTGTACCAAATCCAGCTGCTTATATTTTGTGCTAATATCTACAACAAAGCCTGTGAATTACGTTATCTACTCTCTTTATATGTAAAAAGGAAAACACAAAAAGTAAATGAACATATCTAAACAGATACAACTCCCCCAAGAACAAGACAAGGAAATATTCAAATAAACTAATTGTGGTTGCGAGGCATCTTGTATCTTACACGAAGCTTCATGAAGATCTCCGTGGCACTACCTGTGAGGACATGCAGATTTTGAAGGCTTTCTTGGTCTTCTGCTAGCATGGCTGGCCCCCTGCCAGACTGTACCTCTCTGCTGTAACAGTGATCCGCTCAACCGCTACCTTCACAGTTTTTACAACAGTTACATTAAAGAGAAAACTAACAATTTGGGGCTTACTTGATACCAGAACAACTTCTGGTCTGAGCAGTGTTTCCAGGGACAGCACATCCCAGTAACTTTGCTTTTTTCCAGATTTTAACACAACAGAATTTCTCCCTTCAAAGCTGGAAGCGGACAAAATAAGAAGAATATACAGAAGTAGAGTGAGAATAAAGATCACTTGGCAGTTTTTACTGAATGAGTGTCTTTATTTGGTGATACTTCTGGGAATAAGGGTGCATCGCCAGGAGGACAGTGTTTCTGGCACTGTAATGATCACCCAGACACATTTCTGGGAAAAGTCTGAAAAATACTGGCCCCAACAGGTGAGTGAGTTCCTTTTGCTTAAAATGTCCTCTACTATGCCAGTAAAAACTACCTATTTGAATGTACTGAAGCCTCTGAAAGCTGTTTATTTCATAAAAATTAATAAAAAAAAAGATACACTCAGAAATAGGTGATTCATTTTCTGGAATAGGAGAAACACTTCAGTTTATGCCAAGATAACTCTCACCTCGCACACTCAGCTGGTGACTCACAGCACACAGGCGCATCCTAAGTGGAGTCACAGACTTATCTCATGCCAGCTTTAGTCTTTTCTTCTGCAACCCTCAAATCACTCTCATACACAGCTGCTGCCGAAATTAATCATCTGAATCCTGGCACTGGCAAACTGTGCCCATGAGACCGAGAATCCTGCTTTTCCACAAGCCAGGAGGTTTACAAAGAAAGTTTCTATGCAAAACTATCTCCTCAAAGCTTAGGAAAGAGAGGATTGCTTCTGCCTCTACATTCCACATTGGACCAACCCCAAGGAGAAGAGAGATGTGGCTGGATAAGAAAGCTCATGCTGTATTGTTTACCAGAACTAACAGCACCAGCCATGACACAATGCATAAGGTACGTGGCCGTTAGGAACATGCTACTCCTGACCTCTGTATTATGTCTCTTACTCCCTTCAGCCTGTAGCTACCTTTCAACCTCGCACATCCTTCCTGCAAGTAGTCCTCATCCTTCCTCTTTGCCCTGGAAACGTCAACCATTTCTGTCAAAATATCAGCTAGAACATATAAAAAGCCCATGTCAGATAATTGAGAGAGTGCAACAGAAAAAGACAAATTACAAAATACTAATCCTTGATGTATTTCACACTGATGTATGTCATCAATATCTTTTGTACAGATGAAGTTCTGCAGATTCTAAGCACTGTAAATGCCTCTCCTTAGTTGTTTAACTGTTCTCAGGTGTGTTGGGTCACTAAGCCTTAAATCAGTTCAAAAATATTTACAGTTCTAAATGGCTCAAAATTCTAACAACCCCGTTAGGAAAGCCCCTAACCAAATGCTCAGCTTCTAGCATGTAATGGAGTCTTACTAACTTCCAGTAGTCTCTTGACAGAGTCAAGTCATGTAATACTGGATCCAGGTTTAACTCCTGGCTTTGTTCTCTGTGCTTAGTTTTCCTCTATGATTTTATTTCAAAACTGATTAGACAATCTCCAAAAAGAGAAAATTATCTTTTCCAAAATAAATTTTGCTCAATACACCACTAATTACAGATATGCCAGTTAGAAGTTTAACTCGAAAGGTATTCTCCTATCCCTCTTGTTTTACAGAAATCTATGGCTGTTAGAAGACGAGACATTGATTAGTAAGAAGGTGACTCAACTGAGCCAGATAGGATTTTTTTCCTGTTCAGAAAGATTTTTATTTCATGCTGTAACTAATTGTATGCATATAACGAATCACTGGCATGATTCCTACAAATTTTACAAGTATCTGTACAATACACAATTTGTACTTTTCAGTGTAAAGCAGAAAGAGTTACTATATTTGGAAGCTGACTCCTATTTTCCAGTGGGAACATCAAGAAATCAGATATTTTTTTTGTAATGGTCTAAGTTTGCCACTACTTTGTGTCCAGTATTTTACATCAAAACTGTTATATGTATCTTCAGAATTATTACATAAATTATTCCTCTTTATTTTTCATAAAGAAGCTTTGCCATCCTTCCCATTTCTTTTAATTCTTTCTAGTTGCAATGACTTTTGGTGCTATACTTGTCTATTAGCATATCTCAGCTAAATCTTACATCTGTCCCTAAATAAAATATTTTACCTCTTTGTTTGTCCCAGAATTCATATTTAAAACTTTAACAAGCTAATCTTTAAAACAAAAAAAATCCAGTGCTTTTAGTTCACATTCATCTTCAACAACAATATCCTTGCACAACCATAAAATAAACACGTTTTGTAAGAGGTGATTTTGGAAGGATCAAGAAAGGAAATGAAAATAGAAAGCAAAGAAACTATTTGAGAAAAAACTTCAATGAGAATCCCTCACTTAATTAGGAAACAAGTGAACGTTGTGAAACATGGCTGTGTTGATTTCTTTTTTTCCCCCACCTAAAATTAGTACATGTTTTTCTCACCAGCTCAAGCTGAGATGTAGAAACTGGCACAGAAATGCAATAGTAAGACTCAAATATAGATAAAGTCACATACATTTGCCAGTAGAAGAAACTGAAGGCAATAGTGAACGCCGCTGAGATCAATAAAGCCATATCCCCTTTCTTTCTCTCTGACAACTGCAAAAATGTTGATGTAGTAACACACTGGAGATGGTTCATTGCTGGAATTTTAGACTTCAAATGTATTTTTCAAAGCCACCTTTTCCATTACCTTTTGTTTGCAAAAACTCAAAATGTATTTCTACAAATACAAGTGTATTGGAATTTTTCTTCCAAGTGTATTGGAATTTTGTTTGGAGTTGTAAATTTGGGGCATCATCTCTTATTAAGTAGTAGGACAAAGAAAAGTAGAATTGTACACTAGAAAATAAACTAAACTTAGTCTTGGAAAGACTGATTTGAGCTCAGATTGTATGGATTTCCTGGAAAATGTGAGATCTCAGAGTCTCACAACTCCTCTTCTGAGGAGAAAATGAATAAATTCACCTTACATTTTATTTTGCCTGAGGTTTTGCTTATAATTCGCATGGAGGTGGTTGGTGGGTTGGGGGGGGAGGATGTTTTTTGTCCGGTTTTAAGAAAACGGAAGTTATCATAGGCATCTGAGACCACAGACTGCATTTTGATAGATGTCTGGATGGGGGAATTTCTTTTTGGTAAAGATTTTGATTTACTATGTGAATGCTTACAGTTCAAGATAAGACCAAAAGAGATTTTCCAAAAGGAAAAGTGAAAAGGGTATATAAAATTCCTTCCCCCCCTCGTCCTCCTTCCAGTCAGAATTTAACATACAGTGAGGCTATAGGGTTTCTCCAAATCTGTGAGAAAGCTAGGAGGTTAAAGGGCATAGTTTACGTATTGTTAGCAAGTAATACTAAGTGGACAAAGTTATATAATAGTTCATAAAGAAATGCTTGCTGCTCAATACAAAATAGGGTTAATATAGTAATAAATTATGACTTATGTTACTCATAACTGCTAGTGAAAATGCTTCCAAATTGAAGCTGAATGCATCACGTAAAAATTTAAATGCCCTAACAACTATAAATCTTTAAATCAATTCTTTAATAAAACAGAACAACCATATGCAAACCATGAATATCCAGAAAAGAATACGGTGTAAGACACAAATAATTATAACAAAAAGAACATATTGCAACAATGAAGTATAAGAAGGCAATAAACTGGAAATACAAGGGTGTTTAGCAGCATTAAAGCTATGAAGACAGATATTAAAAACTGACAGTTTAAAAAATAACCTCAATTAAAATCAGGCAAGTTATGCATAAAACTAAAGAAGTTCTTTAAACAACGCAAAACTAATTTAACTTTAGGATGGAGTTCACATCTGTGTAAAATACTGAATAACCCTGTAGGAGAAAATTTACTTTCAGGTTCATAAACTTCTGAAGAAAATTTTCCCTCTGTAATGCCTTGACAGATACAAGTATCAGGTACGTTCAAACGTGCTTCCTGGAACAGCAGAATCCTACAGACTTTTCCTAATGTTCCCTAATTAATGCCATCAGATGTGAGCAGAAAGAAGGTACTTACCAGTGAAGATTAAAAAAAAGGAAAAAGCAGAAAAGTTTCACTATTTCCATGAGATCTAAAATTCTGTTCAAATTAAGAAGCAGTTACTCTTAAATGAATAAATGCGTTTATAGGAAGTCATTTGTTTTTCTCCAAAAAATTCTCCGCTGAAATGGAAAAAAATATTAGAAGTTCCCAGCACTGCTGTGAAAAGACATGCAAACCTGCCAATATTGGCAGGTTGCAAAGCAGAACACATCAGATTCCCTGTTACTCAGCTGCAGAGTTGTCTCAAGTTTATTTGGCATTTGCTAATTCCAGGAGTAGCTGCTAGATGTCTGGGAATCTGTTAAATCCCTGCCCAAACAGCAGGACTGGTAAGTCTACACACGTAATCTATTTTTATTGTTTTTACTGTCTACTATATATGAAATATTTTTGCTGGAACACCTTACTTAGGATATTAGCATGTTACTGCTTAAATAATATGAAGAAGTCTGAAGCACATTTAGGACAGTTTTCTGAAGTTGAAAATGTTTTATTGTTTCATGTTCCTATACAAAAGTTTGTGACTTTAATGATTTAAGAAAGAAAGTTACCCATGCTCCTTAGGAATTCAGAAAGAAGCTTGAATTAACTCTGTACACTTCATCAAAAGTCATAGAGAATAAACTGCTCATGTCATAAGCAATGCAGATATTTCTTAGAAATCAATATAGCTGTATATGCTGAGTAGAAGGTAAATGACAACAAAAGATAAAACCCAATCCAAAGTCATCACTTCAATGATAAAAGAAGCCAACTCAGATTTGGGGCATGCTACCTTTCAAAAATAACAGGCAAACAACAGTAACTTATGTTGTGATTCAGAATATACAAAACGCTGAAGTCACTGTGCTGGCAACACTATCCATGGAAACCTGTTAACAGTAATGCTTACAAAATCAGGCTGGAGATAAGACCTTCTCTACATGAGCAGAGAGTAGTATTTTTGTTCTCATTATTTAGTTCCAGTAAGAGCTTACAGAGCTCTTACAGTTCATGAAAATAAGATCAGTATTACAATGCCTTTTATTGTTTCTGCTTCATTTCCATATACACCAAACTCAGTTCAGTTCAGATGATAGTGGGGCAAACCGAAAGAAAAGAAGGTTTACAGGAAAAGACAAACATAACAACATTGCATAGGTCTGGTGGGTTGTAGCTGACTCTTCGATGCAAACAGTGCCACATAAGGACTGTGTGGACAGAAAAGCAACATTCACAATGGATAATACTGAAGTGAACTGGTCTTAATCATGGGGAACAGGCAGATCCAATTTTTGCCTAATCTTCCACATCAGCACCTGGACTAAGCAGGGACAAATGTCTCAGCTTCACCCATGTTTAGACAGCTAGAAGTTGGCCTTTCAAGTTCAGCAGTCATACCAACCTGTTATCCAGTGCTGCACCAACAGTGAAGAAAGGTTTGTTTTTCCTGATTCTCTAGTTCTCATACTAAGAACAGAGAAGATAGACTTAGCTCTTTAGTTACTAACATAAGTCACAGAAATGCAAAAGATACACTATCCAGCTATGCAGAGTATAAGGGCTGTTACAGGCACAACAGCTTTTCTAGTATGATCTTTGCACTTGACAGTAAGGCAAGTTCATCGTAACAGTCATAGCGGTGGACGACTTCTGAACTTCAAAAAGAACATCCGATTTTTAAAACTGTATTACACTAATCAACAACTTCCCTTGGTCTCCACCACTGCCTCTTTCCCGCCCTGCTTCTTTGTCCATTCCTCTGTCTCCCTAAGTGCCCGCCACCCCATTCCCCAAGCAGCTGCCTTGCCAGCATCCGACACCTGATGTTGCTGCTCTCCTTGCCCCTATTCCTCCCATGAGCACTCGCTTTTTTTCCTCCCCATGGAGGCACACTGCCATTTTAGGTTTTCCATGCCTCCTTCCCTATGCGAGATTCCCTCACAAATGAAGTGTATTTCACTAATGTCCTGGCATGCCAGTAAACTAAAATGTGTATGAACAGGCCATTTCACCTGCACACAGTTAGCAACTATCTTCTTTCCTTTGTGCACTTAAAAGCAAAGAAAATGCAAAAAAAAAAAAACCTGCAAAGACTATAGTGTCATTCAAATAAAGTAATTCTGGCAGACTAGCTTCTAACATCACATACTCACTGCTTTATTTTAAAAGCAAAAGATAAAAATATCTTTCTTAAGTAGTGATTTCTTTTTTAAAAACACTCTTTAGGAATCTCTCTCCTGCCTATGCCAACCAATCAGCCGACATCCCTGACTGCAGCGTGCCAGCAGCACGTTCAGCACAGCTCACAGTCCCACGCCACCTTCCACGTCATCGCAACGGAGCCACAACGCTGATCCGGGGAAGGACTCGAGGCGGGTTATGAGAAAGTTTTTAGATTAATACACTCAACTGGAAGCTGTGCTGTTTACAGATAGAAAAAGAAAGGAAATAGTCTTGGTTCATGACAGAAGTGATTTTGTTTTGTTTTGAAAGCATCTATTTTCAGAGTCACTCTTACAACACTGATAAAGGAACTCAGACTATCACTTTGGGGTGAAGAGTCATGCCTCCCCAGTGGCGCTGTTAAGCTCAACCAGTGCTCTCAGTTTACTTCTTAGGGAGGAATGATCTTCTCATCAGAACAACCATCAGAACACCCCTTCTTGGCAAGCTCCACAGGAACAAATGGTTTTGTGGTGGTTACTGTAGCCTGAAAGATCCTGAACCAATGAAGCCAGTTCATTTGACGGAAAAACTGCGTTCTTGGTGCTCCGTATCTATACCAAGATACATTAATATTTCAAGTAATGTTGCCCATCTTTTGTTACAGTACAGAAATGATACTTTCCAGCTACTATCACCCACTACACTTTGGAATACAGCTATTTTATATTCACTTTGCCAAAAGCAAAACTGGTACAATGGTAAGAGAGTGCAAGTTTCTATATTCCCAGGCCCCTACAGACCTGCTGCATAGACAGAACAAGATATGGAACGAAGGGAGACCTACAGTGATATAGCCACATGTCCCAGTCAAGGGATTTTCTATTTAGAATGGAAAATGCCACTCTGCCATAGGTGTGGAATAAGGACCCATGGCTTCAACATCATCTGAGTAACGCCCAAATGTAAGAGACCTATTTTTCTGCTGTTACCTTAAATACACCACAGAAGAAAGAGAAGCAATGGAGAAAGAGACCTTCATTTTCCCCAAGACTGCTGAAGAAAACCCCAACAGGTGACAGAATAAGATTAACAGATTCATTTATACTCATGTAAAAGCCTCATGTGTAAAAGCCTCAAGTGTTAAGTGTTTGGTACAGCTGTGGCACTACACAACATGAGCACAGCTCTGAAGTAATCTCTGTAGGGTAGGAGAATGCAGCTGCCTTTCTGAAAACATGATGAATTTGGTTTGATAAAGGATGCCAAAATTCAGGGTGGATCTTATTTTGAGTGCAGCGGGGTAGGGGACTAGGTGCCTTGATTAGCTGAATGAAGACCAAGACCTTGTGCAGAGAGCAGAACACTAAACTCTCTGCTTCCTCCAAGTCCCATCCTGCTCTGTGCCATGGGCAATTGGCCACTTCCTATATCCCTCTTAAAGCCTCCATGAGATTCTTGAAGACTCTCCTCCACAACCTTGAGACTTGTTTCTCACGTGTGAAACATAATCCTTTCCATGCTGCGGCTGAGAGCAAGGCTAGAAAGGACATAATAGAATATTTGCCAAATCCTCCATGCCTCAAAACACTCAATAAGAAGTTCTGTTCCCCTGTGAACTAGAAATCAAGTTTGGAGGTGAATGTCCTTACTCATACTTTTAATCATGGCTCAGGAGTCCAGCATGATTCTAGCAGCTGTGCGGGGTCAGGATGAAACCTGTATCCTTCCTGTGACACAGATTACAGTGGGCTGATTTAAATTAGCAAGAAAAATTTAATTTAATTGGAAAATGTGCATGTTTTCTTGCACTTTTACATTCTTTAGTTGTTTTCCAGTAGAAGGGCTGATACCTACTCCCTAAGTTTCTATTTTTTGTTTTACTAGCCACAGATTTCTTAAAAATAAATGGTTCTTTCTGCCAATAACAATACACTGCATACTCACTTATGCAATTCCACTGATTAATGCATTTATTCTAAACCTTAATTCTTAAATGTTATGGCAGAGCACAGTAAATTATAGCTACTATAGGGGACTAATTTATTTATGCTTAATTTATATCTGTTTTCTTTAGGATGCAAATTAGAATTTTATTAAAGTGCAGAAAAACACAGCTTCAGAAACTGGTTTTAGTCAATCAGCCAGTCAGCCATACCAGATTTTAACAGAAAAAATTCATTTAACAGAATTTATTAAAACAGACTTTGCACATAATATTAACTAGTTTACTAACAAACATCTGCAGTTAATGGTTTGAACTGACAGTTTTAATCACTGTGTTCATAATCTTTCAGTTTTTGATTTTGATAGAGATTTGAGCTTTCGTTCTTGTTTTTTTTTAAAGGAATACATTAGAATTGAAACAAGTTTTTAGGAATGTTCTTTTTTTTTTTCCTGTTAACTTCCTAAGAGTTTTCAACTTTGAATGAAACAGTTATTGAACTGAAGTAAACTGCAATGAGAAAATAATTTTGCTGCATTTGCAGAATGGCAAGAGCTGTCCCAAGCAGATTAGTCACTTCAGAAAACCTCTGGGTCCAGGTGCTCAGCCACAGATATCTCCCAGCTTAATGGTTTGGCTTTCTGTAGAAGAAAATACAACTGCCTGAAAAGATGAACTGTGTGCACACTGGGCTCTTCATCACTATTTTTGAAACTTCCCAAATATTTCACACACACAGAAGCTTCAAAGAAGCAGTGGCTAGTCACACCATAGCACTACAATTATATTATACTTTTAAAAAAATAATTAATAGAGATTACCAAATTGATACAGGTCTTTCACAGCTTCCTATTTCCATAAATTTATTTGAGCAGCTATTATAAAGTGAAAATATATTTGACCTATTTTTAAAATAATTTTTATACTATACATTTTCATTAAATGAAAAGGGAAATGTAGACAGCTGCAGATGATAAAGCAACAATCCAGCTACTCCAAATTTGAGGATCTGGGTCGACTCACAGAAGACTCTATACACAGACATTGAAATCCAAAGGGAAACAGCAAAAATCAAGATGAAACAACAAACATTTTTAACAATATTTAATCTGAAGAAGTTTTCAAATTTTCAACTTTTCTTACAACTGTCACAAACAAAATTTACCATTATAAACACACTATTTTTTTTAAGCTTAGCCTTCTAATTTCTCAGTTCTTGCATCTGTCAATATTAGTTTAACTATGATATCAGATTAGACAACATATTCGGAACTATTTCTCAGATAAAAATTATGTAGGACCTTGGAATTAAATATATTTATAAATGCAATTTACAACTCTTTCACAGTTCACAAACTTAATCCAAAACTCAAAGATTTACTTAAGTAAAAGCAAACCTAAAGAAAATTTGTACTTCTCCATCTACCAGAGGTAGATCCCTAAAGCCTACAATATCTGAAGAGACTGCCACTTGTGCTTTTTATCGGTACAGCTGATTTTTTGGTTGCAGCTGTGTCATGACCATTGAGTAGCCTCAGTTCCTCCTGCTCATTCATTTCACCTTACGCTTTTTTCCCAATCCGCCAGTCCTCCTCCTCTATCTTGGCAATACCCCCAACCTACAGCAACCCCAAGCTGTGTCAGCAACACCAGTTTTTTTTTTTACCTGGTCATTACTGAAAATAAAACAACAGACCGATCTCAAATTTCCCCTTGAGATCTTCTAATTAGTAACTTCTCTCTCACCAGACAACCTCTCCCACAAACAAAACCCATTGCCTTTTCCCCAGTAGCCAGTTCCTTAGGCGGATTGGGTTTCTTATACTATCCCCCATCTAAACTAAATTATAATGTCTCATATAGCATGGTTTAAAGGCCTTGCTGAAATAGAAACAGGTTTGATCTTCTGCATTTCCTTGCCTACAGAATAAGCTATTTTATCAGAAAAGATATCAGGTAACTCTGGTAGTAACCATTTTTGGGAAACTGTTGCATTTTAACTGAAAATGTTTGCCTATCAATTATCCTCAACTGGCCTCTATTTCTGCTTCCTTCCCTCGGCCCCCTCCCCAGTATGGTTCAGACTGAAATCAGAACATCCCCAAACCAGTGGACACAAGAACCAAACCTTGAGTAAGAGATGCTGCTTATAATGAGACACCTTCCACTGTACCTACTCGAGCAAGGTCGTTAATTTATCTCAGTTAAAGGACAAGTACTATAATATGATTAGATACCAAAGAAACTAGTGCACGAAATGGGCATTCTGGCATTTCTAACAGATTTAGATACCTATCTAAAACTCTGCTTTAATGGCTTTCTGACAGACTTTAAAAAATGGGGGGTGAGGTTTTTTTGCTTTATGCTCCTCAACTTCCAGACGGTCCAAATAAAACACAGAGAGCACGTGCCAGCTCCTGCATGCCTACATCATGTGAGTATAGATGTGAACATAGATGCAGGAAAATTAATCCCAGCAGTGAACATGTATTTGCTTCCCAAGTAGAACAGAATTCACAGCTTCAAATTAATGAATGAAAGATGATAATAATAATAATAATAATAATAATAAATCCTCTCCTGGCCAAAATAAATCATTTTATGAAACAAACAGACGGAATTGTAAGGAGGAAACAAAACTCTCCTTTTAAGTCTTAAAATCAAAATTGCTTCTGTTGTCTTTGATCTGATATAAGTTGTACTAAGGGTCAACGAACATTGGAAGAAATATTGCTAAATACTGTACCCAATGGATAAAAAGAAACATGAAAGTTTGGCCTTATTGTACATAACACATCGCACAATGATCTCACCAAAGTTACCAGCTGGGGACTTGCAAACCACATTTACCAAATAAGGCAAAATGCTTCATGCCTGAAATCCTTTCCCAGTTACCTCACCCGGCTTTTGCTCGTGTTTCTACAATAATTGCAAAGGTCATTTTTTTAAACTCAGATGGAGTAAATCAACAGGCTATCCAATGCAAAGCTAGGTTTGTATAGTCTCTGGAGAGAACTCAGCTTTATTTAAACTGAGTGTGTACAGAAAAGGAAGAACTGAAATATGTGCAATAAAAACAGAAGAGCGAGTAGTATAAATTGAGAAGAGCAAGTGATGTAGAACTGTGTATTGCTGGTTTGATTACGAACACCAATGTTTTATGGGGAATGTTTCTCAACTTTCCTGTGTACCTTCAGGTTTTTGAAGTGCATATAAAGAATTGGTCTTTAATGTTATTCTTGCGACGTTCCAAAAAACACTTGAACTTTGCACTCTGGGTTTGTGCTGCCCTTGTATTTGAAATATAGCTTTGTAATGTCAACAGGATATATTTTATCCTCCATATTCTCTTCAATTTCAGTGATCATATTTTTTGCCTAAACTTGATACATTTTTGAAGAAATAATAAAATATTCTCATCCTCTATATTAAACACAACAGTAGGATAGTTCTACACAATTCATCACAGTAGTAAAAATCTTGCTAAGGTAATTATTAAAATAAAATTGTGATTTTTGTAGTGGAATCTGTCATTAATTTATAACATTTTCTCTCTTTTTTTTCCTCTGTGTGTGTGGCGGGGCAGTGGGGAGGATTGCTTGTTTTCATCTCTTCACTTGCTCTCATAATCTTCCCCTCATCCAAATCTGACAGTAGTACCTAATATAATTTCCTATTATGTATATTGGTAACACAACTATCTAATTTTTTTTCCTTCAAAAATTTGGAAACACAGCCTAACAGGGTACTCATATTAATAATTCCAAAGTCCAGTTAGAAGACAGAGGATCCAACGCTCACCAATTTATAAAATACACTCTTCACAGCACAAGGCTGATCACAAAGGCCAGATGCTTGCATCTCTAGCTACTGCTGAAATTGCCAGTGCAACAGGCATATACAATTAACCTTGTGCTTCTCTACCTAATCATTAAAATGTTAGTCCATAAGATGTTACGATGCAAATTAATTGTAAATTCACAGCTCTAGAGATATATGACATAACTATTGGCTATCCTGTGGAGTCTGCACCATCTCAGCCTCTCTTTGGAGAGGAGCACGTACACAGAAATGTTTTGGCTTTTTTGGGGGAGAGAGGGATGGCAGAGAAAGAGGAGCAAGTTTGGGTTTGATATGAATACAATTCTACATGCTTTTGTAAGCTAATACTAGGGGAAAAAACACCTCAAACCTGGTATTTCCGTGCAAAAAGTAACAGTTGATACATGGTCCATACAGCTCATGTGTTTAGAGAAGACCTCAAATAAAAAGTGACATTCTCAGTGTCCTGTGAAACTTGCTGCTGAAATCCAAGCAACAAAAAAGTGTTTATGTTTTTTGTTCGGCTATCAGTTCAGATCGCCCCAGGCGAGTTCAAAAAGCCAATCTGTGCAAACCTTCATCAACTGCAGATAAATAATTAGCAAGCTCAACTCATCCCATATTTATAAGAGTTCATAAATGCTCAAGTGTTGAGCCCAGTCAACAGAAGTGGAGGTAAGCAATCAGACCATGTTCTCTACTTCACTAACAATGAGTTTCAGAAAGGCCAAATTTATCCTCTGTTTCATACTGCTCTCATTATTCCTAGATCACATGTTGCTATTTTGTAATTACTAGAAAAAATATTAAATGTTATTAATCTCTCGCTTATTTGTGTTGATTCCAATTAGTTAAATGCCAACTGTAATTGCTTCCCCTGATAAAAATCGATTCAGAAGCGAATGTTTGTATCGCAATCTGGGTTACGCAGGCAGCCTGAATCTCTTATTTTTGACAGTTGAACTCCATGAGCAGTGCAAGAAAAGACGAGTTTATTTGACACTTTATAAAACAATGAGCTGGAAGAGGTCTCTATATGGTATCAATGTGTCATGCCAGTATCCTGGACTGCCCCAAACACACATAGTGCTGCATAATAATGCATAAGCATGTTAGACACTGGAATACAAGCTAGCTGAGCCAAGCTCTCTCCTGAACTCATGAAGTACACCATTGTGAGACCACAGACAAGTCAAAACGATCACTGTTTCCACAAATTATATAAGATGGGCAGATGCCCATATTTTATCTGGAAGGGATATGGAAAAGAAACCAGCCGGTTGTGGTATACCAAACCGAGAGGACTCCAACTGTCTTGTAGTGCCCTGCCTTTAATGTTAAATACTTGCTGATTCAAACAATGAAATATTCATCTTCAATTAGATCATTAAATATGTGTTGACATCTACTGAGTGATATATCCGAAGGAGAAGTGAATGTCTTATACAGTTCTGCAGAGTGCTGTGAACTGCCTGTGGATCGCCTCTCTGATGTACCAGGACAGTCAATGGTACGGCAGGTTAGGCTTTGAAATAGGGTTCTCTGCAGAGAAGAATGATACCCCTTGAACTATAGGAACACAAAATGAAACGGTAACACAAAGAACTGAACAATGCAACCAAAACCTACTGAAATCTAAAAATAATTTTTGCACTGGGATTAAACTCTGATTTGTGCAGCATGGTAAATAAACTCCCACCCTGCATCTCACAGCAGCATAGGGGTGGGACAAGAGAAAAATGCAGTTGTACACAAAAACATATCAAGTAAGAGGGTAAAGAACATCCATTTCAGAGAAATCTGACCTCCAGTTCACGGTAAAAATTCTCTCAAACATTTACTTAGTTCCTGTGCGGAAGCAGGCTCATCTGTTCTCTCTACGTGTTCACAATAGCATTAAAAAAAGTATAAGCCTTTGGTCTGTCTTTCCAATAGCTCTGTTCTTCTGAAGTTGTTGAGTACAGCACAAGCACAACCTCAGCTTCAACATCAAAGAGAGATCTTGTTCATACCCGTTTAACCTTAAATATGGAAAATTTCCCAGAAAATTTTTTGAGGGCTAATACAAGATGCAAAATGCTTTAGAGCTAGCAAATTTATGTAGACAGACGGAACTGTTATTAACCATACCTCTAACTGACTACCGCAGCCTTTATGCATGTCTCTGAGACTGTGATCAAAGCAGTCACTGATAACCACTTAAGACTCCAGGATCAGATTGAAAATAGCTCTTCTAGACTAACAGTTCGTTCCAACATCTTTTTCCCCAATATATCTGATTTCCTGGGCTGACTACTGAACCCTGGTATAGACAACCTGCACTGTTTCTCTAACACAGATGTAACATTTAACACCACAGAACTGGCTTGAATCACCAACTGGAGCACTTCCACCATGGGAAAAATCTCTGGGCAATATGAAGATCAATACTCTGGCAACATGAACATGAATCACTGCACTGCATCAGCTGTGTAAAGTGGAAAGGGAAAGCAGAGACAGAAAGACAGCATGCCTAAAGCACACTGACTTCTTTCGGTCTTCATACAACAGCCACTGCACCCAGAGCAGCTTTTGAACCCTCTGTGCGTTTCTGAGTTAACCCAAGGTGCGACGTAACATAAAAGCAGGCATAAGAAGATGAACAGGACTCCAGATGGTAAGAATGTGCAATAGCAGAAGAGCTGTACCCTATGCATATAATCAGCCTTTAAACTCCATTTCTAAATTATTTTCTTCTCCGAAGCAAGGAATTCAGTAGAATTAATAATACATTAATGAGGACGGCATCAAGTATGTTTGAGTACAAATGCCTGTTTTCAGTCCAGCCTTCAAAACACACTGATAAACAAAAATAAACATGAAATGAAAAAGAAATGTTTCCACAGCCACTTACTTTTGCTGCTCCTATTTGCTCTTTACGAAACTTCTCCAGCGGTGCTATTAGCACATCATTAGCATTCTGGATCTGCAAAGTTAAACATAAAGCATATCTTTTTAATACAGAGTATTTGCAGAAAATGGAGTCACTGTAACTCTGCCAATGTGCAGAAGTGAAAAATTCATGTCTGTAACATTCTGTTAGGAGCATATGGGTATGAGTCAAAGAATTACGTCTTCTTTACAGAAAACATACAACACACATGTTCACTGGTCTATTATGGAACATTTCCATGAATAACTGAAGCAATTGTAATGAACGATGTATTAAGTTCATCTACAATACATAGGAGGGTTTTCTGGTATTTTACTTCCGTTTATTGCATCTTGCCTAAAACCAGAATAGAATACTAAAACTTCCAGGAACATATTTTAGCAGAACAGAGAAGACAAACATAGTAGTACTGACAGTGCTGCCTAAAAAAGCCTGTGTTTACAGAACCTGAATCTTTGACAGCTGACTCTTTTCAGGTATCTCTTTGGATTATATACCTAGTCATACTGAACACAGGAGAGTAAGGCAGAGAACTCTAAAAAGAAAAGTGGACAATTTACAAAATACTCTAGATTGGATTCCTTCACCTTTCTAGTTTTAAAACTAATTTAAGATGTCCTGCACCTATTTTTATCTTTCAACCTAAACCAGCATTCCTAATGAGTCACAGTTTTCCCCTCAGGGCCTCTGTTTGTTTAGTGTAAATCCAGTCCTGGGAACCCCATTCTGAAGATCATTCCCAGCAGTGACCACCCGAAGTGGTCCCTAGTCATTTGGGCTGGAAACACACATGCAGAGGAATACAAATGCCAGAATGCCACCGTGCCACTCGCTAAAAAAAAAGTAGCATGATTTCACCATATGCCCTCTAAGGGCAAGCAGAATAACCAACTAAATTGATTTTACTGCAGAAAAATCAGAAGAAACTGAAAACTGCCAACACATCAGAAATAAAGCATAATAAAATCCATTACAATATTCTATTATACTAACTGCAGGCAAAACTTTAGGTTTTCTGCACAAATATCTTTTTTTCTCCTCACCAGTCCAGTCTTTACCATGCTCATCACATTCCATGTTTGGGCTTTGGTAGGTTTGGGCAAAACTAACATGTACCTAAGCCAAATGTGAATGAATACAGCTCTTGCGACTCTTCCATAACAATAACTGATAAGCTACATTGTCAGCTGAGCATGAAAACTTCCCAAAAGGTTTTAATAAAAAGCATATACAATAAACCACTGAAACACAAACACATTTTCTCTCCCTCTGAACCTAAAGCTACAATTCAAAAGACCACAGAATCACTACGTATCTCTCGGAAGGGCAGAGTTTCAGGAAAAGTCAAGACTCCCTCCGACATCCTAATGTAACAAAGTCCAAGACAGCAGAAGCAGTTCTTGGCATGCTTGATGATGCAGTCATCAAAATGGGCTATATTTAAAGATAAAAATCAGGCACTGAGGATGAGGAGGACTGTTTTCACTGCATTCAACATACTCCATCAGTTTGAATGGAACAGACTGCAAAGCTATGTAACTCTCCAAGGGGACATTTCCCCAAAATTATATAGACTTTTAGGCAACGTCTAGCAATCAAACTGAGACTCAACGCTTTCTATGAGACAAAGTGCATGACTTAAAAGATAATCTCTATCCCAAGGGTCATTAAGCAAAGCAGTTTAAAATTAACGGGTAGAAAACTGTTAAATGACTTGCCCACAATCAGGCAGAATTGCAGTGCATACATCTGGAAGCAGCAGCTGGAAGTTCTGATAGCTTACAGAGCACGTACATGACTTTTGGCACATACAGAAATCACGAAGGCTTGCTGGAGCCACTAGTACACAAGTGTGGATGCATCTTTTCTTTCTTTTCATGTACAAAAGTAAATTTTTTTCTCTGCCTTTCAGAGTCATTGCTATATACAGCAACAATGTAGTAAACACATAACAGTTCAATTAAAAGAGACTTTCGCATTACTGAATATTACCAGTATCAGCACTGCTAGTCCTGTTGCTAGTCATTGCCAGTCAAACTAACTCCACGAGGAGCTGAATACGGCTCTTCCCTTTGCTCAACACTACCATGATTAGGCAGCCTCCATGCCACACCAGGAGACCTCACTTTATGTATTGCCCTCTTGGCAGCCTTAAAATGACTGAAACACATCTACTACCAGTCTCACTCAACGCTGCTGCAAAGCAGATTAAATACCCTGCTTCAAACACTGTGGAAGAACATATTCATAGGAAGCATACGGCACTGAGAGGAGTCACCTGGGAAGTAAGTGGCTTTGCTGGGCTGAAGCTCAATGTTCTTCTCTCCCACAGTTACATATGCAACTAGGAATGGACAGTGGACAATGCTGTCACACATTTCACCTAGACATGGTCTGTGCCCCTGAATAGATCTGCTGAGCCGCACCAATAGAACATACTGCAAGCTCACCCACCCCTGGGCTGAAAGCTCCTACTGACAAAAGCCCTCATGTGGCAATTCGTCTCCCAGCAAAGTTAGGAGCTAGGTCAGCAATGGGCTTTGGCTTTGGGGAGGGAGAACACAGCAGCAGCAAAGTAACAGAGAGAATCCCGGCAGAAGCTGGTATTTTAAGACACAGACCGTTCCCGCCGTGAAAAGACTTCTTGCCCATTTCCACCACACTGCACCTAGCTTTTGGAAACTGAAAATCAGAGAAAGAATTTTCACCTTACATGTGCACTTATTCACCTCCTTTCATTGCTGACTCCTATCACTGCAATTACTTTACATTACAGTTTACTTGTTAAGGGTTACAAATTGGCATGCAGCCCCTCCCCTCATCCCAAAACTAGGAATCTAATCCTCCCACAACCATCTCTGTACAAATCTGATTGCTTTAGATAATCTGAAATTTTCACTGTGTGGTCCTAATAGACCAACTTTCTTCCTGCCAAGATGTAATCCCTACTCAGTTATTGTGCTAGGTTGAAATCACAGACCCTTGGAACAGGCAAACGTCAAAAAGACTGTAATGGTTTCTGTAAATAGCAACTTCAGAAATCCATATTGTGTTTAAAATGCAGATGTTATCCTTAAGAGCTTATTCAGATTAGTCACACCTTTAGAAAAGTTATACTTTCTTGATCCAGTAGTTATTGAATGCTACACCATTCCAGCTCCCAGCATGGCTAATATGTGTCAGTCAATCAAATAATATGACCATTTCTCGTTTGGCAAAAGCACCAGTCTTCCTCCAGAAAAAGAACGTTAAAAAAAAAAAATCATGCAGTTTTAACTTAGTGTCAGTTCATCAGTCTTTTTTCTTCTAATTAAGATGCTAGACAAGTATTAGGCAGATGTAATAGGAAAATATTTCTTTAACAACTGAGAGCACTATATTAGATCTAGTAAAAAAGAAACACATTTTTCTAAACTAAAGAACTTAATCAGCTTTTTAACTTTGGTATGTATAACTCTATTCAGCATTATTGATAAAAATACCATTAAAACAAGCACCACCAAAATCACACTGAATTTGTAAAAATAAATTGAGAAAGAAACATTTAAAATATTGAAAATACTTTTTCTAAGCCAGCATTGACAACTTATGAGGTCCTTCTCTGTTTGCATAACTGCAACATTTCAATACGCTGACAGACTTTGAGCCGATGTGATGAAGTACCTTAATTTGTCTTTTCTGATGCGTGATGTTACACCTTTCCAACCCACCCTCCTTCCTTCCAGAAGTTAGCTGTGAAATTGAATTAATGTACCAATAGTGATATTAAACTGTGGATTTCACACATCACAGAGAAACTCCACATCTACACTTGGAGATATTTTTGACCAGTAAATTTTCAAACTTTTCTTTTTTACTCAAATTTTCAGTCATCAGTAGAATGAAGAAAAAAATTCAACATCAACTAACATATCCTTAAGAGAATCATAATTGTTACACTATGTTAGAAAGGTAAGAATAAAATTTTGTAAACGTATCTGAACATTTCCATTTCTAGATTTTCTTAAATTTAAGTCAATGTTAATTTTTTGAATGAGTCTTCTAATTAGTTTTCTAGCCTTGAATTTGGGATAATGTATGATATGCAGACTGTACATGCATCATTCTTCTTCATCATCTTTTACTTAGCTAGGACCAGTGGATATAAACAGAAATTTAACTAAAACATTGATGCAGCTACTTATTCATTATTAAATGCTAACAACATAGACACAGATATTTTAAGCCCTGAAGCACTTTACAGGCTTTGAGCTTCACCTGGCAATCTACAATGTTGAACTGCAGTAATAAGAACAGTTAATACCTTTTGAGCTTTATATTTTTATTTGTCAGGGTAAGGACTAGGTAGGTCACAGAGAGAATTAAGTTAATATGATTCCCAATTGCCAGAAGACGACAGCAATAATATCAAGTGAGGCACTTTTGCAGTGGCAGAATTAGGAAGTAAATCAAGCTTATCTGAATTATAGTACAATGCTTTTTAACTATGAAAAACTTCTGGTTTATATATTCTATTTGGGAAAGACATTTTTGCTCCAAATCTGCTAAAAGTACTTTTCACCGCAACACAGAACTATCACACTTGCATATGGGAAATAAACTCATTTCCCTGAAGTATTGAATGACTCACGAATTCTGAATGCTGACAAACACTAATTTGCTTCATGTTGGTATAAGACTTCTAGAAAATACCAATTAAACTCATTCAAAGAAGGCAGCAATTCTCATAGCTAATATATTCATAGCAATGCATTTCTAATGTAGAAACATATTGTTCTGCTAGACAAAAAGAAATAATTTAATTTGAAATCCTTCCCCTAATTCCTAACATCTGATCTTTCAGAAAAAAAACATTTCTTTCAGTCTGTGGGCTGTACTAACAGCTCCTAATCAATTCAGCTTCAAAAACAACAGCAGAGACCGAATACAGACAACCAGGCATTTATATAACTTAGTTATGTATCAGGTTTGCATGCTACAAAGAATATAATATGTAATCATAAAACATTAGTCATGTATTTAAGTCCTCAGTTTCTATTTTAAAAGTGCAAATATTACATAAAGTTAATAATGTGAATTTCAGTGCCTGTAACTCAGTGAACTCAGAAGTATTTTTGCAGCTTTGTACAGAAAACTAAACAGACAAATCACATACTTAGAAACAAAAAAATTAATATAATTGAAGTTTATCTTAATGCCTCTCACATCTGCAAAAAAACATTACATCAAACAATATCCCAGCTTGTGTTAATTTTTGAAAAATATCACTACCAATGCCAGTTATTTCATGCAGAGTTGAAATTCAGATGATGTTAAAGCAGATTCAGAAGATTACAAAGTTTTAACTACAGACTAGTAATAACATAGGTTGGACACTTCCATGTACAACGTGTAATGCAATATTCAGCTTCTTAGCAAAAACCTAGTGCTGTATCAAGTTGTCTTAATACATTGCAACAAAGGGATGCTTATAAATCACATGCCAATCAAGGCTGGGAGTAATTATATATGGCTGTATCAATTATTTTTCTCGAAGTTTTTTCAGGTGAACATTATTTTTTAATTTTCTATATCACATAGCTTATGATTAAAAATAAATTAGTATATTGTCATACCTGAAATGACTGTTTCTTGAAATAGTCAACGAATGACAAAGGAGAATATGCACAAAGGCTGCCTTTAGCACAGAAAAGACCAGTCTCCTTATGGAGTCCTCATGAGACATTAGAGGAAGAAACACTCCTCTGAAGAACAATAGAGAGGAGGAACCTAACTTCAGATGTTAGGTCTCAAGAAGTGTTTCTTTTCTACTGATTACACAGCAAGCAGAAAAAAATCAGCTATCCTTGGATAAAGTTGGTCTTTGTGAATATTCCTGCCTCAGGTTCTACCATAACTTTTTCAACCTAAACATTTTTATTCTAAAAAGTACACGTTGATATGAGGTGTATATATATACACAGGGGAAAAAATTATGGTATTGTCATGGTTTAACACCAGCTGGCAACTAACCCCCACAAAGCCGCTCGCTCACTCCCCACCAGTGGAATGGGGGAGAGGATCGGAAGGGTAAAAGTGAGAAAGCTCGTGGGTTGAGATAAAGACAGTTTAACAGGTAAAGCGAAAACCACGCATGCAAGCAAAGCAAAACAAGGAATTCATTCACTCCTTCCCAGGGGCAGGCAGGTGCTCAGCCATCTCCAGGAAAGCAGGGCTCCATCACACATAACGGTTACTTGGGAAGACAAAACGCCATCACTGCGGATGTCCCCCTGCTTTCTTCTTCCCCCAGCTTTGTATACTGAGCATGTCGTCATATGGTGTGGTATATCCCTCTGGTCAGTTGGGATCAGCTGTCCCGGCTGTGTCCCCTCCCAACTCCTTGTGCACCCCCAGCCCACTCGCTGGTGGGGTGGGGTGAGGAGCAGAAAAGGCCTTGAATCTGTGAGCCCTGCTCAGCAATGACCAAAAGATCTCTGTATTATCAACACTGTTCCCAGCACAAATACAAAATATAGCTACTTACTAGCTACTGTGAAGAAAATTAACTCTGTCCCAGCCAAAGATAGCACAGGTAGAATCGTAGAATCATTAAGATCGGAAAAGACCTCTAGGATCATCAAGCCCAACTATCAACCCACCACTACCATGTCCCCTAAACCATGCCCTGAAGTGCCACATCTACACCTTTTTTGAACACCTCCAGGCATGGTGACTCCACCACCTCTCTGGGCAGCCTGTTCCAATGCCCGACCACTCTTTCAGTAGAGTGGTATGTACACATATTTTAAACTTAGCTTTGTAATAACAATTTGAGGTTTTCTGTCTCTTGACTTTGCAATTACTTGGTAGAGGTCTTGGTAAAGAAAGGCTTCCTGATACATTTTTCCCTCAGAACATTAAATTATGGGTGAGAGTATAAACTAGATCTGAAAGCTCTATTTTTCCAAGTGCCATCAGATGCTGTCCTGGTTTTTTCACTTTCAGAAATATTTACTATTCCAGAAATACCAATCTTCAGAGAGATGAAGTAAGATAGGGGTTTCATTGGAAGCATCCCTATTTCAGAGACAAATGTGCTACAGAAAGAATGGTCTCTCTTTTTATCTCTGTGTCCTATAATGATGCCATAGTACTTGAATGCTTGGATATCAGTTCCTGTACTGCTCCCATCAATGCCTCTTCTATTTCCAGGCTATGAAAAATTGACAAAGTTAGAGACAAGTGCAGATGCTGTATCCACTTCTGTATGAACCAGGAGGAGATCCTGAACTTCCCCTTCATCAGGTAAGTGATATCCTCTAAGGTTAATCTGAAAAGAAACTGGTGGCATACCGAGTTTTTTGAGTGATGCTGAGACAGAGCCAAGTGCCACTAGAAATCTCATAACCTTATCTATGGAGAACTAAATTTGATCTTGAAAAGTAGATCATTGGTAAGACCTTAAGATGTGAGACAATTTAGGATACTTTTGATGGAATTTTGACAATCCCATATCCTGACCAAAACCAGTTTTTCCTGCAAAGCTCAAATCTTTCTGGCACAGAAAATCTTCAGGTGGAGACTGCAGGAGACAGTGGTCCTCACACCGTCCAAACCCTCCACTTCCGTAGCCAGTTTTGCCTTAACTCCACTCATGCAGGACTCCTTTGCTGGAGGCACTGGCTCACCACTCCTGTGCTCAGCCAGCCTTTATTCTTCCCCTCCGCCCACACGGCTTTCCTCCTGCAGAGCACTGTGAATTCCATGCAAGCAGGAGACCTCCAACTCTCAAGTTTATTTCCCCTATATATTCAAATCCCACAACAATTAGCCAAGCATTCAATCTGACCTGCTGCCCTTCCTGTGACTCAATGCTAAACCATGGTGACACTGCAGGAATTTAAAAGGAAAGTGATGAAAAAGAAAATTCCAAGAGGTGCGTGCTGTTGAACCAGAGGCTGAAGGAGAAGGCAGAATATAGATTTAAAGGCTATTTTTTTTAAATCAGAGGTTCAGTTCTATTAAACCCATCAGTTCAAGCAAGCTATTGCAGAAATTTATATTATTGTGCATACTGCAAGACAGTGCATCTTTCACACACGTCAAGGTAATGATACTGCTCCTTAATATGAAGAGACTCTGTGCATTTTCAGAGTTTTTTCACTTCTTTTTGTGAAAAACAGTTCTCCTCTTCCAGACAAAATAAGACGCTTCACAAAATTAACAGCCTACCAGTGTGGTGTTAATTTTAACTCTGGTTGTTCCTCCACCAGTCTCCAGTATAGGTAAACTACAGGGCAAGTTAGGTAGAGAGTATCACACCAATTCTAATTTAGACTAGTACTAACAGAAAGAAATTACATTCCCAAGTTGAGAAGGAAAAGAAACATTTAATCACACTTGAAAGCACAATGAACACCAGGACTGTACTTGTACCATTTTCTTTAATTTTTTTTTTCTTTAATCTTCACAGGTTGGAAGGGACCTCAGGGATCATCTAGTCCAACCTTTCTAGGAAGAGCACAGTCGAGACAAGATGGCCCAGCACCCTGTCCAGACAACTCTTGAAGGTGTCCAACGTGGCCGAGTCAACCACTTCCCTGGGGAGATTATTTCAATGGATGACTGTCCTCACTGTGAAAAATTTCCCTCTCGTGTCCAATCGGAATCTCCCCAACAGCAACTTGTGTCCATCCCCCTTGTCCTCTCCATGTGACTCCGTGTAAAAAGGGAGTCTCCATCTTCTCTGTAACTACCCCTTAAGTACTGGTACATGGTGATGAGATCCCCTCTGAGGCTCCTTTTCTCAAGGCTGAACAAACCCAGTTCTCCCAGCCTATCCTCATATGGCAGCTTCCCAGTCCTCTGATCATCTTGGTGGCCCTTCTCTGGACCCCTTCCAGCCTGTCCACATCCTTTTTGTACAGCAGGGACCAGAACTGTACACAGTGCTCCAGGTGTGGCCTGACAAGCGCTGAGTAGAGTGGGATGATGACTTCTTTCTCTCTGCTGGCGATGCCCTTTTTGATGCAACCCAGCATCCTGTTGGCCTTCTTGGCTGCAGCAGCACACTGTTTGCTCATACTGAGCTTCCTGTCCACCAGCACCCGCAGGTCCCTTTCCACAGAGCTGCTCTCCAGCCAGGTGGATACCAGTCTGTGCTGCACTCCCAGATTATGTTTTCCCAGGTGCATGACCTTACACTTCTCCTTGTTGAACTTCATAAGGTTCTTGCTGGCCCACTCCTCCAGCCTATCCAGATCTCCCTGCAGAGCAGCTCTCCCTTCTGGAGTGTCTACTTCCCCACTCAACTTGGTGTCATCAGCAAACTTCATCAGGCTACACTTGATGCTGGTATCCAGATCACTTACGAAGATGTTGAATAACATTGGGCCCAATATTGATCCCTGGGGGACTCCACTAGTGACAGGTTGCCAGTTTGAGAGAGAGCTATTTACCACCACCCTTTGGGTGCAGCCTGTCAGCCAGTTCCCCACCCACTGCACAGACCACTTGTCTAGGCCATAACACATTGATGTCTCCAGGAGGAGACTGTGGGGAACCGTAACAAAGGCCTTGGAGAAGTCCAGGTAGACAATGTCCACTGCCCGCCCCATGTCTACCAGGCAAGTCACTTTGTCATAGAAGGCCACCAGGTTTGTCAAGCACGATCTGCCTTTAGTGAAGCCAAGTTGGCTTTTCCCAATCACATGCTTTATTTGACTTGTGATGGCCCCCAGGAGGATTCGTTCCATAACTTTCCCAGGGATTGAAGTGAGGCTGATGGGCCTATAGTTACCCAGATCCTCCCTCGAGCCTTTCTTGTAGACAGGGGTAACATTTGCCTTCCTCCAGTCCCCTGGGACATCCCCCATTCTCCATGACCTCTCGAAGATTATGGAGAGCTGCCTTGCAATGATGTCAGCAAGCTCTCTCAACACCCTTGGGTGGATGTTGTCAGGGCCCATTGATTTGTAGGGGTCACGCTCCTGTAGTAGTTCATATACTAACTCTTCCTTCACTGATGGTGGGTCAGTGTTTGGATCAATCGGCAATTTTCTTCCCAAAGCCTGGGACCCAACAGTGCTGGTAAAGACCGAGGTGTAAGAACGTGTTGAGGACCTCTGCTTTTTCTGCATCATTCGTGATTGATTCTCCTTTTCCATTTAGCGATGGTCCTATGTTTTCCTTCTTTTTCTGCTTGTGGTTGACATGTCTGAAGAACCCTTTCTTGTTATTTTTTATGTCTACAGCCAGTTTCAATTCAAACTGGGCTTTTGCTTTTCTGACTGCGTCTCTGCACTCTCTGGCTATGCCCTTCTAGTTCTCGGTGGACAACCTTCCACTTCTCCATTTCTGGTGTGCTTCCCTTTTGGATTTGAGTAGACCCAGGAGGTCATGGTTGAGCCATGGGGGCCTCTTGCTCCGCTTCCCTCCTTTTCCTTTGTAGGGCATAAATTGGCTTTGTGCATCCAGTAGAGAGTTCTTGAAGAATTCTCAGCTCTCACTAGCTCCTTTGTATTCCATGGAAGCTTCCCATTGAATACCTCCCAGTTGAGCCCTGAGTGCACTGAAGTTTGCTCTTCTAAAGTCCAGAATCCTTGCCTTAGAGCTGACTTTCAGCACAGTCAGCAGGATCCCAAACTCCACAATATTGTGGTCACTGCAGCCAAGGCTATCAGTAACCAAGATTTTGTGTGCTAATGAAACAAAGAAAAGCCAAAGACCTCACGGAGGGAAGCCAATTCAAGGATTACTCCCAGGACTACACTTGAAGGGGAAAAAGAAATAAAAAATAAAGAATATAAATAAATAAAATCAAAGAACGAACTGTCCCACTCATGCTAAGAAGATTGCTAAGCACAGTATAAAAACAAGCAAACCTTGCAGAGAGTACTGTAACTATCTTTGTGATCACTGACCAGATCCGGCCTTGTCTCATAAGCTGGGGAGAAGATCAAATAGCAGGAGGTTCTCTCAGGCTCTCCTTCCCATTTGGTAGTTTCCTTTGTTCCTCCCAAGTATAAGGCATGGAAGAAAATATTACAGTTTGCAGTCAATACATTTTGTGAGCTCATAGGTAGGAATGAGTGACTACAATTCATTTTAGAAATACTCCATCATACTATCTTCTTTTTTTTTCTATTTTTAAACTATCCACTGTCCTATTAAGCACAGCATGTAATTAAAAATAATTAAGTTTAAAATATTTTCATGACATTGGTACATGATTCATTAATAAACTATTTATATAAACCACATTTCATTCATTTCACACCCAACAGTCTCAAAATTGAGGCATAGGCTTTCTGAGCTGTTTCCACATGCTCCTAAATGAGGTGAAGATGACCTCTGCTCTCTCAGATGAGGGTGCAACATAGTGAGTACCTATCAAATACAGCTCAACCACTCTCAAGCATCTTGCCTTTTCTGTGGTATCTCCATCTCTATGGCAAACTACAATATCTATGGTACTTCAGCACTCAAAGATCCCAGTACAACCTTTCACAAAAACAGTAACTTGACTCTCTTGGAAGGAAAGTAGGCACCAATATCCTCCATGTATGCAACTACTGTGAGGCAGAAGCTCCTTTCTTCCTCCCAGAAGACAAGCCTTGTGAATGACCCTGAAACCCTGGACCTTTAAGACCACTCTGTACTAACACTGGTTAACTTTCTTTGGGGCCAAGTAACAACAGAGAAATATAAACTCTAAGAACTAGCTTTAAGAAAGCAGAGGGAAGAAATAAGTATTTTTGTATTCAAAGAACAGTTCTCCCACAAAATCTATGAACTTTAAGTGTCCCCTAATGAATCGGTCCATGCACTGCCAACAGCAAGATCTGACTGAGGACATTATCGTCTCAGTAACGATACCAGTACAAACAGTCTCAAGAACTTACCAGCCAATTAGCTCAGTCACTCAACATTACATATCCAGTCTCTGCACTTGATAGAGCCACATAAGCTTCCCTTCCCAATCAGTGGGGAGAAATAAGCACACGATTCCTGTGACCCATTCAGACACCTTTCAGATAAGATGCATCACATCATGAAATTGCCATGTTCTCTGCAATCAAACTCAAGTCTGCTATTCTGCTTCCCTGAAGATAATTCTGAGTGGATGTATAAAGCCTAAATACAATATTATTTAGATATTTCCAAAAGAAAGCAAATGCATGTCTGAGCCACTGGGCCTGATATCTGCTCTCACTCAGGGATAATGCAAACCTGTTTAAAGTTTTATGGGATAACCGAAAGCGGTCTGGGACTGGGCAAGAGTCGCTTTTCATTCAGCAGAAAGCAGATAGATTCAACAGAGACAGTGTAAACATTATAGACATGTGGAGTGCTGAAACAGGTACATTCAGAACTGCTCCTCTGGTCTAGGCTATTTTGCCTGTTGAAATCCAAACTTGCCATTGCCTCTCTCTTCTTTTTAAGATGGGACTTCACTCAGTCTCAGATATAAGCATTCTTCCCTACATCACACAGCCCTATGGCAGCATGCTGCCTCTGCTACTCACGGTTTCTGTCATTAATGGATATTAAGACACTAGATTCACCAACTGACTCTGGAACATGGCAGCTAACTGGTGTCTGACAGAGGTAGAGCTCATCCAGGGAGCTCACTGAAGCTAAGTATGGAAACCAACAGAAAAAGCAGATCTTTGGAAAATCAGAAGCTCGTACCATCTGACCCTATTCACTTAACGCTGCTCCAGAAACATCTGAACGTCATTATGTTACCTAATGGCAAGGTCTTACAAAAGTACAGGGCAAGTTCCCAACAGAACAAATATTTAACAGAACTACACAGGAAGTAAGAGGTCTTATATATGACTTCAAGCATCTTATGATTATTTTTCTTAATGAGTTGTTCATCTATTCATGAACCGCAACCACAACAGACAATACTTAATGACTGCAACATGGGACTTAGATTTTAGACATTGCTTAGTGAATGACAAGACACATAGGGAAGGAAAAAAAGGCACTTAGATATGAATAATTGTACCATGAAGTTACAGCAAGTTTCACATGCATCTCAACATTTCTCCTTTTCCATAGCGAGGCAGATGATTTCTGGCTGAACTTATCATTACAGGTAAAAGAGAGTAAAGTTAGCCACAAAATTTCCACATATTACAAGTTTTTAAAGATGGCAAAATGGTGTTTGGCATATCTAGATAAGTATATTATCTACACGTTCATTTAATACTTCTTTTTATTGCTATTTCCCTTTAACTATCTTGTTTGCTCAATGCATTCATTGCCTGTGATGTCTCTGGAGGGAAAAGCTAAATATTCATTCCATCTGTTTTAAATTCCACATTTGAGAATATGCAGTAAACTTAAAACGTCTTTGTTGCCTTATAAATATTTAAAGAGAAAATATCATTATATTTAAACTCCCAGAATTGTTGTTATTTTACAGTAGTTAAGTTTTAATGTTTGTATGCTAATCTGTTTCGGTTATAAATACAAGATTCTTGGGCATTGTCAGATCACTAATACTTGAAGCATAACTTTAAACAGCACCAAGAAGAACCTACTCAGTTGCCACTGTTTGTATGTGGAACAGAAATTGCATTTATTATATCACCTTCTACTAAATGGTCTGGTTTGACATACCAAATTTACTGTTAAATTTACTGTTAAAGACATTTTAATAGCTGATGCTCAAACTGTCCTGCTGAGTTGAGAAAGTGCAGCAGATACATGTTATCAATCACTCCAACTAGCAGTAAAGTCAGAGGCTACAAACCTGCCACATACCCAGTGAAAAAACTGTTTCTGATAACATGTAGTGGCCATGAGATGTCTAATATGCTTTATGGACAGCTTTAAAAAGTATTTATACCATATAATACAATGCCATCTGTGTACAGAAAGCAGATTTATTCTTGGAGGAATAGTACACGTCTTTCAAGCATTGTGAGCTGCTGAAATGAAATTCCTACAAACACCTTTATGTTAATTCTATTTTACATCTTCAAGATGCACAAAACAAAGCCTTAAGAAAACGGATTATGGAAAACAGTCATGTTCCATATATACACACATGTATATGTACAAATGCATATACGTATGAAGTCAGATATTCTCTTATTTTCTCGTAATTATTTTACTGCAAATCTCAAAAGACTGCTAGATTTAATTTTCTTTTTACGTAGTTGAACAAAGAGGCAGGTTAAATACCTCAAATATTTGACCCAAATAAGGTCAAACCGTATTTTTTCCTGCTACAATCATATTCAATAGTATTTTATAAACTCAGATTACAATAGGAAAACCATGTGACGCTAACCTTTAAAAATGTCTTTAACTTTGACCTACAGACTTTAAAAACATACTTACTTTTTAATAAAATTATGATACCAAAAATTTACATTTAATGTATCTTTTAAAATAAGAGATTACATAACAAAATGTATATTTTTACCTATTATGATCTACAAATAATAATAGCCTTCAAGAAAGGCAACACAATACATTTTACAAGATAAACAAGGAAATGAAGCGGAGAACTGAAAAACAGCAGCTGCTAAGAATTCTAAGAAATAAAAATGAAATTGTGCTAGCAATACATAATGGTCCCAAGAAAATGAATGTCAGAGGTTGGTATCAAGACAAAAAAAAAAACCACCCAATTTTTAAAGGGCATGACTAGTTTTATGACCATGAACAAACACACACTAGTTACATGTGTTAAATTGAAGGAAATCAGATCTTAGACTTGAAAGTGTTTGCAGAGTGAGCACATAACTTCCTCTCCCACTCACAGCATACAAACTGGCAAAGGAGTCCTGTGTTTGTTGAAACATTAGATACTCCCCAGTAGAAACATCTGTGTACAAAAAGGGCCCAAAAAAATTCAGATAGGTTGTGCTTTATAATGTAGTTGAAGTGGTAGAGGAGAAAATTTCCAAAATTAATATCACACAAAAATGATCCATTAAAAAAATTAACTTCTATCCTACATCTTAATTTATTTCTCCCCTTCCCCCTTGGTAGCCTGAAAAAAATAATTTTTTTTAAAATTGCATAGCTCTTCTCATGTGTCAAGTCTTTATTCCAAATGTCAAACACTACCCCAAGTATTACAAGTACTGAATAAAGACGTAAACACTGGCATGTTGTTAATTAGGCTTCATGGGGAAATTAGGATGCAAAGAACAGTATCAAGGGAATTTCCCAGACATGGGTTTTAACAATCCTGTTACTGCCCTCCCACAGTAACTTTTAACAAAATTGACTTCATTCCTCTCTCAGTATGTCTTGCCAAGAAACGGATTTGAATAAAGAGCCCTCATTAGCAATAAAAGTTTAGAGGGTCAAAGTGCTGCTTGAACTTTGCATTGCTGAAGTACATGCAAGGAAAAGCACTTTGCTGAATTACTAACAGTGTCTGCACAAGCCAGCCCCAGCCTGCCAGTCCTACTGTGTCAGCTGCTGCTCCGGGGGTCTTCAACAGCAACAGCAGAATAAACTTGTAGCATCCGTGACAGAAATAGATACGATAGAAAAGCTTAGGATACCAGCCTTCTCTACAATTGTGGAGCGCTCAGTGGCTATCCAGACCTTCTCAACTCCTGCCTAGGCTCTGTAATGTGCTCTGGGAGATGCCATGTGAAGGCTGATAAGAATTATGCAATGAGTATTAATGCTCAAATAATTTTTACCTGCTCCCTGTTAACTTCAGAGTAAAATTTAAGGTGTTGGTGATTCTTGAGCACAGTGGTTACAGGCAGGAAAGTATCTAAGAGCTATTCAGGGCTGCTCAGATATCTCCCTGCTGGTATTCAGAAGACTACTTACCTTAGTGGCAGCATAAATATTTATGTTTTACTACTGACAGCACCACCAAACCAATCCAAAAATGAAGCAGGTCATATCTACTTAAAGAAACTTAAGGATCAACAGAATTGTAAATTAAGTTCCTGTAACACCACCTTTATTAAGCCATCTTTAATTCAGGTTCTCGGGCCACAGCTGTACATCTAAAATAGGGCACCTAGATCCATTTTAGGAAACTTTCACTATAGCACAGTTCTAAGAATTGAGTTTTAAACAAACAGGATAATCTACGAACCTGTCTCCATGAGTAGGACAATCTCTAACACCCAGAGGGTTCATACAGTATGGACTACCCTCTTTGTAACTAACATAGCTACTGTTGGGTGTTAAAGGCAAAAAGCAGAACTCAAGATTCCTAACATTAAAAAATAATGCTGAATGTAGGACACGTGAACTCATGCAAATATCAAATGTGCCTGGAGAGTGCCCAGAGAGGGACTTGTCATCACTCCTTCAGCTCAGCTACAAAGAGTTAATGTCAGGAATCTGAAGGGCAGATGTTTAAATCTGGCTCTGATTAAAGGGGAGGAGGGATTCTGACACGGTTACATATAATTCACAGAAGGAAGAGACAACTTGAAAACAGTTCTTGGCCAACAGAAAGGTAAAATACATTCACGGTCAGACTCTAAGGTGTGTTGATCCCCTAGAAAACTCAAAAACTATCATATGAACGTGTTTAAGATAATTCCTCTTTAGGTACTGATAATAAAAGTCTTTACGAAGCGTCAGAGCGTCTCATCTTCGGTGTGCACAGGAATCAGAAGCCAGAAGGCATGAACTGGTCCTTCTTCACTTACTTCCATGATTTGGATTTAAAATAGACTGACTTACTATAATGCAACGTTAACCATTACCAAACACATTTTCCTGAAGAGGCAGTGAAGGACTCTGCAGTACCAGGCACCCTTACACCCAGCAACATCACTGAAAGAGCTGGAGCAGTGAGCAGACACTGCAAAGAACCTGGCTGCTTATGCAACCTGAACACCACATGTATTGATCATTGTAAAGTAAAATTCAAATACAGAAAGCACTGTATATTAAGGTTTTCCCTCCCCCCAATATTTTTCATTTATGTGAAAAATATTCACACCTTAACCCTATAGGAGTTTTAAATAGATTGACAGAAGCTAATGGCCAATAAGTTAAAAAAGAAAGGGGGAAAACTCAACTGACTTACGCCTTGTAATGGATTGTAAAAGCCCACTAGATGTTAATATACTGGGACAAGTTTGCTGCACACAACTGGGGCTCCATTTTTGTACCTCCTGCGCTTTCATTCACCTCTTTTCAGGATGTGCTAGTGATCTTTCTTCCCCTGAAACTACTTTCAGGTAACAAGGACCATGCGTGCCACCTACCCCTTCATAGCACAAGGGTGCACTTCAAAGAACTTCTGATTTGTCCGTGTCCTATATTCTTGTTTTCCTTCAGTGGGCAAGAGCTCAGTGGGGTTTTTGCCACTACTGTCACTTAATAACAAGAGCTGGAAAATGTGCCCTGCCTCTCTATCAGTCAGTCTCCCGTCTCTTAGTCTTGCTGCTTAGTCGTGTCAGCAGAACTATTGTCGTGGTGAAGGTGACCAGCTTGGCTAAACTGGGAGCTTTTGCTGGGACTCAGGAAAAAAAAGGAGAGTTTACCAAGTTTGGAAGAAGACTCAGGCAACTCAAGAAGAGTACAGGAATCTCATTAGGACATGCAGAGAGAAAATGAGAAAGGTAAAACCCCAGCTAGGACTCAATCTGGCCACTGCTGTAAGGGATAACAAAAATATTTTTACAAATATATTAACAACAATAAGAGCCAAGGAAAATCTCCAACATTTTTGGATGCAGGGGGCAACACTGACACCATGGATGAGGTACTGAGCACCTCCTTTGCCTCAGTCTTTAACAGTCAGAACAGCTATCGCCAGGGTATTCAGCCCTCTGGAGCTGGAAGGCAGGGACGGATCGCAGAATAAAACCCCCATAATCCAGGAGGAAGCAGTTTACGACCTGCTGCTCCACTTGGACACTCACAAGTCTATAGGGCTGGATGGGATCCACCCAAGAGTACTGAGGGAGCTGGTGGAGGAGCTTGCCAAGCCACTCTCCATCATTTATCAGCAGACCTGGTTAACAGGGGAGGTCCCAGACGACTGAAGGCTTGCCAATGTGACACCCATCTACAAGAAGGGCCAGAAGGAATATCCAGGGAACTACAAGCCTGTCAGCTTGACCTCGGTGCAGGGAAGGTTATGGAGCAATTCCTCTGAGTGAGCTCACCAAGCATGTGCAGGACACCCAGGGGATCAGGCCCAGCCAGCATGGCTTCATGAAAGGAAGGTCCTGCCCAACCAACCTGATCTCTTGCTGTGACAGGGTGACCCGCCTAGTGGATGAGGGAAAGGCTGTGGATGTTGTCTACCTGGACTTCAGTAAAGCCTTTGATTCTGTCTCCCACAGCACCCTCCTAGAGAAGCTGGCAGCTCACGGCTTGGATGGGTGTACTCTTTGCTGGGTTAAAAACTGGCTGGCTGGCCGAGCCCAGAGAGTTGTGGTGAATGGAGCTAAATCCAGCTGTCAGCCAGTCACGAGCGGTGTTCCCCAGGGCTCAGTGTTGAGGCCAGTCTTGTTTAATATCTTTATCAATGATCTGGATGAGGAGATTGAGTGCACCCTCAGTAAGTTTGCAGATGACACCAAATTGGGTGGGAGTGTTGATGTGCTCGAGGGTAGGAAGGCCCGACAGAGGGACCTGGACAGGCTGGATTGATGGGCCGAGGCCAATTGTATGAGATTCAACAAGGCCAAATGCCGGGTGCTGCATTTGGGTCACAACAACCCCATGCAACGCTACAGGCTTGGGGAAGCATGGCTGGAGAGCTGCCTGGTGGAGAAGCACCTAGGGGTGGTGGTCAACAGCGGGCTGAACATGAGCCGGCAGTGTGCCCAGGTGGCCAAGAAGGCCAACAGCATCCTGGCTTGTATCACGAATAGCATGGCCAGCAGAAGCAGGGAAGTGATCAGTGCCCCTGTACTCGGCACTGGTGAGGCCACACCTCAAGTACTGTGTTCAGGTTTGGGCCCCTCAGTACAAGAAGGACATTGAGGTGCTGGAGCGTGTCCAGAGAAGGGCAACAAAGCTGGTGAAGGGTCTGGAGAGCAAGTCTGATGAGGAGCGGCTGAGGGAACTGGGTTTGTTTAGCCTGGAGAAGAAGAGGCTGAGGGGAGACCTTATCACTCCCTACAACTACCTGAAAGGAGGTTGTAGCGAGGTGGGAGTTGGTCTCTTCTCCCTAGTAAAGTGCGACAGGACAAGAAGAAATTGCCTCAAGCTGTATCAGGGGAGGTTTAGACTGGATATTAGGAAAAATTTCTTTACCGAAAGACTGGTCAGGCTTTGGAACAGGCTGCCCAGAGAGGTGGTCACCATCCCTGTAGGTGTTCGACAAACCTGTAGACATGGCACTTCAGGACATGGTTTAGGAGACACAGTCGTGTTGGCTTGACAGTTGGACTTGATAATCTTTGAGGTCTTTTCCAACATTAATAATTCTATGATTCTATGCATAGATGGGACCATCTTATAAAGTGTGAAAGAACGCATTTCACTTTTTTGATCTATGAAGAATTACAAAGATGACCAAAGCTGCTAAGTTTCATAACTCAGAGAACTATACCCTTTTCCCCCTATTGGTTTTATATTTTTCACCAAAACTATCAGTTTCTATCTGTCAACAAATTATGTTGTTCAAAAGAAACTACCCTGCATGCAGAAGTGAATGACAGAAAACAACAACTTGAACACAGTACTTTGGACAATTTCATCTAGAGAAATCCTTTGCTCTGTGTATTCCATCTACACTATATAGGTGTTATTTATATCACCTGAGGAGAAAGAACTACCTGGTGTTAAAGGGAAAAAAAAAAAACCAACAAGAAACAAAAAACCATCAACACAAAACCAAACCAAAAAAAGCCCATTTACCTTTTTCTCTTTTTTCTTTAACCAAACCCCTGAAAATGTTTAGAAGGCACACATAAATCAGCAACGGATATTGTCATGCTATGTAGCTAATCATCTGGTAAGTGATGCCATTTCTTTTTATGGCTTACTTTATGGATTTTATCTGAGTGAAACTGTAAAAGATAAAGTAATCATAAGCACAACCACAATGAAGGACAAACAGTTCAGTTGTGTACTTACAAGTTTGGGTATTTATCTTTCTATCACTGCCGTTAATACAAACAGTGCATGTCTCTTGACTAGGCTGAGAGTTGAAATTATAACGAAAGCTGAAAAGAACTTGAGAATATTGTTTCAGATAGCCAGCAGAAGAAAACTTTTCTGGTTTTTTCTGCCTTTATAGCTTTCCAAACAAACAAAAAAAAATCCTCAGCTTGAATGTTTACATTACATATTATCAAGGGGGAAATGGCTACATAAACACAGGAAATAGCATAATTGGAGCACAGAACTAATTAAGAAAAAATAGATCCAGAATTCAATATACCTATGCTTCTCCACATTTATAATGGTATTCTTCTGAGCCCTTTGGTAAATGTAGATATTTTACTATGTTACAAGTGTCTTTCACTTCTTAAACATTTATCAGGAGAAAAGTATTTTTTTCCCATGAAGAAAAAGTAAACACAACAAAAGCAAACCTTGTATGGGGGGGAAACGTCAACTTAAGAAGTGAAGGAATCTCTCTTTTGGTGGAGAGTTTGTGTAGCTTTTTTTCTTTCTACTTTTTTAAAAATTCAACACATTAACAGTTACAGAAATTATCTGATTAAAATAAATCTTAGCAAAAAAACCCACAAGATTTACTTTACAAAGTCCCTACTTTAAGCCTTCCCAGACACTTTCACTCTGGCTGGCAGTCCTACTTAAGCGTCACCCCAAATCAGTTCCGTATGTTTATTACTTTGTCTCTTTGCTTTTCCAAATCCTGTCTGTAAATTTTGTGGCCAGGCCTGTTTCCCTCACTCTGCAGATGTCAACAAAACTCTCCAGAGTGGAGTGAATACACCCCAAAGAGGCCTCCTTGTGAGGTCCATTACGATGTAAAGGGAAAGTTGGAAATCAATAAAAGAATAAACAAACACATAACTAAGCAAAGTAGGAACTTTCTGACTTACTATGAAAAGTAAAACCAACGTTTTTCAATTAGCACACATTATCCCTTAAGGGATGTTCAGATGTCAGACTCACCACAGCATTTATTTTAAATAGCTTTATTTCTCACATTTCCCGAAACTGACTTGAAATATGCTTTCCTCAAAAAATCAGAAAGCCAGAGTGCAGGTGCCTTCTTGCTAGACAGAAGCTGGAGACATTAAGACAGATAGACAAGCTATTCTTTAGAGACAGACTTCTAAAGGAGATCAAGAGATTGAGTGCCCAAGCATCATCACCAACTTCTGAGTCCAAAATAACACCTCAAAATTTTAACTGAAACAAATGAAAAACCTTAAATGAAAGTTTAACAGTGAGAGATAAAAATATATTGGGAGAACTATTTACTAGAGCTAGGATTTTATTTTAAATTCATTTAAATTTAAAATGGCCAGCTACCGAACTCTCCATAGAAAATTAGGCACCTAAATTTAAAAAATCAATCTATTTAGAGCCTCACACAAAATGGTCTTGGGAAAATATCATGGCTAACGAAATTACTCTTAAATTCAGCTGGAAGAGCAGATATTCATTAGAGGTTGTCCAACTCTCAGCTGTTTCCCCTTTTCCCCATATTCCCTACCTCAAAAAAAGAGAGAGTCGAAGTCTGAGAAATACAAGGTATTCTTAGCCCATTATCATGATGGGCATCTTTGAAATAAGTTACTAAACAATACCTGATTAACCATGTTTCAGGCTAAGAAGGACGCATGGTCACTGAGTAATAAAAAATACTTACTCTGTTTCTACATTACATTTTCCAACACTTGGCTCAATCTCAGTTTGTGCCTTAGACACTTCTATTTTCCTTGGCAAAGTATTTCACAATGTAGCTCATCCTGAGGAAGTTTTCCTGGCATTCAGCCTAAATTCTCCCCCAATTTCTTCCTGTCAGATGATTGCCTCTTCTTAGCTAGATGATGTAAGCAGCATACGTGCTTCCCACACAAAGAAACAACTTCTGCTAATAATGTACAAACGGAGAAGTTAAAATTCCCTCCTTTCAAGAACTCATGCAGAAAGAAATGCAAATGAGACCATCTGAAAAAAAACAACCCTGTATCAGATCATGAGCTCATTCTTTCATCAGCTCGTTGTGTTTACACTCAACAGCTTCTGAAAATGCCTGTGTAGCAGTATGAGGATAATTACACAAACACAGAAGCATATAAAATTAGACAGAGATTATCTACACATATGCTAAGGTATCTACAATCTTTTGAACAATTATTCAAACTTTCAATATTTACAATAGCATTTAATCTAAACAAATAAATACACTGCACTTTTTTATATACATATAACAAAATCTTATCTTGCTATGAATCTGAGTCAAAATTTATAGATTTTTTTGCTTTTAAACTGCTATCAGCATTAAAGTATTAATATATCTGCTACTGTGATTTGTTTGGCTTATCAGAACACTGAAATGGCTTGTAAAGAATGTATGAACTACTTACATACTATTTTACAAAAATACTTTTGACATCATACCAAGAGCTTGTGTAAGTTACAGCCATTTGTCATGACTGTGGTTTGAATATAACTGTTATCAACTACCAAAACTTCATTACTAGTATACGTAGACCCAGCAAGCCTATTTAATAATTATGGTAGGAGAAACAGTATTATATTTTCTGTGCTACTAACCCCATCAGTTTTATAAGCTTATTTGAGAATCAAACCTTCCAAATTACAGTAGATACTGCTACTATATTATCACAGCTTTGAAGAGACACCATATTCCTGATGGTCCCGCAACAGCTTCTGCCATTTTTAGGATACTGTGCTAGACTAATCTTTACTGAAATTTTGTTCTACCAGCTTGGTTGCAAATATAACTTTTGCTACCATATTAAAGTCAGTAACAACTGTATCCTTTATTTATTTTTTTTTTAGTTATTAAAGAAAATAAATCTGGAAACCCTGTTCCTTTTCATGATAGTTATTATTGTAAGTATTATTCTTGGTTTGTTATTTTGGGAACAGGCACCTTGGGAACAAATATCTGATTGCAGGCCCATGAAATTAATTTCATTCTAGCAGGTCTCCCTTAATGGAAGTCTCACTGGGATCGCACAGAAAGTTAGTTACTACTAGTACTTCTTAAAATTCAAAATGGATGCACTTGAATATATATTTGTTAAACACATGCCAATCCCCAGGCACAACACAGATCATATGTTGGAATTAGTTTCCGTGTTTAGAAATGGTTTGAATAAATATCCAAAATGCTTTATGTGAAATCTGTGCTGGTTACAAGATTGATTCCCAAACATGGTGAGGTAACAAGCTTTAGAATGTGACAGGCTCATACACAACTGAGCACAAAGCAAACCTATGCGGGCCGATGAACTCTTCGACAACCTCATCATTTTTCCCCTTTGCCTTCTTATTTTGCAACTCCCATTCATTGACCCCTGTTTCAAACTAAAGAGTGATTGCTTGACAGGCAAGGTGAACAGTTCAGACTGGTCTTAACTATTGATCTATCTACTTATTCATTAGCAGCTCATGCAATCGCTTCTGCGTGAGGTAAAAATACTTTATCAGTAGCTAAGTGGTGGCTGTTGGGACTAAGCAACTATGTATGCACCACTTTATCAGTAGTCAATGTAATACCTGGCTGCTGCTCTTAGTGAGGCTGAGAATTGATTAACAGCCTGGCAGGGTTGTGCCAGTAGTACAGCTGGCCCTGCAGTCACTATTTGTGACCAATCTGTGCTGCCTTCTAGTATGAAAACAAATTTTCATCTTTGCAGACACTGCAGGTCTCCCTGGGTCAGTTCCAGTAACTGCAGAAGTGGGGTTATTGCTACTAACCTCTACTATCTATTAGTATTAGGAACCACTTTGCATTATATTGCACAGCTGCTGCAAAATGAAACACTGCAAAAGGCAGTCTGATAGTTAAATGCTTTGCTTCTGTACTGGGTCTGGTTTTTGATACAAGAGCCATGGCAGTATCCAAATAATCCAGTATTCGTTATCTATCCCGTACCAACAAGACCACCCCCCCAAAATAATTTTAAAAAATTAAAAAATATATTAAAAAACTGGTGCTGAGGAAACTAGCTACTCTAAGAGATGAATGTAATTGGAAGTTGTATCTTGTTTTAACAACTATTTCATGAATGAACATGTCCAGGCATAAAGCCAAAGTCAGCTGAGCTGTTTGTAATGGTACTATGCCCAGGGACTGTTAACTCCAAGATTGGAAGTATGCAATGAAGTTTCCTTCAGGAAACAAAAGCACATATATGTATATTTAAAGATATTTTCTGAAGAAAGGTAGGTTAGCCATAGATTTGAACTATTCAGAGATAAATTAACTTTCACAGGTGTAGGATCCATAGAAAATATTTTGATATGTCCATGCCATTGATGGCATTAACTACCTGTGTGTACAGTGCTCCGGTACCCCAAGAAATTTAAAGAGACATGCAATGTAGCTGTTAAGGCTCACTCCTTACAACCACAGGAAAAATGTCATAATGTTCCTTTAAAAAACAGCCACAATTATAAACTAATATGAAAATACAATATATTATAGAAAAATTTAAATTTATTTCATACTGCAAAATACAATTTTATAGCCACAGTATACAAAGCTTTACTCATAGCTGGCACACAGTAAAACGTTCAAAGGTTGTTTAAGCCTCAAATGCGGAAGAATTGTAATTTAGAAGGTTCTGCCAATTGTCAGTGGTGAAAGTTCAAAATAAGCATGTTGGGAATAACACACAAAATTAAGAAAGGGATGCAGGACATGGGATGACCCATGTCATGACAAGACATTTAGAGCAAAAGGGCTAGAGGTAGCATGTTTTCTTTAAAGGTAGCCTTTTACTGAAGGACAGGTATCCAAAGAAACAGCTATTGCAGTATTTTATTCTTTAAGGCTACCAGACGCCCCATCATTCGAAACCTTCCACAGGACCATGTGACATGGCTTCCAGATTTCTGCTATAATTTCCTTTTACCAGCAGAAAAATAATGTCTTTGACTAGTTGTTTGACCACAACTAGTTGTAACAAGGACTGCAACAAACATTGCACCAAGAGCTAGATTTGCAGGCATTTATTTGGCAGTCATGCTCCTTAAGTACAATTTACTGATCTTGCATTGCTGCTTCACGCTCTTTTACTTCTTCCTCCTTCTTCTGTTGTTGCGATGCTGAAACAAGTCGGTGGCAACGTGGTTTAAAACCAGTAAAATATTGTGTTTGTTTTGCTTTTAGCCAGGTCAGTTTTCTGAAATGGGTACATAATAAACTGGCGCTGCTGGTAAAAAAAAAAATGTCAATCTGTTTCAGTCTCAGTTCGAAGTAAAAGCACCTGCTTGAAGAGAGGCATTTAAGAAAGTTGGTCAAAGTAACAATAATTTGAGCTTCTACAGACATTTGAGAAGAACAAAACACCAATCTAAGTGTTCTGCAAACCTTAAGACAACATCCTAATGAGAACACTTCAAATAAAACATCTTTGTAACACAGGTATAGCCCCATGCAGATTACACTGGTTCCCCAAGGGAGAACATCAAGCCACCCTGACTTTAAAAAACATAATTTACTTCCTTTCCTGTGAAAAGGTGAGGGATTTTTTGGTGGTGCTTGTTTTCAATAAAGACATCTTTGCTTCTACATACCCTTTGGTACACAAAGTGCTTGTGTTATCTATTTTAACTCACATTTCCCAGAACACTGAATAAGAACAAGAAATATAGGGGTTTCAAATTATTCCAGAGATTAGACTAAATCAGGAAAAATTCAAAAACATATTGTTTTTAGGAATGAAGTACCTTTTCTCATACTACTGGGGAGAATTGCAGATAAATTCAGACTCCATTAAAAAAAATGCAGTGATAGATAGTCAGATAATGGCATGTTCTGATGTTATTACAGGCTAGTAATGGGTACAGTATGTACCCTCTGCTACAAGCAATTCCATTCCCTCCCTCTGCAATCACAAAATAGATGCATAAAACGTTACGCCTGTAAGGTTGGCTGATCCATCAGAACTCAGGTTCCTTTAAAACACTGATTTAGAAGTGCACACATCTTTCTCTTTTCTCTGTCAACAGTCATCTGAGATGACACTCGATTAGTGACTGTATTGAAAGCCAAAGCATCTACAAGGTGAAATAGCAACTACCTGCATTTCTGTGAAGTCGAAAATGTCATTAAAATGAACTCATTCCAGCCACTCTACTCAGTGAATGCCTCTCAAAACACTTTGGGAAGTTGCTGTCCTGTAATGCAAGATCACATGTACTGAAACACAAGGGACATGAAATGAGTATATGAAATTCAGAGAAAATTAGATTTATAAAATGAGAAGTAGCAAGTGGTTTTGCAACTAACCCTTCATTTTTTACTTTTACTGAAGGGAGAATTTCATTTGTCTGTCTCTTGATAATAGTCTTCAAAACTGGGAACAACAAGCAATATCATTTTGTAAATGTCCTCTCCCAACTGAAATATGCTGCAAAGTAAATCAGAAATTTTGCCATGAGTTACTGTTTTACTGACTGGTTTTCAATAATCACTTCCTATTCTTATTGCACTCGCTGCTGATTAGTCAATTAAGAACTGTAAAGAAGATTATGAAGGCACCAAGGCAGCTTTACCAAGGGACATGGTAAAAATCATGGGACTGTGTACAGCAAGCTGTTAAATCTTTTAATAAACTGCTTCATTGACCAAAGATTAAAGACTCCCTGTAATCACTTTATATTGTAATAAGGAGCAGTCATCCTAGCACTTTCCTAGTCAGATACTACCCATAGAGAGGTAAATGCAGACATTAGCACCCCGAATATAGAAAGCAGGAGAAACTGCAACAGTTAACTGAATCAATTACATTAATCTACAGCGTAATACTCCTGCAACACACATTGTATTTTAAAAATAAATGAATTTTCTTCATTTTCATTCTCTGCAGAAAACTGAAGAGCAAATACTGTAAGGACACTAATTATCAAAGCCTTCTTACTAATGCTTTGTATGCAGTTTGTATAAGATGTTATAGGTACGTGAATATTAAAAAGTACTGTAAACAAGGACCAGAGCTAGTGAAGCCCCTTATCTCCACTCCCCTTTCCTCTTGAACAATCATCCTTGGTCCTACTCAGAGTCTCCTGGGCCCATCAAGACAGAGAAGTGGTCCCAGTTTGACGCCAGCCACCACAAACCAGCAGAGATCTATGTGACAGATCTACTCTTCCACACCTCGACAAGAAGGGTTTACCACAAGACAATAGCTATGTCAGAATTCAACTCTATGACAACTATCTTTGAAAACAGCAAAGACTGTCTCTAAAAATAGTCAGACTGCTTTCTTCCTCAACTCATAGGTTCACAAGGCAACAGAATTACCTAGGACCAAGCTGAGCAGGATAGGGTGCAAAAGGCTTTGCATACGTGGATGTTCATGTTAATAGGAAACAATTCACATTTTCAAAGAAAAAAGAGAAGAGAAAGCTGCTAAGAAACACAGTGCAAATCATGAACAGTAGGTTGTCTGTTGACTTCATTATCACAAAACTCTGAGCAAATTATGTATTAATGGCATTACTATGTCATAGCAAAATGATTCCAGAAGTACTTTTTGCAAAGTTAAAGAAAACAGGGACCTATATTTTCAATCCCAGATTTCAACACGTGGTCAGTAACATGGGTGTGAGGGGGACTAGTTGCAACTAGTTTCTAGTAAGATCAGTTTGATCTTTTAAATATTATCGTAATCAAATGTCTCAGGATTACTTCAGTTTTTTCTTCATTTCCACAACTATAATGGAGCAAATTATTTTAAAGAATGAAAATTATTAGAGAAATTACAACTACTCTTTAAACAAATTAGCAGTGTACCAAGTGTAAAACTGAAAATTAATATTCCATATGCTTTCATAGACAATATTACTTGAGAAAATTATGGAAGCTGACACTCATCTGGAAGAGCCATCTAACGCTCTGTACTAAGAGCACCCATAACTTTATCTCCAAATTATCTGGCCTAGTATGTGTTCTGGGGAAACTTCAGAAATGTCTATGCATACATACAAATACTAGAAGTTAAACTACACTAATGATAATAGAACATGAGCTGTTTATTACTGTGGTGGTGTTTGTTTTTTAAATTGAGCACAAATACTAAGAAAAATTGACTGAATACATGTATTTTTGTACTTGAGTGGTGCAGAGAAAGACAGCAAACAGGATTCCTTCCAGCCCAAGACACAGCAAGGGGGAAAACTGCATTGCGAGTGCTCCCTCAACAAGAGCACACCAAAGGATCATGTTGCAGATCTGCTCTCTAGGAAGCCTGCATTAGAGAAACATGGCTATTATTTCTTGATTTCATTTTTCGTTTATAGCGGTCACAGATAACATCTGTAGGCAAGTGAAGGCATAGTTCAAATATCTTTTTGACAGCAATTATATCAAAGAAATTACTATTTTTTTGATAGTAATTCTGGCCCAGAAAGTCATCATTTTACTTGTGTGCACTGAACTGAGGGGAAGGAGCTGATGGGAAGTCAGGGCCAAAGGGATTATTTTTCCAGCTGGATCACTTCTCCAATTATGTTCACTACAGAGTCACACAAACACTTGTACCAACACAACAGGGAAGACTGGACATTTTCTTAAATGGTCCAAGAAATACTCTACAAATATGCAATTAAAATGAATACAAAAACATTCCTCTAGGTGTTGCTGAACTCTACTGCAGTTACCTCCCAATTTTTGCATTGACAGTAGTTCGGACACAAAGCTGACTCAGATTTGGGGCAGAAAGCTGGTTCTGAAAACCATTCATTATTTAAAATTGTCTGTAGCACAGTTTCTCCAACCATTTGAGAGCTAAAACACAGCAGAAAACCATACACTGCTACTGTCTACATCCCCTCTCTTCTGTAATAATTTCCAAGTCTAACAGGCAAAAGCCTCCACAAAACAGTATTACATATTTTAAAAATGAGAATTCACATTATATTATGTATGGTAATGGCAAACCATTTTTCCCCAGAAAAGACAAATGAAAAACATAATCAAAAATTATTCTAGAAAGTAAAATAAATTTAATAAATTAGCATCTTCCACAAAAAATATGAAGATTCACCCAAATTAACCATCTAGAAGTAAAAATTCACATGCGTCCCGAAGAGAAACATATGCACGCAGTCAGTAAATTACTTTTCAAGCATCTACTTAAGGTTGACAATATCTGAAAAGTTACCATTTCTCTCCACAGACTCCATAATGTGAGTCTAGACTGGAAAAACATAGATGACTACAGTGCACATGCAACCCTAGGTTAGGCAAGTTTCACCTGTATAGACAAAACTTAACTCTTCTCAGTTTGGGATCTGAGACAAATTCCAGAAGGAAGAAAAGGAAGCAGGAAGATAGTGAGGCTGAAGATACCAAGTTCTTTCAGGTTCTCCAACACTGGGAAGTATCCATGGCAATTTACAGTAAAAACAGATGAAGCAGCAACCACCAACCTCTGCACTCTGAGGCATGGCTGTCCTTCAGTGTTGCAGATTTGGTTGTGTTCTAGCAAAGCAACTACCCTTTTGAGTTCTTAGAAGTACATTTCCCCAGAGCAGTCCTTTAGATCCCACATCCCTTGCCTAGAAAGCAACAGAGGACTAGCACATAATCTGCTGATGCATTGCCCTACTCTGCAGACCTTTCCTGTCCGCTTTGAGGCATGAAAAAATATATGCTGGTGGTGACATAGAGATTTAGCACTGATACCTCTACCCTGCATACAGAATAAATTCCCTAGTGACATACTCAATAACAGGACAACAAAGGATAAGGTGTTTTTTCTTTTGTCTTTTTCACTCATTTCTCATAGCATCTGCAAATGGCTCAGATCAGGAAGTGGAGCAAAAGAGCCTCTTATAAAAGGCAAAGAGGGAACTGGGTAGCTAGCAGGGTTATAGTAACAGAAATGTTTAATTATATTTGAAGCAAGGCTTGAAATGTCTCTTTGGTTAGTTCTTAAGTAGTAAGACTGACAACTGTATTAGCAAGGAAAAAGAAGAAAAAGGAAAAATCTTCTTTCAAGGGCTAAAGTGTTAACCTGTTGCTGAGGGCTAGTAGGTTTTTATGTCACTGCAATTAATAAACCCCAGATCTCCAAATAACATTGATCTAATTTACTTGAACTAAAGCTACTCAAAGTCCTCCTTGTAGACAGCCTCTTCTCATCCTGAGCTTCCACATACCTAGCCTTCCCTTGTCTGCCTCTGTATCTTGCATATAGCAAGTATTCTAAATGGGGGTTCACCAAAAGGGTAATGAAGGCATGGGATTTGTGTTCAATAATTTTCCCAATGACTTCTAAAACCATTCAAAATAGTATTTTCCTATCTTGCAGAATCCCATTTACCAAAAAGAGAGATTTATCCTGCAATTAATATCCAATATGTAGCCTCTTATACCTGGGGTAAGATGAATAAAAGAGGAAGAAAAATAAATAAATGTAAAAGGAGTTGTTAATAACAAAATAATTCCATGCTGATTTACTGTTCTTTGTTCAATAGGAAGCTCAGTTACTTAGGAAATGGGTATTTACAAATTACTAGTCTGATGCACACATTCAAGAAAGTCTTTTCAAAGAAGTAAGGTTAAAGACACAGTACATTCTACCTTAATTGCTCAATGGGATATGTACAGGCCATTTTAAGTGTAAGTTAAAAAAACAAACCCCCAAACCCCAGCAAAAAATGGGGAGCAACACAAACAAACAAAAAAGCCTAAACAGAAAACCAGTCCTAACTGTAAAGAGAAGAAGCCCTCTTATTTGTGGTGGTGTTCCTCCATTTGCAGCAATATGCCTTCAGACCTTGCAGGCAGTTTCCTGCCAAAGAGATTAATTTAAATGCCAAAATTGGTATGAGAGATGACGAGCACTGAAAGCAGTTACCAAGTATATCAAAACACCATCATACACTATTTATTGTCATTTTAAGAGAGAGCCCATGTGAACCAAAATGCCAGGTGTATGCTCTGCAGTATCAGGGTGTTAGTGTATGTGATCTTATGATTTCTCTCCTTTATGAACTGAGTAATAAGCAGCACCTGTGGATAGAAGACTGCTTAGTCTTCTGATGGAATCTGTAATCCATTTCACATTATAGGGAAAAGGTTAATTCTACTCAACAACATGCTGTGTCCTTCAGTATCTGGTTTTATGTACCATTCCATGGATAGCTGTTTTTAATAGTTCATTTATTTTTCTTCAAGGGCAGCTTTTGAATCTGAGTATTTTGATGCCTTCCTTGGAAGCAGATAGCATTGGACCCCTTGTGTGAAGGCAAATACAGAACCACAATGAGAACATCCAGTTAATACAAAAAAAGTCCACAACAATGAGATACTCTGTGAAGCATGAAGGTTATGAGATACAAAGAGAGAGATGTTAGAAAGAAAAATATCCATTGAGCATAGTACACAACTATAAATACTTCAGGGGATACTACAAAAATTCTGAAATGTAATATTGGTCAGGAATTCAAAGTAATCATACACATCTCACTGATTCACGATGCCAGAGAGAAAAGCTCTGGGACCATTCACCACTTGCCAGCAACCCATAAAAACTTGGGTAAATAGCAAGGAATGTAACAGTTGAGGCCTATTTCAGTTTGGGATTTAGTAAACTTTCAGAAATAATCAGGAAGTTACATTCAAGATAACATAACACTCAAGAACACATCCAGTGCTTCAAACTGATAGGGGATCTCAAGGAAGAGGAAATCAGTAGCACAAACCAATTCATCTATTCATGTGTGAACACAGCATAATCCTATGAAAAGGACTTGATACTTTGTATCATTCCCAGTACATTTCTGTTTGTTATAAAGTTTACTAACAATATCAAGTGAACAGGAAACATAGATAATGTATAAATCTCTAAAATAAAAAAGGCATATCACTTATTTAACAGAAACAATGTAAATTCAGCAAGAGCGGAAGGAAATTATTCTAAGTCCCCTTGATATAGATCCAAATATTCACATGAAATTATATTACAGCATCTCCATTGTTCCCTAATAATCACTGCGAAATAGAGGTCATTTTTTTAAGTTCCCTCGTGGCTGGTTGCTGAAGTCATTGGAAAGGCAGTGGGGATAAATCTGACTTTTTATCCTATTGGTACACTACTTATGAAAACCAAAGTCAGAGCTTTTGTGTTGGGGATTTTTTAAAGCACCATTTACCAACAGCACCATTAATAGAACACCACCATGAAATGACATATATCAAACATAAGGCAGTGTATCATTAAAAAAGTTTCTCAGGAGTTACTTTATCCTTTGCTTTTTAAGGGGGAATGTTTGGTGCATGACCTCTGGTTTTTCTAAGACTTTTTAGCATCATGAAATAAAAGACAAAGGTAAAAGAAACTGACTTAGAATAATCACCATATTACTACTGCTGCCAATAATAATGGCTGCAAAGCTTTACACAATAGAATATTTATGTGATGCACGGTGTTATTTAACCTTATACTTGAGTTCTTTTCCCAGTAATACTGTTCATAATATCTTGTTTCATTAGCTGCTTCTAAAGGAAACAAAAATGAGTTCCTTTTGGTTCCTCTTGCAAGAAGGACAGAAGACTCGCTAAGCACTTCTCAAACTATTTCCTTGACCATTGGAAACACTTGATTTATACACTCAGTGGGCAGGCACTCCAACACACCTTTGTGCTCACCAAAACAAAAAAACCTTTTACTTCTGAAGAATTTAATAGACATCAAATGAGAAAAATTGGTGCTATGAATATATACTTTCCACATTCAAATCTGATTCATGCACTCATATGCATCCTCAATAATATAAAATTTAAGTCAAGGAAACAAGATCATTAGTTGGGAAGTAAAATTAACATCTGTCATTCCATATTCCCTGTACATCCAGCACACTTAAAGAATTAAAAGGAAACGGTCATGGGTATGATGAAGTGTATCTGTAAATAGTCTCAACACTGACTAGCTGCTTTTCTCCAAGCCTTCTACAAAAGGTCAAAAAGAACAAGTCTGGTTTTTTATTTAACTTTTACCAGTTTCCCTTTTCAGGCAGAAGTAAAGGAAATCAAATTCTTGAAGACTTGCATGCCCTGTCTCAAGCTTTCCAGTCACCTGAGAACTTTTTCTAAAATCATCACTAATCTGCAAATTGGCTGGCTTGAGGTGCTTCTAGCAGAGGAAATCAAAGTGTATGCATAATGCTTGATACTTCCTCAGAAATAAGCAAAAAATGTTTTGATGGTTTCACAGCTAACTCACAAGTTTGTCAAGCAGAAAACTTTTTATCACTTGCGATCTGCTCAGCATCTACCATGGCACATGATCCTCACAGGGACCTCTGGATTCTGAGATGGCATGTATAAAGGTGCAGTAAGACAACTGGAGAATATAAAACAAGCATCTTTGACAAAGGTGATACTTTCTGTATTGCTCTTTTCTTTTGTTTTTAAGCTTCTATGCCCTTACAGCAAAGCCGTATTCCATAACATACAATACATTCATTCTAGTATGAAAAGCTGCAAATTAATGGGTTTCAGGGGGAAAATGTCAGGAGAGCCTGTGTTTTGCCTCTATAACCAGACACAATCTTAAGTCAGTACACTGCATCACAGCAGGATCTCCGATTTGGATGACTATATGAAGTTAGTACAGCAACAGTGCTTTGGCTACTTGTACAGAGCATTTAGCATCTCTATCATGTAAATGATATCACAGCACAGCACTGGACATAAAAAAAGATGCCCAAACACTCTTTTTTTCATTTATAAAATGTATCCTTAAAAAACAGCATGGGCATAGTAACTATGCAGAGATCTAGGTGGGATTGGTTTATCCTATATGTTTTTTGTCAAGCCTCAGGTTCTCATTTTTGCATTTGGCTCTACCAGGAACAAACATTTTGGGAAGTCTAATCCCAATAATAATTAAATTACGCCAACAGGCAGATCAAAGTTTCTAAGAACAGAGAAATTCTAAGTTTGCTGAATTTTCTTATTCAAATATCACTGTGCTGTCGATGCCCTCAGCATGAGCATTCAGTTTGAAGAACACACAGTATCGGACTACTATAAACTCGGCAAAAAGCTGGATGCAAATGATTACCCATCAAGACCAGCTTCTCCACACATGAATACTATTTGCCACTTTGTTTACAATTATTCAATGATAACATTTTACTAAACTTATAGCCGTTTGTAAAATATTTTTCCATGAGACTGAAATCTCACCCAAGTCTTTGGCCCTGCATTGGGACCAATAGCTCAGCTATACAATCCATGCATTCCCACTGAAGGCATACTGAAATAGGAAAAGTATCTTTCTATCCCAATGGTCTTTTCTCACTTAATAAAATTAATGTTTTTCCCCCTTTTACTCTAACAGCCATCCTACAAGATATGAAGATATGAAGTAAAACATTACATGGAAAGATCAAAGTATAAACCACAGAGAGACTAGAAATTTCTAAAAGTGAAAAAGGTAGCAACTCCTCTGATGGAATTAAAAAAAAAACCAACCCCAAAAAAAGGTAAAATGAAGCAAAATTACATATTATGAAAGACTAACCAGTTTAAAAAATAAAACCTTCACCTAGTCATTGCTTTTCCTTTTTCTAATAGTTAGCTCACAATAATCTAACCTAAACTTGAAAGCTATTCATTTGAAACATTGTTTAACTAAGTAATAAGTGTCCTGGTAAATGTCTTTTAAGGTGGCAAGAAGTACTGAACAGTCACCTTCTCATTCTTCCATCTACCCAGGAAAATACACTTAGCATGCAGTAAAAAAATTGATAGGTTGAGGTGTTATTAACCATACAACTGTACCATATAAATGTTTATGATTTTGCCACTTTAAATTATTCATGTAAACAGAAATGGCAGGAGACCAATTCTGTGGTTATTTACTCCTAGGAATAAGAGAACTTTCTGTATTCCTCTTCCTGGATTAATAAATTTCTTTCAATCTGAGTCAGAAAATCCTTCTCCTCACCTCCCAAAGTACTCATAAGAGGAAGGAAAACAAGGTCAGACATAGTAATTGGATGGACTTGAGCTAGTTAAACTTTCGCAATATTTAAAAATCCCCTTACTGAGGTTAATCCTTACCTCACTACTTTATTCATGATTGACTTCCAAGGAAGAGAAAAAAAAAAATAGTTTCATTGCCTATGTGGAATTTTTAAAAAAATACTTGTGCAAGGGTATACTTAAAACTTCTTTAACAAAACCACATCTGAATAGAAATCTGAATGAAAACTTACTGTAGATTCTTCAGTACGGAAACAAAGGGAGTAAGAATACCATAACAACGGACAAATCTGACGTATCTGATGTACTTTGTAAGAGTTTCTCAGAGGTGATTAATTTGGTTTCTCTTTTTACCACTTACTATATTCTTGGATTACTAGCATACATTCACTGGACAATACTCCAAAAGTATTCCATTAAACAAATACTGATACATATTTCTGCTATAATATCTTTGTTTACAGTTTATTTTATTGCTGTGCCTTATGATTAATAAGACAAGATGGGAGAAAGGAAAGGTACAGCAGCATTCAGAGGTTATTTTGGGGTGGGAAGTGGGGAGGGGGGAAATTGTGAGAAAAGTTTTCAGTCAAATACTTCTGCATTGATTTAACACTCCATCAAAAATTGCTGCAGTCTGTGCTAGCACATTTCTACCTGTGCAGAATCTAATGATTCTTCTGAAATTCTTAACATCTACTACACAAAAAAAATAGCATTTCAGGAGGAGTAGAAAAAAAGAAGTACTATTTTATGCAAAAAGAGACCCAGTGCAACATATTACTGCCAGCCGACTTACCAGTCGTCTTCTCTCCTCTTCAACAGCTATCAGGAGCCGAGCAAACTCTTTCAGTGACTGGGCTAAAGAGAAAACAAAGAAAAAGAATGTCCTGGTCAACATTACATTTTAAGACCAGATTATTCCATTATCTGGACTTAAGTTGTAGTGATAAGATACTGTTCATATATAGTACTTCACTGACATCAGTGGTCATTAAATGAAGCACAGACTGAAGTGAGCAGCAGGCCAAGAGCAGGTAAAAACCAAAGGAGAAGAACCTGAGTCTTAAGTGTCACATGCATTTAAAAAAATTTTTTTAAATGGAATATAGCAAACTGATTTTCCTGAAATGTGCAAAGATCAGTCTCAAAACACAGAATTCTACAGTCAGCCCCAAAATTTACTTTAGCACACAAGGAACAGAAAGAAACTGCAAAGAAAAATCTTGAATTTCTCCCATTGAAGTGCAGCAACAAATATTTGCAAGAACTATGAAACATACTCAGGTAAAAATGTGAAAGTCATCATTTTAGAAAAAATGCATTATTTATGCCAAATGTTTAGGTTTAGCAGCTCTTTGGCTTTGTTTTGCAAGGACAAGCTCTCAGCTGATGAGAACAGATGACTGATTAATAAGCAAGCTTTGAATTCTGTCACAACTGTGAGAGTCTGTGCTCAAAACTGCCTTCAAATGTAAGTCAAACAGCTATAGCAGATGTCAACAGAAACATAATAAAAGTATAACCCATAAAATAGGGCAAGAAATAGGAAAACATTCCAAAGACTCTTAAGGCTTTATTCTCATCTAAGCAAGTGGTGCAAATCTCTCTAGAAAAATCTCTTTCCATTTATATTACTTTCTCAAGGGCTCATGGGCTGTTCAGAATTCAGCATCACTGTTCCACAGACAAAAATGCCAGAGAAGAATCATGAGGAGAGCTAAGTAGCTCTTTTTACTTTCTTCTGACGCATCTAGTAATAACTGCTGCCAATGAGAGGATGCTAAATTTCATGGTTGAGAGATGTCATCTCAGAATGCAGATTCATAAATCCTACAACTTCTCACAACAAACTTGATGCAATCTAAATAATAAAGAGCAAAAAGAAAAAAAACAAGGAAGCGAAACTTGCAGAATTTCTCAAAAGAATAGGCTTCAAAAAGTCTTCACAGTTAACCAACATACACTGCTGAGGGTCTGTTAAAAGAACTCGTCCTCTCAGCTATTCTTCCATCTTCTTAAGTGTTTTTACAAAGTGTGTCACCCTCCAATAATACAGCTTCATCCCCTCTCAACTTCCCTGAAAGATTTAAGGAAATAAGGACATTTTCTAGAGGATCTGCTATGTTCCAGTATATTCTAGGAGGGAACCAGCATCTAGCTTGCCTTAACTTGTCAGCATTTGTGAATTGCTACTTAGTTTTTGGACCATACCCAAATAACTTTTATTCTTTGTGCCATCTGGACATTGCAGAGGTCACCCTTGAATTCTTCTTGCTCTTTTTAACTTTTACAGCTGAATTTACTTCACTCTTTGCTCCAATTTGTTCTGCAAGACTTTACATTGTCTATTTTTTGCAACTGTAATGCTATACCTGCATACCTTTACCTCTAAGTCATTCTTCGCTGACAAATCTTTTTTTCCCCATTATAACTCACGAGCAATTTGTTTAGTCCAAATACACCTGGTAAGTTAAATGTCCATTCAGTTAGGTCTCAAGCCTTTTCTTTTAGTATCTTTCCCTGAGAACACAAACACCAGAAAATTTTGTCACTTTTTAAGTAAAAGAAATTCTAGGCCTCCTGCGCAAACTTCTGATGTCCTTGACTGAGGCTTACCAGCTGAGCCTTTCAGTTACTGACTTCCAGTTACTTACTAGCTCAGCCTTTTTCAGTTACATCTTGAGATCAGGAACTTAAGTTCGCTAGCCACTGAATTAACTCACTCTCAGAGTCAGCTCATAACATCCCAACTGTCAAAACCAGGTAAAGAAATGGATGAACTGACTGCTTAAGTTACCTGATAAGAAATTTGTTGAGTGTTACATTGAAGAATATCTGTGCATCCGTTACAAAACACTAAAAACTAAATAAGCAATGAGCCAAATGCACATGGCATTTGTAAGAAACTATTTCTTATATTCACACTGATATCCCCCAAAACTGAACAAAGCATCAGTCCTGCCTGTAGAAAACAGGACAGAGCCAGTTCACCCCTTGCACATGCAGCAGAGTGATTCTTTACCCACCATTAAAAAATAATTAATCTTTTTAAACAAACTAGATAAACATATTGTTTGAATTTTATTACCTATTCAGGGAATTAGGATGCATTTCAGAAAAACAGCTGACATTCTAGAAAAGCCAGCAAGAGAAATTGTTTCCAGATTATTTCAGTGAAATAATTGGTCATTTTTAACCGCAAGATGATGTGTTATTGCAGTCACATGTTAAAGATCCATTCCTCCTCCTTTTTTTGCTTTTTTACTGTGGAGTCACTCAGAGTGACAGAACTATTTCAAAGAGAAATGATCATACCAAGCATTATATCTTTGTGAGGGCCGCAGATCCAGAACCTACTGAGATTTAAGTTTTCTCTACCCATATCAAGCCTTATGGTACTCTTCACTTAAGTTTCTGATCACATCATTAAAACCATCTTTAATACAACAAAGGCTCATGAAATCTTTTTTCTTCATCATCTGCAATGAGAAATTTAACACTTCACACCTTTCAGCAGCCAAGCACAAATACTGCCAGATCCCAGCCCCAAGGTATGGGCAGCACTTTATCTAAATCAAATAGAAAGGGTGGGGGACAGGCAGGTAAAAGCAATATTGTTCTGAAGAAAAAAATATCTTCTCTGGTCAGGCAATATTCAGAGTTTTGGGAGCAAAAAGATAGTAAAGGAAGAACAGCAGGAAACAGAAACTGGGCAGAAGGGTGACTGGAAACTGTGAGGAGTAAGACGAACAAAAAAACAGTAAGAGAAGCTTTTAATTCATCTTCCCAGTTTCAAGGCAGAACTAAATGAATGGTTTTTTAGTTTCCAAGTTGAAACTTTTAGGATTTAAATAAAACCAGGACAGAGAAAAATCAATAAAAATAAGTTCTATAAGCATGCAAATAAAGATTTTCCTAAATGTTTAACACTAATATAAAGGTACTAGTATGTTCCCTATACAGTCCCTCAGCTAAAGACTAAGAAACTGCCTCCTCTTCCCTGTTGCCTCACCTTTGGGGTAATTACAAAGGTTAAAATTTCACTAAGAGCACAGAACTTACAATATTGAGCAGCACTAAGACAAACCATTCCCCTGATTCACTGCAGAGATACCTTCTCATTAATACTGACTACACCTCCACTGTTTACTGCCCAACACCCATATCCATCCTTTTTGTGCTGGTCAATGCCCACGAAGCCATGGAGCATCCTTTCCCAGCTTAGAAGGTGCACAGAGAACAACAAATGCATGGTGTAACTCTGACTGTCATGAAGAACGCACACCCGGTAAGCAGACATTGCTCATCAACATGAGCATCTCTGTCTTCTGCCCTTGTAATGGCACCACATAACGTCAAAAAAAGGCTTTATCACCACCAGCTCTCCTACAATACCAATGAGCGTCACAGTACTTCTGACTCTTTCATGTTATTACACCCTTCTTCCCACACATCCCCCAGGGAGACTGACTTCATTAAAAGACAGGGTCTGTCCCCAGAGAACTTTATCTGTGGTGGAAGCCACAGTGGGAGGTGGTAAAGGGAAGGCAAGACAGCCCTCGCTCATCTCTCCCCAGCATACGCTTTTCCTTTCTTCCTCCCCTCTTTTCCCACAGCCCCGCTCTGGTTGCTGACTGGTGGTGGCTCTGCTTGGGACTGGGCTGGGCAGACATGCGGCGGGATGCACAGCACAGAGCTCTCGGCGGGGTGTCAGGCTCGCCCGCCCGGCTGCCGGACACCCCGCAGAGCTGGGCAGGGGCATTGTTCCCCTCCACAACTCGGCCTCCTCTCTGGATTTCAGCACGAACCCAAGGCACAGGGTACACGCACTGACCTCTGGATTCCCAGCTCTCAACAGGAGACATAAATATTTCCACAATAATAATCTGAGGCACTTTTGTGTAGTTAAAAACTAGAAGATTCAAAAATCAGAACCATTTGTTGTCGGATGTAGCCCACTGCTCTCTGTCAGGGAGCCTGGGAATTACAGGCAGGCCTCACAATTCTGTCTTACTAATGCTGCAACAATTTAGGGTTTTTTTCTTCCCTTCTTTTTCATCAGAATAGTCACAGAATAACTAAAGTGAACTTTGTAAATACGAAAGGGGGTGGGGGGAGGAAGAGTCAAGTATTTTCCAAGAGGAAATGTCAAGGGAATGTGTTGATAAGAAAAATTCTGAAAACATACCAATAATATAAGGTACAATATGTAACCTAACATATTAAATATGAAGGTGTTTAATTATTTTCAAAAAGCATTATTGTTATTGTTTAGTTAAAATGGCCCAAAGTGCTGCCTTAATAGTTTATTCTAAGTCATTAGGAGATACTAGCTTACAAAATCCAAATAGTTTTACAGCCTGCTTTTTATTTAAGGGCTATTCAAAGGACTTGTAAGATACACTTGTCATCACGATGGAAGTGATGCCTGTGAAAAGCAACACCCAACAAGTAAAAACCATTCTATATGTACCCGGCTGTATACTTGTGGTCTCATTCATCACAATTAAAACAGGTCACCAACTGTTTTCTCTGGAGTATTCCCAACCAAACAATAATATCCTGCAAAATTCCCCTTGTTCAGGAGAAATAGCTCCCATTACTTTATTAAAAAAAAAAAAAAAAACCACCAACCACCACACCACCAAAAAACACTCTTCATTTTTAAATGAAACATCTTTTAATTAAATTTGCTTCATAAGCAAGCAAACTAACAATACCAACAGCTTCAACCTTAACAGTGTAGATTAACATCATCCTTTTACCCAAAAGGTGCATGTGTTGCCTTTGGTTTTTTTATCCCTGTCATTTCAAACATACAGTACAGCTCCGCAAACAACATACTTGCACAATCAAAAGAGAATTGAAGCTTAGTGTAGGACTAAGTGAAGGAGAGAGAAATGAAAACGGATAAAAAATTATTTATCTGAATTTATAGAATACATTATTAAAAATATGCCTCATTAATGCTCTAGAATTTTGGTTTACTGCATTAAAATCAATGCAGTGGTTCATAGGAAAAAAGCATGTATTTAATAAACTTGATGAAGTTTTTGTTCTATACTTGTGTAGAGAATTATCACCTTAAAGCAGCATGCCTATGGACGTTATTGAGGCTACTCTATCAATAATTAGCTTCATACTAAAGAGTCCAGTGTTACACTGCACTACTAAATATTACATACAATAGATATGATGCCACCTATATTTAGTGAGAAAAGGAAAGCAACGTGTATGAAACCTAGAAGTAGTTTTATATGACCAACACCGATTTCAAAGACAAAGACACGTTTGGAAGGTAATGTTCAACCTGAAATAGAATGGAAAGTTACCATGGAAGACAGAATAAAAATAAATGTTCTTTTCTGTGAAATGGATTGTTGGTTTAACTTACACTTACACATGCAGTCTTAAACAATGCACATGCAATTTTTAGATACTCTGAAATACACTAAACAACATTTTATAATACTCTAAGCAGATATTAGCACTATCTTCAGATACATGAATGCCAGTATGGAAAAAAAATGTACATACAGAAATACGTCATTTGTTCTTACAACATCTTGTTGTAAAAGAGGCAAAAACTTACACACCTGGCAGAGATTTCCTTGTATCTTCCTGATCTGCCTGGGGAAATGCCAGGACTGTGCTGTACATTGCTCCTACCATACTTTGGCGGGAAGGTCAGTCAAGTACATCCTCCCTCCAGAACCAGTCATATCTAACACAGACATGCTACAGCAGGCTCTGAATTTATGTGTGAGCACAAACTTCAACTGAAGCCTCCAAGGGAGTTTTTCCCAGTAAGTAATACGTTACCAAATCAGAATTCAAGATGGACCCAAGACCCATAAGGAAACTTCCTAAGGATTATCACTGGTTTACTAGACTTCAGTGACAAAGCAGAATAAATCCATGAGTGCAGGGAAGGCTGGGAGAAGAGACTTTTTCCCCCCAGTTCTAAAATGAAAGTAAATATACTATTAAATAGTTACTAATTCACATATTTTCCAGAGCGTTTAATGACTAGTATTATTTGCAGCCACAAATGCTATTTCAGGCATTTTTCAAAAAACCACAACATCAAATAAAATTTCCATCCTTCTTTCTGTGGCTTTAAGCCATATTGAAGTGGGGGGGGGGGGGGGGGGGGGGGGGAAGTAGGACAAGAGGAGCAACAGATGGATTCCTGATCAGACAGAAAAATCACTAATTTCAGATTAACACTGACAGGCAACCACAAGTAGCTGGAATAAAGAGACAATAATTGGCTTTCTCAGTACTTTCTACTATCAAGAACTGTGGATATCATAAAAGCCACATAGGGTCTGTAGTGTATGTCTGAAGGTAACTAAACTGGGTTTCTCAAAATTTCACCACTTTGGCAAGTTTTCAACACAAGTTATCTACAGCTTTAAGTGGAATTACAGTTTAGCCCAAAGGGAACACGCTACACAATTAACACCTTAGTCTGCAAATGGAAATAAAGAATAGTTTGCCTAATTTATAAATATTTCATAACCAATGTTGACTGGGCTTGAGTACCACTGTAATATAATTTTAAAAACAGTAGTGTAAAAGAAATGCAACATATTCCTTCAGAAAACAGGTTTGGTTTTGTCTGTTTTGTTTTTTTTTTTAAACAGCTTCTCAGAAAAGCTATATTTGGACAAGGACATCTGCAAAATCTTCCCAATTATTGCTCAGGTTTTCATTTTTCATTGGAGGCTGCTATTTCCTCTGCCACTTGTACCCTAGATGCACTTCCCTTACTTTCCATGTGGCCATATTTTTAAGAGAAACTTCCGTTTGGAAGACTGAGTTTAGTACCATAAGTAATACTGGGAAAGCAGAAAAGACAACAAAAGAAAGGAAGAGAAGTGCAGGAGTTGAAACTGTTGTTTTTCTTACCAATTCATTCCCAAGATATTAGAGGAAATAGAATAGTTGCTTTCTTTTGTTAAGCAATATTACCTCAAACCTAGGTATTTATGTAAATTCCAGTTTGTAAGCTAACAGCACATCAAGTGTGCTTTAAGCTGAGTATTGGTGTCAAAAGATAAATTACATTAGAAGATCCCATTGTGGAAAAAGAGGTTAGAATAACAAGATAATGGGTTATTTCTTCATGGGGTTTCAGTCTTACTTAAATTTCGAAAATTAATATTGGATGAGCTGCCTTAACCAAATTAGAGAAGAAAAACCAAATGGGGGATATCAGATTTTATGGATCTGTAATAAGGACCTCATTCATTCCTTTGGTCTGTGTTTACATTTACCACAGCCTCCATAAGAACAGAAAAAAAAAAAGCTACTTGTACCTTCCTATAACATAACGAAATGTACTCTGGTAGTAAAAGACACAGGCTGAAGTAAAGATTCAAGTGTACAGGTTTTAAAATTACATGGAGATACCCCAAAAGACACTCTCAAATTGACAGCAAATTCTGCCAGCAGACAGTGGTTTAAATTCACAGCCCCAGTAACCAGAAATTTCTTTCATGGGAAGGTACGCAAAGGTACAGGCAACTCTCTGATCTGTACTGCTCTTTTGATGGAATAAAGACATACTTAGAGCAGACAAAGTGAAGCAATTTTGGACTCAGTAAATGAATGTTCTTACTATTTGTTCCATAATTAAACTGGTAAGTAAACTCCGCAAGGGCTTAATCCAATGCATTTTTATCAATTAGTACCACGATCTTTCAGATTTTGTAGCAATTTCTACCTAACCCAGACTTTGAACTTTCAACTCTGATAATCTAAAAATTAAAAAAAAATCAATCCAATTTCAAGGATGGTTTATCCTGACTTAATGGAGACACGCCCATAAGAAAAATAGTAACTATTGCTGTAAGAGTTAGATCCTCCCAAAGAGCACAACTTACAGTGGTAGTTTTGTTTCCAGTGGCAATTCCCACCTTGAACTGTGAGAAAAGGTATTTTGCCAAATATTTTCATTTCTTGAAAACAAGTGTACTACCTTACAAAAAATAAATCCAATGTTGCCAAACAAATCCATTATATAACAGGAAGGACAAGTATGATAAAAGACAAAGATAAAAACGCCTGGTTTAAAACTTCTGCAAAGAAATTACACAAATGAAGAAGCACGAAAAATAACAAAATTAAGACTCCTATGCCCAAATTTATGCTTCAAGGACTACATATTGTTCTCCAAATGTGATTACATCTTCCACTATATACTGGCAAGTGGAGAACTTTATCAAAGCACAGCTACTGAAATCTGTGTAACTAGAAGTAAATAAGGCTTTTCTCTACTTCATTTGAGCTAAAGCACTGTAAACTCAGAGTAAATGTGGTATTTTGACCTCTGCATCATAATTTGGAGCATATTGGCTCTTTGCAGTATTAGGACAGTGTCCTGGTTTCAGCTGGGATAGAGTTAAATTTCTTTGTAGTAGCTACTATGGGGCTATGTTTTAGATTTTTGCTGGAAACCGCGGTGATAACATGGAGATGTTTTAGTTGTTGCTAAGTAGCGCTTACACTGGTCAAGGACTTCCAGCTCCCTGTGCTCTGCCGGGTGGACAAGAGGCTGGGAGGGGACACGGCCGGGACAGCTGACCCAAACTGACCAAAGGGATATTCCATACCATGTGACGTCATGCTCAGTATATAAAGCTGGGGGAAGAAGAAGGAAGGGGGGTCATTTGGAGTAATGGCATTTGTCTTCCCAAGTGACCGTTACGCGTGATGGAGCCCTGCTTTCCTGGAAATGGCTGAACACCTGCCTGCCCATGGGAAGGAGTGAATGAATTCCTTCTTTTGCTTTGCTTCTGTGCGCAGTTTCTGCTTTACCTATTAAACTGTCTTTATCTCAAACCATGAGTTACCTCACTGTTACTCTTCTGATTCTTTCCCCCGTCCCACCAGGGGGGAGTGAGCGAGCGGCTGCGTGGTGCTTGGTTGCTGGCTGGGGCTAAACCACGACAGACAGAGATGGTAGTAAGTGCTCCAAATTCCCGATGAAGACAAAAGCAGCAACGAAACTATCACAGATTCACTAACAGTCTCCTCGCTTGACCTCCCCTGGATTATGGCATTCAATCCTGTATGTTTTTTAGGGAGCTGTCCCCATGAACAGATGTTTAAAAGCCCTTCCTTCGCTGGCCATATACCAGGCACAAGCATTTCCCCTGACCAGTCTTCTAGGTTTTGTCACACTATAAAGGCAAGACAAACCAGCAGAAGAGGCCAGCAAGTTCCACAGTAACAATGGAACTCCTGCTTAAGCACAATGCCCATGTGCCTCAACGTGCAGGCTAATATGAAAACCATATAAGGCAAGAAATCAAGACCTAAGATTAATCAAAGCCCAAAGCTTTGCAAGATGTGTTTGCAGTACAGCATAATAGGTACATACCATAATAGGCAACTGGAATTTTAACTCAAAAGTATTTTAATCTTGCAAAACTTAATGAGCAAATATAGCAAGGTATTTTATGAAGGTTTTTTTCCTAAACATACGTGAAGCATAAAATGTAGAGCTGCTATTAGAAGTAAAAATCCTTTTCCCAATTACCTAATTTTATTGAAACAAACCTTTGTCAGCATAACTATCTAAATCCAGTTACAAAGAGTATGATGCTCAAGAATTTTTGCTATAAAAAGCAGCTGTGTCACAACTATTTAAACAAATATAAGCCTTGTACAAAAGTTATAGCAATGCTTTGAGCCAAGACGTTTACACTTTCCACTCCACTACTTTTCAACAAAAGTCTACAAAATAAGCTACGCATTTATATACAAACTAAGATGACTTGCAAGAAAGTTGGGTTATCTAGAACTTCCAGATCCACTGTCAGCACTTGTCAAGCACAATACTTGGAGAGATAACCTCAAGACATGCAATGTTACACAATTTAAATAAATCCAATTACTTGACTTAATATCAGTAAATTGCCATGCCCTACTCATGCAGAACCTCAAAGCTAATACAATTAGAAAATTCTAAATGGATCAAACAAGGGCAAAATGTTTCCTAGAGTCCTGAATTATTTTTAGTGTTTATAACGGCTGCCTATTCCACAGTATGTTAGTAAAAACAAAACCAAGGCAAACCCACACCAAAAAATTATTCAAATACCAACACCACCACTTTTAAGATTTTATTTAAAAAACAGCTGCAATATACCTACCCTGAGTTAGAGTTCTACTCTGATTATAAAAACACCAAATATTTTGAAAATATATCATTCAATTTGGAAATTTAGCTATCTTCTGCAGCATGAATTCTTCAACACAATCATTTTTCAATACAACACTAGCAGAGCCGTGGTAGAAAAGCCCTCTCTAGACTCCATTAGTCTATCGCACATCTCCCAAAGTGTGGCATCCTGAAGTGACAACAGGAGCAGTTTCAACCACCCAAGCAATTCCTCCCATTTTGTTAGGAACATGGGACTGAATGGATCTCCCAGGCAGTCACTTGCTCTCACAGAGCACTGTATCAAAACCCTTCCACAAATTAGTAAGTATTTTTTCTTGTCTCTCCCTTTCCTTCTACACTTCTGTGAAGGAGTGGAGGCTTTTGGGATTAGGCAAGAAGATTAGGAAAATCTTCTATTTTCACCATGTTCTCACAGAATAAAGAGATACAGTCTTAGACAAGTGGTCATTAAGAAATACTGCATCCCTATGCCACTACAAAACAGGGTTCAAAATTACTTTATCTGACAAAGAGAAATCAGCCTCTGTTTCCACCTGATGGAGCCACTGCCACAGCACTCCTAGGGCTCAGCTCCATAACTGCATAGCTCAGCAGGGTGAGGGGAACAATATTCAATACATTATCTTTCATCCAACAGGTATGAAGTGATCTTAAAGTGCTTCTGGACACCTACTTTGAAAACCTAGCGGCTTTAATTGGCACCCATTGAAACTAACAGCATAACTTCCTACGCTACAGAAGTCCATTTAGTCCAATTAGTCTTTACCTTAAATAAATTAACCATTAACCTTTGACTTGAACAGATCAGACTTCACCAGAGTTGACTGACACCCACAGACTGTCAGAGTAAGAACAACTTTAAAAAAACATGGAATATTTAGAAATAGTTAAGATCAAAGATCGATTCTGGTTAAATCAGAGATTCTTTCAGTACTTTCCTGCCTTCGTTTGCCCGCCACCTTGAGTCCCACTAGAAAGAATTGTGATATAAACTGACTATGAATACAAATCTTTAATTCTAAGAAAACAATTGCTACTTCTTGCTCAAATTTTTTGAACAACTGAGTAACAAGACAATGTGGGAAGTAACCACTGGGCAACATATAACATATTAAGCTGCAGAAGTAAAATTAAATTCCAGCATTCCATAAACAAAGAAGTCATAATTACTTCTGACTACATTTCAGGCTTGCCAATCCCCAATTCTTCAGAGGCACATCCATATTTCAAATGAAGGGAAAAAACTGATATTTCAATCCTTCCAGCTGTACAAACCATATTTGTGTGTGGCTCTTTGCGGATGCTGAAATAGGGGAAGTAAAAGGAAAAGCAACATATTCAGAATGCAGCTGAGAATCATTCACACTGTTCTTCTGATCTGAAAAATTTAGTACATTTATTACTTGAATAGTGATACACTTTAATTAGGAAAAATATCACTAAATATTTCAAAAAATGTCAGGTTTGCCATAACTGTTTTATTGAATCCCTACAAAGGGATCAAGGACCTCCTGTGCTTTAAACACTAATCTCTACTAAGGATTTTCATTTCAGAAAGTAGAAATCCTTCATCTTATTTGCTCAAACCTGCAGATGAATATCTCAAAGCTGAGTTGATCAAACCACTACCTGTTTGCAAAACAAGTACCTATTGCTCAAGAGTTATACTACCTTGACAACTCTAAAGTGTTATGCCTTTTTACCAGAAGTGTATTATATGCAGCAACAGTACATACCAGTTATTTTCAAACCATCTCTGTAAGGCAATTCTCTAGTCCTCAGACCATCTCCCCACAGGCATTCATACTTTCACTGGGATGCCCCACTCTAGAAATAACAAAGCTAAGTGATAAAGGAGGGAAAAAATGGTATTTTGAAGTCATGGAATGAGGACAGAGTAGAATGCATCTACAAGAGTCCAGAAGATCAAATTATTAATGAGGGACACAACAGATACTTCGTCTTGATCCCTGAGTGGCACAAACTCCTCTACCTGTTTACTCAGCTGTTCAGATCAAACATTGACTCATTTAATCTCCTCCACAGAATGCAGCAGGACAACCAATGCTATTGCTGTCCACTGCCTCTCTCAACCTCCTTCTGTAAACAGCGTGAACTCCAAGGCAAGTGGCAGTCTGAGACACCATAGTTTGCAGTCCAATATAATAAAGTGAACTAGCACAAATTTTTGACTCCCTTAGCACACCAGGATGTAAACTACAGTGACTCAGAAGATCTACTTCACATACAGCTACTCCTGCCACAGGAGGAGGGCAGGACAGACAAGAAGGGCAGTAACTGCAGCAGCCACCTCAATCTAATTTCTTTCATTTGAATATGCATCTTAAGGTAACAGGGAAAGGAGCATGCAAATTCTAACAACCATCTGACATGTATCTTGGAGAAGAAGAAAAAGCAAGGCCTGTGGTGTTGATCTTATTTTACTTTTTCCTCCTGCACAGATAATGGCCTACTGCAACATTAGTTTATTTCCTGCTTTGTCAGCCTCATTTGACCTTCCACACCAAGGACAAGAGCTCTGGGCTGGACCAACAGAATACCAGCCCTCTTTTTCTGGTACAGATGATGTTTTGAAGCCTCTATGGCATCCTAGCACTAGCATAGAATCACTCATTTCTTGGAGTCAGGAAATGATAGCATCCTGGAAATAGGTGACATTTGTTTAAATATGCAACAAAGATAAAAAAACAATAATGGTAGGAACAGATTTAACAAGTTTTAAACAAATACTTTAGGCATTTCACACCCTGATTGTCCCGAGTTGCTCCCATGATTTGTTACTGTTTAACTTTTGTAGATAAAAATAGTCCAATACGAGTACCAAAGAACTCTGTCCTGTGATTCAGATCTTACAAGTAGTTTGTGCAAAGTTGCTTTGAAGGTCACCTAAAAAGTTAATCTTAAAATTCATTCTTCCAACTGGAGGAAAAAGAGCTGGCAAATCTAGGCAGGTAATTACTGTGGAAAAACAGCGTACAATCTTTCTATGCAAATTCATTCTCAGTCACAAATAGCTTTCTATTGCTATTTCAGGACTCAACCCTCCCCACCCATCTAAAAAAACATGCCTGTTGTAAATACTCGTCCCTACTATACTCCACAAGGTTAACAAACTCAAGCACTACAGAAGTTATTGAGATGATGCCTACACTAAAAGTTTCCAGTCCTGGAACTCTGCGCTCAAGGTGATGGCAAGATCCTCCTACCTCCTTGGTCTGGACCAGGCAGCAGTAGACATGAGCTGCTAGCATTCATTTTACATTCATTTGGTATTTCGTAATTCCACTCAGAAACCTGGTTACAAATGGGAATCCAGTGCAAAGCAGGTAGACTATTAACCCTAAAAATCACTTGCTTGAACATCAAAGCTAACCTCAAGTAATTAAGGAGATGACCTGTAAGATATCCAAGTGATTCAGATCATAGGTGGCTCAATGGCATTTAATAAATAATTCCAAAACAGCCAGGCAAATTCAAGAAGCCATTGCAGACCACAAACACTAGAGATACAGTGGCTTGAAATCATGACTAGCCTGACAGCTACCTTGTGAGGTTCCTGATTAGCCTCTGAATGGCTCCAAACTTGGAGACTGCAATGTCCACAGACTGATTTGTCAAGATTTGCTTCCACACACTTTAGGCAGGCATAAAGCTCCTGTATATTCTCTCTTTTTTTTAATTCATTTTAATAGAGCATTGCATGCAGTTTGTACCATTAAAAAATGGAATTTGGCACCTCTTAATGCCAATTAACCTTTTACACCATTGCAAGAGATGGAGGAAGGGAAACTTCCTGATTTTTCCTCTTCTTTGTGTAGTTCTATACATAAATTTCCCAGGACAGATCTATTTGCTGCTTTGAATGACAGGATGCTCGTCCTCTGACAGGCTCTCGAAGAGGGCACAGCAGCTGCTAACTCAGAAGCATTGTGCATGAGGTTGCCCATTACAAGCAAGAAAGACGACTGAGCTTATGGCATCATTGCTCAACTCAAACAAGGGAGTCTTAAGAACACAGCAGTGGACTCTAACAACTACCATTAAAGTGGGTTTGTTGGCTTGTTTGGTTTTTTTTTTTTTTTAAGTTCTTTCTCTCTGGTACATTTAGTTGATTTTTCAAACTTCAGCTTGAAACCAACTGCTGTATACAAGACAATTGCCTGGTATGAGTTAATAGTTCTGCAGATTGTTAGCTGCTAGCAATTTTAATAATCCCATGAACAACCTGAGGTGCAAGTCAGCAAAGATCGCATGAGCCACAACTGCTAGCAGCAAGAAAAAAATTCAGTTTCTGCAAGGAAAGATTCAGAAGTTCTAAAATGTCTTATTCCTTGTGGCTCAATTAATGATTTCATAGATCATCACAGCCCTATTTACATTCCTAAATGAAGTGTCTGATGCTACCTGAAACGTCTATCATTATATAATTCTCTTCGGGGGGGACGAAGGGGGGACGGGGGGGACGGGACATGACCCAAAACCAAGCAGTGACAAGAGTGAAATACACATGCCTCTCAGTGCTTTTTCCTAAATAGCACACACTAATAAAAAACAGATACTAAAGCAAAATGCCCGTGCATCAGGATATATTTATTTGTCTTGGTTTCATTTAATTCTGAAGAGCATGGTCTTATGCTGCTGATATTAAATCTCACTCATCTATAATAAGCCATAATACAAAATAGAGAAGAACTTGTTAAAGAAACAAGACAGAATTCCATTGAGTTAAATAATAACATTCATTGTCATCTGTATCGGCCACAATCCAGATAATACAAACAGAAAAGAAGATAAAAACAGGGAGATTCCTGGAGAAGGAATCGGATGATAAGCTGGATAATACTAGGAAAGGAGTAGCTGGGCAAACCTTCTCTTTGCAAAATTTCTGCCTGCCCGGTGTATACTGAGGAAAAAGACACTTGTTCATTAAAAACGCCGTTTTTGCTCCTGTCCCATCTGTGTAACATTCTATGTCTCCTATAGGGTTTGTAACGTGTAAAAATCATGCATCTATTTTGCACAAAACTCTCACTGGGCATGACAAATGACTGACCTTTACATTCATTCACTGTCAAGTTAACATATTTAATCTTTGTGCAAAATATTAATTGCAAATGGGGCTGAGAGTAACTGCACAGGGTGGTATGTCTAAAAGAGTGAATGGCAAAGTGTTGTTAAATCTCGGCTATTTCAGCCTGAGGAAAGCACAGTTGTTAGTAAAACAGTGAAAGCAATACCTGCTCCTTAGAATAAGGGTAAGTTACATCAAGCCTTCATTACTACGGCTTTTTACTATTAATGATTTGCTGTCATTCAGCATGTTATATTTATCTTTTCAACTGCACAAAAACACCTACAGCTTGGCTAAGTCATGTGCAACTGGAGCTAATATCCATCTTTACTATTCATTGGTATGTCCCCAACAAATATTATGGCCCTTACATTGCTGTAGACCACAGGCTGCCACGTGCATTTCAAAACAGAGGAAGAGACTACACTGGCAGTTGTTGCTAGCTGTTTATTTTTTAATGAGAGAAGCGAGTAAAGCTGGGGGAGCACTGTTACCCAAACCCAATTTTCTAGTAAATATCTGAAAAAGATTTTTAAAGCATGAATCCTTTGATGTTGAGTTTAAAAAAAAAAAGTGTAGATGATTTAAGGAACAAGCCAATCTTCAAGAAAGTCCGGGTAATAGCTTACAACCCATGCACAAAACGTTTGACACTAAACTGGGCGTGTTATTTCCGAAAGCAGCTACATAGATAAATCTGGGTAACTTGCAACAAGATGGAAAGTTTACCTACAATGCATTATACTGCCACAAAGAGACATATAGATTTTTTTTTGTCAAAGAGCAACAACACTTCTATGGAGGAATTAAACATCTGTAAATAAAATGTAAGAAATCATAAAAGTTAGAAATCAAAGATAAGAATTAAAAGAAAACAAAAACCCCAAATAAGTGACTGGATTAAATAACAGCTGAATTAAAAGAATTACGAAGATCATCATCATAATTCTGTTTATGCTGAGTGTGTCATAGAGCTTAACTAAAACTACCTCTCATCTATTACCTGAAATGGGCTTATTGGAACATATGAGCTCTACGAAGAGAGCATTTAAAAAGGCACAGGTTACAGGAAATGCAAATAAAACTGAATGCTGTTATTAAAGCTCAGGTTTGCAGAGAAAGTAAAAAAAAAAAATATGTTGCACTTAGTTACTGAACAGAGACCTTCAACTCTAGTATTGCCTCAAAAAAAAAAAAAACCCAAACAAAAAACACATTCATGGAGTTATCAACTCAGTTCCAAATACTTATTACTGGTAAGAAAACAAAAAGAAAAAAAAAAAAAAATCACATTTCTGTGCTGGTTTTGGCTGGGATGAGTTCATTTCCTTCATAGTAGCTAATATGGGGCTATGTTTTCAATTTGTGCTGAAAACAGTGTTGATAATACAGAGATGTTTTAGTTGTTGCTGAGCAGGGCTTACAGAGTCAAGGCCTCTTCTGCTCCTCACCCCACCCCACCAGTGAGTGGGCTGGGGGTGCACAAGGAGTTGGGAGGGGGCACAGCCAGGACAGCTGACCCCAACTGACCAAAGGGATATCCCACACCATATGACAACATGCTCAGTATACAAAGCTGGGGGAAGATGAAGGAAGTGAGGATGTTCAGAATGGTGGCGTTTCTCTTCCCAAGTAACCGTTATGCATGATGGAGCCCTGCTTTCCTGGAGATGGCTGAGCACCTGCCTGCCCATGGGAAGGAGAGAAGGAATTCCTTGCTTTGCTTTGCTTGTGTGCACAGCTTTTGCTTTACCTATTAAACTGTCTATCTCAACCCATGAGTTTTCTCACTTTTACTCTTCTGATTCTCTCCCCCATCCCACCAGGGCAGAGTGAGCAAGTGGATGTGTGGGGCTTAGTTGCTGGCTGGGGATAAACCACAACAATTTCAACTCTGAAAGAAGTTGAATTTTTTTTTTTTTAAACAGAAATTATCACATCCTGACAGAAGAAGCCTTATTCAGAGGGTAAATTTCCAGCACTAAGGTGGATTAGGATGGATTTCCAATGCTAAGCTTGAAATAGAAATGTATTTTAAAATCTTCAGAATGTAGTCCCTGTATTAAGCCCCTATGTATATGGTGGTTTTGTACAAAACTTATCAAGTCAGAGGATCACTGCAGACTAAAGTAAAACTTCCCAGTGGCCTGCACAGTCATAGATATCCATAAAAAGAGGAGGTGAAGGCAGAAGGAGGCACAGAGAGCAGGATTCATCCATACAAAGCTGCCTTTGATGATAAGCAAACATCTAGTTTGTTGGGGCATGTTAAAGATATGGATAAATTCTAGGTCACTGCTCTAGGGAGATCAAAAATTGAGCCTTACCTTATAAAAGCATGCGGTATCGTTCAAGCTCTGTTAGACCTGAATTTGATTCCTGTCAGTTTACCTTTTACTCTTATAAGCTTCTTTGATGTACATGACAATCCATCAGGCAATGGGTGCTTTAGAAGCTAGAAATCCTTTCTTTGAAGCTCCAAGTGAAATAAATCAGCTGTCAAGCTTCATGAACTCTGTTTTTTTCTTAAATAGTTTTAAATGCCTGTTTAATGTCCAAACAATAAAATGTCTTTCCTTTGCTACATTTAGGTTACAAGTCAAATGAAAGTTGTCTTTGTCCTCAGCCACCTCATTTTAAATGCAAAAACTTATCTTTAAAAATGTTATTGACCAAATCTAAGACATATAACTGAGATACTGTAGATTTAGTTTAAATACTTAAATTATGTACAACCTAATTTTAACAGTCAAGAAATATGCAGAATGCCAGAAAGCGCATACACACCATCCATTTTTTGTCTTTTTCCAAGCTTGATATACCTGAAGAATGTATGCAGTTTTACATCTGAGTAGTCAGTAAAATTAAACCTCCTCTCCCGCCCCCCTGCCAAATTTTAGTGGAAGACAGTGAACAAATACCCGCCAGTTTTGATGACAGTCTCCTAACTATCACAATGTTGTAGGGTGAGGATGAGGCAAGCCTTGGCAGTGGAAACAAGCAGCTCACACCTCTTGTCCAATGATTAGTAACTCAGTCAGGAAAAGGGAAATATTGAAGGGAGAGGAGAATTGAAAATAGGTTATATTATGAGATAGGCTTGGAAAAGCCTAAATCTGAGTTTCCTCTCTGCATTACATAGATCTTTTTAAAAAAATGCTAACAAGCCCTTCATTCCATGTTGTACTGCCAAGTTATTTATTTTTAGAAGCAACTACTCTTTAACAACCATCTTCCTCTCAAATGTTTTGGGAGAGACATGGGGGCCATGTGGTATGTAAGACTCATGACACTGAACTTAGCCTTTCTGAAGACAGGTTATAATCCAAATTTCTCATCAATGGGACCCAGAGCGCTCCAGCTGCCGCGCTACTGCCCAAAAGCACCACTGCAACTGCAGCAATGCTTTGTGGTGAAGAGTGGCTGAATTTCTGAATCCTGGAAACATTTCCAGGATTAGTCTTCTGGGGGAAGAATATTTTGATGCTATTGAAGAGGCTTACATTCAAGACAGGCTGAGCTGTTCAGTTCTGCAAATGCCGAAGTTCTGGGTGTGCGCAGAGGCAGAACATTAAGCAGCTAGCACATTTTACTGGCAGAAGTTCAGACAACTATATACTCAGGAATGCACAAGTTGTTAAGAATATATTCCTGGTTTAGACCCTTAAATACTTCCTGTGTCTTACTAGGCACTTAAGTGTTTTTTGCAGACTTATGGTATTTCATAGGAAACTTGTGTATCTTTTAGTATCCCAACGATACTGGCTGCAAATTAAAAATAGCAGCAGAATTTAGAAGACTCACAGCTGACAAAGGACTGCTGAATACTTTCCTCTACAACAAACCAAGCTATGTCATAAAGATGTAAGTTTTTTGACATGTATTTTTAAAGTCTTGCATGATTTCCACTAACTGAAATTTTTCTATTTTTGTTACATGCTCTACTAAAAAAACAAAACCAACTGTGAACTGTCCCACTACGTTTGTGGTATCATATTAAATATATAAAAACAATATAAAATGTTACTGCCACCAGAGCACAGAATGTACTTACCGATATTAATTTCATCATCAGTTTCAGCATCTCCAATACACTCAAACTGGAAATCTTGTAAAGACTGTGAAAATTTTTGCACTGCCATGGATAAATCTAAAATTCAAGGAGGGGAAAAAAAAAAAGGAATCAGAATTACTCTACTACAGCTTCACTGGAGCAAGGTTTCACGCATTTCTGCATGAAACATTTTTTCTGTTTACAAAGTTTCTTTTCTAGTATCTTTTCTGGACATTAACTTCATTCAAAATCCCCATCCCCATTTCAGAATCAAAGTACCTGAGATATCCCAGAAACACACTAATGCCAGATTTCAAACATTAATACAGATATTATGCTGACAACTGAAGAACTGTTACACTTCGTGAAAGGAAGAAATTAGTGTAAGAAATTAATATTTAGTGGTAAATGGAATGTACAAGTAGACCACTGTTTAAAATACTGCCAGATTAGTTGTAGATTAAAATAAAGCTCATGACAATTTCTTTCATAAACATTAAAAAAATATATTTTTATTATTCTAATACACTAAAACATTATACAGTGTTATGTAAAAGCTTTTTACAAAAAATTGAAGGAAAAAAAAAGCCACAAGTGCTTGCCAATCACCTAGGCTGTCCATGGATTATGAGCACTATTTCACTTAATTACAGAGAGTGAATCTTCAGACCAAACAAACGTCAAATCAATCCAAACTTCATTACAATTGTACACAATCCAACAACAAAATTGTAGATACAGAATGTCAATGTAACCACATAACTCTTTTCTTTTTTAGGTATACTAATGACAAATGCAGAGATCAATGTAATAAAGAATGAATTCGGTCACAACTTAGAAGGACTACCAGTCCAGATGAGCCCAAAACCCAGCAACAGTTCTCTATGTCTTAGAAGATGTACTATGGTATCTATTCCAAAGCTAGGAAAACGGGCAATTAAGATGCTGATAACTGCTAAATCTTATCAAAAATCACAGTACAGACAAGTTATGAACAAAAGCCAAGTCAAAAATTCTGTTTCAAAAGCATTATGTATCTGTCTCCATTCTTGGGGATGTTCAAAAGCCGTCCGGACGTGGTCCTGGGCAACCAGCTCTAGGTGGCCCTGCTTAAGCAGGGGCATCGGACCAGATGACCTTCAGAGGTCCCTTCCCACCTCAGCCATTTTGTGATTCTGTGATTTCACACGATCACAGATTTCCTTAAACCTCTGTTATTGTAAATCCATAAATACTCAGTTATTCAATGCTGGACACAAAATTAGAAGGCCAAACTTTTTCCTGGCAGGAATAAAACTTAGCATATAAATACACAAAGTGGCCTAATGTCCTAAATCAAGATGCACACACAGAAAGAAAAGTGTCATTTAAATTTGAACAGTCTCCAGCAGTAAGAAGCATTCCACTACCCTAAATGAAATAAGGGTTGAAAACATTTAAAACACCTCCAAATAAGAATCCACACAGTAAGATAAAAAAACATAGAAATTTTAGTTATTAAAGGTAACCACTATCAAGTGACAGAATTCCTACCAGGATTTTGCCCTACCCCTGTATTTACTCAGCCTGCTGATTTCATATTTTTACATGCAGCTAGAGTACAGCAGTCCAACAGAAGAATCACCAGTCTTTAGACAACAGATATGAGCAGATTTTTTCTTGTATTAGTCATGAATTCCATATGTTTATCTGATAAATAACTAGAGTGTAAAGAACTCTGTAATCAAATTCTGTACCTTTTTGATAAAAAAACATGGAAAACAGGAAAAAATGCTCCCCAGAATTATTGCATCCTTACTGAACATTTCCTACTGTGCTGCACATGAAGATTATATTATTAAATGTATTAACAAATTAGATGCTAAACACAGAATGTTTCCTACTGTTTGTATAGATGATAACAAAATAGATCTTTAAGATGAAGCACTCTCTTTTATGCAAATACAGCATCCTTGATATTCAAGTAACTGATTATTCTACAGCTGTTAAAAAGACCTAAACTTGAATTTGTTCGCAGCAGGATGCTTTTCATTTAAAGGGAATAAACAGAGTTTTATTGTTGGCTCTTCCACCAAGTTACTACACTGAGTCCTAAACTCTTCTACAAAATTGCTGCATACCAACTGATGCCAAAAGGAATAATATGGCCTTAAGGTGACTGAAAGAAAGAGATTCTATACTGCAAGTACACTGGAATGTAAAAAAATAATTATCACTAATGGGAATGCAGATTTATTTCCTCTGGACAATCTAATAGCTGCCCATGATGACCAGCATCTCTGTGAATGTGAAAGGAAATGAGGGAGCATGGACTCTCCCCTATCACTCTTCCACAGTGGAACAAATGTCAAGGGAAAGGAAAACAAATGATAAAAATATCCAAGGTGGAGTCTCCATTTTATATCCTGGATTAGTCATACACAGATGCCGCTCTCTCTTTCACTGTGTCAGCAAATCAGACAATGTTAATGCTTATGTTTCGAACCTGAAGGAGGCACTTTTAACCTAACTCAGAAATAGTGGGTATGAAGAATGTAGTGAGAATTACAGAGCTCATTGGATAACTTGATAAAATCATCCAGAATGATACCATTTGGAGATTTCTGCCTTTCTATAGCTTGAAAGTATTAGAGGATACCATATGAAGGTTAAAGCTGTTCAGCATAGCAAGGAATGAAATTAAGTTCCTAGGTCAGATGTTTCCTGTGACACTAATTTACAGGTTCTACAAAAAGTTAACTTTACCTAAAGATATAAAAAGTATTATTCTACAGAAAATTCCAGCTTGCTTAGACAGCTTCCTAGAGGCTGTAATAAGTTACTCTGGGAACTCAAAGCTCAACACTGCAATTGAACCACCAACACTGGACCAAGCAATGCAATCAGTTTTATTTATCAATTTCTTTCTTAGGAGCATCATCACTTTATTTGATTATAAAATTCACCTAGTCACAGAAAGGACCAGTTGTGCAATAAGCAGGCCTCCTTTAAGAGATATGAAGATTCAAAACCAAATCAAATCAGACTTAAGAGCTTCTTCAATCAAGAAGAGGCAAATGATATCACTACCATCTTATCTTGTCTGGATAAAAAAAAAATAAAAATGAGAAAAGCAGAAAGATGGAGTGGAGACCTTGTCCAGCTTTACAAGATGTCATCTATCACTGTATATCCCAGAGTCTTAATGTCACTGAGGGCCCTCAATACATCCTGTTCCTTCCAGACACAGGAAGGTAAATCCCCACACCAAAAAAAAAAAATCACCTCTTGATCATCTGCAAGCTATGTGGCATTACAAGAGTTGTTCTTACTCAGCTTCTAACGTGTACATCTTGATAATCATCTTTTCACGAGTCCACGTGAACTAGGATATTTCACTTAGCCTAGGACAGAAATTATCTTTTGAGCAGAGTCAGCTGGTCTTCTAAGTTACTATAAAAACCTTATCAGCTTTATTGACTGACAGTATAAGTCTATCATCCAGGGAAGGATGGCTGCTCCGACGTCTCGATACCATAAATATTGCTGCCCTTGCTCTTCTGCAGGCACTCGAATAGAGTGATCTCTTTGGTCGCCAGTGAAAGAATGAAAACGCACCCTGTTATCCTTCAGCTGCCAGAAGGGTGAATTTCTAACTGGCAATTCTGTTAAGATTTATTTTCCAGGAGTACTCACCTGCACCTTTGGTTCCTTGTTTTCCGCAATTCCAAAGGAGGATTCAGTTCAGTTTTGCAGCAAGGCATACAGTGAAGAGTGGCCATCTAAACACTACTTACAGTCAGAGAAAGGAGATCACTGAGGCAGAGCTACCTGTTTTAGTAAGGGTTGAAGCAAGCCAACTGGCCAGCATGATTTTTTTTCCTAAAGCTCTGACAAAGGAAGTACTAAAAGAAACATACTAGAATGTGACTGGAAACAATAAACGGATAATTGCAGCTTAGCCACAAGAAAGTAATATAACGCTGGTATTAAATACAGATACATGTAATACCAATCACCAGTATCATAATGCTAATGAAAGAATATTAAAAGTCATCATCCATTCAGGAAAGTCAGACGAATCAAAAAACGCATTACTCTGTTGTACTTCTTCCTGAAGTTTTATATTTTTCATTAATCTGCTTAACATATTTACCCCAAAAAATATGGAAAAAACCTCTGCATTATCCTACAAGTCAGGTTTATTTAAGATTCACTTTGTTTCAAATTGTCAAAAGGGAGGATTTAATTTGAACTGTAATATAAAAACTTATTTTAGGCTTCAGATATATCCAGCATGGAGGGCCCTAGGATGATAAAACCATGGTGCAGTCCCTTTGTGTTACTAGAACTGTTCCTCAACTTTCTTGTCCTAGATTTGTTAAACGGATCATAAAATAAATTCTTACAGAGCCTTGAGGAGGAGGAGAGAACAAAGTGATGAAAGGATGGATGCTATTAGCTGAAGGATGAAAGAATGAGTCTATTAGTTTTGGCACTGCCCAACAAGGATCAAGTTGTACAGGTAAGGAAACTTGACAAGATTTCTACAAGTTGATAAGCACAAATAATTTTTTTGGTTGGGATAGGAAAGTTGTTGTTTGTTTGGTTTTGCCAGTCTGATGGTTGGAAGAACAGAAGAAAGCCCAGGCTTTTGTCAGGATTCAAACAAGCTCCAAAAGCAGAAACTCTGTGCACTTGGAAAGGACCCATATCCCTACCCTAGTAACAGCTAGCAAGAAGCTCAGCAAATTCAAAGCCAAAGACTTTCTGCTTGTTTACTTACAAAGATGACTTCACTAGCAAATGTCAATCATCCTGGAAAAGCTTGGTACCAGTCACTGGGTTAATAAAGAAAAACAGCAGTTGAAACCTACTGAGAAGATTAAACAAGCCTAAATGAACTCCTGAACACCAGCTGGAATGCAGTAAATGGCACTTCAAACAACAGACGCTACGGCCAAAATAGTAACAGCAACGTATTTGGTGATCTGACACAAAGCTAGTTATTACCGTATGGCTTCAAAGACAGCAGAAGCAAAGGGGTGATGGCTGAGCTGGCAGGATATTAGAGGCATTTCTTCAGTCAGCTCAATTTCAGGACAGTTGAGGACTGGAAGGTAGACCACGTTCAGTCACCTTCAGTGTTTAAAACCTTTGGGCAGTTTGATTCTGCTACCAGGTATGACTAGCTTTGCAATGCCACACTTGATGAGCTATTTCATTTGGTCATGCACTGACATATTGGTTTATTAAAACCCAAGGTACTCTACAAAACCGAGCATTGAGGAGCTGTAATATGTGAATAAATACAGCAGAAACTGAACAATATTGCCAGAGTACTTGATAAAACAGCACGCTAAAATGCGGAGAAGCATTTATCTAGTTCATTGACTCAGTACTTGAAAATGAGTCACTGTTGTGGGGTTTTTTAATTGCTTTAAAAATAAATTTATTTTCTTGATTTATTTCATAAGCAACTCTCAGCCTAGAAACAATTTTTCTGGCTAAGTTATCTAAACACTTGAAAAGGTAGATTTATAACAGAGACATTATTACTGTGAAACAGCAGCTATGAGCATGATTTGCAGCATTCTTACTGCACCAAGTGACAGAAGCGAGGAAACATTTAAAAATTCATACAAGTGAGAAAAGGGCTTTCAGTATTACAAATCTGTAAAACACTATTTACCCAGAAAAATACTTGTAAGATACACGCCTCCTTACATATTTCATGACACGCTCCTTTACTGTGAAGACGAACTGGGAACTGCCTTGGGTTTGTTATTTTATATGAGAACGAGCTTCATGGAGGCGAGCTGCATCAACAGCCAGGAATAAACTGGAGGAACAAGAACACCCCACTGAGAAGCACTGAACTTCAACAGCTTCTGCGTTTGCTACAGTCAATTTGATTGTAACTGGAACATGTCACAGTGGGACATCTTTTTCCACATCACAGACTGTAAACACAGCAGCTGGCAGTAAAATTCTATTTAGGCAGTATGAATGATTAAGCAGTTAAAAGCAGTGATCATACAAGATTGCGTATATCACTACTATATTTCAAATTTCCTCCTGCCTTAAGGGCTTTCTCATTAAAAATCCAAGCTTCACAGTTGTTGGTCTTAATTCAGAAAACAGTACCCCAAAATGCATTTTCTTCATAATTTTTGCCACTTTCCACTCTTCACTGCTCACTACTGCTTTAAAAAGACAAATAAATGAAAATCAACGGCTGTAAGTAACCGTCTCACAGAGAAAATCTTCCATTTTCATAATGTGTATGACAGCACGTCAGCACAAACAAGGGGACCTGTAAAGGACTTACGAATTAGCCCATAGCAGCAGTGTTTAGCATGGGGACGTTGGCACATATGTCAGTACTGCAATTAATTCCCTCAACTGTACATGAAAAGAATTCTGGGTTTCACTGCCAGAACAGGTAACCCCAGCTTAATAAAACATCACCACCATAACACATGCCCACAAGACCTATAGTTAGAAAGCAATTTAAAATGCATGTTAACATGACTATTAAACACACACAAAAATCTGTACAGTCAGCTGATACAGCTTCTGCTGTCTTCAGTTTCAAGTGGCTTTCAATACTAGAGTCTTTCCTACCATACATGGTTCATAGCCTATACCTTTGCATGGAATATTGTCCATGGTACTTCTATTTTGCGAAGCCTATTTGATGAAATTATTCACACACGCACACTTGTTATTCTTTCTCAGCTGAATTAATTTGTGGATCAAAGTAACTTTTCTGATTGTCGTAGGGAAAAAAAAACCGACAACAACAAAAAAACACCAAAAATTACAACTCTCCTTTTACAAGTGATCGCATTTTTTCCAAACTTCTGTGGAAGAATTTAACTTGGCAAAACACAGGGCAAGCTGGTATAGAGGAGAGGCTGTCTCCAGGGGCGGACGGAGCTAACGCTGGCCACTTGCCACAATGCCTTCTAAAGCAGCCACAAGAAAAGACCACAAGGGAATACAGAATGCAGTGCCCAGTGCCAAGGACTGCAGCACAAGGGGTATTGACACAGTCTTTCATTGTTGCCATCAATGAACTCTTTATCCGCTTTATTCACTAGCTTCATTGGTGTATATTCTTTGCCAACTTGCTCTTCATGGAACAATAACAAGCAACTAAAATAAACAACCCCCTACCTGAACAAACCCACATTACTTTCCCACCTTAAGCTCGATGTTTTGCTCTTAATTTCAGGGAAGCTAGGTTCTTTCTCAATCTCCAGGGAAAGGACATCAGCAGAATACATCAACATGTAGCCCATGCATTGCTGCATTCCTCTGGGGTTAAATACAGCACTATAACAATTTGAAATTTTTCAGTGTAATTTTCTTACTCATGAGTATTTCCATGAGAAACATGTACACTTTACTTTCTCATTATAGTAACCACTGAGAAATCCCCTTGATCAAATGCAACAAAATCCCCACCTTCTTAACACTATGATGCAAGAGCTACTGAAAAGTCTTCTATAAAATGAATAGCTATTCATACCAACATTTTTAAGTCCCAACTTCCTCATGTTAGAAACTTGTACAGTACTTGAATATTTTAAGTCTTTCTCTATGATTAAGCACTAAATCTAATACATTCTTGAAGAAGCTGCCGCAAGACAGAGCACTGATGTTTAACAAGTGGGGGATTTTTTTTTAGGCCCCATTTGCATGCTTACTTGATAAAATCATACTAAAACTTCCCAGAAACATAACTGTTGAACCAAATAATGTTATACAGTCAAAAGACAATGTTGGTAATATTCCATCCCTCTATTTGCTATTCCTCTCTTTGCCCCAACTCACTTTGTCTGCATACATGGAAACATAACCTTATTCATATAATCAGAAGAACAGAAAGAAAGGAATTTTAGTTTAGTGAACAAAAGCTGTAAAGTTTATACAACTAACTCGTTTTGACTTTGCATAGTTATAAATACATGAAAGAATGAAAATACTTTTTTAGTTGCATGCCCTGTAACCACCAATGTGGAGGACACCACACAGTGTGTACTGTACATCTGCTTCTCTAAAGTTAAGGCACATATATAACCCCACAGCTCTTTGCCATATTAAGTGGTGTATTTTTATTTTGTTTTGATACTTCCACATTCTTGTATTTTATTTCTCATTACCTCATTGCTACAAAATCTTTTCTTTCTCTATATTTTAGCTCATAAGACTGTTCAATGATACTGCTGCATTTGATTAGAAAACTAACTATGCAGGGAATTACTAGGGTCTAAACTTTCCAATCATCAAACCATATTCACAGAATTAATGCAACAATAAAACCTTTACAAGTGACTAATCACATGGTTAAAAGCAGAAGATTTTCCTTTGCTACCAATTGCAATTTTTTTAATATTTTCCAAATATGGCTGAAAGTTTCAGAAAGCATTTGGTTTCATTTTACTTTTGAAATTATAAAGATTGGCTGTATTTCTAGCACATTATTATATTTTCCTAAATTATACTCAACCAAAACATTTCTATACAATGCTAGTTTTGTAGATATGCTTCTTTTCATTCAGTAAGCTTTTTGGCTAAGATTCACAGTAAGGATTCCAATATTTCCAATACTGGAATATTCCAATATTTCTACTCCATTACAGAAGACTAAATCTTTGAAAACAGCACATTTCCCTGCTTTTTTCCCATTCTCAAATAATTGAAAATCAGTACTCACTCACTCGCACTCTTCCAGCATGTTCCCTGTATCTGTTGATAGAACTATTCCATAGTTCTGTATCAGGAAGATCTCAACTCTTTAGCCTAACTTTTAACCACTCAGTAAAGCACATGAAACATACCTGAGAAGACGATAAGATTACATCTGATATTACACACAGTAAGTAATCACTCCTTATCCTCCTCCTTGTTAAGGATTTCTCTCACATTCAAGTTGCTTACTTCAGCTGAGGGCTGTATACCATTCTCCTCCTAAGCCTACTGCCTTTCAGTACATTTTGCTACACTTTCCAGGGAGATGCAGTTTGCTGGTCTCCAACTTACTATGTGCAACAAAAGAGTCCAGGTCATGGTGGCACACAAGATGTTTAACTGAGCCACACAACGAATCTTTTGTTCCCGTACTCCTCATCATACACTAGTTCTCACACTACAAAAGGATATTAACACTAATACTGGCGAGAGCCTTGTGCAACATCTCAAGCTGGTGTAACTCAAGGCTGCTCTAAAATCTCAGATATAAGTGTACAAACTCTTTCAGATATCTGTAGTAGTAATGTAGACAGCACACCAAGGTGTCCAATTCAAGGACACACAGCCATGTGGAACGGTATGGCCAACATCAAACACTGCATACATGCCAGTATTCCTCCCTTTTTCAAATACAATTAATTTCAGTTTTGTTTCAACAGTCATTTGAATGACAAACAACTTAAAGCAGCAGCCTTCCTGTAAGATTATACAGAAATCCTAAAGGACTGGGAAAAGCTAGAACATTAACTTTTTCCCCTTACACTTTTCTCCTTTTTGTTACTTTTTCATATCTTCTTCTATGTCATTTTACTTTAACTTCTGCATGGTTTTCTACCACTCCATTATCCATCCTAGGTTCCTAAACTTTCTTCCCTGCAAATTTGCTTTGACCCTCAACATACTTTGTCTTGCTCCTTCTGGGGATTTTAAATGATTTTTCATGATCTTCCACATTCTTTCCCCACCCCATGGATGTTTGTTTCCCAGAAGAGTGTCAGCCTTTTCCAGGGAGCTGGGTCCACAGCCCAGTCTTTCCCCCTAGTCTCCCTGAGACATGGTTTATCAGGCTCGCCGCGTCATTTCTCACTCCTCCTTGCACATCCCAGAAACAGCGAGCAGTGAGCAGGCAGAGAAGCACCACAAAAAAAAAGACAGAGAAACTAAGAGCAGATGCGGCCAGAGGCTGAAAAAGCAGAGGGTGACTTCCTGTCTGGCGATTGCCAGAAAAAAATATGGGAATTCCCAGATTTCTAGTGCAACGTAAAGTATGGGTGCATCAGATGGTCTTGTAGTGGTATTTTAAAACAGTTTTCTCTTTGTTCTTAATCTTACAATGCCTGCAGAGAATTTTTTAAAATGCATGTGCCTACTTACAGACAGCAAAACACAAAGCAATATATGATAACATCATTTCACAATATAAATTAAAGCCTACGTGGCAACGCATTCCTAAGGAGCCACAGTTCCAACTATTTGGGCAAGATGAGTTCTGCCAGTTCTGTGCTGCACACACATATGTATAGAATGAGATGCAATTTCCCCACTCCTACCCCTACTCAAGTAAGTATCCAGGGGAAAACATAAAAAATAGGGTTAGTCAGTTCTGGTATGAACAGGGAGCTATTAAGAAACTGCTTCTAGGAAAACCAAGAATAAATCACAGCAGCAATTATCATGCAGATCTTTAGTTGTAAAAATTTCTACAATATATCTTTAAATGCTTTTATGTGCCATGATTTTTGCATTAAGTAGATTCCCCTGTTCTGCAAAGAGAGCTGCTCAAAGGAGGATGGGTCACATTGGCCTGTGCTGGACGGTGGGGGAGGGATGAAAGGAATGAAAGCAGTTATCAAGGCATTTGTAAGTAGTGAGCTCTTGGAACAACATAAGAGTTGAGGGTCATGGGAAACAGAAGCTTTGCTCACCCTTCTTCCTGGCAAAGTTTTCTGCACTTGAGCAACAAAGTAAAATGTTTTGTAAGAACAGAAGGAGGAGGAGAAGGAAAAAATTAAAATGTGTATATTTAGCTCATTAAAAAAAAAAAATACTACCACTTTGCTTTAAAGGAAATGAAACACTTTCTATATGAAATTCTTTCAAGCTCTTAGAGCTCAGGAATACAACATGCGATTAGACTCCTTTGATCAGACAACTAATATCACAGTCACATGAACTTCAGTATTGCACATAACGGGGTTGTGTGGGGTTTTTTCCTAACAGACACACACACAAACAGATGCAAGTAACATTTGTTTGGAGAGTCAGATATGCACTTCCAGACCTGGAGGACAGAACCGAGACCTCAAATCAAGCACAATTTTGTCCAGTGAAGTTAAATGGCACCACATGCCTTTACCAAGTTTGGCCTAAAGTAGTTTCTTGTACTCAGATAGTCTACCATAGAGCTGATTCACTACATAGCTCCTTCTCACTGCTTCAGGAGAATGGATACCAAACACATCAGCTTTATATAGCCAACTAACTTAATATGCTAGTTAAACCCTCTTCTACCTTCAAAATATGAAAGGAATTCAGAAAATGCAGAGATGAGAGCCATGAAAGCACTTAGAAGTTTTACAGATATATTTTTGAGGGTTTACAATCAATCACTTGCAGTATCCTGAACTCAAAAATCTGTTACCAAAATACCTACATGTTAATAATTTGGGGGGGTAGGGGGGGTGGGTGGGGGTGGTAGTGGTGGAATAAGCCAAATTAAATATGCTTCATTAAATAATGAAATGTACATCTACAAATCTGTTTCACCAGGTGAGCTCTTGTTTGTACAGCTCAGGAATCAAGTGTTCCCAAGGAGTTTGCAGTTAACTCCAATTTGCATGTGACTATTTCCTTAACAGTTACGAAACAGTTTATCTTACACATTTTCCAGTTTTATTGCATTCAAAGGCGGCAAGAAATAAACCCTGTGAAAAGCAGTAATCATATTAAATTTATCTCTATGTAGAAAAATCATTTCAAAGAACAGGCTCTTCACATTTTACAGGAAAAAGAGAAATACCCCTCACATCCATTTCGTTGGACTCTTACTTCTCAGACAAAAATAAGGAGCTTTAATGATATTGTATTCTGCTGAAGTCTGCCTGGTTTTTTGTAAGTCAAGTAACTCGGAGGAAGGACCAACTAGGTTTCTACATATTTCATTTACATTTTTTTTTCAACTTTTAATTTTCTAGAATTTGGTTCTACTTTTCTGTCACACAAAGATTTAGGAAAATATTACAAGATCCTCTTGTTATCTTCCTGGCAGAGTGAATCCCTTTAATTAATAGTCTTACCATCCATTAGTACTAGTAGTGTTTTTATTATGGCATGTGTAATGAGTTCTGAACTATTATCACTCATGAATGAGACCTTGTAATTAAAACAGATAAATCATAACTAGGTTGTTTCATTATTCTACACTTGGGTCTGGTCAAGAAACAAATTAAGTATTAGTAATTATTTGAAATCAGGAAAAAGGAACAGAAACAGAAATATCATTAATGCCACTCCATCAATCCATGAGACACCTGCATTTAAACGCTATGTACAGAATTTTCTCGCTCCTTGACCACCCCAAAGTACCTGGGAAAGGTACAGGGAAATGAAGCAAAGGTAAATAATGGTGAGAATATCTTCTTTAAAGAAACACACTCAGTCATCAGCCTGAAAAAGACAACTGGGAAACCATAAGGTTCTACAAAATCACAAGCAGTACAGAAATGGCAGCTGTCTCTTCCGAAGTGAAAACAAAAGACTACCCAATATAGCAAGAAGCAAGCTCAAAACAAAGAAAGATGGAGCTTTTTTTCATAAGAAGTGTAGTTAAATCTTGAATCTCCCTGCCACCGGATGCTGTGGATATTAGAAATTTCTGTGGGATCAAGAAAGGACTAGACAAGTTCACAGAAGAAAAACTCACTGAGGGCTATGAAAGACATAACTGCTTGCTCAGGAAATCTTCAAGAATCAAACCACCAGAGGCAGTGGAAGCATCACTGCATTCCGCCTGCTCTTATTCTCTACCCTAGGCAGTCAGCGCTGCACGTGAGAGAAAAGCAGAACTCTCAGCACAGCGCTTATTTGTACCTAGAGAAGGGATTTAACACCAGCTAAGCCTCAGGTCCGACCTAGCATGGTCGTACTTATACTCTTTGTTAGGAAGATTTGGACACATATGTTTTGCAACAGCTTGAATGACTCAAGACACCGTTAGTTGATCACCACCATCTGCTGATAGGAGGTTATCAGTCTCATGGATGAGCCAACACACCATCAAGGATAAGCACTCTTTAGCCACCTATCTAGGGTCATCTATTTTAGCAACAGACAACAGTTAAGGAGGAAGAGCTGAGTTAATGCTGTAAATTAAGGATCACAAAGATGTTCTATCTTGCTGGCTGAACCATGGGAGATGTCCTCCAGGGGATGAGTGACAATGGGTAGTTTGAGACTGTATCATCTTTAACTGCTCTAGAGAGAGAAGAGGTACACCAAAAGGCTGTAATTCTTCCAGCAAGGACTTGTCTAGTGATTTGTGCTATGAGGTATGCTAAGTATACCTTTGAACAGTAAAAATAACTTTATTAATAAATCAATAGCTGACAAAAGTTGATTTGGGCTACCAAACCCAAATGGCTTAAACGAAGACTAATCATATAGCTTTACTCCTTTCACACTGTGCTTCAAAACTTTTCCTAACTTAGGTCTTAGCACAAGGGCAGCCACTATGTGGACAGCTATTCGATACTTGATTTTTTCCTGAGTTCAGTGTTGCTCTCTCCCTCTTCTCCTCCCACTATTGCTTACTGCATTCCATCCAGATCCTGTAATTATGCATTGATTATCTCAGCCTTCATGCAAGCCAAGTCTAGAAAGACAGTAAAAGGATATTTCTATGTCATATGCAGCACTGTTACCGTATTTGACAGATAGAGACACTGAAAGCATGACTGCCTAAGGCCACCCATTGAACTGGTGATTAGGCAGACCCTTCATGGTCATTATTCCAGATGCCATTCCTTTAGACCAGGAGATGCTAACCAGAGCTGGAAAGAATGCAGCTCCTCACACTTCCCTGTCCCCAGAAAAGCTGCAACATTTTTCTTCCAAGGGGACATAATTTTAAAAAATAAAGTATTATATTAAAAGGAGAGAAGAAAACCCTAATTTTATTAAGAAGAAACAAAAAAAGGCAACACAACCTTGTTTTGATCCATTTAATGCAGCCCCCACAGAATGCCCAGTTACTCCAGCTGCAGCAGCTAGTGTTCTGTATCTGTTTCAAGTCAGTCTCCATGAAAATGAGGAGCACACCACACAAAAACATGCTTCCTTACTTAACCTTCACTTGCTAAACTTCAAGCATCTTTAAAAAAAGCAAACCAAAGACAACAGAAACAAGAAGAGGACAGAACAACTATGGTTTGCAAATTAAACTCTGATGTTTCTTTATCGGAACAGTCTACATTTTAAGAACTTTAATGTAGGGGTTTTGCATATAAAATATTACCATTAGTCTTCAGGTGCTGCAGAATTTTATTTCTCTTTTATAAAATCATGTTAATTCCCACTAACATTAATTCCTACTAAAATTTCAGTCTAACCTCATCACAGCTCAATCTCAAGAATCAATATCCAGGGAAATATTGATGAGACAGAAAATTGAGAGCTTCTTTGCCTGCACACAAGTTTAGAGGAAGCCTGGACAGGTTTTCTCCAAGAGAAATGGGAAAAAATTCCTTCTCAAAAGATACAAAACACCGGAATAGCCAATACCAATACTTTTGGAAAATATCTACTCATATTGTTTCACACAGTGGAAAAGTCAATAATAAGTCATTAAGTCAATAATTCATTGCAAGGATGAAGAAAAAAAAATAGAAGTGCTCTGAGCCTAACCCAGTTATTTGTTATTAAGGTATTCAAAGCAAAATTTGGTGTTTAACCTGAGGACTGTGTTTTTATCCAAAGACTGACTGCAGAATATCCCTGACATCACCATAACATCATTTCCCCTCCAGCATGCCATAAGAAGTTGCACTTGGAACACAGGCTTTGCATGGCTCGCAATTTGTTGGCTGAATTTCCATTCCAGCACATCCTCTTCCTTTTCTCAATGAGAAGTGGCTTAAAGGAGTTGTGGTTTCCATTTCATAAGCCCAGCAGCATTTAATGTATTGGCTTTTCTACCCTCCATTTAACACAAGTCAGAATATTTCCATGACGTTATACTTTTGATAAAAACATGGCAAATCTTAGCAAGATTAAAACCAAACAAGTTCTGTAATTGGATGCAATTCTGAAATCATCAATGCTTTATAAAACAGAATGGAATTCTCTGTAGGGAAAAAGAGTTTCAGTTAGTCTAGGCAACATTTGTTGTTTACAATGAGCGATATGAAGCGAACTGACAGAGCGCAAACATGGCAGTCTGGATTTTGGATGTTGCTTACTAAATACAGTACTTCTTTCTTTTCACAAGCATGTAAAATGCTTAACTGCAATGGATGGTCCTTTCAGAGCTCAGTGTGTATTGACTGCAATCCTGTTTCACCTCCAGTTGACCACATAAGTAAATATGAATCAATGAACAGCCTATGATCTTTGAATTACTCGGGAGACTGCATGAGTAGCCAAGTAAAACACCTTCTTCCCAAAACATTCATGTTAGCTTCCCTGACAGAAGCAAACAGAGCACATTAAAATATTGGCTGCAAGAGGAAAAAAACATAGCACTAAGTAGGTTATCGTTAAAAATTATTTTTAATTCTTTTATTTAAAGTTACAGCATCCAATAAGCAGATGGTTTTACAGATATCTTTGGGTCTAACATGCAGGGCAACACACAGCTTCTCCAAAGGAGTCATTCCATTTTGTTAATTGTTTCTGAATTAAGGACTCCCAATCTACACATTGTCGAGAAAGACCATAATGACTCCTGCTGTTCTAATAGTTCACTTAAGGACTCTGATTCTCTGGGTCCCTAAACATATGATGTATCATAACATGTCTTATCAAGCCAATTATTCACAATGACAGGGTCACTAAATTCTCTTACAAGCACCTTTCAATACAAAACAATACTCCTAGGACCCACTCTGCACAGACAACAACCCAGAACACTGATATAATCGGAGCTACCTCAATGCAAGCTGGTTATGCTAATTACTTAGAAGTCAAACAGCTAATAAGTTTAAGTTTGATATCATACCCTCAAGCTAAATATATCAATTTATCTTGTATGTTTTGCTGTCAATTTTCATAATGGCTGGATGAGAAAATTAAAAACGATCAGTGTGAAATATTAATTGTAAACTGGGTAAAGACTGCTCAAAATTAGTGTGGGAAGCAGTAATCATAAATAATATGGATAAGAGAACTAATGCGAAGTCTGACATAAATAGCCTCATTGAGCATTATTTTCCTATTGGTTTTGGAGGCCATGAAGAAACAAACATACTTACTAAGAAAAAGAGCACCAAGTCAAACTAAAACTGTGACTTATATTGCCAGCTTCTCAATAGTGACACTCACGTTGCCTTTTTTCCCCCCCTTCCTCCTCCTATGAAAATGAAACTTCTCTTCCCTCAAAGAAAAACAAAATCCAATAATAACCCTCAAAAGTTATACCTTAGCAACAAAATTTAGTAAGTTTTCAGCTTAAAAGTCTTCTTGAACTGAATTTTCCAGTGGCTAAGAGATTATGCAGCTGCTAACTTTACTAGTAGTTATATAGCTTCCCAAAATACACCTAACAAAGTGATTTTAAAATTCATGGTTTTGAGCTACTGAGTGAAAAAACAGAACATGTTTCTGGGTGTTAATAATAGCCAGATTCTGGTTTTCATCATCTCCCCACAACTAAGCAAAGCAGAAGGGCTTGAGAGAATTTTGGCTTCTTAAGACTTACAGGTTGAAGCTCTGATAACTTTCAAGTGTATATATGCAATAAGTGATTATTGCAAGAAAAAGTAACTAAGAGTACATTTACTGCAATAGTCTAAACCAGTACAGTTACCTGAACATTGCCTTATCACTATTGGCTGCATGACTGCAGCAGAGCCTGGCAGAACTCTTCCTGATAAAACTTATCACTGACACATGTTATTTTAAAATTATTTTTTTTTAATTTATAATTAAAATTTAAAATTAAATGCAGGCTATGTAACAGACACCATTCAAGGTGACAAAAGATAATACAAGGTACCGTTTTTTCTTTTAGTAAGAACTGTACAGTAACAGAATGATAGACTAGCATTAACTGGAAATAATGCTTAGAATGAAGATTGCTGTAACAAATTCAGAAATACTAGAGACACAGTATATAGTCTGCATTAAAAAGTGATAAAAAATGTCTTTATTACCTGGCCTCTAAAAAACAGCATTTGAACATTTAATAAAGCACTTCAGGAATCTGTATGCAAAAGTGATAGAATATTTTTAACTCTGATAAATACTTCTGCCCTGTGCAGAACATGCTTTCACAATGTTCTAGGATCACTCTTTTTGCTACGGAATTTATTTTAAAAGATAAGCACAAGAGCAGAACTATTAAGTCTCTAATAGTAGAAGATTCTGACATCTTAAAAAAAAAAATCCTAGCGGTACACCTAAAGGCCATAATGGGGAAATATTTTACTAGATACCATTCATCATCATCTCCTGGGTGTTCACTTCCAAGGGTATGGAGAAAGTCTGGCATATTTTAAGTATGGAATTACTAAAACAAATTTTTCCCCACAAGGCATAATTTATATAACTCTTCCTCAGGACTGTTTCTTGAAAAGGAAAACAAGTCCTGACAATGAATTCAGAAGCGGGGAAGAAGTCTAACCTGTTGCTGAAAGCACAGAAGAACAGAAGAAATGTCAGTATTTAGTAACCATGTACATTGCATTGTCACAATTAGTATTTCCTAAACTGTCAGGGTTTGGGCAACCTCTGGTGTCCAAGATAGTTTTTCCTTCTCCCCTTTGTCTGGAACACTGAAGACAGAACCCAGTTGACATTTTCTGCTTAGTTCAGAAGCCCCAAAGATTTTCCTTTCTTCTTGAACCCCTCCCACACCACCTTAGCAAATACTTCTCCATTTTCAAATGCTAGCACTAACAATGAATTTCTCTCCATGACTTCTGGGAAACATTGCATTAGTCCAAAAACCTCTCCATCACACAAAGGGGACAAAATTAGTTTTCTATGCTATGGTCATCTTACTTTCCAAAAACCTGCCTGCTTGGACAATGGCTATTCACAGTAACCACTTTTATTGCCCTCATTTGAATGCATAATTTACAGAGAGTAGGTTGCATCTTCTGCAGCAGTCAGTTTAATAAAAAATTCGAATTCTGATTTGAAAGTAGGAAGTTCTCAGACAACACAGACTAAACTCCAAAATCACTCCTCACTTTCTGTTATCCCTTCAAATATTTGCAGATAGCTACCAAGGCACTCTCAAGCTTTATCAAACTACGGGGTGGGGCAGGAAGGAAGAGATGCATTCTGTCTGTGGGTTATTATTTTTCTAGGGAAGGTGTAATGGAGGAAAAAGAGAAAAAGTCCAAAAGCCAAGGGCCTCGAAACCAGTTTTTAGCATTATTTGTTTCAATACAGTATTTTGACCAATAGTACATAATGACAAGAGAAAGGTGGCTGCTAAGAGCTCTCACACTCACATTCAGCAGAAGAGATGGCTGACAACAGCTCCAAAAACATCCCACATAACTTCCTCTAAAATACTTTATAAACTGGAATTTATATTGTCAGGAAGTGTTCATTGACAAAAAGACAAAAAGCCAACCCCATATTATCAGAACCAGTCAAATGATTAAGACATTAATGAAGACAATTCCCTGCCATGGACATAACTCAGCTGGACTGGAAAAAAAAAAACAAACCAGTTTTTTGAGTGAAGAGATACATATTTCTGAAAATCACATTCCACTGAGAATTCAAGAGCTTTTACCTCTTGTTCCTCCATATTCCTGAAAATTTCATTAGCAGCCTACATAATCCTCATAATATTTTACAATCCAAACAAATCTTTTAATTTAAGGATCAAGGTAGGGCAGTAGTAGAGCTGTACGGAGGGTAGCAGAAGGCTCTTCTCAGTTCTGCTAAGTACTGAACTCAGCAATGCACATATTCCAGCTAAGTGAGAATATTCATTGCAAAAGAAACACAAGAGGATGTCGGCTTTATTCCAGTAAAATATTCAATGATCTGGAATCTCACAGGATAGACCTACAAAACTGGTTTCGCAACTGCCAGTGCACAAAGACAGCAATAAGTTGCTTGGTTGCAGTGTCTTATAACGGAATCAAGCTTTAGTAGATGTTCTGCATAATGACTATCAACATTTCTCTTTCCTGCCAAATAATTTCTTTCTGGATCTCAAAGGAGCCTTACTATTTATTAGAGACATCAAAAAATCTGGAGATCAGATTGGAAAAAGAGTGTTAACACTAACATATTTTGCTGATGATATACATGTTTATAATCAGCTTTCACTTTTTCCTTTCTTGAAAGGCAGCAGAAGGATGTTACAACCTTCAGTGTCAAGGAGGTAAGATGATAGAGGAAAATGAAATTTAGGAAGCACACAATAATGCACATGGAGAAAAATAATCTCAGTTACATCCACATAGTAATGGAATTTACATTAGCTTTAATACTCTGGAAAGATCTTGGAATCACTGTAGACAGTTCTTTTACGGTGTCAACTCAATGATCAGCAACAGTCAAAAATATTAAGGCTTATTAGAGAAGGAAAGCACAAAGCAGAAAATGTCATTATTTGATGCATTCACACCTTGAATGTTCCATGAAGTTTCTTGCAATCCATCTCAGAAAGGGCACAGTTACCACGAAAGCGGCACAAAGAAAGTTGACAAAGGACAACCAGAGGGACAGATTTGATTATTTAAAAGCAGAAACTAACTAGACCGGAACTTTTCAGAGTAGTTGGGGAACAAAACCTGCAAGGAAGAAGAAAGAAAATAAAGGTCTTTTAAAAAAAATAATCTGAACCCACATGAACAGGACAGGCAATGCATATAGGCAAGAGTTACTATTTCTCATAGAACAAAAACTGCCATCATCAGATAAAATAACCAAGCAGCAGGCACACAACAAAGGAAGAACTTCCACCCCTGCAGTGCACACTTAATCATGAAACTCCCCACTCGCTGTCACAGACTGTTGTGGAGCTTAACAGCAAACCTCGATTCAAACCCAGGTTAGATAAAGCCATTTCCAAAAAGGGGTTATTTGAGGGCACTTGGGAGAACTTTAGCAAATGTCTACCTCAAGTTAGAAGTTATCATCTGACATGTCTTAGAAGCTAAGTACTTTTGCGTGGGTCAGTGACCAGTCAGTTTTATTCTGGAGGTCTGAAGGTACAGTGCACGGCTCTGCTGAGACTGCAGAGATGCTGACACATCTCTACGGTAAAGTAGCCTCAAAAATCTGAAACTTGTACTTCAGTAATAATAGGACTTAATTACTGACTGCATTTATTTGTTCCATGGGGAAACAATCAGGTTTTGCAGAAGTGGAAAAGCTGGTATGGCTTATCAGTTCAAGGTTTTTTTGTTTGTTTGCTTGGGAAAACAAAAACAAAACAAAGTTTTCCATATACTTGACATCCTTTTTTTAGAAGCAGAAACCAGCTTTTGGAGAGACCAAACTCCACACAGTAGCTCTGGATCTCTCAAATAGTAAGAACACCATAAAACCCTCCTCCTAGATTTCAGAGACACACTAATACAATCTTTATATTGGAATGAATAAGGAGTTAATGGAGTACCAGACTTCATATTTAAAAAGCCATTTACTTTTAACAAAGTTTAACAAAACAGTATGACAGAATTTCTACAGGACAGAATGACATACAGCAGTATGACAAGTTCTATTGCACTTACAGTAAGTATTATCTGAATAACCTATTCTTCAGAAAAAAATGCTGAACCCCTATGCTATTCTATTTTAAAAGTACTAATTGTCTGTTTAAGATTCCCTACTAAACTAAAAAAAAGCCTTTTTTAGAAGTATCCAAATCAAACAAATTCAAACAACTTTTTAAAAACAGTATTTAATACATTTAAAATAAAGAAACATTATCCATAAAATAAATCCATTTATAGAAACTGAGATGGAAGTGAAATTCCCCATAATACTTAATTGCCGCTTAAATTACTCAACATTTGCATATACACAGTAAAGGACAGGGCATACAAAATTATTCTCTATATAGACAAAGATGGGCAGAAGTTAAAGAAGATAAATCCCCCAAAACCACAGGCTTTATTTTACTGTGGGACAACCAAGGCATGAAAAAAGCAAGAACAAGGCATTCGACTGGTTTAATTTTTATATGTGCCAAGAATCCAGATGCAGGATTTGAGCAGGAACTCCCAACTCCCACTGGTACAGAACCTCATAAGTCCCCGTCCCCATTCACTGCACTCAGCCCCTGCCACATACCCCACAAAGGGGAGAAAAAAAACTAGAGATTTTAGTCACTTACTGTGTTTAAATTTAAAAACAAACAAAAAGCCCATCAAGCCACTAAAACATCACCCACCAACCCACTAGTGTTCACTAGTAAAACACTGCTCTCTCATATTTCACTCCATTTGTATGACTATATTGTTGTTTAAGTTCCATTTTAATTTACAAAGATACAAGAAAAGTGTTTTTCAAAATACCATTACATTCCTCTGGGTACATTAAACGTTCAAGAGCAGACTGCAAGATTGACACTTAATCCAGCAACACAATACTCAGTGCTTCATAACGACTCCTCAAGACAAGTGACAAAAGTAGGCATGAAAGTGAGGTTTTATTGTAAAATAGCCTTAAAGTCTCAAGGTGTATCCAAAACTAACTTCTCACAGAAGACAAATCAAGCAGGCTCTGGAGTGCCAGTGACAACAGGAACTGTGACAGTTAGCATAATGCATATTTTAGTGACAAGTTATATGGAAATTGTGACTAAGCTGGAAGAAAAAAATTATTTACAGTGGTTTTTTGTAAACTTAAGATGATTATGACTCCAAGGGAGATTTGGGATGTATTGCTTTAAGAGACAAGAGTAAAAGAACTGAATCAACAAAACAAAGAATTGCATCATTGCTGTGCTGTGGCAATGTAAATAAAATAAGAATAATTGCATTTTTAACCTGCTCTATTTCAACTTCATCAAGAAGGTACTAAATAGAAAAAGTAGTATTATGTAGTTGTCGATATTGTACAAGAATATAAAAATAGGAAGTTCTCCAGTTTGTATGGAGCCAAAAGAAGTGAGCGGATCCTGTGAATTTTTGGGTTAAATTTACTTAGACTCTTAGCATAAAGGGGAAACAGAACAGTGAAACTGTGCCTGTTATAAGACTTGTATTTTTTTCACTTCCCAATGAAACCTGAACAAAGAAATGCTTAAACAAGCAAATTAAACACGACCTTAACGTTTTCATCTACAATCCTAAAATCTAGGGATAAACAAAAGGTGGTAAGACTTAGATGAACATCATCTCAGTTCCCTCCCCCACAGGAAAATGAGTTGTATCATACTGGCTCAGGTGCAGAGGATGGCATCTTCAACAAGCTAAGCAACAAAAGTTACAGCTTAAAGTGCAAACTCAAAAATCCTGCATGAGCATATCAGGAAATCTCTCAGGATACAAAGATTTGGCTATGTAAACAGGAAATGTACTGCTGTGCCTACACCCCTCTACATAAAATGAAATATTTTGGATTTCTCATTTGACCTTAGGCTCCCAAACAGCATGAAGATGCAGCAGCTCTAAACTCACAAAACAAAAAGCCAACCATACCAGCTGTATGTGTGAGAAAGCTTCATTAAGGCTATAGCCAAGCCTACCATTTATGCCTACAAGACGTTGCTTGGAGACACACTTCTGTGTTTTTAAATCCTTGTATCTTTCTATTTTCTGATTAAACCAGCCATGGTAGTAGATGATAAAACAATGTCTATACAAGAATTATGATAATTTTAAGATGTTTCAAGTACTTCAGACACCTATATCTCAACAGGCTAACAAGGCTAAGCTTGTAACCCCATTTTCCTAACATTAAGGATCTTTCAAAAATGTTAGTTTTGCTATCTTTACATACCTGTAGCATAGCAACTTGAACTGAACATATTTATTTAGTGTCTGTATATATGGAAATAAAGGTAGTATTACCATCTTCAACTGTTTGGGTTTTGTTTCAATGCATATTTGCACATGCATGTACAAACACTAAAATAAGCCATCCAGTATAGTATTAAAAACTAAGAAAAGAACAGGAGAAAAAAAAGACCCCAAACACATCAAAAATGAAAAAAAGAACACAAAAACAAAAAACCACACCACCAAGCTGCACACCAAAACTACCCCCCCACCCAGATGTGTATTACAGTATAACACCTCCATTTCAACTCACAAAGATGACACAGAAGTAAGGAGAGTACCAGAGGAAACCATCTGAGGCCTCGTTGAAAGCATTTTAAAACATGACAAACATTAAACTATAAAATGTCTTAAGGATGTATTCTTCCCAGATTTCAAAGCTCCACATACACATGAACATTCAAGCAATGTAAACTTGAAGACTTTAAAGTAGACTGAAAACATTTCTTTTTTCTAAGGCAAGAAGGAACCAATTCGATCAACAAGCCCAACTCCAGCAGGAGTTTCAGGACTTAATGCTTCAAGTCCAACACATATAGGTGAACAGGACTGCATCTTGGGAAAAAAAAAAAATCTTAAAAACCTGATTTAAGAGCAATGAAAAGTCCACCACAGTCTTAAGGAAATATTCTACTAACTTTACAGTTGCACATTTCTAATCTTAATTTGTATAGCTTCTGCCAACGCTTGGATCTTCATATGCCTTGGTCTGTTACATAGAGAAACTTTCCATCAAAATTATTTTCTGTGATAAAAAAGAAATCTTTACGTTTCTCTTTGGATTAAGCAATTGTGAAAAACATATGCTTCATGGTGTTTGTGGCTTCCAAGCCTTTCATACACTCCTCATATGTTAAAAGGGTCTCCTCTGACCCTTCACAATTTTTCAGCACTCTCCTGAAAACGAGCAGCAAGACCAGACTCAACACCCATAAATGCAACAAATACAGCCAATATCCATAAAACCCTTCAACTTATACTCGCAGACATCATCCATTTCTGGCATCTGTCAGTCTGCAAGCCCATGTTCAGCTTATTAAATACACTTATCTTCCTCCTCCACCAACCAGCTGCTTTTCATAGCCAGCGTTAATCAGCCTGTTGGCATGCCACATTCACTATTTCTTGATTTATTGAAAATATCCTTAAACAGATTATGCAAGAAAAACAAAGTAAAAGTGACATTTGCTGTGACTCTTAACTTCAACTCTCAAAAAAGACAAGCAAGTTTTCCAACACAGAAGTCTCACCATACTTTTTAGAAACAAAAAGCAACAGCAAGAGAATTCCCTCTAAACTAGAGCAAGGCACTGGCAGTTGTCAAGGAGAAAACTATGTTAAGAATCTGAAGTGCATTCACTTCCTTGCTACTTCAGTTGTACTGAATTACATCAGCAAGTTTATGAAATTAAGGTAGCGTATCCTGATATCCATTCTGTACAATATATACAGTTAGTAATTCCTAGATGGAGATTTATGAGACAAAAAACAACTCTTCAGGCATGCATGATGTTTACAAAACTGCACTATTTTTTCCTAGTTTTACCAGCAGGCTTGGGCAATAATATGCTGAAACTGGGCAGGCGGCAAAGTAGCACTAGCCATATTACATTTCAGTAAAAGTATGTGCACGTGGTTAATCAAAATGAATATTCCCAAATATTATTTTCACCCTACATACTTTGTTGTGGCTTAAACCAAGCCCTGTCTAACCAGATCTGTTACTAATGGAAGGTAACAATTCTTTTCCTCAGGTCTGTTTTGAGCTATTGGACTCCTGCCCAGTCTCTGCCGTCTGGCTCCTCAAAGTACAACTCAGATGGAGAATCCAAAAATAAGATATGGTGCAATGCCAATCCCCAACTCTTGAAGGTGCTGACTGACAACTGCTAACAAGCCTTTTATGTGAATACGGCATACCATGAAACAAGATTCACAAAAGCATCTCTGGATACAGAGAGCAACCTAAAATCTTTATTATAAGCTAACTATAATTTTTATTAAGGAGCCATTAGATCATTTTTCTTTGCCTATGCTAAAACAGACTCTTTATAGAATTATGCAAGTTAGAAGGCAAAATATTTGAAAATACTTTATGAATGAAGGCATGTATTTTTACACATACTTCTAGGTTTTAGTTGCAGCAGTCTCTCAAATGTTCCCACAATTTCTGCCTTTCTCCAGAATAAGGGGGTTTTACCTCTCCTACAAAAACTACAAAAAAAAACCTCAAGTCTTACTTATTTCAAACTTTCCCGGAGGGCAAGCTCCATAGCCCTCTAGCTTCCCTGTATATAGGCTAACTAGTAACTCTCAAAAGGAATAAGGAAGTATATTTCAATTCTTTCTTCAAGTGTCAGTACACACAGCCTGTTTTAATGGCAGTGGTAGTGCTAGACACAAAAAGGTTCAAGGAGGAAACAATTTTTTTTTACTAGATAACCTCAGGCTTGGAGACATTTTTTTCAAAGCAGCAAGTTTCACCTGCATGCTTCCTGCAACTTATAAATCATTTTAGCCTTAGAGGGAAAATATTACCCCTCTATAATGTTCATGGCTTTAAAATGACAGTTTATACAAATAGTACATCCCAAGGAAGCAGAGTTCTTGGGTTCTCCCTCCCTCTTCTCCCCTCATTATTAGTAAGCAAAATGTTAAAGGCAAATAAAGGCAGGACACAAGAGAGTGAGAAGATGCAAGGACTGGACATAAATTGAAATATGATCTTTCTGAATGGCGCAGTCACAACGTTCCTAAGGCCTTCATCGCACAGGTAATCTTGGAAGGCTTTTGAATACCAACACACACCACCACAAATTGTAAATCTGTCTGTTCTTCATTTTAATATGACCTGCACTTTTAAGAACTGATTCACACATGTTTACACTGACATTTGGCCACCTCTTGAAATGAGTCGAACTACTACAGCAGAAAAAAAAAAGTTAAAATACAGCCAATCAGCCCATCTTGTGCACTTCCGGTTAGCAATCAAAGAACTTAGTTGATTCAAAAAGAAAATGTCTTTACTATGAAACCCTACCCCATCTATAGCTTGTTTTACCAAGAATTTGTACTCTTTTTGCATGGCAGTGAGTCAGGGGCAAGGGTGAGGACTTGGGGAAGACAAATATTTTTGTATTTGATAATTTTCTAGAAGCAATCAGGTCTTGCCCTAGTATTTTCTGCAGAAAGCAGGACAAGATCATAGAAAATTACATCCTTAACAGAAAAGTAAACAGGTCAGCTGAGTGCCCACCTCATCTAAGATTTATTAGAAAAGAGATACAAGCCTTAGCAGCTTTTAAATTATTAATTCCCCTGTCCCCTTCCTTTCATAAATTCACTTCTCCCCATCATTAACAACACCACAATTCTCAGTCATCAGATGTCTGGATGGCAGCTGCTTCATGGACGAGGAATCAAAAGGAGTCTCTTCCAAAGACAAAAGTATTGGAAGTACTCGGGGAACAGCTGTATTGGGTTTACACTGCAAAGTTTTGGTAGCGGGGGAGGAGGACAGCAGGGGTGGCTTCTGTGAGACATCATCAGGACCTGACCCCATGTCAGCCACATATGGTTCCAGGTGGCTCCAAGTCAGACCCGACACTGCCCAAAGCTGAGCCCATCAGAAAAACTGGTGACCCCTCTGTGATAACATATTTAAGAAAGGTTAAAAACCACTGTGAAGCAGCTGGGAGAGAGCTGGGAGAAAATCGGGAAGAAGGAGCCCTGCAGACACCTAGGTCAGCAGACAGAGGTGGTGCTCCAGGCACTGAAGCAGAGACTCCCCTGCAGCCTGTGGAAAAGATCATGGGGAAGTAGGTTGTTCATCTGCAGCCCCTCAAAGACTATGCTAGAACAAAAATCCACACTGCAGCACATGGAGGACACCACGCCACAGCACACGGATGCGCCCTGAAGGAAGCTGTGGCTGTGTAGAGCCCACATAGGAGCAGGCTCCTGGCAGGAAGTGGGGCTTATGGAGAGAAGCACATGCAGGAGCAGGTTTTCTGGAGAGAGCTGTGGCACGTGGAGAATCCACACTGGAGCAGTGTGTCCCTGAAGGACTGCACCCTGTGGAAATGGCCCATGTTGCATGACTTAGTGAAGGACTGTACCTGTGAGGAGGAGGGAGTGGCAGAGAAGCGTTATGGGCTGACCGCAACCCCCAATTCCCATCCCCCTGCGCTGTTCAGAAGGAGGAGGTGAAAGAGATAGGAATGAAGTTGAGTCTCCGAAGGGAGGGGTGGCAGGAAGGTAGTTTTAGTTGTGTTTTTATTTTTCATTATTCTAATGTGTTACTAATTGACAATAAGTTAAATTAATTTCCCCAAGTCTAGTCTGTTTTGCCCACAGTGGTAACTGGTAAGTGATTTTCCTGTCTTTATCTCAACTCAGGAGCTTTTCATCTTGTTTTCTCCCCCTCCTGCTGAGGAGGAGCAGTGAGAGAGCAGCTGGGTGGGCACCTGGCAGTCAGTCAAGGTCAACCCACTACAACAGCACAGCTCAGAAGTCACACCTCTTTAGTCCCCAAGGAATAAGATTATTACAGAAGACAAGTGTGACTTAGCTGTCACTGGAAACTTGTACATTAACTTTGGCTACACTTTTATGTGCAATTAAGCTGTCACTGCAATCAAACAATAATTTAATGTTCTGTCACTATTCTTCCCCCTACCCGTCAACTTTCACAATCACTTCCATTCCCAGGTTCCCCTGTGCTCTGCCAGGATGAGCCCTTTCACAGCTGCATAACGAACCAAATCAGGAAACTGGGACACATGTAAAATTATTCAGCAAAGATTAGCAGTTAGTTTAGCTCCCTGATCTGGTAGAGCACACAGCTGGGCAAATAGTAATGCCAATACGACTTAAGGATAGAAAGGGGTGGAAACAAGGTCTGAGAGTGGGGAAAACAGCAAGGGGCAGGCTCTGGATGTTTTCTGTTCATTTGTTTAGCAGTAGAACTGGCTTAAAACTACACAGCAAAATACAGCTTCAGACAGATGCTTTCCAGTAACCTCCTTCAGTCAGAAATTCTGGGAGAACTACTGCACAGCTCAACTATTCTTCACAGGAGAGGGCAGAGTTAGAGGTACTAGAATAGGAGATACAAGAATTTAAAGCTATTGCACAATTAGTGTGACATCCAGTAGACAATTCATATGTTCACAGTTCTGAAGTAGAGGGGGGAAAAAAAAGCAAAGTCACATCCCAATTCACCTGATACACCATAAGCCTTCCTTCCAACATGGTTTTGTGTAAGGAGAGGACTGGCCTAGACTGGTAAGTTTCATGAATATGTAACCTGACAAAAACCTGTCTGACAAAATAATCTAAGGAATCATATGCTCATTCAGTTTAAAGTTTAACAGAAGAGAAAGAAAGAAGCCTGTGACCAGAGTTCTACATTTCAGAAAAGCAAGATCTGAGTAATTACTGGAACCTGAATTTAGATATGATGGTATACACAGAAACTGCAAAGGTACAGCATGAGTTAAACACGAATTTGCACATTAGTTCCAAGAAGAACTGTATAAAACAATGAAATCAAGGTTAACTGAAGAAACGTTAGAGATGCAAGCAAAGGATCGTGAACTAGGCAGGGGGTGATGGGGGTTGGAATCAGTATTGAGCTATATCTGCATATTGATGTATTTTAAGATGTTAAGGTAACCAGGTCTGGTACCAGAAACTAGTAGAACTCCAACAGCACAAGAGCTACATCAGGTACCGGTGTGGTGCTGTGGCGCTCCTGCAGCCGCGGGTAAAGCCTATACACTCTGACCAGACACTGGTTAGATTCAGGCTAATTCAGGATATTTTCACAAGAATTAATGCTTAGAAAACTACCATTTTTGTGCAGTCAAATACAAACCAAAGCAGAATTTAGAAAGTGAGGAGAAACAGCTTTTTAATGTATAAAAGCCATAAGGGAACACAGAGCAAAGAAGGCCAATGCACAGTAAAGATGACACAGAAACAGAGACAGCCAGCCAAAAGGTTGAAGTACGATCCAAACCAAAATTAATATTCAACCTACATTTTCAACAATGCTACCAGTGTGAAAACAGCAGGAGAAATTCAGACAAATGGGTGCATTAAAAATGCAAAATTATCACACTATTACACAAATAGGAAAAAGAAGGAGCCCCATAAACTCTAACAGGGGTTAGGACAGATACAATTTAACACTAGAACTCGAACACCTGAAAACACAAGACTTGGTACCCAAGATCTTTAAATTGATCGAATTCAGGAGTCTGCTCTCATAACACAGCGAATATATGCCTATATTTAAGAAACAAAGATAATGATCCAACACAAACGCTCCATTAGGTTGACCTTAAAAATCAAGCAATTTAGATTGCTGTTTGAAGGAAAGAACAGCTAAAAACTTAGAAATTGATAGAAAATAGAGTAGAAGGCAACACATTTATCAAAGGTAAACTGCATCAGGTAAGTGGCTCTCTCTTACACAATGTGAAAGATCAAAAAAAAAAAAACCACTACATAAACCCACAATAGATCTAAACAACTAGTCACCAGTAAAGCACATGACACCAAGCTACAATAGCAGTTTAATAATTAGGGTGAGAACTTGAGAACTTACACAAAAGCTGAATAGATAAGAAGCAACTGGGAAAAGGCTTTGCTGCCAACACCCAAAAAGAGGAATGTCATTGTTTTTATTCAAGGACTGACTTTGAGACCAATGTGATTTAACTTTTACACCCTAACTCTGGGAGAGCTTGGCTGCTACCACAGAGCAGTGAGGCATTACTGACACAGAAGACAGAACTCTCACCTATGAAAAGGAGGGAGAGAGAAAATAAAAAAGGGGGAGGGGGGACAGGGACCTTCAAAGTGTCCTCACCTACGGGATCAAATCACAGAATCATAGAATACTACCAGGTTGGAAGGAACCTCAGGGATCATCTGGTCCAACCTTTCTTGGCAAAATTACAAACTGATTCTTCTTATTGTTACCTGTTTTATTTTTCGTTATGTTTATTTGACTTAAGGCTCTTTACAGAGGAAAAATAATCCTATTGGTGACACCTATAATATCTTTCAGTGAACAACAGTACCTTTTGAAACAGACACTACAAGGCACATCTGACATGCAAACCTCCCTTTTCTTGAAGCAGCCTGCAAAATATCAAGTAACATCAGTAGGGGAACCAACTAGATGACCTAGGCATTGCAGCACCTTGAATCCTGCTTTGAATATTAAGCTACGAGAAGATAAGACTTCTGAAGACATACAGAGTTGCCATACTGTTTTCCCATGCCTGAATTACACTAAGCAAAATACCAGCGCAATATGTTTTTTAAGCTTTTGGTGTCCTGTGAAATACAAGTTTGCATAATTCAGGACAGGGAAGCAATTAAGTCGATCACCTTCAATTGATCTGAAAAACTATACTCTAACATAGCCCAGAGTTCATAACATGCTGTGAAATATATTATCTTTCTAATGAAAATTATTTGTACTTCACAGGGTGCCAATGGGAGGTTAGATTATTGCCCAATAGTACTTCAGTCTCCTATTAATATGGAAGAGGGTCATGTTATTTTTCTTCAGTTTAATATTTACTTCATTGCTACTGCTTCTAAGATCTTGAGATTTTTTCGCCTTTTACCATACACTTATCTGTAGCACCACATAGTCAAAAGACGACCATAAATATTAACTTCATTTAATGATTGATCTCACAGAATTCAATGAGCAAAGATCAAACCTGCAAACATGATTATACTAATTTTGTTTCCCCTACTTTTACTTCTAGCCCTGAATATTTAAAAGCTAACTCAAAAAGGCTTAGAAAAAAGCTACTAAAATAACCATGAGATCAGAATAGGTTTTAGGAGAGAGGATGAGAACAGCTTGTTCAGTCTAGCAAAAGGATGTGATTATTCCCCAAGCAAGTCCAAGTAAACAACAGTGCAATGAAAGGAAAATGAGTATAAACAAGTTTGAATTTCGAGATTAAATTTATTTTTAATGAGTTACTCAACCCTTAGAGTAACAAGGTTCTAAAGTGGCCTTCTAGCAGAAATAGTAAGGATAACAACTGTTTTTGAACTGGAGTTTGAAAAGCAGGGATTACCTCATGTAACACTAGCAGGAGATTGGTTTTAGCAAAGGAAATCCATGATACCCTAAGTACTCAATTCTCCTATATTCCAAATTTATTTATAATTAGAGTTTTGAGACCATAGGAAAAAATAGGAAGGTAAAGACATAGCACTGCTTTACATATCATTCAGTAGAAAGGAGGACTGTATTGTCATCTGTATTTTTCACAGAGGATGAGTAAGACATTATTTACTATTACAGGAAACTGCAAGTTGTTGTAGCATTTCTGCCCACAAAAACCCAAGGGATCTGTACAAGTTCAGTGACAACAGCATCATATTTTCCATTGTAGTAGAGACAATATTCATGAAGCAGCTGGTCTCTTATTAATAGAATTCATTTATCTTATTCACAGCAAATGGAGCCTGTAGTAGATAACAAGCCAACTGGCCCATTAAGAAACATTAAATTCAACCTTTTCAGCAATCAGTTTAAAAGTTTGAAAATCCTAGTTTAAAAAATTGCACAACATTTTCTTAAATCAGAGACATCATTTCATATGGCATATGAAACTCAAACCCACTCCTTCGGTAACCTGACGTCACCGAATAAAAAATTTCTCTAAAGAACAGCTGTTTCAATATTAAGGCACAAGAACACCCATGTTGAGTCATTCAAGGACTTTGTTAACACAGCAGTCATTACTGACAGTATGAGAATCCACTTTGAATTCTTGATTCAAAATGAAACATCACATGATAGACAGAAAATACTGTGCTCTGTAACAGTCCACTATAAACTAGTATTTGTTTTTCCATATATATTTGGCTAAAGATAATACGATACAGACTGCAGCTGCTTTAAACACTAGAGGAAGTAATTAACCTCCTTCTCTGGCCAAGAACCAGGTTATTGTTGGTGTATTTGCATAAGAGGCTGAACACTGTTGGAACTGTTTTTGAAAATTACATCCATAATCCATAGATAACTCAGACATCAGCAGAAGTTGAGCAGGACAGTACAAACACCTATCAGAAGTAACAGAACAGTGGGGGAGCAGATGACATCAAAACATTAATACCAATTACGAGAGTTTCAACTTCCTTTTAGCGGGAAACTTTTTTTCCAGTTGGTAGGGGAATCATGTATTTAAGGACTAATAAGTGTAACCTGTTGTAACGCCCCCTGCCTCTCACCCAACCCTAAGATGAAAGGCAAATAATGCCTTTTTGTACTATATGACTAAAACAACTAAAAGCAATCCATTTTCAAAGGTGATGTGAGTTATTTCTTAAATTCTCACCAGGAAGCTACACTTTAATAATTCCGTGTTCACCATCGTAGTATCACACCAGGAATACAAAGAATCAGATGTTTTACTTAGAATCTAAATTAATGAAAGAGAATGATTGCTACCAAACTTTAGCAGTTATTAGTCAATTACTTCAGTCCTGCTCCAGTTAGAATCTGGAAAAGGCATTGTAAAATATAATCTCATGAAAATATGTGAGTTCAAGATATCTGGGAAAATGTGTCTCTGGAATGATGTAAAGAGGGGAGGGTTAAATGAAAAAAATTCCCAAGAGAGATAACAAGATCATAGGTTCTTATGCTGACTTTTTTTCCAGCCAGCTAACCCCCAAAATTTCCATATATATAGCCAAGTTCATTACTGTGTTTTTATAATTAGGTTTATGAGAGAAGAAAATAATTTGACATAACATTTTTTCAGAAAACAGTTTCAAGGCAGTCTCTTCTGTGTGGAATTTCTATAAAACCTTGGTAAAAAATACCCCCTCACACTCCCCACAAAAGATGGTATTTCCATCTTCACAGAATCACAAGTTGGAAGGGACCTCAGGGATCATCTAGTCCAACCTTGTGCTTGTTTATCTAAGTGTAAAGTAGTAAAAACTACTAATGATTGCTAGTAAATTACAAATTCCTACAGATACCTGTTAAATATTATTTATATTACACCACAGCTCTGCATTAGTTTGCACCGTATTAAAACACTTTAAAAGGCATACCATTACCTAAACCAGTTGCAAATCCACTGAACTTTCAACCATTTAGACCAGAACTTATATAGTTTTCATCTTTGAATATGAGCTTGTTGCTAAAATAGGACTTAAGATGGAGAGAGAAGAACAAAAATCAGAGGAAAAACTGAAGGCCTCTGCACAGCAGGAAGCCATGCGATTACCTGTACAAGATGTGTGTTACTTCTTTGGATCATTTAATACAATATTCATTAACTTTGGCAGAACAGTAGGCCTATTACAGAAATCAAAAGCATACAAGTATTTCTATAATGATATTTCCTATATAATCTGTATGACAACACCCTGAACTAGGTTGCTTTTTCACAAGGCAACTACGAAAAAATTACACTACTGGCAAAAACTACAAGAAAAATAGGCTTGATGTTTTAACTGAAAACAAGTTGGAATCAATGAGAAGGAAAAATTTCAATTCTGCTTCAGGAGTCCAGCTACAGCTCGACCTCACTACATGAATCATTCGAGCATATGCACTTTAAACATGCATCTGAAAGATCTATTAAATTAGGTGCCTGAAGAAGTTATGAAATCAACAATTACCTAATAATCAAGAAGGCCAGTTGTACCAGGAGATCATTTTTTTATAAAAATGTTTTCTTTTTTCCTAATTGATAAGTTAACAACACAGAAAGCTTCCTCCAGGTGCACCAAAGAAAACTATATGGTCCTACTTAATTGCGCCTACACACAGAGTTAAATCTCTGTTGAAAGATAACTTTTTAATGTAATAGAAGCATCTATTATATGCATAAACTAAGCCTTTCAGGAGATAGTAATGTATTTAGTACCTCAGTTGATTTGAAAAAGAAAATGTAGTCTCTCACTGCAAATACTAATTACAGAACAAGGGTGAACAAGGCACAATGGCCGTACAAACATAATTCTAAGACCTAACTAAACTGGACCATATAATTCGAGCTCTTCTAGGGTACTCCCAGTCTCTTACATATTTAGAAAGAGAAGAAAACAGTGCAAAAAAAAAAAAACATTACAAAAGGCTGCTGAGGATTTGATATCAATCCTTGCATTATCAGCTCTCACTGCATTCACAGTAGTCAACTGCTGCATCACATGGCACCGTATTACAGCCCTACATACTGCTTCAGAAAGCAGCATTCTTGGAATGAATTTAGCAAAAGCACACTAAAATAACATCTGACCTTATCTTGGGACCACTCCAAAAATTAAAATGCAAAATGTCTGCATACTACATTAATCATATTTGTTTTACCTTCAATTTATGTGGAATCTCTTGTCAGGTATTATAAATGTTGTGTTTTCACAGTAACTTCTTAGATACTGGATTGTGCACAGATTAGCATTTTGTAACTTTTCTAATACAGAAGTTCAATTCCATCTGAAAAACCATGCATATACTATAGTTTCATATAATATCTGACATTTAGGCAACTTTAAAAGACTACAGTATTTTCTAACTACATTAAGTCAGCCCCACTGCCTCTTCTCTAAACATAGTTGGGAAGGACGTGCTCCAAAACTCATTTCCACTGAAGATCTGCAGCACAGTCTGCATTTTCTGCCCCAACAAAACTGATCCTCCAAAACTATATGTAAATGAAAAATCCTAGATAACCTGAAGAGGTAAAACATGGTAAATAATGCCTGTTTTTCTCCAGGGCTTGTAGGTTATTAAATATTCAAAGACCAAATCATAAGAATTCATCACTGAAATCAACTACTGACTCCACCACTTGATGAGATTTTCTAAGGAAATAAAAAAAAAATTAAAAAACAGCAAGCCTTGCACAAGTATTTTACACTCCACTGATTTTAAAGCTGAGTAGGAGTACCTAGTGTGCTTTAACAACTCAAAAGTTCTCTGCTCTAGGAAAGATACAATAGTGCTACTTGGCATAACATGTACACTATCCTTGCAGCATCTACACCAGAGTCTGTACCATATAAAGCCAGAATTTCTATTTTGTTGAGAAAAATACAGACATTTCCCCAGTTATCCTAACACAGGGATTGAGGCAGTAGTCTGTGGAAGGCATGGTCACAAAACTAAGGGATTTGAAATGAACAAAAGGAGAAATATTTCTTACTACACCAGAGCAGACCTTATTTTCCTAAGGCTAAAAGACACTATAGCGCACAGCATTTTAAAGTTGCACACAGAACACAATAAGCATTGTGTCAAATGCATTAACATTTGAACTAAAAACTTTTAAAAATCAGGAGAACTTGCAAGTTAAGTAGTCATTACTTGAGAGAGAAATACGGCTTCTCCTTGAAGAGGGAGAGAATTGTTAAACATGTAGATACAGGGTCTAAACCTAGCAAGGACTCACAAGTACTCCTCTCAAAAATAATGGGATTATTCACTTCAGAATCAACTTCTAAATTACCTCTCAAGGACAATATTGCTTCTACAGCAGCCTGTCTTTGACAACTTAACAAGGAAGTTGTATTTGTTCACATTTCATCTGGAACAAACTGCAGTCCATTTCCAGGGCTAGTCCAGGTCACAGAAGTACCCATGTTGTACCCTGTCATTACTATTTCTGCAGACCATCTTAGATGACCAGGTTTGTAATAGCAACTTATAGGAACTTATTACAGTTCCATTTTCACTACTTAAAACAAGGCCAAACTTCCGGATTTATGGAGCAAGCCTTTTAGCAAGGAGAAAGAGACGTAAAGTACAACTAAAAAGCAAACTTTTTTGTCTGGGAAGAAAAATGTACCATTGAGTTTTCAGCCATATATACACACACATTTTCTATGTATCCTATCATCTCACATTCTGTGGGCACAGATACAGGTATTTATTAAACTTAATACAAATTTGCATAAGATGCCAGATTGGTTTCTGACTACTCATTAAAACAGAGATGTGTCCAGAAATACATGCACTTATATGAAAAAAGTCTCAAAGAGACAGTAGCTGCTTTACATAAATGCAATGCTGTAAATAAACTCAATGCATAAACATGTACAAATGACATTCAATCCTGCCATTGGCCAAACAAAGTCTTCGCAATTTGACCTTCTGTCCCAGGTAGAGAGACAAACTTTGGGTTTAGACTCTGAGCTAGCAGCATTTATGTTTCCTATGAGCTAAGGAGTTTATAGCAGTAACACCTGTTCCCTTGTCCACATAAAGGGCAAGGCTACTCCCCTTCACCCTACAAAAACTAGCATACAATGTCAATGTGGCAGATATTGTTAAGGATTACAGTGAGTGATTCTTTTCCTTGAGCAATTCATGTCACAGCACAAGAAGCTGTAAGTTACTTCTCTGCTCTACCTGAAGGAAAGCTCTGGGCAACAGGTAAGAGAGCTCCGAAGTGGCTGAAAGACAAGAAGTAGATGGCAAGGAGTTACAGGAGAGGAGGGCAAGCCGAGTCTAGTAATGCTCATGGCAATACCTAGTTTTCACTTCATGCTCTTCAAAGCGTGAGGGCCGTTTTCACACCCCGGGAAGCTGTCAGCGCTCAACTCACAGAGCTTCAAAAGCACGAAGCTGTTCATCCTCAACTCAGCTTTTCTAACCTTCCAAAACGCATATAAGTTATACTACATAAAAAGGGGGGGGGGGGGGGGGGGGGGGAAGGGGTAATATCAAACTCTCTTCATAGAAACCCCCTTCAGCATCTTGCTTTGCCCGTTTATTGCGGACATCTCCATCCCCTACAGATACTTAATTAGCAGCCACCGTCCCGGAACGAGCTCCCCCAGGCAGCACCAGGTGCCCGGTCCTTTACAGCCACCTACATGGGACTTCCAGCCCAGCAGCTGGGCTCTTCCCCGGCGCCCCGGCGGGACCGCCGCGGCCGACCCGCTTCCCCCGACGGGGAGGGCGCGGCGGGGCCCGCGGGCCGGGGCAGGGCCCCGCGCCGCCCCCGCTCACGCGGGAAACCCTCCCAGCCCCGCCGCAGGCGAGGCCGGGCAGAGCGGCGGGGAGGGAGCGGGGTAGAAAGTTTAGGAAGGCGCTTTTCGGCGGCTGCCGGCAGGGGAGCCCGCTCCCGGCGCCCATTCAAACAAAAGAAACCCCTTCTGCCCGCCGCCCCCGGCTCCCCCGCGGCCGGCCCCGCCGCCTGACTCACTTCGCAGGGCCCCGATGAGGAGGCTGCCGTCCTTAATCAGCTCCTTGATGAACTTGTTCGTTCTCTCCAGCTCGATCTCGTGACACTTCAGGCGCTCCCTGAAATCCGGGCTGTCCAAGTAGGAGTCGCTGAACTCCAGCGTGGGCAGCCCCATGGCAGCGACGGCCACAGCCCCCCGGCCGGCGGCGAAGGGGCGGGCGGGTGAGGGGGGGGGCCGCGCCGAGGAACGGCGCTGAGGGGAGAGGGGGGACAGGAGAGGTGAGGCGAGGGGAAGCTGCCACCCCGTCCGCCTCCCCACAGAAACCCCCGACCCGCCGCGCCGGCAGCGAGGCAGGCGGCCGTCGGCGGCGGAGGCGGCGCGCTGCGGTCGCTGTCACCCAGCTACATGCTGCCCGCGGCACCCCGCGGGCTCCCAGCGCCGCCGCCTCGCCGCTTCCGGCAGCGCTCCCTCTTCCACCCTCCCTCCCCGGCCCTAACTTCGGTCTGAACCTCCCCCGGCCCGGCCGAGGACGCCCGCCTCCCGGCGCGGCATGCTCACACGCCGGGGACGCGGCCCCGGCAGTGCCCGCCCCTCGCTCGCCACCGCCCCCTCCGCTCTCTGCCCTCCAGCGGCCGCGCCGGCGGCTGCCTCGCGTCGGCCTGGCCCGGTTTGGGGAGCGGCGGAGGGGCGCGGGGGCCTAGCGCGGCCCTGCGAGGGCCGGCGCTCGCTTCCTCCTTCACCTGGGGCTTTGGGAGGGCCAGGGGAAGGCAGAGCCGCGTCAGGGGATCCACCTCGGGGGTAGGGAGGCTTAGGGGTATTTAAACCCCTGCGCTGGGACGAGGCCGGTTTGTGTCGGCGGCTGGTGTAGAGGGGAGCAGGCGACCCTTGCTGGGGGAGGGTGGCTGCCGGCCAGGTGCCTCCTGCCGCAGCTGCAGGAGCGGTGGGTGCTTGGGCCTGGGGCAGTCGGCCAGAACGGGCCTGCTCTGCCGGAGGATCTTCCATGACAGCCAGCGGGGCCCTGCTCGGCCCGCCTGGCGTATGTGTGCCAGGGCCTGTGCCAGGCAGCGCGCCCGGGGGTGGGTGGCGAGAGGAGAGAGGGAGGCGGAGACCGAGGAAATACTTGTTCTGCCATGGCCGTTGGTTGCCATGTGGGGATACGGCTGAGCCAAATGCGTTCTAAAGAGGAGCAGCGAGAAACCGCAAGCCTGGTTACTACAAGGCTTTTCCAAGTACGTGAGTGGGCTTATCTGAGTAAACAGAAGCACTTTGGATGATTCTTGTGTGTTTATCCAGAGTGGTTTTTTCCCAGACATACCGTCTCAGTGTGCAAGTATGTATACAAATCTACGTACTGGGTTTGAGGAGAGCTGTCTGGAAACACACCTGCGAGTCAGCAGTAACTCTGTTGGAAGCAACCATCAAGGCTGGCCTTAAAAATAATTGTACTTTAGGGCAGCCCACCACTTGCCAAAAATAGCTTCGAAGAAGACGGTGATGCTTCTCTGTTAGCCCTGCACATGCTCCTCCCAAATCATTCAGTCTCCATATTGACCCAGTTTAATGCAAAGGTGAAGGAAGGCTCAAAGCTGCTGCATGTTGTACTTCATTGATGCAATTTGCGCTCATCACATTTCTTAACCATTCATCAAAACTTGCTTCTTTGGATTCACAATAGATTCCTGTGAGTGTCATAAATGCAGAAAAGAGGCTGTAATTTCTAACCATATGGCCTGCAGGATTTGTTGAAGTGAAAAACATAATAATTCCCTGTGTTTACAAGGCTGAGACTGCCTGCCCACAGGACAATCTCTGAGCTAGCTGTCAATGTTGATATTAATACACCCATTGAAGACTCGTTTAATTCACAGCGATCGCAAAACTCTGTTCATCAACGTGTTTCCTGAGACAAATTCGTTTTCTAATAATAGGAAGAATAAGACTGAAAAGGGCTGTTGGGTTAACAAGTTTATTTCCTTGCTTTTTCAGGCAGTGGCATGTAATCTCACTTGTAAAGTAATAAACCTCATTTACAATCCAGTTGAACTACTGGAAGGAGATGCCAAACAGAATTTTTCTGGTTATTAAAAACCAGATTTTCAGGCCACATATATTTCCAGTCATTTTAGGCACACTTGTTCTTCCTTCAGCATCACCTATAGCTGAGAAGAATCTTTCTCAGAATCTACCATGTTTATTCTTTGATGTAGTTATAGAATGCAATAATGTCATTTCTAAGTCTTCCATATGACAGCTAAACAAAACAAAGCTTTCTGTTGTAAAATATTAATTTCCTTCCTTGTTCTCATAGTTTTTGTCTAGATCTCTTAAAGTTTCATTTCATCTTACTTGATCGTGGTTTACTGAAATTATATGCAACACCTTGTTCAGCCACGTTAATGACTACAGGACCGCACTAAACACCTTTGATGAAGATTGTATTTATCTATTTCATGGCAAAAATATCACTTAGATCTATCTTTTCCTCTGTTTTCAACCAGCAGATTCCAAAGTTAGAGCAGAAATATTAGTTGGTCCCCAAAACATGTACTTAGCATTTTAGTTCACAGTAATTATTCTGTTGATGAAGGTGACTTATTTATTTCTATATAACGTTCTCATCTTCAGAAGTTCCATAACCACATAGCTGCTTTTGGTATCAGGATCATGAATGGAAATATTAATGAGACCAACACTAACAGTGTACTCAGCAACATTTAGTAAGAAGTTCCCTCCAGCCTAGATCCTCCCTCCAAGTATCTTACCATTATCCATTTAACTGGTTCCATATGTTTCTCAGAATAAGCTACATCTTCCTTAGTTGAACTGAGAATTTCCCAGCATACAGTGTATCAAACATCATGTAAAAACCCTACTAGTTGACATGTACTTCCACTCCCTTTTCTCACAAAAAGCTTTTATTTTTAAGGAAATACATTTGTTAAGAATGATCTTTATTTCATAAAACAATATGTAATCAGATGTGCACTCTCCTCCACTGGCAGAGAAAAGGTTTTTAGCTAACCTGTGGGCTTAATGAGAATTTGTGGCTGCATCCAGAGGAGGATCTGGTAAATGAGTGATTTGGCACACTGACAGGTTAATAAAAAATAAATCTTTATGAAAAGTCTTAGGATTTGGCTTTTAGTTGGAGTTAGGTTGAACCCTGTAATTTGTTGCTTTCTAAAAAAAACAAGGTATTTGAAGGTGTATTTGGGAAGTGTAAAAGGTCCAGGCTTTATAGCGAGCAGCAAATAACCGTGTTTGTATTTTTTTTTTCTTTCCCTGAGAAGATTCTAGTACAGGGCCTTAGAAACTCTAGGTTTCAGGACTTCAAAAGCTGGGAGAAACTGGGGAGAAGCCTAGATGTACCAAAAAACTTCTTTCCTGAAAAATAACAGTATGCTAGACGAGGGTGAACTATATTGAACGATGACTCATTTAGACACCTACGTAGGTAGAAGCACCAGTCCCTTAAGTAGAAGGCTCTGGTAAATGACAGCCTGATGTTGTCACTAGCTGTGAAGAGATGAAGAATGAGATACCTTTTTTTCCCTGAACCCTGGGGAGCTTTGTCCTGTTTCATCCACTTCTATGTTTGTTATTCTAAGCTTGCCCTAAAATCTTACATGTTAATGAGGTCAGATCAATTGTTGTAGATTTCTCCTTCATCTTTAATGTGAACACTGAGCTATAATTTCCAATCAATGGCCCTACACTAACTCTGGAGGATGCCTGGGGCATATTCTTACCATGGTCCTATTACCTGGAGTCACCTGGGAAGAGGAAAGGAGAGGTGTGTGTTGGTACTGCTTACTGCAGTGTACATCCCCTACTCGTACAGTGCTACACGTTCAGTCCACAACGTTATGACTGTACCTAGCTCTGTTAGATGCTGTTAATTTAGCCATTAATGCAGACAAGGACCGTGAGTGTCTTTTATCTAGAGGGAGATATTTTAGAATAGAGACTCTGCCAACTTCCTTCTTACTTCTTCTGCCTCAATGTACACAATTATGGGAGGATTACTTACAGAGCTGTTTGGCATTGCTGTGTCTTCTGAAAACTGCTGCTTTCCCTTGAGAGAGTGTGGCATTATAGGCAAAAGAATGCAAGGACACTGATGCTTGTAAATCCACTTGAACTGCTCAAGGGTGCAAGATAAGCTCTGTACCTATATAGCACAGAAAATATTAATAGCATAGGAAACCCCACTCAAGCAATTATTCACAGAGTATTTGAATTCATTTTAGCTTTGCTGAAGATCTCGTTTTATCTAGGTTTCCCATTGGTTTCTTCATGGGAATTGTCAAGATTCCCAGTAACTTGCTAGGATAAATGCTATTAAGTGTTTTCCTTTTCTCCTTATTGAATTAAGATTCTAGATGCTACGTTTATATTGGCTAGCAGTGATAAATTTTAAAAAAAATGAAAAATAAATAAAAATAAACCAGGGAAGTAAGTCTAAGTTTCATAATTCCTTGTATGTATAAACTGAAAGTGATACTACTCTGTCTGGAATACAATCTCTGTGTAGTTAACTGATTGTTAAATGATACAGCTGCCAATGGGTTGTGTTTGTTTTGTTGTTTTGTTTTTTTTTTTTTACTGCAAGTTAACATTGGCAGAGGAGGAGAGTAGCAAGCCAAAATCATAGTTTAGAAGCCATACCATGTAATTTTAGTATGTACAGATCATGTTATCCTGAGATACTGGTCTCTGTGCACAAAGGTCTACTTACATGTGCAGTGTTTCAGATTATAATAAATAGTTACAGATCAGTAATAGTTCTTGAAAAAACTGTAGCCTTTTTAACACATGAGCTGGCTCCAACTGGTTTGGAGAAGCTTCAAACAGTGAAGTTCAAAGCTGAAATTAAAAATCATGTTTGGTAACTCTTTAGCTGTGTTTGCTCTGTCTCCTGGGTACTTCTTTGTTGAATCTGAATATTCCCTAACTGTCTGTGGTTCTGCTTTCTGGTATGCTCAAAATAGCATTTACCTGAAGAAGTAGGTGCCTAAAACCACGTAAATTACAGACACTTAGACGAGCAGCTCCCAAATCCCAGATGGGATTGATCACTGCAAGTAACTGAGCAGATGAAGGCTACTCAGCATTTTACATGAAGCAGTAGATGTGTCAGCTTAAAATTAGCAGCAAGGTCATGAGGACAGCAAGTTTCATTTATGTATCTCAGTAGCTAAAGCATTTGCCTACGAAGTGGGAAAGCTAGGTGTTAGTTGCCTGCAGTCTTGATTCACAGTGTCCGTCTCTGGAAGGACGAAGCTTCAGACAATGCCTTGCCTCACATTTTTTCTTGACAGCTTTAGGGAGCTCCACTCAGCATGAAAAGTCTTTGGATCACTTTCCGTGTCTGTATAGAGAAGTACCCTCATGCTTTAGGTTTCACTCTGGAAGCAAAGCATCTGAGAGGTAGCAGATGTAACATCTTAACTGAAATTTGATTCACGTATTCTTTGCTGGGATTTTGAAACAGCCTTTTGTCTGTATTATCCTGTAAGTAACACGGATACTTTATTTACTGTAGTTTGTTGGATATAAGTAAGTAAACAATGGGACTCTGAAAAATATCAAGATGAAAAGCAAGAAATTCAATTTTAACATTATTATCCAAAATTATTCTTTCATATTTAGAATCTGGTTCCATAAGTGGATGCCATCCTTATGAGCCCTGTTGCTTGTATCACGGTGAACGTGAAAGAAGAAACAGCCCATAGGCAGATGTAAGCAAATTCTGGTCCTGCCCTTAGTGAACTGGCTGCAAGTTTGCACCAGGCAGGAACTGGGTGACTGTGTGCTGCTAGATGAGCTAAAAGGCAGGGTATATTCAGCTCAGCCCTGTGTTAACACCTTTTCAAAATATTTCAGTCAAAGTGCATTTCTCTGATTTCTGCAGACTGTATAGACATTGAGAGACAGGACTGACAGAAGATACCTGAAGGAAGCTCAGTCAGTTTGGAAGATCATGGTAGAAGGGATGCCACAGAAAGCTTAGCAAGAGAGGTAAAGTGGACAGACATCTCTGCTGTCTTCTTTTTTCCCTCCACTGTATAGAAACTAGATAGATAGCAATTGCAGCCATACTGTGTGCTGGTAACAGACATCAGGAGATGGCAACTGGTAGAGGATCATGCATTAGGTCTTCACTGTGCTTCTTGGTTTTTGGGAGCAGAGCCATATCTACGAATAAACAGCAGCGAGATGGCGTAATTTTCTCCAGCTAGTAGTTTCATAGTATGATTTGCAGGAACATAAGATCTTTAAAAGAAAGGTCTTTATTAATTTCTGACTAATCTTGATGCCTCACTATTTGTAAATTTGTAGTAGTAATTGTAACCTGTATTCTATTTAACTCAGTGGAAAAAGAGAATGGTTTATCCTTGCTATGGCTGTCAGTAAGATGCAACGCAAAAGTCAGTAGAGCCAAGAGCTCCTGGATGTATCACATCAGTTGCCTTTCAGTGGAAAATTTAGGTCCTCAGCATTTAGTACTCTCTAGCACGTAATTTTCATTTAGATTGGCTTGGCAGATACCTGGAAAAAAAAGATCAGGAAGTCTTTTTATGATACAGTGTTATCTAGTCTTTTCTGGGAGCATTGAGATCTGCTAGGTCCGCCCTAGCAGAGCAAGTGTGAGAAATGAGCTGACTCCAATAACGATAGTGGGCAGTTGTGACAAGCAGGGTAGGCCCATTGCTAATACTTCCCTGTGCAGAGAGAACACTTGCCAAAGGGCAAGTCTTGCAAGCCTCTTGGCAGTCATAAAGCATTGAAAGCATTTTGCCAAGTAAAAGGCTGGATTCGGTTCCAAAAGATAAATTTGGGCTTGGCCAAGTTAAACGCTGATAGAAATATTGGATGACACATGAACTACTGGTTTACCAAAAGTGGTCTCTCTTCTGAAAACTAGCTTTAATTACAGAAAAGTTTACTTAGAAAGTAATGCAATTCAAGATGGAGAAAATACCTAACAAATACCATTTTGAAGTAAATCTGTAAGAATTTTTTCATTGATCTAAATATGTGTTTATGGAGGTAGATAAACCAGAAACTAAATCAATCATTTGTTTACCGGAATGCCTTTCTAACTCTCTCTGTTACCTAAAGCCCTGCTTTTGTACGTGTGTGGAAGTACCTAGGTCTTGATAGGGCTAAGTAGTTTTGGGTTTATGAGTTCTGCTTGGATCCAGGAAAAAGGTATTCTTTATGGTATATAAGAGCAGAATAATTTCTGTACCTAATGATTAAAGCCTACAAGTATGTGTTCTGGTTCCATTCTCCTCTAAAAACTAGTCAAGCAATTTATGTGAATGCCATTGAATAGCAGTCCTAGGGTGAAAGACACAGGCTATGACTCTGGATAGCTAGGGTCAGGTTCAATACATGCAGTGAAATACATTTTTCTTCTTACAGGTAGGGAAACTGAGACCGATTAATGGGCAAGTTAATTCCATAAACTTGTCTACATTTGGAGGTTTACTAAAATACCTATCGTAGAATTACAGTGTCCCCTTGAGGATTTACAGCAAAATGATCATACTAAATTAAATTAGGGATAACTACTTCAGTAAATCTTGAAATGCATAAAAGATATATAATGCAACATTAAACTCACCAAGAATATTTTAGCTAAGCATGTTCTTATTCTTCCTTTATATGGGAACTCTGGTTTTAGCATTTTTTCCCATTTACTGTATAATTGATAAATCCTACAACATGTTTTTTTCCCTTCTTCCTCTGAAATATGTGAGTTACATTATGATTTCCAAGATATTGATGTGTTTACTGCCAAAAAGTAGGAAAGTGCTTCTTGTTTTAGTATAAAACCAAATCAAATACTAAGCGGAGTCTGTTTTTCATGGCCCCATCTACAAATGCACAATAGATCTTCATGTGAACAAGGGAAATGTGCACTTTCTTTGAACTCGGTCCTTTTTTCATCAGTGTTTCATTTTTTGTTTAATTCATAACGTTTTCATTACATTAAGGGAACAACAGGGTAGCCCTCCTGTAGATAGTGGAATAGCTATGTTTCCTTGTACTATAATCTACAGGGTAGCTTGTTTTGTTTGAGGTGAAGTCCTGTTGGTTTTGCATTTCTTTTAAAAAAACTACACATTTTGTTGTAACTGCTTTTTCTTAGTAGCAGTTTCATAGAGTGTATAATCAGGAATGTACTAATAGTCATGTCAAATATGTTACAAACATGTTTAAAAATAAACAAGTCACACATCTAAAAAACAATGTAATTAGGCTATTATAGCTAACCTGGATAATTCTTCATGTAACTGATGAAGACTCAGAATGGAAGATAGTGTGGAAGCATTGAAATTAAGTTTGCCATGATGTAGAACAATGCAGAATTCATTTTTCATATCAGTAACCTAAAATGGAGCATTACTCAATGATATTTGAGAGAAGGTGGAGAGAAGATACCTGTTTAAATCTGTCCTCAACCTGCAGTACACATGGACCACAAAACTATCTGATGTTGCTCAGAGCCATGGGAAATTAAGTTGTGACTGAAGTTGCTGCTAGTCTATTGTGCTATTCAATGTAGAGTTGCTTGCATGTGGTCGTTGTCTAGCATTGTAATTATGCAAATGATACAGGCTGAAGACAGCTACCTTAGGGAGCAGATGCTCCTAATCTGGCATTCTAGAATTAAATTAGACATTGATAAAGATTACGTATTTTGTTGCTTTCTCCTCCTAGTACTGGAAAAGGAATATTATATCATTCGTCTGTTGTAATGACATTCCTTTCCTCTGCTTCTCCATGTTTTTAATGCAGTTTGTTTTCCCATAAAATGTACACATTTAAGGCTAGAGAGGATCAAAGGGAGCATTCAGTATGAATTTCCTCTCTATGGTTCAATGACGTGTACCTAAACCACCCCTGAAAAAGAACTCAGTTGCCTATTAATGTTCTCGGTAAGGATATTTTCTTAGTTTCTTCAGACAGTATCTTTTGGTGTTTCACCACCCTGCTGAAAAGCACCTTCAACCTTAATCTTTCCTGTCAATAGTATTTTTTTTTCTCCCTTTGACATGAAGAACAATTGATTATGGTCCTTTTTCTGTCATTTTTACCATCTTCCTTTCTAGACCAAACAAACTCCCTGCCTTTTGTTCTTTTTTCAAAAACCCTTCCTCCTCTTAAAAATTTTTGCTTTTTTTTTTAAATCAGAATTCTCTTTAGTTTCTTGCTAGACATGTGATTCCTAAACCAGACATAGAATTTCCTGTGAAGACTCACCAAAGCCAAATTTGTAGGATTAGTTACCATTCCCATTATTGCATCCTAGAAGGAGATGGCTCTTTGGAAGGACATCGCTGTGTAAACCATTGTAATGCTGGCCTATTTCTGTCCCCACCATCTAGCGAAATGTTTCACATTTTGTATTTTCTTTTCTCACGATTGCATGATATTTTGTACTTCTATTTGGTCCAAATACGGTAAGATGAAGCTAGTTATCTTGCTGATTTGTCAAAATAATTTTAAATTCTGATCCTTTCCCCAGTAGTATTTTCTATTTCATCATGACTGGTTTCAATAAATGAAAATTGGAATTTGGAAAGATCTCTTTGAGAGTTGTGCAATGTTCTCCCATAGTGACAAGGAGATACTGAAGACTACTTGTTTGAAAGTGAGTTTTTCCAACTGCTTGTATACCCTTCTGATGCTAAGACTCATTAACCTTGTGCTTTAGGATGGCTGTGCAGGCCAACTCTTGAAAATTATGCTAGTGTCAAAGTTTATTGCACTATTTACTAGGCCATTTATTCTGCTGAAAGAGGCAACTAAACAGGCTGAATATCATCCATGCTTGACAAATCCATGCCAGTGGTTTCGTATTCCATCTTCTAGGTGTTTTCACTTTCTCAGCATTTTTTGTTTCTCAATAACGTTCTCACTGTTCCCTTTGTCTTCCTGTTGCTTCTTACTTATAAAACTTTTTCGTATACACATTTATGCCACATTACATCCCCTCACATCTTAGCTTTTATCGATACGTCCTTGGTCTCTTATGTTCATCCTGGCTTTCAGTATTTTTATGATTAATTCTTCACTGCTTCAAGTTATTGAAGGGCTCTCAGTGTAGCCATAATGGTTTCTGCTACTCCTACTCTCTGTCTTCTGCTGTGGAATAGTTTTATTTACAAAATAATCTTTCAATAATTCTACCTGTACTCCTTCCTTCTTCAAGTTTTTTTCAGAAAATGACTTTCCTTACCATCTCCCTGTTTGCTGAAATTTGCTTTTCTGAAGACTCTTGCCCTATTCTACTACTTTTGCTATCTTTGCTTCATTAGAATAAAAACATTTGTCCTTTACTGATCACCCCGTAAAGATAATCCTTAATTCTTTCCTAGTAGTCAGAACCATATCTAAAAGAAATACTGCAATGAAGAGCCTACTCTGTAAAATAAAATTTGTCCTTGATATTCAAAGGACTTAACAGATTTATCATTCAGTTTACAAAAATGATCCACCTTTTCCCTTTTAAGCAAAAAATATTAAATTTGTAGGTGACACTAACATGCAAGGTTCTGCAGGTATATTGAGAAGTGGTCTGTAGTTCCAGTGAGGAAGTGGCCAGGGAAAAAAAAGGCCTGGAAAAAGTTATTTATTCAATAAATATAAGTGCAATATTCTTATGTGCAAAGACAGGATGAGGAGCAACTGTTTAAATAGAAGTTTTACATAAATCTTGAGTTTAGAGCAGATTCACAAGCTGAACTTGAATTAACAATGCTATAGCATTGCTAAAAGGCACATTTTGTAGCAGCTGTGTTATAACAATAAACTCTGCACTGGACTACTCTGTCCTCTTCCCAGGCATGGTGTTTCAAGAAGGATGTGCAGTAGGTGGAGAGGGATAAGCAGAGGGCAGTGATAATGATCAGAGATCTTGGGAACAAGAGGAAATATTGAAGGAAGGTAGTGTTTGTTGTATACAGAGAGAAGACGGGTGATACAAGACTACTTGAAAGAGGAGGGAAATCTCTGGTTTACACGTTCAGTTTAGCTAGACAAAACAACTGTTTTAAATTGCAGCATAAGAGATTCAGGTTAGACTAGAAGAAGTGGATAGTGATAAGAATACTTAAATGTTGCAACAGTCTCATATATTCTTAAAAGCTATAAATAATAGATCACTTGCATTTTTTTCATAGAAAATTGTCTAATCTGTCCTTGTCTCTAAGTAATGTCAATTGTGTGTAAAGTAGAAAATCTGTCAGGGTTCCGTCTAGGTCCTGTTTTTCAGGATATGATATCTCTAGATTACATCACCTCTCCGAATTGTCCCATTTTCTCTCCTACTGATAGCTCCTAGCCATGGGGAATTTATCAGCTTCACTAAGAACTGAAACCACAATCGAAATCCTAACCTTTGTGTTGCAAGGCTGTGAGTTGTTGGCCATCTTTTCAAAGGTTAAGCTTAATTAGGCCTAACTGAAAGCCCTCTGAAATCAAGGGAAGTTCTGACTGTTTTCAGTGGGCTTTGAATCTAACCATTTTAGCTTTATTAAACATCTGTTACTTTGTTCTTGTCATTCTAACCCCAGATACCCATTGAGTAGCCTGTCTTTGTCCAAAGAGGACTTAGTTTGGCATTTTGAGTTGGAGTCACTGGGTTACTGGAATAAAAACTGTATTTTCCCCACATACTAAGTTTATTTCAATGTTTCTTTCATTTAAGTTTCTGTTGAGAAAATACGTGAAACTCTTTTGTCCAAGTTGCTGCAGACAAAGAATTTTCTGTGGCTTGAAACTCTGAAAGGGCAGTTGGTTGCCGTGGCAGAGAGAGGTTTTCACTGATTTCTCAAAGTGAGCATTCAACCTTATGTATCTAGAATGAACAAGAATGTTTCCTCTTCCTACATCCTTGCCACTTCAAAGACAGGTTTCATTCAGTGTGCTTAAAGAAAAACATTGTTCAGTTTTTATCACTTGGTTTCTGCATCTCAATCTGATGCAAAGGAGTGGGAACCCTGATTTGGAAGAAAACCTGCTGAGCTTTGAGTTGTGTTCATGGCTCATGAGAAGAGTGGTAGGATTTCATGCAGCCAGGGAGTTTCACAATAGCAAATTATGTCTGTCTTTTCAAGAAAATATTTTGAAGCGTTGCCATTATCTATGTATTTAAGAGGCTGGGAAATTATGAAGCTACAATCACATATGTAACTGAACTCTTCCCTGTTGTGCATGTATCTAGCAGTAAAGTTTTTAACAGTTTTAATAATTTAATTTTCTATTCTGTACATTTGCAAGCTTGTACTGTAATTACCAGTGTCTTTGACTTACACAACACAAATATCTTTAATGGCTCTTTTATCCTGTCTCAAGTCTGGAAATCTCTTAGAAGCTACTGTGTAATAAGTTCAGATGTCTTTTTATGAGTATCATACAGTTTTAGAGGCTCAATTTTGAAAGCTGAACTGCTATGCTTTGATAATATCTGTCATGCAGGATATTAGAAAAAAGCAGAGTGACTGTAGTAGGTAGTCAGCCTACACAGACACAGCTTTGCCTTATCAATGCTGTGAGAAGGTAAGGTACCATTCTGAAAGAGAGCTGAGGCAAATGACGTAAATAATTTGTTCAAGGTCTTACTGGTAGCCTGTGACAGACAATGGAGCTAACTCACGTCTTTTGAGTTCGGATTTAGAGCTACAGCTTCTTGATTATCATTTTCTATTGTTCTGATGGGCAGTTCAGTAAGGTTAGTGATTGTGTGAGCGTGATTCTGTGTTAAGGATAAATTGTACAATTCTCACTCATTTGCTTAAATAAACTGATGTAATTCCCTTTTAATGGAGAACAGGTTCTATTTTATGAAAAACATTATTTCATAAAGCAAATTAAAAGAACCGTAATCATACAGTATTGTGATAACAGAAACGTGGAAAACCAGTTTGAGGTCTGAGTGAAACAGTAATGCCCATGATGAAACAACATCCTCCAGGCAGTTGCAGAATATTCCAACCACATAATTTAGGTCTCAAAAGAAAGGGTAGCCTTATGGCTTCAGATTGCTGAGGCAGAGAGACAGGACATAGTCCAAACAGAACCAGAGATGGACATATGCCAAAGAAATACTGTTTTCTTTTCCAAAAGTGAAGGGAAATGTGCCAATCTGCAGTGCCTCTGCCAACAGGCTGTCTTCCTCTCCTAGTCCAAAGAGAAGGACTGTGTGTGGGTTCTAACAGTAAGGAGATCCCCTGTACATGGTCTCTGGTGCTATGTGATGCGGAACATAAAATGTTGATTGGGAACTTCGTAAGCAGAAGTAGGTCACATCATGTACATATTTGACAGGAAGCTCATTACAGGTAAGTTACTTCATGTTGGAAATTTTTCCTCCCCTCCCACAAACAGCTGTTTTTGTTAAACACCTTTGCCTGAGGTGTGATCTCTATCATATAATAGGTTTTCTTAGGATTCAGTCTCTGGATTGGAGACCTTAAGTTTTGGGGAGCAGAATGCTGAGTTGGCAGTATCTTCGCACACCTGCAGATCTCTTGCTTTCTCATCTTATTCCACTTCTTTGTGTATCACTACCCCCTCTACTATTAATTTCATTTCACAACTGGATCTTTAGCTGTGGTGGATATTTTTTTCTACATGGATTTGTGCCTTAACAGTAGTTTAATTCACATATAAAATATTTGGAATTATGGTATCTGCTTTTACTTTGGAGTAGACCTTCAACTCTCCTTAGGTGTAGGGGAATAGACAGGGATCGGCGACCGGAAGATCACGGGATGTAACGGAAAGATAGACTCCTCCCCATAGGAGTGGCAGGAACAGGAACCGCAAGAGCTATATAAGCGTGTGACGCAGCCAAATAAACGGACATTTTGTATCCATCATGTTGATGTCTGTGCATCATTGTCCCCAGGGCGGGCAGAGCCCTGTGTCCCGGAGGTATGCGGCCCAAGATAAGTTCTCCCGTAGAAGCGTACAGCTACACTTAGGCAAACTAAACAACGTAGACCTCTATTTCCGTATCTGTTACTGTCACTTCCCTATAATCTCTTTATTCTCACTTCTCCAATTTAACATTAGCTATAAACAGTTTCAGTCAAGGATTGTCTCCTCCTTGCAAATGCGCGTGGGATGCTTATTACAAGAGAATGGTTGTAAGCGCTCCAACAATACAAGCAAACAGCAACCCTGGATCTAAGTTATCTGCTTTATCATGTATTTACAAAACAACTCATTCTCCTGGAATTGGTTTAATCGTGCTGTTGTTCATCCCATGAAGGATGAATTTGTGCTGATTCAAACTGCAACTAGCATTTAAAATTCAAAAATGGCTGCTTGTGTTCCGGTTAGCATTTCTTAATAAAAATTCTGAAGAGTAAATGGACACAAATGCCCCCATACCAATTTTCTAAAGCTTTCATACTGAAGAAAAAAATGTCAGACTTTCCTGGGGTAAAGTGAGCAAATGACTGATTAAAGTATTCATCCTGTATGAAGCTTACAGACTGCTTTTCAGGATGCTTCATGCATCACGTGTTAAATACAAGAAAAAATGCTGCAGTGACCCTGAAAGCAATGTACAGAACACCATGGAGAGCAGGTCAAAATCAAATCCCCTTGCGCAGGATGTCTGGAGCTGTGTGTGTGTGCTGTGGGGTTGTAACACAGCTGCAGGAAGATGGGAGAGCTGTGTTAGAGAGTGCTCCTAAAGAGAGAGAGGGTTAAAAGTTTAAAGCTCTTTTAGGTTGAAGAGGGCTCAGAAGTCTGGATACCCTTACTTTTCAGAAAATACTCTTAACTTTGAACTGACATTGCCTAAGAAATGTGAAAATATTTAGTCTTCTTTTATGAAGGGGCTAGTTTTACTGTGTTGGTACAGCACTGGGTTTGGTCTATACCTGTTATGCAAGCCTACAGTGCAATACACAAGTTTAGTTAATGTGGCATCTAAGCTGAACTGCTGCTACCTCCATGTAAAGGGGGAGTTCACTGCTCTTCCCAGCCCACGGCTACATGATTCTGCCCTTTTCCTTTGCCCTCGCCTTTTTCTGACCCCCCAGGATCAGGGAAGATAGACTAGCACAGAAGTAACCCTACAAAATGTTATGAGTGCCAGGAAATGGGGTGAAATGAAATGAAGTTGGACTACTCTAATGCATTAGCTTAGCTGAACCATTGATCTGTGTTGTTAAAAAATACATGACTGATTATTTCCATAAGGGTTAGCACAGAAGCAGCTGTAGGCCTGCTTTTGATGCCAGTTGATAGCCTGGGTATGTGCAGAAACCAAACCAGAGAGCCACGGAAAAATTTACTGAGGGAAACTTAAGCACTAATTTAAGCAAGAGTTTTGAAGAGTGCATTATAGGACTTGTACATCAAAATACTGAGTTGGGCATCTTCTAATTTAGGACCGTAGGGAACTTCACTGGTAAAATATAGGTGATCCCTGTATTAAGGATCAACTAAGCTTTTATCCTGCTACCTGCAGTTTCTGGAAGTTAAGCTAGAGTAATGTGCTCTCCTTTCATTGTAGAGGCAACACAGATAATCATTTGCCCTAATTTTTCAGGCAGTTCTGAAAAAGCTTACTTAACATGTCTTTATGGTTTTAATGTTTGTAATTCATTTAATGTGTCCTAAACCCCTGTGATTTAGGTCAGATACTATATTGCTTCTTGTTGTTTTTAAAATAAAACATGGAAAAGATGACAAATATATACTATGTTAAAAAAGTGTAGATTACATGGAAAAGTAAAGTCAAGCTGGTTTTGGCTTCTGTTATGTAAAAAAAATAATGCTTTAGTGAAAACTGTAGGCTGCTCTTGAAGAATCATGAGATTTTTATAACTCTGGGGAGTTTGCTTCTTCTGTTGCCATAACAATTGGATGTAACTGTAAAGAATCGCTGTGCCTGAGACTAGTTTTAGTGCCATTGCTATTTGACAGTTATCTGTGAAATTCAGGGGGGGAAACAATTCTGTTAAATTAGATTCAGTGTTTCAGGTAATCCCTTTCTTACAGCTGTTGGCATTTTCTCACTTCCTTAAATTAAATGAGATAATTCTGAAAGTGAATCAGCTTGGCCAGCATGTATCAAACCAGTGATCACCAGTAGAAAAATGTAGCAGGTGAATAGTGACAACAATTCACACCAATTGGAAAGAAAATAATTTTTTTACTCATCTTTTGAATATAAAAGATGACCCTTGGGCAAGATAAACCAGGAACATGACTGCTTCTACTGCTGTATTAAGGAACCGTGTTCGTTTCAGCCTTACATGTATCAACTGCAAGGATATGTTTTTTCTTTTAGTGTGCATGCAAAACCATAGCATCTGAAGCTGCTTAGCTGTGGCTAAATTCAGGTTTGTATTTTGTTTTTCTGGTGTTTTGCTGGGTTTTTTAAAATCTATTTCGTGCTGGAATCTCCAGTTTCTCCTTGATTTATTTTTATTTTTATCTTGAAAAACCCTTCAATTTAATGTTAATTATTTTGAACATATATTCTCTGGCTTATTCAGAGAAAGTTTATGAACAAGTAATAGTTTACATTGAGGAGAAAATTTTTCTCTGTCTACTGATAAGCATTTTCTGGCCTTTATAACAAGAAATTACAGTATTTATAGTTTATTTGTAGACATTTGTAAATTTTTTTGTAATATTACCTACAACAAGAGCTACGTTAATACAGTGAATGTCACACCTTCTTGGGATGTTAACAAACAATGTGATTTTTCCATGGAGGTGTACACCACCTACCAGAAAAATACATGTTTTTCTGATTTTCTGAAAAATATCCGTTGATTAGGGAGAAAGGGGCCACCGCAACAAAGAAATAAGTTTTGTTAGTGTGCTGTTCTTGTGACCTATACTATGGAAAACCAAAAAGTTAGAACCATAAAATTAAAGCACACCATAAAACAAAACCCTATGTCTAACAACATGTCTTTCAGATGCCTTTACTAACAGATTTTTGTAGCTCTAGAAGATAAGTGATGTGGGATAGCAAATAGGCTTTACGCAGATTTACTTTTCATGGGTTTCAGTTCTGAAAGCTCTGCTGATTCAGCTACCAAACCTGTAATATACCACAGTAATTATATATAAAATTGCTGCTGTGCTGGCATGATTTTGCTGCTTTTGGTTTACATGCTTAACATCTTCTGTTTTCTTTAGTATCCCAATACTATGTCTAAAATAAAGAAGTATTCCTACACATGGAGAAACAGAGTCCAACTAGAGTTCTATGTATTTGTACAGACCTGAAGTACTACTGCCAGTTTGGTGACAATCTCAGTCCTTGAACCTCTGTGTAGCCAGTGTCTAGGTGGGCTGTTTGCCTTGTATTTTTGTAACACTGAGACTGGCTGCTTTTGACTGTCCCTTGCTGCCACCTCATGTTGGGTATTTTATATCTTTAATCATCACTTACGCAGTCTTATCTGCTTGCTGTCTTATGAGGTAAACAGTCTTGGGCCTCACCACTTACATGGGAGGCTGCCAAGAAGTGTGACTCATTTAAGAAATAACAAGACTTTTTAGCTTGTTTTTTATGGCCTGTATTACTGTAATATCTTCAGACTTTCCAGTTTTTGTTTCCAATTTATGTATTTCCCCACAACAAGCAAGGAGTGGAGAGTCTTCATTTGCTTTGTTCCTCTGCCTCTTTGGTGTGGCAAGGGGAAAATTTCCTGTTGAAGTGTAGATGGTGACTGCGTTCTTTGCTGAAAGTGTTAGAAGTATGAGCTTCATGGTAAGAAACCTTTATTATTCACTCCTGAGAAATAGGATCTCATTGATTCATCTGAATGTACCCTCGTAGGGAACATAGCCTTTACACAGACTTATTCGGCATCTTGGGTGATTTTAAGTTTTCCCCTTGTATTGTGTTTTGTTTTATTAGATACTATTTACATCAAAATTAAGTATCTTTGGCAGTCCAGCTCCCAAAAGATTTGGAGGCACAACTGTGCAAAGGTGCCCTGACAGCCCTCCAAGGTCCAGAGTTAACCCCGCATGTCCCAAGACTACCTGCAGAGTTGGGCAGCCATGTGCCTTGCTGAATCTAAGACCTCCAGCTCCAAGTATTCTTGCCACATGTCCCTGGTGGCTGCTTCCCCTCCTCCTTACGTATAGCCAAAGCAAGAGCCTGGTGTCCACCTTCCTTACATCCCCATCCTTTGAGCTGAGAGGAAGACATATGCCTCCTTTCACACCAAAGCACTCTGAAGGCTGCTACGAAGCCCAAGTCCTCCAGTCTGTAATTACAAAGCCAGGAAGGATGACCCTGACTGCCTGGAGGACCACAGACACCAGTAGGTAGTCTGTGAAGAAAGTTGGCATGTTGTTAGAGGAGTGAGCTATGAGCTTTTTGGAACAAAATGCAGACATGATCTAAGTGGGAGTAGCTTGATCTTTTCCATCCAGATGTAGGTGGAGGAGGTGGTATCATCCAGCTGGAGGCTGTGCTGGATTTCTAGCAAGAAGTGATGGGTCTGATTTCCCTGAGGACACGCTTTGTGGGTAGATACCTGTCCTGTCCCTGTATTCCTGTACACCCAGGTTTTGATAAAATCTCTATCCAGGATTAGGCACTTGTGAGGATCCAAATTGCCAAGGAAGGCAGATGCCTGTTGGCAGAACTGGTACATCCTGGTATTAAAGCATTTATATCAAAAATATTTACAACTCGATTGTATCCTGAAATGCATCAGGTGACTTGGCAGGACTTGGTGACCCCAGCACCTCTCCTACCCCACAGTTTGAAAAGAGAATTACAGCCCTGCTGATGCCCATGTGGTGGTTGAAGACTCAGGAACTGGATAGATGTCAGTCTCCAGCAGGGATGCAAAGTGCTGGCTTGCTTTATTCTCAAGTCTCAGTCCTTCTCCCTCTCTATGCTAAGGTGCTGGAGGAAAATCAATGAGAAAATGGACCTTTGGTAAAATTCTTGTGTCTATCCCTAGCTTAGTCACTGTTATACCCAGCATACTGATTGCTGTGAATGCTTTACAAAAACCTGTACGTGGCCTATCCATTACACGGAGTAAATTAGACATCCAACTTAGAATATTCGAGAGCAAAGTTCATTGAAACTGAAGTTAAAGTTGTGTCCATGACAGGTTCTGCACTCTTTATGCCTCCTTTTTCATCCCTCTGGAAACTGTCTTTGGGTTGTTTGTTTTTTTCCTGGAGATTCATGGTTCCTAGTCTCCCTCCTGAAGTTGTTTGGCTGAATGGAATGTAAGCCCTTTAGGCTGGCTATACATTTCCAAAGCCCTCTATTCTTCTACTTTTAGCCTGTGTTCCTCAAAAATTTTGTTTATATCCAAAAATCTTAACTGTAGTCCAGTCACCTGTTGTTTGTTCCCTTCTCAGATTAGAACTTCTCTTCCCCTCAATACAAACACAGGCAGACACACACATACACCTTCCCAGAAGAGCTTAATTGCCTAAAGTCCTCTGCCTCCATTGGCTTGAACTTCTTCCTTTATGGCAATTAGTCAGGTCCCCCCAAGCATTCTCATATTCTTCAGGTTTAACAAAGCAGGCATCTGTTATTCTTTTACTAGGCATGGGGTAAAGGACAGCTGTAAATGTCTCATGTTTTCCAGCCATTGACGTGAGACACCAATGAACAATTCCAGTCGGCTGGATCTGCCAACAGATAAGAGGACATAAATCAGTGCATTATAGCCATTATTTCCCTAATGTATCATTGCCTAAAACCTGAGTGGGAAGGAATTAGGGTATCAGTATTAGCTACTGTTTTCAGCAATAGGAGGTTAGGATAAGCTCATCAATTTAATTCTTTAAATGATATTTTAATTTATAAGTCAGAAGTGTATTTGGTGCATACACTGAAAAGATTAGAGCTAAGTAACTTGCCCACATAGTTGCAAGTGTTCCTAGTGATTGTGCAGCCTTCTTTAGTACTTTATTTTTCCATGATACGAATGTCAGTGCCATGAGAGAACTAATATGCCTTAACTGCCATGACCAGCCTCACCTAGGACCTTCACCCATAGTTGCAGCCTGTTGGTCTAGGAGCTCATCTTAAGCTCATGCCTGGGCAGCCACTTTTTGTCTGAGTTGTGTTGTTGGTTGTGGCCTTGTCTCCTGGGTGGATTAAGAACTATGGTTGATGTTAATTGTCTCCAGCGCTGTCTTTTGGATGGACTTCAGACCTACCTTTTAGTCTTGTCTCTGCTTCTGACGGGCTGTCTGGATGGACCATGCTGTGTGTGAGACTGCTCTGCAGGCGCAGCAGGACTATGCCCTGGCTGGTGAGGAGCCTGTACTATGGTCACACTTGGCTTCTGCTTAGCCTCCCTCATGGGGCAGCCTGTTCTGCTGCTGCCCACCAGTGAGGGGTGGCTGCAGCTCACTCTCTGGCATCATGGTCACCAGACCAGGTGCGAAGGAAGAACAGCCTGTGTGGAGAGGAGAGTGGGACAGTCCTGCTCACTGGCAGCCAGGAGTTAAGCTGCATTGCAAGTGAGGTGAGCTTACACCTGAGAGATCTTTCTCCCACCACAATCACTTTTCTAGGGTTTAGCTTCAGAAAAGCAGTATTTCAGCCAGTGCTTTGAACTTCATGGTCTCTTGTCACTTGATGTGACTGAAAATCCATATTGAGTTTCCTGTGCTGGTGATTTAAGGGCACAGTGCAGACATAGCTTGGCAAATGTTTAGGTAGAGTTTAGAGGTGACCTTAACGAGGTTCCTTGTGTAGTCAGATCACCCTGGGAGAACAGCCTGACTGATATTTTTTCTGGTGGTTTTTTCCCCTCTTTTCACCTTTCCCCCAAAGTCAGGCATGTATACCTTTGAGCAGCCATTTCACTTTTTCCTATTTTTTTCTCTGTCATTATTATAGTTTTCTTCTCATTAGATCAGTATCACTTAGGTCATTTGGATGGGAATTTCCCCCAGGAGTGTGCCTTGCCAAAAGCAGTGTTATTTCATGACAGATTTACATGAGAACAGTTTTTTCACGTTCTTGATGGTAAACTGTATGGAAACGTGTAGACTGAGAAACTGCACTTTTCTGTAAAAAACTCAGCAAGGTCACAAACTTTTTTTTTTTTTTTTACTATAGCTACTTTCACCTCACTAAATAATTGCCAGCCAGCAGTGGAACCAAGGACTGTGGGCAACATACAGTTGTTCTGGTTCCAGAGCCTTCTTTCTCCCCAGAGGGGCGCTGCATGTCTGATATTAAATGGTTGTTTAAATTACTAGTCTGATGAAACTTTGAAATATTTTGCTGTTTCTCTTCCAAAAAGTAGATGGGGTAGGGGACGACAACCAACAGTTTTACTGAAGCTAGGAAAGTTTGCAACTTGAATTCTGTTCTTCCATGAAATAATGCTTTGCATGTGGGAATTCGTGGTTAGTACCATTGCTTAAACTGTGAATTGTCCTGGATATGTGCTTCTGACAGAGTGGCTTCTCATGCAGTGGAAGATGACAGCCCCCGAGAAGTAGGTCATATTGCAATTTCTATATCTTAGATGGCTAAAAAAGGTATCCAGTATAAAGAAGGGATACCTTCTTCCATGGCAAAACCTTGTCCCAGGGCCTAGTAGAGAACATCCTTATACACTGAGAGCGCATATATCACTTTTCTAGTGAAGTCCCTCCTCTGAGTCCTCAGTCTGAGCTTGTGGAAACTGCAGTGGAAGCTCTGTCATTCACCCTTACAAACTAAATCTCTGTAACCTGAGGAAGCAGTTAATTAGGGCACAGTTGTTGCTGACTCTGCTGAGTCTGTAGGTTGAGACTCCAGGCAGACTGTATAAAGTTGCACAAGCACCATTAGTAGAACTATAAGCTGAAATCAAGGCATGTAACTGAATATGCATGTTTGAAAAGCCTGGCTAGTGTAATTGAGCATGTAGTTAGGCAAACAGATTAGGGTGTACACCTTTTAAAACCGTCCAGTAAGGCGCACTTCTAGTACTTTTTCCCATTTGTGCTAACTTGTAGGAACTGGGGTATTAAACACAATTATATTTATTCAGTTCAGATTTTCAGGTGATTTTGAAGAACAACATCTGAAACTCACAAGGTTTTACAGAAGAACTGTATCATCTAAGAAAACATAAACTTATGGTGTGGTTTTAATCAGCCAATATATAAAACCAGTTTTAACCTGATATATAAATAATCTCACAGTTTAAGTAAAGAACATGTAATGAAATGGTTAATATTGCTGAAATAAGCATTCTGCTTGCTAAAATGAAATCTTCCAGCCATTGACTTCTCTGCTGATTTTTCTCCTGCTTTGTGAGTGTATTCTGTATAAAGTTTTAATGTGCCTATGCATTTAACTGTCTGAACATAATTTTTACAGTAGTTCAGTGTATGCACAATAAACAAGTACCAGGTTTGAAAACATAGCTCTTAATAAAATAAATGTCGCATATGACATTCTACTTAAATACTATGGATCTGATATTTATGTTGAAAACAGTACAGTTTATACTCAATTATTTATTAAGCCTCTCAAACATACACTCCTCCAACATGAGCAAAGTAGTGTTTATGATGGAAATGCTGGTCTTTTCATTTTGTAGTCACATAACTCAGTCCTAAAATGCCCTCTGCTGGTCACAGTCAGGAGGCAGTTAGCAAAGCAAAAGTGTTTTAGGTTGGGAAAATTGGTGTGATAATGCAAGTTACATAATCCAGCACAGTTTCTGGATTTTGAAGGAATTCCTTATTGAAGTTATTAAAAGCTTATGACTGTGTAATATGGAACAATTTAAAAGGGAAAAAATTAACTAGTGCTAGCTAGACTTAAAGATGTTTCTAAAAAAATGTATTTTCTTGTACTGGAATTAAAACACCTTTGGTTGACATCATCTCTTTTTTTCCCCACTCCAGGTCACAAGCAACATTATGTTACTGAAGCTAATAGGTGTGCTGGGAAAAAATGACAAGTTCTAACATATTGATATTCTAAAATCGTGGAACAAGGGGAAGCCAAATGTGTAACATAAATTGTAGCTAGGGGAGAGTAAAGAGTTTCACCACTGGTGCTCACTGATCTGTTGGAGTTGCCTTCCTTTACACAATCTGATTATAATGTATAAGTAGAAGGGGGAGATCTGAACTGCTTTGTATTGTACTGATAGAGTAATGGGCCCAGAGAGTAAAAGATAATGAGATCAGGTCACTGTCTGGTACAGTAGTTAAGTGTGGTTCTGGAGTATGCATGCACTGATGGTATACTGCTTAGTAACATGGAAAGACATCACCATTAAAATATTTCTGAACTTCTTAAAGTCTTAAACATGGAAAGTGACTGATACATCTCAAGTGTAAAATATTATGGCTTTTATTTTCTCAAAGCCCTTCTGTTTAAAATATATGAACAAATATATATGTGGATCTTTTCCTTGAGAGTCTTATAGATAGAACAAGGTTATAACTTTCCTTGTTAAAGATAATATTGGCACAGGCTAGAGATACTTCGGTAATTCTTAACAGTAGGGTAAGATCCTGCTTCTTTTAAGAAAAGGCAAAATTATTCAAAAAATTAAACAGATGAACAGTATATTTGGAAAATTCCAATATCTGTTGTTCACACCAGCAGCCATGGCTCCGGGAAAGCATGTTTAGCAGTACTGCAACCTGGCAAACTTGTAGTATCATCAGATTTTTTAAAATATTGCCTTTAGAGGCATTTCTGGTTCATGGAAGTGTGTGTGATGAATTCATCTTTTTTTTTTTTTATGTCAGGTTTATAAGCCTCACTGATGTCTGCAGAGCTATAACTCATCTTTGAACTGCAGTGTAACAGCAATTTGGTTTCAACTTCTGACTGTGACAGTATCAAGCCTCTTGGTGTTTTGTTTTGGGGTTTGGGGGGGGTTTTGGCACTCATTTTTGAGGATGGTGACACAGTGGTTGTGATGACAGAACCCACATCTTTTAGGCCCCTTAATGACATGGTGAAAATCATGGATCTAAAAGAACTGATGGATAGCTGTATTCGGTGGTATTCCATTCTCGCATTAAGTTGTCCGCCAGTTAAGTCTCATTTCCAGCATACCAATTCTAGTGATTTATTCCATTCTCATGCACTCCATTGTATGCTCCTAATATGGTTATTGTGTTGTTGTAGGCATTTTTGGAGGGATAAATTCTGTAATTTAAATTTGACAGCATCTAGAAACACTGGAACATAAGATACTTAAGTTATAGTTCTGTTACTGTGGACAGCTAATAGCACAAATTTCTGTACTCAGGTATAAACACTGGCCTTGTCTGAATCTCCAGAGCTTTCAGGATCCAAAACTATTGATTGGCTGCTACACTTCATATTTTCTTGAAAGAATATATACTTCTGTTATGGTTCAATTTGAAGGAAATCAATAGGGCTGGAACTTCAGGAGTGCTGAAATACTACTTTGTGAAGTTGAGAAGAGAGGAACGTGGCATTTCCAGAGTGGTGAAGAAATGGCTCAGGGGAGGCACTTAGCTCTTTACTAAAGAAAGTACTATGCATTGTCAGACATATATGGCAGCAATGGTGACTAATTACTGTATATGTGGAGGGAGAAAATGGGAAGAGAGAAAGAGGGGGAACAAGCGAAAAATGCCAGTATTCTAGGTCTTTTCAGTCAGCCAAACTATTATTTTAAATATGGAACTCCATCCTCACTGTAGCTTGCATGGATGCAGAGATAGAACTGTTGGGGATGCTGTTTCTAGCAATGTTCATACTACTGTATCCTATTTTACTTGCAACGACTCCCACTCTAAGACAGAGATTTCAAGACCGTTTTTTAAACTTTCACAAAAGATCCTTCCAAAATCCTTAAGTGTGGGCATTTGAATTATTAATTTTATCTGCCTTGGCATATATCTGAATATGTGGTTGATTTATGATTAAAAGATACTTTAATTATCTGTGAGATAATACTGTTATATTGTCTCTGAAACCATATTACCCTTTAGGCTGATTTTAGAACTGTGTGTGAGTAAAATGAAAGCAGGTAAAAATTTAGTCTTGAATGATGTGTGCCAGGCTTAAATTTTTTGTTGCCTTTATTTCTTAAACCTTTTGAATAGATAGTGAATATGGTCTAGACTTCTTTCATAAATTATTCACGGATAAAAATCAGTTTAGTATCCACAAGATGCCATTATTGTTTCAGAAAAAGGGGCTTGTCAGTATATTTATACGGCAGTGCTGGTAAGAAATTACTTAACATATTCTAGACATTTTAGATGCATGGATTTGTGTTATATGTATCAATGTTTTAACATTTCAATTGCAACAGTTATCTTTCTCCTCCCATACAGGTAATCAAAGGAAGGCTCCTTACCAAAATCTGAGAGGAAGCACAAGAAGAAGAAAAGTCCTACTCCAGCTGGAGGAACAGTGCATCTTTAATATTCTCTAGCCAAGGCCATCAACTGAATAGTGCTTAGCACCATTTTTCAATTTATTGACCATAAAACATATTCCTTCTCAGAGGGAAACAGGCAATGATGGAAACAGTGGTCTGGAGACCAAGTAGAGAACCATCTTGGGTGAATTTACAGTGGGTTAACCTCAAGAACCATGCCATTCTGTGAAATAAAATCTAAAAATTTTTTAAGCAGTCTAGTTATAACGGGTCCTTAGCCCTGTGTTCCAGCAGTGACTGGCGACATGGACTTGGGGGATCAGGACGTTCACTCCAACCCATCGGTGTGCCCAAGTGCTGGCTAGTTGCTTGTCACCTACAGGTAGCTGTTCCAGCTCTTTGTACAGCCCTGGATATCCTTGGATGCCCCTTTCTAGGACTGTTGTTTTCACTATTGCTTTTGAACTTAGACAGTCCCTGCAAGCCATCAATAGCCTCTTGAGCTATGTGGTCCCAGGACGATCTCTTTGACTATCCCCATACCTAAGTTGATTAGTAGTCATTATTTGGGTCTCTATCACCTTGTGTCATCCCACTCCAAGCGCGTTACAAAGCTTTAAAGCTTTTGTCAGCAATTGGTTCAACTTGTGCCAAGGCAAAATAAACAAAAATTATATGTGTCGTGATGCTTCAGCTGTAGACTTCCGATGTAGAGTTAGATGAAATAATTGTTGTCTCCTTGCTTGCACCTGTCTGGGTCTATCACGGGCTATAAGTGCACAAATAACCAGGAAGGAATTCTAAAAATGTTTGCATAAATTAACAAGGCTATTTTTACAAGGTATCAAATGCAGTTCTCTAGTCACATGCTCTAATCTTCAGGCACAGCACACCTTCCACCCTTTTCCAGAAATCTCAATTACCTATGCATCATTTGCGTCACAGACCTCATTAAGATTCTTCCTTTAATATTTGATTATTTTTAATACAAGTAAAACATATTTTCATAACAAATAAGGGCTAGAGTTTTTAACAGCATAACATGCCAGTCTATTTAAATATCACACTTTATAATGTATTGAAGACCTTTTGTGTTACTCAGTTGTTCCTTAGCCCAGTAGTAGTTGCGCTACCTTTGTATTTGTCAGAACCAGACACTGGGATGTTTTTTCCAGTCATCATCAAAATGTTGGCCTGGTACAGATCAGAAAGAATTCAGACTTACAGAAACAAGTAAATTAAGAGTTATCCTTCTCAGGGTTTATCTTTGAGTAGATGGCTGTGAAACGATTTTCATCGATTGTAAGTCCTTATGATGTGATTGAACTGGTAGTGTAATACTGTCAGCTTGTCACTGATCCCATTTTGTGATAACCTTGTTCAGTGCTGTCAGCAGTGGACACAAGCCTCTATGTGTTACTGCTTTATATTTCCTCAATGTATTAATCAAAATTGGAACTTTTTTTTGGTATGCGTGTGTGAGAACTGCTTGAACTGCTTAACAGCATTCTACAAGAAATATTAATATTTGTACTGTCGTCCTTTAAGATCAAGTAACTTATCTCAAATCTTTTCAAATGCAACTCCTGGACTACTGTACATTTGCTTGGAACCCATTTTATTTTCTTCCTTCTGGAGTCTAAATAGAAAGTTTTCTCATGGGAAAAAAGCAACCAAGACTTTGGCACTTGGGTACATGAAAATACATAATCTGTGTTTTGGAGCTATTAATTCTTCATGATTAATAGGAAATATGCTAGAAATTATTTATATATTACATGCATGTTTTCTCTGTGCATGCATGCAGTAACATAACCTACTCTTAGAATTTTAACTCCTGCCTTCTGACCCATATTAGGGTCAGAAACTTCTGTCCAGGTGAACACTGATTAGTAGTAAAGGTATTTTAACTAACCTGAGTTAAAGTTTATTTTGGTGAATTCTTACACTTTATTAGTATAATTTCAGTTGTGCAATATATTTTGATACTGCCATCTAAAAATTTCAAGCTACTTTACATAAAGGTAATCTCAATGAAATGCTGAGGCTTAACTGTAAAATAACAGCACAACTGAACAAAGAGTACAGTCTAAGTTATACTCATTAAGCAGGCCAGACCCACTGATATGCTAGGTCTTTTGTCGAAGTAGCAGACCTTTCCTATCCAAAGTACTTGCCTTTTCCTAAGTTTTGAAATCTGTGTTAAAAATATGGTTGTCTAATCCATTATATTACACAATAGCATTTGATATCTTGTTTGCTACAATATACTACTTCATGTTAGAACAATAAAAGAAAAATCATTATTTTTATAAAGCAGGCAAGGAGGGAAATGAAATGTCTCTCAACAGCTGAATGCTGGTGAGACCTAGAGTTCCCTAAACTGGCGCCTGCATCTTTCAGCTTCATCCGATTCCTTCTTGGTACTGTACAAGGAAAACCTTCATCTGCTAAAATCTGCCCCAAACACCACCATGATTCACCTTACCCATTTATAAAGATTAAGAGGCCATACATGCTTTCCTGCCTACTGACTCAGTAAGCCATGCTTTCAAGGTATGTTGTCATTGTCTATTCCACCATTCTGTAGCTTTATAAATGTCAGGAGAGTGCTTGAATGCTGTCAGGGAAGTGGTCTTTATATTCCTATAGAGCAAATACTCACACTCTGTGTCCTGGTTTCAGCTGGGATAGAGCTAATTTTCTCCCTGGTAGCTGGTATAGTGCTGTGTTTTGGCTTTAGTATAAAAATAATGTTGATAACACACTGATATTTGAGTTGTTGCTGGGTAGTGCTTGTACTAGTCAAGGACTTTTCCAGCTTCCCATGCTCTGCCGGGTGCACAAGAATCTGGGAGGGGAGGGGGCACAGCTAAGAGAGCGGATCCGAACTGGCCAAAGGGACATTCCATACCATATGATGTCATGCCCAATACATAAACTGGGGAAAGTTGGCTGGGGGACAGCAATCACTGCTCAGGGACTGGCTGGGCATTGGTGGGTGGTATAATTTATTATTATTATTAATAATGTATTGTTAGTTAATAATATATAATTATTAATAGTAATATTTTATTTATTAAACTGTTCGTATCTCAACCCACAAGTTTTCTTACTTTTGCTCCTAAGATTCTCTCCCCCATTCCACTTGGTGGTGGAGGGTGAACGAGAAGCTGTGTGTTGCTTGGTTGCTGCCTGGGACTAAACCATGACAGTCTGTTATGTTATTTTCCGAATCTTCACAAGTTTTCAGACACCACAACTCCTCTTCTTAACAGTTTGCCCAACTCCATTATGTTTGCAGGTCTCATGCCATGAGTCCATTACTCTGCTTACTAATGTGCAATATCAAGGGTTTATTCATTTCAGAATGCTTCCTTGTTTGCACTGTTAGCTGCCTTAGCACTCCTCATCGTATTTGTCTCTAAAAAAATTTGCAGGTAAGACCTTCTAGTGCATTTTCTTGCTGTTGCAGTCCTGAGTTGAATTAGTTCTACTTTAATTAGGTCACAGACTCATGTCTTTATTTTTTTTTTGGGAGGGGGGAGTTAAGCTATAAGAATTAAATATTACAAGGGAAAAGTGTCTCTAGTAATTCAGGGAAACTGTCTTATTGCATGGAGAATTCACAAAATACATGATCACCATGTTGTAAACCATGCATGCTAGGCAATACATAGTTCTTACTGGATGTGTGTAATAAGAACAGAGACACACATATATTTCCCTTTTTAATGTAATAGAGTTTCAAAGTTTTCATTTGCCTCTGGTCAGCAGGATTATTTTATCTAATGATGTAGCTGCTGAGAGTAGTCTGCTTTTGGTCTGCTCAATGTTTGAACAGTTGACAGTCCTCATTTTTTGATAAGCACTGGAAAATAGTGACCTAAACAACACGTCCAGCCCTTTTCTCAGTGAAAGCTGTCTGTTTACATTGCTGAGTGGCCTATCATACTATCATAACAGGAATTTTGCCATTCAAGGGACCAAATAACCTCAAGGTTGAACTTTACATCTTGATTATGAAACCTCAATGGTTAAATCTTTTGGTTTCAAAAGTTATTGCAAAATTTTTCCTCATGTTCTGTCTCCATGTCAATGTCCTCTTTTGCTCCACCCTAGCATACTCTCCCCTACAGACCCTTGTCCCCCCAAATGTCCTTCCTGCACATAGTCTTTTACTCATGCCACTGTTGTTCCTGATCTTCCTGGTTTGTCAAAATGGAGAGAAAAATGAAGAAACTTACCTGTGCCCTCTGTACAGAGTGGGTGACATTTAATTTTGTAAAATTGTCTCTTTGCTTATTGACTGGTACCATCAGCTATCCACATTATATAGAGCAGTGGTATACTTGTAAGGCAATGAAGATGGTGCTGTCTCTGGTTCCTCTTTCTGCTGCCATCTGTGTCTGAGGTGTCAAGTGGTATTTTGTGGCTGGAAACAGAACAACCTGCAGGGAAGTAAGATGCAAAGGTACATGTCAAATTTGTGTGACAGGAACAGTTTCTAAATGTTTAAGATTTTTTTTAGAATTCTTATACGAGCCCGTCAGTCGATCGTGTGCCTCATAAAGACCATATTTTTCTTCTGATAAGAAAATAAGAACTGGCAAACTTATACTAAGAATTCCTTCCACATGGAAGGACTGATAGGTAATATTTGGGGTTTTGACAGGAATATTGTGAATTCAGTTCTCTTCTAAGTAATAATTAAAAAAAAACACCCTATAGCCAGTCTGAATAAAGAATGTACTTTTCAGCTTGATGTCTGAGATGTAGAAAACCTCTAATATGTGATACTTGCAGTAAAATCACAGTGCCTGCCAAGAGATCTTTTATTCGACTTTAAAAAGCCTGAAAAGAAATGCAAACCCTTTGCTTTGCTGCTATTCCCTGCTTTAGTCACCGGATCTATTATTATCTTGCTGATTAGGTAAAGGACTTGGAAATTTTATACTTTGTGTGATGGGTTGACCTTGGCTGGCTGCCATGTACCCACCAAGCCACAATATCATTCCCCTTCCTCAACAGGACAGGGAGAATATGAGACAGAAAAGCTTATGGGTCAGGATAAAGACAGGGAGATCACTCACCAGTTATCATCACAGGCAAAACAGACTCAACTTGGTGAAAAGTAATCATAGAATCATAGAATCGTTAAGGTTGGAAAAGATCATCGAATCCAACCGCTAACCTATCGCTACCAAGTCCACCACTAAACCATACCGTCAAGCTCCACGTCTACCCTTCTCTTAAATACCTCCAGGGATGGAGACTCAACCACCTCCCTGGGCAGCCTGTTCCAATGCCTGACAACCCTTTCGGTGAAGAAGTTTTTCCTAATATCCAACCTAAACTTCCTCTGGCGCAGCTTGGGGCCATTTCCTCTCGTCCTATCGCTTGTTACTAGGGAGAAGAGACTGACCCCCACCTCGCTACAACCTCCTTTCAGGTGAGAGCAATAAGGTCTCCCCTCAGTCTCCTCCATGCTAAACAACCCCAGTTCCCTCAGCCGCTCCTCATAAGACTTGCTCTCCAGACCCTTCACCAACTTTGTTGCCCTTCTCTGGACACGCCCCAGCACCTCAATGTCCTTCTTGTAGGGAGGGGCCCAAACCTGAACACAGTACTTGAGGTGCGGCCTCAGCAGTGCCGAGTACAGGGGCACTATCACCTCCCCGATTTATTGCCAATTAAAACCAAAGTATGATAGTGAGAAACAAAGGCAAAGCTAAAAACACCTTCCCCTCACCTCTCCTTTCTTTCCAGCTTCAGCTTTACTTCTGATTCTTCCACCTCCTCCCCCTGAGCAGCGCAGGGGGATGGGGAATGGGGGTTGTGGTCAGTCCATAACACTTAGTCTCTGCCACTCCTTCCTCCTCACACTCTTCCCCTGCTCCAGCGTGAGGTCTTTTCCACAGGATATAGTCCTTCGTGAACTTCTCCATGGGCTGCAGTTCTTCAAGAACTGCTCCCGCATGGGGCCTTTCTACAAGGTACAGTCCTCCAGGAGTGGACTGCTCCAGTGTGGGTTCCCCATGGACCACAGGTCCTGCCAGAAACCTGCTCGGGTATGGGCTCTCCATGGGATGCAGCTTCCTTCAGGGCATCTCCACCTGCTCTGGCATGAGGTCCTCTGTGGGCTGCAGGTGGATATCTGCTCCACTGTGGACCTCCATAGGCTGCAGGGGGACAACCTGCATCACCATGGTATTCTCCACAGGCTTGCAGGAGAATTTCTGCTCCAGTGGCTGGAGCACCTACTCCGTCCCCTTCTTCACTGACCTTGGTGTCTGCAGAGCTGTGCCTCTCACATATTCTCACTCCTCTCTCTGGCTGTAGTTGCACAGTTTTGTTTGTTTCTCCTTCTTAAATATCACAGATGTGCCACCAACATCACTGATGGGCTCAGCTTTGGCCAGCAGCTGGTCCATCCTGGAGCTGTCTGGAACTGGCTCTATTGGACGTGTGGGCAGCCCCTAGTGTCTTCTCACAGAGACCACCCCTGCAGTCCCTCCACTACGAAAACCTTGCCATAAACCCAGTACATCTTGCATCTTCTTAAAAGGAAGTGGAACACTGAAATTCCTTCTAAATGTTCATAAAAAGCCGTTATCATGCTGCTGTTCAATGTCCATTGTTTTAAGAAAGTGCTGCTATTTTATCCTCCAAAATACTATTTCTAATGAAGATAATATTTCCTGTGTTCACTGACAGAAGCATATGCATCACATAAATAAGACTGAGAATAATTTTTTTTCTTGCTGAAAATAATTGATCTTACAACTTTGTCTCCTAATTTAATGGTGGTAAAATTACTTTTTTCATATCTCTTCATATATATATATGCTTTTTTCCCAAGTTGAGTTAAATTTCTGTTTTCGCTTGAAATGGTAAATGTTGTGGAACCTTCCTTAATTAGGGCTTCAGAAATCTTTGGTATAGGGATCAATGCTGTATCTGCATTTTTTTTGTTAAAAACTTTATTCTGTATTTCTCTCCTTGAAGAATACCTCTCTCGCCATTTAGGCAGAAGCTGTTTGGAAGCCATAGAAAATGAAGTATGAAGTCTTTCTCCTGTTACTAAATTTACTCTTTTAATGCACAAAAACTTACTGATATGTTAATAATATTTTGGAAAATTTGCTGGGCTTTTCATAGCTGTAAGTCAGCAATATGTGTGGAAATATGGAAAATTAGGAAAACGTACAGCAGACAACATATGCTGATCTTCCTTCTATGAAATATTTCCTCCAATTTAACCACTTTAATGTATGCAAAATAAGAAAATACTCAATGTAACATGACTCCACTTCTCTTATGGAAGGATATTTTGCAAAAATTATTCCAATAATTAACCTGATGGAAAAATATCCTATATATTACATACCACTATTCTTTTGTTTCTTAGATGCTCTGCTGAGACAGATTAAGGTGAAATTGTGCTGTCATATTTACAAAGTTTATTTAATATCACAAATAGCTTCTTTGCTTCTGTCACAAGGCAAAAAAGCAAAGAAACTGATTTCCACCACTTTTGACTTCTTAAAATTTATAACGATTGTCCTTTGTGACAGCAAGTCTGAGACGACTATGCCTTTGTCATAGCACCACATAATTACAGACTGTTGTTGAACACTACTGGAAACAGTCTGGATCTGTCTTCTTTACTCTCCCCCAGTCAGGTATTTATACACCCTTCTTCTCCAGGCTGAACAGCCCTAGGTCTCTCAGCCTGTCCTCATACAAGAGGGCTCCAAGCCCTTGATCACCTTTGTGGTCCTTTGCTGGAGTCTCTCCAGTACGTCCATGTCTCTCTCATACTGGGGAGCACAGCACTAGACACAGCACTCCAGGCATGTCTGTCCTGCTGAGCAGTGGGGCAGGATCACGTTTCTCAGCCTGCTGCAATGCTCTGCCTAATGCAACCTGGGAAGCTGTTTGTGCCTTTGCCATGAGGGCACGTTGCTGTCTTATGGTCAACTTGGTGTCCACAGGATCCTCAGGTTTTTTTCTTTTGAGGTGCTTTCCGCTGGCCATCCCTGGTGCCTGGGTTTATTCCTCCCCAGGGGACGACTTGATTGGCATTTCCCTGTGTTGAACTTCAGTGAGGTTCCTTTCAGCACATTTCTCCAGCTTTTTGCGGTCCCTCTGAATGGCAGCACACCCATCTGGTCTATCAATCACTCCTCTCAGTTTTGTATCATCTGCAAATGTGCTGAGGCTGCATTCTGTCTTATCGTCCAGGTCACTGATGAAGATGTTAGACAGTATTGGCCCCAGTACTGACCCCTGGGTCATACCGGTAGTGACAGGCCTCCAGCTGGACTTCATCCTGCTGATCACAGCCCTGTGAGCCCAGCAGTTCAGCTAGTTTTCAGGCCACATCACTGTCCACTTATCTAGTCTAGTTCATCAGTTTGCCAATTTATATTTAGTCTTAGATCATGCCAGATGTGGAATAACAACCTCTAGGAATTTATTTTATAGTGTGGTTTCTAAGTTTTATCAATGATGCTGTCATTGGCTGGGGACTCCTTATTCCTGAAATATAAGTAGAAGAATCTCATACTGGTTTTCTCTTTTTTGCATTTATTCAAGACTGTTCACAGCCTGAGTTAATAAAATAAATTCTACTTTTGGTAAACTGGATTTTAATGTAGATAAATAATAAGCCCATTCTAGAAAACTGGTATCCTGCAGGAGTAGATTTGCTGTGGGGAATAGAGGGACATTCTCCCTTCATCCTCATTACTACAGCTGTCTGCAGCATGACCAATCCAGGTAAACTGACAAAGGAAGGACCTGTGCTTGTACACCCTTTCTCTGTATTTAGATGACTTTGGGACCTCTTCTGTATTTCAATAACAGATTTTGCTAAAATACTGCCCTGTTGATATGTCATCAGGAGATATTTTACTGTGGAGACACACATTACCCTGACACATAAAATCTCTGTGATGGCAACAGCCTCTTGTGCAGTGTAGGAAAAGATCCAGCCTGTAGCTCTTGTCCTTTTTAACTCTCTTTTTATGACTTGTCTTTAAGTTAAAGCTCTCATGTTAGTGTTTGCCGCATCAACTTGTTTTGCAAATTCCTGTCCTTTCTTAAAAAGATCTGTTAATATTTTCAACAGCTTTCTTTGCATATTTGAATTTTAAAAACCAAGGACTGTAAAGTTAGGAAATCCTCCTTATTATTTCAGAAGTACTGGTTGTCTCTGGAAAGGCAAACCCACTTTTTTTCCTTGAATGGATTTCGTCTGGCAGCTGATTTAATTTTTGAATGGCCTTGCTTTTTTTTAATACTATAATCTATATACTTCTGCTTTATACACTGGAATCTTGCCTCATCCTTAAGTGGCACATTTAATAAAAAGTTTGTAGTGTAGTTTTATTTTTTTTCATCAGAATTAGTTTTCTTCCCTTGGATATACTTTCTCCAGTGGAGGTCTGAAAGCAATAGATAGTACTTCTATTGCATCTGTCTTTTGCAAGTTTGGAGACCTAGACATCTAATTTTCAATGCTTTATAAGCTGTGCAGCTGGTATTGAATTTATGGACATTGCCTCCTTTAGACAATGTATTCTTGGATTCATCTTGCAAAGTTCTCATTTTCAGAAATAGTGCTTTTCCTCAAGATCCTTCATGTTGCAAAGAAAGTTAACACTTTCCTTCCAAAGCAAGATGTTTAGGGAGAAACTAATCCTGTCCTTTCAGTGAAAGTGCAAGTGATCAATACTTTGATATGTTGTTTTGCTTTTTGTTTGTTTCTGCACTTTTCCTCTCAGTTCTTATGCCTGAGGAAAGACCTAACATTTGAAAGTTCTCTGACTTTTTTTTCAGGTCTATTATCAGTACTGAGTTTGTCTTCTTCAAAATTAACTTTTTCTTTGGGTTTTTCTGTGGCGAAGTTAAGATTTTGGTTTTTCTTGATTTATGACCGCATTTTTAGTTATTGACTTGCTAAGAAAAGGCTGGGCTTAATGAGGGCCTAAAGCTCTCTTTAGTTCCAGTCTTCTCCTCAGTGTTCGGGGAGTCCAGTGTTGATGTTTTCCTCTTTTTGATGCCGGAATATCTGCCATAAATCTATTGGTAGATTAGTGGATATTATCCTGTCAGTTAGAGAAGAGCATGTCTTTTTTTTTTTTTTCTTTCCCCAGAAACAGCAAGTTATTGCTTCTAAAAACTTTGAAACAAATTACTGAAACTTTTTTTTTTTTATAATATAAAAACTTCAGATAAATCCCAGTACAATGCAAGCAAATGAAGGGATTAACTGTTAGGGATTAATTATTTGCTAATTAACTATTAGTAAGTGATAAGTTTTCTCTGCCAGCATATATATCATCTGCTTTGATAGTTTAGGGAGCAGAGCAGTCAAATAAAGAGGCAAAGCACTGGAAAACTGACAGACATGAGATTCATAAGGGCAAGTTTAAGTGCTCCTCTAAAACTGTTTGAAAGCATCATTAATCGTGTTGGGCGCTGAGCCAGTATAAGCAACTAGTTACAATTGTATTACTAATTTTAACAGAAAAGGTGAATTTTGCTCTGCTTTCCTCTGCATGGTTCTTTGCACTGAAAGTACACCCAGCCTCAGCTAGAAGTCTTCTGTAGTAGACTATAAAAGGGAGACAGCAGGAGGTTTTAAAATGATAAAATGAATGTATTTCAATTGTTCCACACCCCGCCCCCCCCCCAGTAATCTTTGGGTTACAAAGGTATTCTTCGCTTAGAAATATATCCCTTGCTTTGATTCTAAAACTAATGGCAAGTCTTTCTTCTCCTAAGGGATGCTCTACACACTATGCAAACAGGCAAAAGAAAACCAAAGCAGGCCTCCAGATTATGCATTCCTCTACGGGAGTTTGCTAAAAGGACACACTGCCTCTACTAAAACTAAATTTAGAAGCATTTCTGTGCACCACTTGCATTGTCCCCTAATGTTAGTTTACCAATGCCTCAAAGATCCCACCAATCAAAATTACACTGAACACTTGTGAAATAAAATTGCTGATAGAAACTTTCTGTGTGGTATTATTGCTCCTCCCTTGTACACTGTAAAACTGGGGAGCAATAATTTTTCCCCTATAATTTACTGCAGTGATCTGGGATCTAATTTATGCTAATCAAATTCTTTGAAGATGAAAAATGCAATTCTTCAATTTTATGAATGTAGATTTAAGCTATATGGATGTAGATTTAGAGGCCTTCATTTCTCAAGAGCCTGCATGTCACAAAATGCAGGAAGGATGCACTTTGCCCTTTACCTAAACACTTTTGTATGCTATTTTCATTCAAAGTAAAGATCAGTTTTGAAGATTTGTATTTCAGTGCATAAATTTCAATAAACTTGGAATTAAACCTGGGATTCTAGGAGGGCCATGTATGTCATCCCCATTTCTATGTGTTTTAAATCTTGCTATCATGTGCTTCTTTGTTCAGTTTTTCAGTTACAGACAAGAACAAATGTGTTCTATTTTCATCTTGAAATAAATATCAATCTCCTCAATTTAATGCAATTTTCATTTAGTTCAAGGTGAAGAATCACAATGGACATTTAATTAGATAATGAGGTATATGTATTAATTTTTAACAAAAGCATCAGCAAAACACGTTTCTTGGAAATGAGGAAATCAGGTCAAGATAAATGATGGAAAATGCCTTTTCTTGTACCTGGAGGTGCTTGCTGGTCCATTATGATCCCAGTAAGAAAGGCACTCAGACTCCATAAGATATCACTTAAAAAACCTATTTATTAGAGTTAACACTACAAGAAGAAAATAGTGTAGGTAATCTTAGGTCCCTTTAGATGCTTAAAACCCCAAGTGGTGTAGCATGAAATGGGCCTCCAATCCTCACACAGCATGCCATGTGGACCCCATCCATAAAAGAGATTCTCCCCTTTTGGTCCTTTAAGCTACTCCTTGTTTTCTTACAAGGAAACAAGTCTATTCATCATTTCTGTTGTCAAACAGGAGGGATGTTTGCATGAGAACTTGTTGCTGCACTGATAGATAAAAGCAAGGCCGGGTGGGTGGTGTAATTGCTGGTACCGAGTGGGAGCTGCCTGCATGCTCCTCTGTTAAAATCACCTGGTTATGTTTGAGCTGCAGCCAAACTTTGTGCAGCAGAGGCCTGAGGGCTTTGCTGGTTGTGCGTGTATGTGGTCATGCCATGTACAATGGTCGACCAGTCAGGACCACTACACCACTCCATAATGATATTTTACTAAGTAAGTTATATTTTTAAATTGAGTAAGCATGCATTGATAACTTCAAGACATATAAGAAGAGGTATAATACTTCAAGAGGCTTTTATTTTTCTCTGTTTCAGGGACAATAGGATAAATCAGGTTCCAAATGGGAAACCCCAGGGAAGCTGCTTGAATTCCTTGTTAAGTCTGCAAGAAATTTGTTAGGTAAATAAACCATAAGTGTTCTTGAATAATTTATTCAAAATACAAGGTGATTTGTAAAATTAAAGACTTCTAATAAATTAGTATCACAGAGCTGGTAAAACACATCATGTATGACCAAATTTGGTATAACTCCCATGACATGAATGCAATTACTTTATTTAGCATTTCAGAAGCAAGAGAAAGAACAAGGCAGAGAAAGCAACTAAAATGAAGTAAATGAAATACAGTTAGAGCTCATTATTGCATTTTCATTTTTTCCCAGCTTTTAAAATTGCAGCAATGGGGGCTTCTTCTTTGCCCTCCAATAACAAAACATTGGAATTAAAATTATAGTAATTCATGAAAAACAGTGGGTATGAGCATATAATGGAGAGTTAATGGAATATTTAGGAAACAAGGAGTAGAATGCAAAAATAGTAGTGCAATGCTTACTTCCCATTTCAGAAAGAGTGTGGGCTGAACACCGTGAAGATGCACTTTAATTATGCAAAGTACATTTAATTAGTTGTATTTTCTGTAATAAAAAAACACATACCAGTGTGTATATCTATCTGTCTAAAATCACAGTTTACCTTATGATGAGACCCTCTCACCAGGCCTTCTAGTACTGTGAGGTTCCCCCTTAATTCTGTTTTGTGACTTCTTATCTAAAATTATTTGCATGCGCAAGATGTTTTTCTTTATTGTATAGAAATAATTCGTATCGTGTTCTCTGTCTCCATCATTTCATGCATGCAGAAGCAAGAGGTCTGTGGGGGACGTTAATGCTTTGCTGTTTTTGACACTACTCACTGCAAGTAAATTACATTAACTTATTATGTATTCTGCATAGAGTTCTGTATTGTGCTCCATAAACCCAATGATAAGAACAAGAAGACCACTGGTAACTAGTCCAAGCACTTCTCTGTATTTGACGTGGACATAATGAACATTTCTTTCTTTGCTCTTCCTTTTATTCTGTATATAACACATAAGCAAATAATTCTTTTGCCTTTTCATTTCTGTAGTACTTTTGATAATATATTTAAACACTGAGCAGTAAAAAATCTTTCTAAAAGCTCTATATACTGAAAATAGTACTGGATAGTTCTTAATTTTTTTTCCCATAGCAAATTGCTAAACTGTAGTGTAATGAAGCTACACTACAGTATGAGAAAACACACAAAAATGACACTGTGCATGCTGATGTGACGCCCATCTACAAGAAGGGCAGAAGGAGGATCTGGGAAACTACAGGCCTGTCAGCCTGACCTCGGTGCAGGGAAGGTTATGGAGCAGTTCATCTTGAGTGAGCTCACCAAGCATGTGCAGGACACCCAGGGGATCAGGCCCAGCCAGCATGGCTTCATGAAAGGCAGGTCCTGCCTGACCAACCTGATCTACTTCTATGACAGGTTGACCCGCCTAGTGGATGAGGGAAAGGCTGTGGATGTTGTCTACCTGGACTTTAGCAAAGCCTTTGACACTGTCTCCCACAGCATCCTCCTAGAGAAGCTGGTGACTCATGGCTTGGACGGGTGTACTCTTTGCTGGGTTAAAAACTGGCTGGACGGCCGAGCCCAGAGAGTTGTGAATGGAGCTAAATCCAGTTGGTGGCCAGTCATGAGCGGTGTTCCCCAGGGCTCAGTGTTGAGGCCAGTCTTGTTTAATATCTTTATCAATGATCTGGATGAGGAGATTGAGTGCACCCTCAGTAAGTTTGCAGATGACACCAAATTGGGTGTTGATGTGCTCGAGGGTAGGAAGGCCCGACAGAGGGACCCGGACAGGCTGGATTGATGGGCCGAGGCCAATTGTATGAGATTCAACAAGGCCAGATGCTGGGTGCTGCACTTGGGTCACAACAACCCCATGCAACGCTACAGGCTTGGGGAAGCATGGCTGGAGAGCTGCCTGGTGGAGAAGGACCTGTGGGTGTTGGCTGACAGCTGCTGAACATGAGCCAGCTGTGTGCCCAGGTGGCTGAGAAAGCCAACAGCATCCTGGCTTGTATCATGAATAGTGTGGCCAGCAGGAGCAGGGAGGTGATAGTGCCCCTGTACTCGGCACTGGTGAGGCCACACCTCAAGTACTGTGTGCAGTTTTGGGCCCCTCAGTGCATGAAAGACATTGAGTTGCTGGAGCGTGTCCAGAGAAGGGCAACGAAGCTGGTGAAGAGTCTGGAGAGCAGGTTGTATGAGGAGTGGCTGAGGGAGCTTGGATTGTTTAGCCTGGAGAAGAGGAGGCTGAGGGGAGACCTTATTGCTCTCACCTGAAAGGAGGTTTTATTGAGGTGGGTGTTGGTCTCTTCTCCCAGGTCACTAGCGATAGGACGAGAGGAAATGGCCTCAAGCTGCGCCAGAGGAAGTTTAGGTTGGATATTAGGAAGAACTTCTTTACTGAAAGAGTGGGCAGTTAACGGAACAGGCTGCCCAGGGAGGTGGTGGAGTCACCATCCCTGGAGGTATTTAAAAGATGTGTAGATGTGGCACTTCAGTGCATGGTTTAGGAGACATGGTAGTGTTGGGTTGACAGTTGGACTTGATGATCCTAAAGGTCTTCTCCAGCCTTAATGATTCTACGATTCTATGCCTTATAGAGCTTTTTCGTGGATAGAAACAGGAATAAACCTTTCAAAACTAATACTAGTGATTTTGCTGAACCGTTTCTAGTATGCATGAGGCTAAAATGTGGTTGAAAACAGACTAAACACCTACAAAGAACAGAATATATTTGAATATAGTTGTCTTCTATGCTTAAACTTGGCTTTATGGGAAAAAAATTGATAACATGTTCAAGATCAAATATGAAATAAAGGAATGAAAATAACATAAGCTCACAATATATTTAGACATTAAATATGAACAATCTGAAGAACTTTTTTTTCTCTTTTCTTACAGTTAGAAAAAAAATGATTCCTCTTCAGTTGGACTTGATCTGAATGTCTATATTTGTGTTGAGAGACAGCATCAAAACACCATTAACCCAGCCAGTTCTAATAATAATATTTAGAAGGCTTCAGTGTAGATGTTCCCCTCAGCCAGCTTTCAATATGTGAAAGATCATGTTTACATCTAAGCTTGTCACCCTAGTTGCCTTTGCAGTCAGTGGAAACTAATAGGTGCCTCCAGAGAACGTGTCACCTGGTGTATCGAGACCAGAGAGAGGTCTTATGTTGTGAATCACCCTCTGGAAGTGCCTGTTTCTTTCTGTGGCCTACAGAAGGAGACTGTGGTGGCTAGTTGAGATTTAAACCTCCAAGTTAGAGTGAATGGATCTCTTTCCACATTACCTATCACTGCAGGAGTATGAGGTTGAAGCTTGCTGTAGAGTTCACAAGCTATTTAGAAATCAAAGAGCTGTTGATACAATGACAGAGCTTGGATTTTTAATAGATACAGAAAGAGAAGGAGATAAACAGAGCCTTCTGTATACACTCTTTCTTCCCAATTGTTGTAGGTAATACATACTGCCTACAGTATGAACTAATGAGATTTTTTTATATATATGTAATATAGATACATATATTACATTAACAAGTTATTTTTAACTTTAACATTAACATCTTGGTATCTGGAATTTTAAATTGTTTTATGCAGAACAAGAAAATGTTATATTTATATCAAAAGTATCAGAAACAAAACTGGATGTGTGAGAAATTTCATGAGGAAAATCTCCAAACATAGTTTTGCCTGGCTCACTTTGTGTTTTGGAATTGTTTCCTAGGTTATATAAATGCTGTGGCCAGGATAACTTCAGGTGTGTATGTAGGAAAGAAGAGTTTAACATTTTTGATCTTGTTCACTATATGTGTGATAAAAACTAGAAGTAGAAATAGTACTTATTTGATGGCATTTCCAAAGGTAAAGTGCTTTGGAGTATATTCTGGGTTTAAGATTCTATTTATAGATAGCATATAAAAGATTGATAGATATATAATGAGTGTTTTCATTCATAGTACTATGATGCTGGTGAGGTAATCTGTTTAATCATTGCCTTTAAACCTCCAAATATCAGTGTCATACCTGTCCATAAAATTGTGTTGCCCATGGTTAGTAACCATTCTGAACCATTTTCCAATGGAGCTCTATTGACAGCCTCCATGTTAACAGTGGAATACCAGTGTAACAAACTCATGCTAACTAATAAATAAATAGCATCAGATTAAATTCTGGATTAGCAAGGCTGAAAAGGTTAAAGTCATGGTGAACTTCATGAGCTGCAAAGAGAACAATCTGTGTATTCCATTAACTACTTTCAGAACACCAGAAGTAACATGGGCACAAGGAAAGCTCTAATGTCCTTGCATGACCTTTGTGGTTATTTGTGCTGTTACAGTCACCCTGCCTGAAATTTCAAGCACTTTAGTATTATTCAATACTTGTCACAGCAGGTGATTTGGCTTTATCTGCTGCCAACCTTCTCATGTTTCTGTCTTCTTTGAATTTTAGAATGAGGTGGAGGTATCTGGGAAAATTCTGCATTTGTTCTATTTATATCTACAAATATTCTCAGATATTTTCCTTCAGAGGCTCTTAGGCACCTGTCTATTCTGAAAGACTTTCAGCTTTCAAATCTATACACTAAGAGCAAAAATAAAATTTTAATTAAAGATATGGAATTTGGTCTTTAAGTTTAAGATATTTTTATGCAAAGCTGTAACTATTTAGATTCCATCTTGCAGTTTTAATATAATTTCCTTGTTAATGTCCCCATGTGCTTCCATGTTAGGTAAATTCACTTAATTCTCATGTTCCTTGTTGTCCAAGGTTATGCTGAATTTTGATTTAAAGAAGTTCTCATTAGACTTTTGTGTTTCAATTTTGGTTTGGGATGGTCTACTATTTTTGTTCCTTGCTTGCATGTTGGTTAAGCTGTACTTCCAAGAGCTATTTTATTAGCCACAATTACATCTTCCGTGCTCCTTCTGTGGTGCAACACAATGCTGCTGTTGTGTCTAGGTAGGATTTTTCTTAAAATTAAGAGAATGGCAATGTCAAGCAGGCAAGATGTATTCTTTACACCACTTGACATTATATTGAACCATTTGCTTAAGCCTGGGCTTAGTTCCAGTGTGCGATCTTAACTGGGTGTAAGATCTAAAGTATTAATGATAATTATTTGTTGGTATATAATTATATTTCACTGTGTTCTGCAATGAATTATAATGAAGGCAGTAGCATGTGTTTTCAAAATCTAATAAGCTGTGGTAAGAGCTTTTTGCTGTTTGCTTCACTCTGGTAATTTTGCTTAGGGCTGATATTTGGTAAGCATATGTTCTTCTGGATAGGAACACTGCCTGCTACTTCAGCTCCCACATCTTCAACCTGACCTTTTTTTTTATTTCATTAAGATAAAATGTCAGTACACCTCATCAGTCAAACTCATTGTTAATGTTTATTAGGTTATCACTGTTTGGTTTGGTTTTGATTATTTTATTTTTTTTTTAAAAATTAAATGGTATTGTTCCTCATGAATGAGTCATAATTGCTTTCTTCATAATTTATTGAAGAATATGGTTTTTAAGATGGGTTTTGTCACATTTATATATGCAGTGACCATGTTTTAATCTGCAAATATCCTTTGCATTAGGTCTGCAACTGTGCCGTCACTTTATTTGTATTATGCTGGGTATTCCAGTGTTATGTTTGTGCAATTCATTTATGATTTTCAGCTTTTCTTGTGACTGGGGTCTTTCCAAGACTTGTTAAGAGTTCTTCAGTTGCTTGTCTTTTTATTCTTTTTTATTTGAGTTGACAAAAGCTTTTCAAGGTTTTGGTGAAAAAAGTTTTTGAGCCATGACTTAAACTTGTTTATTGATGAATCCTTATATCACATTGTTTTCATAGCTTTTTCGTTTCCCTATTATTTCTCAAAGTTAAGTTTAAAAGAAAAAAAATGATGCTTGACAAGTTTCTGTCTTCTCTTATTTATGCAAGTTTTAGATCTTCTTGTTGGGAATACTGTTACAATTGTTGTAATCTATGATAATGTCATGCAGAAAATAATCCATATTTTGTTAATGGTGCCGTAGCTCTTGGAATTATGCTTTAGTTTCTTTGAAAATTGCATTTGCTTTGTATCAGATTTCTATTATAGTGGAAAAATTATTTTTATTGAGTTAGATTTTAATCATATTGCACATAAATTAACATCACCTCCAGATGTTCTGAGGGGCAGATTTAGGTTTCCTTCGAATGTCTAGAACATTATCGCTTTTCTTGAGACTCCTGATTATTTTGGAGTAAACCTGTGGAAAGAATGCTCTTCCAGCTGGAAGCCTGATGCTAGACACAATTTCATTAATACTCTACTGTTTTGATTTTGATACTGTGGTCCATTTTTCCTTCTCTTTGTATTTCTCCATCTTGACATAAGTCCCTCATTGCTGGCCTTAATGTTCTTGGGAATTTTGTCACTCCATATTTGTAGGCAATTGTAGAATTAATCTTTGATCCCAACTTTGTGTCATCCCTTACTGTATAACATTGTATAATTACTGTTTTTATGTAGTGTATTTAAAACCTGGCTTAGAGCAATTGCTGTTAATTGACGTTTGGTCTATCAGCAAATTTTTCTGCTTTAGAAGTCATAATTAATGCTACTTCTTTGAGTGCTAATCCTCTGGTCTCCTTGAATATTTTAGGACTCTGTTTTTATTCTTAAATTGCTTTTTGTCTGCTCCTGGCCATTGACATGTGCTTATTACAGTGATTTAAAATTACATTCATCCAATTCTTTCAGCAGCAGCAGCAGCACTGTATTGTTGCAGTTACAGCTGCTGTTCCAGAGATCTACTTTTACAGTTTGTTACACCTTAATAAAGAGCTTTTTGGAGCCCTGGCATTCCAATCAGCAATGCTTGCCAATAAGCCTAGCTTGCTTGGTATGCATTATTTTTGAGGGGTACCTTGTTATATTTCTGTAACTATGGGGTTTTTTTTGTTTAGTTGGGTTTGTTTTGTTTTGTTTTTTAGATATGGCCTGTAGCACAACTCCAATTTGGATGGCCGATTAATTATTTTTAACCTTACCTTAAGATCTGTTAAGGCCTACTTAAGGCAAAACTTAAAGTGTCGTCAGGATTTCCACCAGAGTTAGTCCAGAGAAGAAATACACTGTTATATTTGGAATTATTTCTGAAATATCATGAAGGTTTTTTCTTTTCTTTTCCACTCTTTACTGTCTTGTAATTTTATTTGTGTTTTACATCTTCAACTCCTTAACTGATTTTCAAAATCAGTGCCCAGTACAGCTGCACTGCCTTTTCAGCTCCCCAGCCCTGCTGCCAACTAGATATCTGTTTATCTAGCACAACTGCTCTAACTTTCATGCTGCTATCCACTGAGTAGTGGGGTCATGATGTCTTTGCTTCAGTCTTGTCCCATACATTCTCAGAATTCCCTATTGCTGGAATTCCTACTACACTGAGAAAGAAAATTAATTGCAAAAATAAGTAATGGTTCTGGTTTTCTACTGTATTACAGAGCAACTGTTGGGATTGAATGCCAGTCTCTATCTCATAGCCCTCATATGTGACTAGTTGAATGACGAACGTTACAAGTCCATTATTTTTTGTAACATGCCAAAGAAGAAGTATGGCTGATTTCGGTCATCGAATCACTTGAGCCAAAACACCAACTCGGGCATTTCTCTTACCAGTGCCATCTGAGGTGATTCTCTCTTTGAACAGGGAAAGGCTGTAAAGGCAGGAATTGTTAGAAAACTGAAGACATTCTGTAGAAATAATTACTTTAGATACAAGATATCTTAAATTTTCTGTTTCTGGAAAAATGAAATTGTTGTGTTAGTGAGTAATTTGTTTATAGTGAATGATTTTAGGTTACCAACTGCTCCATAATAAATTTCATACTGGAGTTCTGGAAAATTGTTAAACAAATTATTCTCAAACTGTGCTGCAGAGAGAGTCTATCTTCTGACATGTTTTATAATAAAGTGGATGTTAATACATCTAAAGTACTTTTTCATTGTTGACTAAACTGAATATTTGGATACTCTTTCTAATTAATTTTTTAACCAGCTTATTTAAGAAGGATTAAAAGTACAAATAACTTGTCAAATACAGTGAGTTATAAACACTTTAACTTATATTCTGATATAAAGGTGCACATTTTCTAGTCCCTAATGATGTCATATTTATGCATTTCTTGAGAAGCTCTATGAGAAAAAAAAAGATGAATATGTTTAAATGAAATGCAGATGAAAGAAGATCAACAGGAGGATTTTGAGTAATCAAAACGAAATACAATATATAACATTTTGTCCAAATGTAATGTCCCATTTTGCCTGCTGGGTCTGTATGCTAAGCCCAGTAACTTGGGACAGGCCCCTCTGACATATCAGTTATTCAGATTTATATAGTGAGATGAATGTGCCTGCAAGCTCATATATCTATCATCTGTTCTAGCACAGAGTTAACAATCCTTCCCTTAACAATCCTGTTTCTCTAATTCCACACATTGCACTGGAAACCCCAGATAGGTCCTAGACTGAGCTCCAGGAAAAATGGTGCTAAAATAGAAGTGTACATCTTAAATTCATTAATTTCATTGGATTTATGACTTTTTTATGTTTTAGTGGGAGCAAAGTCATACTGTGACAGTTTGAAAATAAGGTAAAATGGGAGTTCAATAAAGGCTTTTTCCTCTTGGCCACCAGCTTTTCTAGAAACCCGGTTTCTCAAGTGTTTTCCATTTTTCTTGTTCATGTCTCAGTTTAGGCAAACCCAGTGGTGAAACAGAAATAAAAATGTCAACATTTTAAAAGCCTGAGTCCTTATGAGATACATAAGTTTATATTTTGTGGTGCTAAAATGTTCAGACATTGGTTTTATTCCTCTCTTCTTTGGGACAAATAAATCAATAGGAGAGCACTTACAAAAGCACTTCAAAGTAGGTAGGATCATAAAAAGGTGGATAGCTAGTTTTAGCATTTTATCATTTTATGATAAACTTTTAATGGTTTCTGTTAGTTCAAGTTATTTTGAAAAATACTGTCCTGGTTTCAGCTGAGATAGAGTTAATTTTTGTCATAGTAGCTAGCATGGGGCTATGTTTTGGATTTGTGCTGAAAACAGTGTTGACAATACAGGGATGTTTTAGTTGTTGCTAAGTAGTGCTGACACTAGTCAAGGGCTTTTCCAGCTTCCCTCGCTCTGCCAGGTGCACAAGAAGACGGGAGGAGGCACAGCCGGGACAGCTGACCCAAACCGACCAGAGGGATATTCCATACCATACGATGTTATGCTCAGCATATAAAGCTGGGGGAAGAAGGTGGAAGGGGTGGACATTTGGAGTGATGGTCTTTGTCTTCCGAAGTAACCATTATGTTTGATGGAGCCCTGATTTCCTGGGGATGGCTGAACACCTGCCTGCTCATGGGAAGTAGAGAATGAATTCCTTATTTTTCTTCACTTTGCAGCTTTTGCTTTACCTATTAAACTGTCTTTACCTCTACCCACGGGTTTCCTCACTTTTACTCTTCTGTTTCTCTCCCCCATCTCACCGGGGGAGGAGTGGGTTAGCAGCTGCATGGTGCTTAGTTGCTGACTGGGGCTAACCAACAACAAATACCCATTTCACTTACATTCCTGTTTGTTATTTTAGTTTCGTGACCTGATCATATGAAGAATAGAAATAAGAACTGAACTACCGATTTAATATTTTTTAAGAAATAAGACTCAAAAAGACTAAGCATGTAGCATTTGCATGTGCACAAAGTCAAAAAGCGGCTGAATTGAATGAATTGAAGAACTGAGCAGCTGAGGGAGCTTGGATTGTTTAGCCTGGAGAAGAGGAGGCTGAGGGGAGACCTTCTTGCTCTCTACAACTACTTGAAAGGAGGTTGTAGTGAGGTGGGTGTTGGTCTCTTCTCCCAGGTCACTAGCGATAGAACGAGAGGAAGTGGCCTCAAGCTGCATCAGGGAAGGTTTAGGTTGGATATTAGGAAGAACTTCTTTACTGAAAGAGTGGGCAGTTATTGGAACAGGCTGCCCAGAGAGGTGGTGGAGTCACCACCTGGAGGTGTTCAAAAAATGTGTAGATGTGGCACCTCTGGACGTGGTTTAGGAGACATGGTAGTGTTGGGTTGACAGTTGGACTTGATGATCTTAGAGGTCTTTGCCAACTTTATGATTCTATGATTCTATGAAATAAGAGAACCTTCTGGGGAAGAAAGCCCTCCATCTATTTTATAATAAATTATATCTTTCCTGGAAAACTTTGCAATCTGCAGTAATTAGATGGGTTAATCACTTCTCACCTAGGGGCATCTACTGACATGACTAATTTGACTGTGTATTAGCAGTGCTAGAAAATGCACTGTGAATGAAGTATATACATTCTGAGTGGTGTTGACTTAGCCTGTTTACCATTTTAATCCATTAGTAGTTGATTTTCCTAATTATCTTGTGCATAATATTAAATAATTACTTGCTGAAATAGCTAGCTGAACTTTACTTCATAAAATCTAACATATGCAGTGTCTAATGTGTGTAACTATCTTGAAGACTTAATTGTATGTATCTGGAAAAGTAGAAGTGAATATTGTATTTAAATATGGAAAGAGTAATAGTACTCTGTGTGTGTTCTAAACAAATGTTCTTGTTTATGAAAAGGTAGGACACTTGTGGTGTGAGGAGTCATAACTTGATGTGTTGCAAACCTAATTCTTCTAGGTGGGCTCCTCAAATGTCTTGTCTTTCTACTTGTTTCTTGTTGGATCTCAAGACGACAAGTCTGATGTTACAGTAGAAGTCTTCATGACAAGGCAATTTAAAAAGACAGCTCTCGTCAGAGATTCTTGTAGAGAACCAAGGTCCTCATTGGTTTACAGGTTTTGAAAGCTTTGCTGAAGTAGAGACTGACCTGGATCCTTTTCTCAGCAGACTCTGATACCCTAGAAGAATCAAATTTTAACAACTAAATTCTCGAGATGTAGGACACTAGTCTCTAATGGTCAGATTTCTTGCACAGTATTTCAGTTACCATTAACAGAAAAATAGACTCAGTCTGCACAATTGGTTTTTTTAAGACTAGAAGCAGATATTCATTGCAGGTGAAATGGGAATAGGTCATACAAAAGACCACAATTAACTAGGACATGTAATTAAAGAATTTAACAATAACTGAGCACAAGCCTGTTTGATCTGCAGAACATAGGCCTTCAAAAGCTTTTTTTCTTTCAAAATCTGTATTCTTTCTCAAAGGCAGATAAACCTCAAGATACCTATGAGCATGGTCTACAGACAGAATCAGTTCCTACAATTTGGCTTGCTGTGAACTTACTGGTTGCTGTATGGCTAAAGATAGATCTCATTTAGCAATTTAATATTCCAAGACAAGATTGAGGACCATCAGGTTTCACTAAGGGCTAATTTGGTCCTGATTATTGTAAATATCTGGAGATGGAGTAAATCAGCAAAATCATTGAAATCATTGTTCAGGATCTGATCTTCCTCCTTTTAGCTCCTCCATTATGCTATTACCTAATTATTTTATGGTTTGTGTCCTAGTGGATGGAGTGACTTCATGGTACTTTGCTTGGACATAATGTTATTCATACAGAAGTCCAGATCCCTCCTAGTTATTTTGATTAAGTTAGCAAAAACTGTAAAGAGCAAATAATTGTTCTCAATCTGCAGTCATGTTCCATTAAAGGCTAAGGGAATCAGAATCCATGGAATGATTACTACCAAGATATTTACTCTCACGATGAATACACCTGCAGTGCATAGATCTGCAACAAACCAGAAATAGAAGTGACCTTTTTATTAGTGTTGCCAAGGGTAACATTTCAAAACCCTCACAGAAGAAACCTAAATGATCACATATTGCATTTTTGGGGAATTCAAATATTAGGGTCCGAGTCCCTACAACATGAAGATAGTTTTTACTGAATGAATCAGTTTCCTGTTTCTTTTTTTAAAACTCTTTCTCCCCTTTTGCCTAGCAGCTTGCCAAGTTCTGAACACTAAAAATTACTGTATCTTTTGCTGAAAATGTTTTTCCTGCCTTTCCAATTCTGAACAGAATGAATAGTTTACCCTAAGTTAGCCTTAATTAGCTTTATTTTCCTGTGTCTAACTGAATAACAATCACTGTTTCTTTCAGTATTACAGCCATCAAGCCTGTTTTAAACTGTGGTTTAGAAATTCCTTCAAGATCAGTTCTGATGGCATAAAAATCAGATTGTTATCTTTTCCATGTACTTTAGATTTGCATGTCCCAGGAAGAGTGCCAATGTGTGCCAGAGCTGTTTGCCAGTATATGTTGCCTGATATTTGAAGAAAGCATGGTTTTTGACTGGCTTATAAACAACTGTTTTCAAAAGTACGAGTTTAATCAGTATTCTAAGATTATAAAAGATTTGTATCTATAGTCATGCTTCTTGCATGTATAAAATGATGCTAAGCAAACATGAAGAAACTATAAAAGTCAATTTGACTGCCTTCTGGACAGGACTGATCTTTTGAACCTCTTTTCCTCCATTAAAAAAAGAAGAATATGAATAGTTAAGGAAAGAAGGTACAGGCAGTGCTTGCAGAAATGTTGCAAACTGTTCCCACCTGCTTCACATCCCTCCCTTTTTTTAGACTGACTTGAATGGGATTACAACTGGTATTTTTTAAAAGAAAATAGTGATCGGGGATTTGATTAGCAAAAGAGTTGTGTTTCTGAGGGTTTTTTTTTTCCAGAAAAAGGAAGCCTTTACACACTCATAGACATTTTCTGGAGAACAGATGTGGTGCCTAGAAAGGTAACCCAAGGGAAAAAGGCAGATGTGAATAGCTGCCTCAAGATCATGCCTGTGTTGCCTGTAGAGGTGCAAGCCAGCTCTTCCTTCCCTAAATCTGGTCTTCCCAGTTTTGGAAGCTGTTGCCACATTCTGAGAAGGAACTGAATTTGTACAATGAATAAATGGCACCGGTGAGATTTGTTTGGGCTTTAGAACTGAGATCCCTTGTGAGTAGCAGTCAATTGTACCTAGAAATGTTGAGTGCATGGACTCATCATTATCATGCCAGTGATCTTTGTGTTTCCTAGTTATGTAGTCAGCAGTGATTTATTTCAAAATAATTGCTGAAAGTGTTGTATAGAATTTGGATAAACACAGTCCGTCTTGTGCTCTAACACAAAATTTTCCATTCCCTTTCAATTTAGCATTTCAAATAGTTTTTGAAGTGTGACAGCTTTTATATATATAAAATCCATGTTTTAATAAAATTGTGTTTACCAATACTGTAAATATTCTAATTTTTTAAAGCAGAATAGCACATACTAAGTCAAATAATTTCTAAATGTCTATTATGTTCTATAAAACTACATTTATGGACCAACTTTACACCTAAGGATGAAATCAGTTTTGGTTGACAAGTTCTTTCTTCCATGAAATCATGCTGACTGGCATTAGATATATCTTTGTCCTTCAGCTGGATTCTAAATCTGATTTTCATCAGGTTGCTAGGCTTGGCAGAAGAATAACTGGTCCTTTGCTACTTAGGCCATCCTGTTCATCTTCTTCTATTAGCAGTTTCTTCATTAACATCAGAGATTGTATTTTTTTTTACTTTCCAAGAATTCATTGGTTTAATAAAACACAATCTTTTTAGTAATTAACACTCACTGTCCAGACACCTCCTTCAGAAATTATGAAGGATATTAAGACAAATAACACAAACCAGCTTATTAAAAAGTGTCTATTCCTAATGTATGTGTTTAGAATCTGTTGAATCTGAATATTCTTTCTATGTTATTGTTTACTGTTTTATTGTCTCCATGGAGAATGATAGAAACACGGAGTGGTTTGGGTTCGTTGGTAGGAAGGTTTTTGGTTCTTCAAAGATCCTCTAATCAAATGCGCCTGCCATGGGCAGGGACATCTTTCACTAGGTCAGGTTGCTTAAAGTGCCATCCAACCTGACCTTTAACATTTCCAATGATGGGGCATCCACAACTTCTCTGGGCAACCTCCTCCAGTGTCTCGCCATAGTCATTGTAAAAAAATTTTTCCATATGTCCAATCTAAATCTATCCTCTTTCAGTTTTAAACCATTGCCACTTCTCTTAACACTACAGGCCTTGGTAAAAAAGTCTCTTTCCATCTTTCTTATAAGCCCCCTCTAAATATTGAAAGGCTGCAATAAGGTCTCCCTGGAGCCTTCTCTTCTCCAGGCTGAACAACCCCAACTCTCTCAGCCTGTCTTCACAGGAGAGGTGCTCCAGCCCTCAGATGATTTTCGTGGCCCTCCTCTGGACCCACTCCAACAGTTCCATGTCCTTCTTGTGCTGAGGGCTCCAGAGCTGGAGACAGTACTCCAGGTGGGGTCTCACCAGAGTGGAGCAGAGGGGCAGAATCACCTCCCTCGACCTGCTGGCCACACTGCTTTTGATACAGCTGAGGACATGGTTGTTTCCTGGGCTGCAAGTGCACATTGCCGGCTCATATCCAATTTTTCACCTACTGATAACCCCAAGTCCTTCTCTGCAGGGCTGCTTTCAATCAGTTCATCCCCCAGTTTATATTGATACTGGGGAATTGCCCCGACCCAGGTGTTAGGACCTTGCACTTGGTCTTGTTAAATGTCATGAGGTTCACGTGGTCCTGCTCCTCAAGCCTGTCAAAGTCCCTCTGGATGGCATCCCTTCCCTCAAGTGTATCAGCTTGGTGTCATCTGCAAACTTGGTGAGGGTGCACTCAAATGTAATAATGAATATTTTCTATAATTAGAATTGCTTCTCACCAATACACTTTAAAAATCTTTCTTTCCCTCAAACCCTATCTTTAGATTCCTTTTCCATATTATCTCTTGCTGCAATTCATGTTGCCACAATTACACAGACTTTGTGAAGCATCTTCAGAAAAACAATAGTTTTCTGACTATTTTTCTCAAAGCATTATGGACTGTTAATTTAAACCTGTTCAGTAAATGTTTTAACTTTTTGAGTTTAATCCATTTGTCACACGTATTACAATGACCAACACTCTTTCCTTATCAGACTTTTTGCAAATCAAGTCCAAAATATAAAATTAGAGTTGCATGAAACCTTGATTTCCTATCAATCACTCAAGCTGATTACAGATTCATTATTATCTAAGGGCAGTCAATTTCTGGTCTAGAGTAAAAATGTGAATTTTGTACATGTAAATTCAAATATGAATGAAAGGTATTCTTCATCAGCAAGTCAATACCAGTGAAGTGTAAACCTTCATTATCCATTTTGATTTCACGTAGCTTGAAAACATGCCACCTCCTCCTTAAGACTAGGTAATTTGTGCCAGCATTATGTGATGGTGTTATTCAGCAGAGCAAAATTACCACCAAATTGCTAATGAAATACAAACCACCCCTAAAATACTAGAATAAAAAAATAAGTTTTATTTCTAATTGACTTTTGCTTTATCTAAGTGATTTTATTTTACTTTATAATAAGCTTTAATCTCATCTGATGTTTCAATTAAATAGCAGAAGAGCATGAAGTAGCTGTTATGATAGAAGTACAAACTTAAGAGTGTAATAAGAAATGTACGGTAATTATTATGCTACAGTAACATAAGCTTGAATTTTAGGATTCATATTTTTTTTAGGTTCTTAGGTGATACCCTGATTTAACAGTGTTAGTGAAATATTTTCATTGATTTAATAAATATGAAGTAAGGCCTGTACCAAGTTGACATCTGTCATACTTAGCCAACATTTTGTGTTAGCAAATGAATGACAGAACTTTTTTTAATCTCCATAGATAAATGGCAGAGAAAGAGAATGAGAAACTGTAATAATTTCCTTTGCTTCACTCCTAATCTGACAAGTAACAGGTTCCGGCAGCTTCCTCAAGGATGTACTTGGAGCAAGAAAAGTTTATGTTGTATCAGGTGCTGTGCATAAAAGAAAGTTGACCAAATTAATTTTAGCTTTATAGCTACACTATTTTTTTTTGTAAATAAGACAAACCATTTTTAACTGTGTGCATTACCATGTCTCTATACTTATTATATTTTAGATTTCTAATGGATGTCATATTTATCACTTCATTAAAAGGTTGAGAACATTGTTTAAAACAGAAAGGGAACCTGAATGATTGATTCAGGCATCCAGTCCTGAACAGGCTTCTGCTAGATACCAATTTTACAGTGTTTGCTTAAATCTATCCATGGTAGCTGAGATGGAACATGCCCGGTCAACATTGCCTAGCCTTTACCAAATCAGAAGAGAATCAAGCTATATTCCTCAGTTTTCCTGATGTCCTTCTTTTCCTTGGACATCAGCTGGAGCAGGAATTTATGATGAAAACCCCATTGGAAAATGGGGGTTTCCTCTTTGGAAAGAATGGGATTGCATTTTATAAATTGCAAAGTGAAGATGCAGTGAGGATGTACTATATTTCCTCTGAGACAGTGGCTGGTCTTTGGGAAAGGTCTTGGATTGATGCTATAAAAAGTCCAGTGTCATGCACAGACCTTAGGCCTGTGGCACAGGACTGCAGCCCTGTTTGTTGTATGGACCTTGGATGTATGTCATGGCCTTGTCTGTATGTCTTTCTCTGGCCCAGTCTGCCACATTTTCTGACTGGACATTCCAGATGAACCCTAGACTACATTGTTTTGGAAGTGCACTGCAATGGTGAAGAAACTTCTCATTATCACCATGTGGCCCTGCTCAGGTCTTGCAGGTCTATGTCCTGGTCAGTGAGGGCACAGCTCTGAACCTCAGCTCCTGAGTTGCTGTCCTTCACAGAGCTGCTCTTGCTTCCCCATGCCACCACCATCCACCAAATCCATACCTGGGGGACAGACATCTGACACCATGGCATATGCTTAAGCAATATAAAGCACTTTTAACAGAGCTTTGTTAGTCTGCAGCATTAGTACCTAGAGCAATGTTATAAGATATAAAAAGAAAATGGGTATTCCATTGGAAAGGTAGTATCCTTCATAGTTATGATTCAAAACAGAAAAGAAATTGGTTGGCTATCTTTGATATTTGATTATTGATATATTTGATTTCTACAGTTAGATTTGGTTGTCCATGCCACTGTGTTGACTAATAACAGTTATGTTCTCACCATTTATAGAAAACAAACCCACTGAAGGGCTCTAGAGATGCAGTGAAGAAAGGAAGACTTCCTCTTGGTTGAGGAGGATTGGGTTAGAGATCATTCAGGCAAACAGGATCCTCAGAAGTCCATGGACCCCAATGGGGTGCACCCACAAGTGCTGAGGGAGATGGTGGATGATGTCACTAAGTCACTCTCCATCATCTTTGAAAGGTCATGGTGGACAGCAGAGGTGCCCGAGAACTCTAGGCAGCCAGTGTAACTCCAACCTTCAAAAAGAGCAAGAAGGAGGATCCCATAAACTGTACACCAGTCAGCCTCACCTCTATCCCTGGAAAGGTGATGGAGCAGTTCATTCTGGAGGTCATCTCCAGGCATGTAGAGGAAAGAAGGTTATCAGAAGTAGTCAACATGGATTCACCATGGGAAGATCATGCTTGACCAACCTGATAGCCTACTACGATGGTGTGACTGGCTGGGTCGACGAAGGGAGAGCAGTGGATGTTGTCTATCTTGACTTCTGCAAGGCTTTTGACACCATCTCCTATAATATGCTCATAGTTAAGCTTAGGAAGCATGGACTAGATGAGTGGACAATGAGGTGGATTGAGAACTGGCTGAACGGCAGGGCTCAGAGGGTCATGGTCAACAGCACAGAGTCTGATTGGAGGCCTGTAACTAGTGGTGTTCCCCAGGAGTCCATGCTGGGTCCAGTCCTGTTCAACATATTCACCAAGGACCTGGGTGTATGGACAGAGTGTCCCCTCAGCAAGTTTATGATGATACCAAACTGAGAGGAGTGGCTGATACACCAGCAGGCTGTGCTGCCATCCAGCGAGACCTGGACAGGCTGGAGAGCTGGGTCGAGGGGAACCTCATGAAATTCAACAAGAGCAAGTGCAAAGTCCTGTACCTGGGGAGGAACAACCCCATGCACCAGTACAGGCTGGGGGCTGACCTTGTGGAAAGCAGCTCTGCTGAGAAGGACCTGGGAGTGCTGGTGGACAGCAAGCTGACTCAAGAGCCAGCACTGTGCCCTTGTGGCCAAGGAGGCCAATGGTATCCTGGGGTGCATTAGGAGCATGGCCAGCAGATCGAGAGAGGTTATCCTCCCCCTCTACTCTGCCCTAGTGAGACCGCATCTGGAGTACTGTGTCCAGTTCTGGGCTCCGTTCAAGAAGGACAGGGAACTACTGGAGAGGGTTCAGCAGAGAGCTACCAAGATGATCAGGGGATGGGAGCATCTCTCTTCTGAGGAAAGGCTGAGAGACCTGGGTTTGTTCAGCCTGGAGAAGAGAAGACTGAGGGGGGATCTTATCAATGCTTCTAAATATCTAAAGGGTGAGTGTCAAGAGGATGAGGCCAGACTCCTCAGTGTTGCCCAACGACAGGACAAGGGGCAATGGGCACAATTTGGAACAGAGGAAGCTCTATGTGAACATGAGAAAAAAACTTTCCTGTGAGGGTGCCAGAGCAGTGGAACAGGCTGCCCAGAGATGTTGTGGAGTCTCCTTCTCTGGAAATATTCAAAACCCTCTTGGATGCATTCGTGTGCCCCCTGCTCTAGGTGTACCTGCTCAAGCAGTGGGGTTGGATGAGATGATCTCCAGAGTTCCCTTCCAACCCCTACCATTCTGTGATTCTCTGATCTAGGTGTTGCTGTAATTATAATTATTTTCTTATTTCTAGCACAGAAGTGGTGTCTTGAATCCCTTGTTGGGGTCACAAACATGAAGTTCTGGGCACAGACATAGAAACGCTCCGTGTATCAGAGTTTATCATCTGTCTATTGAAGGTACAGAAGTGTTCAATATGTAAAGAATGAAAGCTGATTTCTCAAGGTCACGTCTGATTAAGGTCAGATGAAAAAACTACAGAATTCGTTAAAGTTGTGCTTTACTGGCTGGGCCACATTGCTTCCCTTGGAAATGTTTTGGAAGTATTGTATAACAGTAGTGTGGAAAACAAGAAAATGAAGGTATAATAGCTAGTGGATACTTTAAAAGCATTTGAAATACATTACTGACAGAATTGGGCTTAAAAGCATCAGTTTGTGTTTTACCTGCAGCATTTGCACAATCAGTGCTTGTCTGCCTGGATAATTAAAGAAGTGTTAATTGTACCAATTAAGAAGTGAGAATGTGAATTAATGATCTTTGTTACTTTCCAGGTCAGAGGCGATGCAATAGGAAAATACATATCCAGCAATCTAAAGACAGTTTAAACTGAAATAGTTCTTTGCAATTTAGGCATTTAATTAAAAGCTTTAAAGTTTAATTAAAAAGTTAAATCATTTGTCTAATTCTGTGAAAAAAACTCCGTGTTTTTTTTTGTTTGAATCAATTGTATAACATAAAGCACAGTGAGATAAGTATACGATTTTCTGCTCTGAAGTTACAGCATTTTTTCATGCATAACAGCACAACATAAACATGTATTGAGGGTACTAGGAGCAAATAGATATATTCTATTAAGCACAGTATGAGAGTGAGTTTTAATCTAAAAGGATATTTTTTCTTTGTTTTTTGGGATGATACAAAGATAAAAAGCCTTTTTTAACATAGTGAAAATAATGAAGAGTAAAAACTAAGTCTTCTCTATTATACTTTAAACTTTCAAAATACCGAACTTCTGCATTTATACAGTGGTAACAAACACTCAGCCAAACATCAGAGAAGAATACTAAGGAATGAGACATCAGTGAGAATTGTTTAATCAACAGTGTTTCTGAGGTCATATTTTAAACAATATTAAGTAGTAGGATTTAAAATTCAGAAATATGTGATTTCATATTGTAATTTACACCTATCTTTTCAAAAGGGCTGGCAAATAGAGTAACAGACTTGTGAATGTCTCAGAAGTTCAGAAATGCTCAGAACAAATACAGTTGGGAGTAGAAGTAAATAAACTGTGGCTGTAAAGTAAGTAAACACCTACTCAACACTCCCTTTTGAAAATAACAGGAGCTGCTTGATATTACTAAAAATAATTCTGTTCTTTAGGCATATAAATAAGAATTAAGTTCTTATAAACTTTTTTTTTCCTGTGTCAACATGGAACTGTTCATTTTAATAAATACCCTTACCCTGGAGTATCTCCCAAGTGAGATCAAACTGTCAGTTAACTATTTTAAACTACTCAGACTAGCACTCTCCAAGACAATTCTGCTCTAGATGAGACTAGTCCAAACTATAGGCACAAACTGGAATGGATCCATGCACAGCTGCATGTTGAACTCCTTGCAAATAATGCAGATTTACTGGGTTGCTTTAGAAAAAGACAAGCTTTGTGGATTGAAAAATGTTATCCCAAATATGGTTATCCCCAATGACATGTCCATTTCTGGGATCATGGTTCAAAGGGGATGTGAAGAAACTGGAGAGGTCTTGCAGATGGCTATCAAGATGGCTTGGGCCTAGAGCACCTCTTATGAAGAACTGGTGCAGGATCTGTGCCTCTTTACTGTGGTGAAAAGGAGGCTCAAAAGCAATCTAATATCTGCCTACAACTATTGGAAATGTAGACACAAGGATGAATGAGACAAGTTTTTCTTGGTGGTGCCAGATGGTGTAGCAAACTGAAATGGCTATGAGTTGTGGTTTAAGAAGTTCAGAATGAACTTTAGGGGAAAAAAACCTCTTGGAGATTGAAGGAGCAGTGGAAGAGGTTGCCAATTTTGAGCCTGAGCTCAGTGATCACAGAATCATAGAATGGTTTAGGTTGGAAGGGACCTTTAGAGGTCATCTAGTCCAACCCCCTGCAGCGAGCAGGGACATCTTCAACTAGATCAGGTATCTCAGAGCCTTGTCCACCCTGACCTTGAATGTTTCCATGGATGGGGCATCTACCACCTCTCTGGGAAACCTGTTCCAGTGTTTCACTACGTTCATAGTAAAAATTTTTTCCTATATCAGGTCTAATTCTACCCGCCTTTAGTTTAAAGCCATCACCCCTTGTCCTGTCACATCAGGCCTTGCATCTTTCCTATAGTCCCCCTTTAAGTACTGGAAGGCCGCAATAAGGTCTCCCCGCAGCCTTCTCCATGTTGAACAACCCCAACCGCTCTTCACAGGAGAGGTGCTCCAGCCCTCAGAACATTTTTGTGGCCCTCCTCTGGACCCACTCCAACAGTTCCATGTCCTTCTTGTGCTGAGGGCGCCAGAACTGGATGCAGCACTGCAGTTGGGGTCTCACCAGAGTGGAGCAGAGGGGCAGAATCACCTCCTTCGACCTGCTGGCTACGCTTCTGTTGATGCAGCCCAGGATACTGTTGGCCTTCTGGGCTGCAAGAGCACATTGTTGGCTTATGTGCATCTTTTCATCCACCAGTATCCACAAGTCCTTCTCTGCAGGGCTGCTTTCACTCTCTTCATCCCCCAGCCTGTATTGATACCGGGGGTTGCCCTGACCCAGGTGCAGGACCTTGCACTTGGCCTTGTTGAACCTCATGAGGTTCTCACAGGCCCACCCCTCCAGCTTCTCTAGGTCTCTCTGTGTGATACCCCGTACTTCTGGTCTATCAGCTGCACCACTCAGCTTGGTGTCATCTGCAAACTTGCTGAGGGTGCGCTTGATCATGCTATGTCATTGATGAAGATATTAAACAGTACTGGTCCCAGTGCGGACCCCTGAGGGACACCACTCATCACCGGTCTCCATCTGGACATTGAGCCATTGACCACTACCCTGATGCAACTACCAACCAATTCCTTACCCACAGAACAGTCCACCCATCAAATCTGTACCTCCCCGGTTTAAAGAGAAGGATTCTGTGGGAGACTGTGTCAAAGGCCATATAGAAGTCCAGATAGATTACATCCATAGCCCTTCCCTTGTCTACTGATGTAGTCACTCCATCATAGAAGGCCACTAGGTTGGTCAGGCAGGACTTGACCTTGGTGAAGCCATGCTGGCTGCCTCGGATCACCTCCCTGTCCTCCATGTACCCTAGCATAGCTTCTAGGAGGATCTGTTCCATGGTCTTCCCTGTCACAGAGGTGAGGCTGACAGGTTGATTGTTCCCAGGGTCCTCCTTTCTACCCTTTTTAAAGATGGGCACAATGTTTCCCTTCTTCCAGTCCCCAGGGGCTTCACCTGACTGCCATGACTTCTCAGATATCATGGAGAGTGGCTTGGCAACTACATCAGCTAATTCCCTCAGGACTCTGGGATGCGTCTCATCAGGTGATGCCACCTGGTCATGGAGATTGGACTTTTAACCTGAGCAGTGTAGATAAAACATTGAAATAGTGTGTGCTAGGCATCACTCCTGGTAGGCAGCATCCACATGAGTGATCCAGATTTAATTCCTGCTACACTATGTAATCCTCCCATCAGGCTGTATGATCCTAGACTCTCTTGACTGCCCTCCATTGTAATCTGTACATAGCTTCACTTTTGTCTTATAGAAACATTATTTTGATCAGTTATAATACAGCCTTCACATAATTACAGACATTTTGAACTGAAACCCTCCCATTCACCCCTCAACAATAAAAATAATGTCTTTTGGTCATGGAAACTCCACAAGGGCTTCAGAGGAGACCTAAGGTCAAATGTGATGTAGCTAGGCTTTGCCACTGCCAGGGTCAGAGTTCAGTCCCTGATCCTCGTTTTTTTTTTATTAACACAACATCATCACCAGTAAGATTCTGGAATGCTGTCCTAAAGATTTACACCTGATTCCCGCTATTTCCACAGTCTTTTCTACATGATATTTGAAGGTGCTTTATTCAATTATTTCGCTACTTGAATTCTTTTTTTCTGGATGCTCAGCTAGATTATCGTAGGACAATTTGATGAAGATCTCTCTTATCTGCAAATAGACAACTGTTCCTTGAGCATCTTAAACTCAGCCTGTGTTTTTTGCTAATAGATGAGGCATGTGATAAAGTTCCCGAAGTAGAGCCTTCTTCATTTGTCTGTGCCCAATTTCTCCATTTATAAAATAGGGTAATTCCTTTTAACTTCTTCAAATGACATTACAAAAATGTAGTTTTATTAATGAAGAACTCTATGTAGTATCATTAAGAACTATAGAAGGTTCTGACAATTTTGTCTTCAGGCGAAGGTTTGAATCATTTACACTAGTATGGCAAATTAGTATATATACACAAATTATTCAATAACAATTAATTAATCACTGATAAAGGTTGGGTGAAAAAAGAGTGCTGTATGGAAGTTTGTGCCAAAATAATGTGTGTACATAAATTGGCTGAGTTAGGACTGCTAACAGCAACATTATTTGTGGCATTTTCTAATTTTGAAATAAATGGTGTTAATGATTGTAACATTTAAATATGTAGTTTTTAGAACATAAATATATGCCTCTTCCTTTTGTTGCAGAGTAGCAGAGGTATTTTCCCATGGTCTTTTTAATTTTTTGTATTACTCAGGCTTAGTGTAGAAGAAACATCATATAGAGTGTATTGAGTGTGCATACCTCAACTTGTAGAATGTAATTATTAGGTTGTATTTCAAAAGAATGATAGTCCTACCCTAGTGGAAATAAAAGGTATAGTAATCAATGCCACTGGTAAATTTTATATGCAAAAGAATAGAGTTTAGATATTGTTGATTATGAAATGCCATGAATAGACGGTGAAATGTGTGTCGTAGGTGCTGTGACAATAGCTCTCTTATCTGAAGGTAGTTGTAAAAATCTGAAACAAGCCTTACTATGTGTGAGCTATAAGCATGAGACTGGATTTACATAGCAGCTCAAGAGTGTGTACATTTTATAGATGTTATAACAGAAACAGGTATGAGGTAAAAATGAATCAACTGCTTAATTTTATCTACTGTCAACAGCAAGATTAAAGTGTTGTTTTAAAATATTCATCTTCCCTGTAAAATGTGTGACTAAGTGACTAGAGTTATGTTTTATATATACCTAATCCTAATTTCTCTGCCTTTTTCAAGCAGGTTAATTATATTCATGAACCTTTGTCACATTATTCTCTCGGAAGGCCTTGATTATGCATTACACATCAGCATTTCATAACTCAACATCCAAGATAAGCACTCCACTCAAACATGAGATGACATTACTAAGTCTTAAAGCTCTAAAAATACATGTGAATCATAATATAGGCGTTTTCTTAGGTGGAAATAACTTATCCAGCATCGAGGTAGACTTTATGTTCTATTGCATAGTTCAAAAATTGTTTTGCATAAACAGTGCTCATGGGAGAACTGATAATGAAAACAATGCTGGGGATATCAATATACAGATTATTTTCCTAGGAGTTAAATTTGAGAGAACCTGTCTCAGTTTATCACCTAACAATAGCCCAAGCTAAACATGTTTGGACATAATCATGTAGAGCATTCTGTAAGTTAAACACTTTCCTTGTCTGCATGATGTTCTTCAGACTTTTGGTATAGAAAAATTTAGTTCAGGGCAGTTGAGTTTCTTTCTGTTAGATAATAGCTAGGTAAAAAATGACTGCACCTGCTCTGTGTGTAGAAAATATGTTGCCAGTTTTCCCATCCTATGTAACAGTCTGTGGACTTATAAGGCCATATGCTAAGTGCTGGGGGGTGTGTGTGTGGAAAACCCAGAGTGCAATAAGCAACTCACTGAACTTCTGGCTACCAGGTTGGACACCATGGTTTCTTTACTGTCATCATCTGTGTGGAATTTTTCTGGTGTTTCATAATCTCTGCTGATCTCATGTCTTTATGTTCACATAGTGGTATCAATATATTTCTCCAGTCTCCTCTAAAGAAGAGAAGTCTTGAACTCTGCTACTGCACTGAAAGAAGTCAGAAATATGTTGATATTGGCACTTTAACCTATTTATTCCAGGGTCAACCGTGGAATAGTTCACCTACTATTCAATTATATTGATTGCTCCAAAGTTAAATGTGCTCATTTAACTTTAACCACGGGATTCAAGATTAGCCTTGAAATGGGTGTCCCTTTATTGGATGGAAATGGCAAGTAGGTAATGTAAGACAGTTGTACGAGTGCTGTCATATTGTGGGGCTACCTGCATAGTAACCCAGAATAAAACTCCAAATCCAAGACATATCTAACCTGTCTGTTTTTCACTTTTCTCTTTGCTATTACCCTCTGTCACGACTTTATTGCTTTAAGTGCTGATTACCCATATGCTAGCTGCATTCAAGCTCCAACATTACTTGTATTTTCAGTTAACTTCATACATTCTGATGAACCTGTAATTGGATGTTTCTATCTCTGCAGTGCTACAGGTGTCTTGTGGTGGATCTTCATTAGTCCTTTGATGACAAAAGAAGTCCTGCTCAGTGGCCTGTTATTTATCTGCTGATCAGTTACTCAGGTACATCATTATTTCCACTGCATAGTGGCAATAGTTAGACTGCTTTTCCAGCAGGAATACTACTGCCGTTGTCTGCAATTGGGACTTGGTCTTTTCACTGATGAAAGCAGTAGATGTTGAACTTGGTCTAGAAGTAAATGCCAAACAGAGAGAAACACCTAAGTCAGGCATACTGGATTACTTCCCACTGGTTTTCAGAAAAATCTTTAGATTCCATGCATTATCACTGAAGCTATTTTCAGCAGACTTCATTGCCCCGCTGGGGCAAAGCTATTAAAATTTTAATTTAAAAAAGTACCTAAGTTAGAATGAAAGCTATACAAATGCTCTTTTTCTAACCAAGCCCAATATATAAAAACATTATTAGCATATAGTTGAGTAGCATATCTTCCTATTAAAAGAGAAATAAGAAATAACTTCCTTTTGGAAAGATAAGCTCCAGGGTTTAACATGCATATTGTGAATTGCTTTTTGTTGTTGTTGGTATTTGCTTTTTTTCTGCATTGTGACTCACAGTTAGAATAAATATATGTTTTGCATGCTGTGTTCTTGATTGCACACTCAGCTTCCTAATAATAGGCAGTATACCAGGATAATAATGGTAATGTACCAACACTCTAACACATTCTGTGTAGGTGCAATTAACCATCTACGCAGATGGGCTATCAAACTGCTGTTCTGCATGACTGTTGTATAATCAGATATGTTATAGGCTAACATGGCCTTAGCTCAGGTTAAGAGTGACAAAGCAATGTTCTTAGCCATTGGGTCTCATAACAATGTTTGGGCATGTGGCGCAAACAGTAAAATGAGTTGTGTTATTAAGGGCTGGAACAGCATGAAAGGAAGAATACAGTGGGTTTCAGGGAATTGTAGGACAAATTATGGGAAGTTCTTTTGTGCATCCGATGCTTAGGATGCCTTCAGGAGGTGACAGAATAGACAAAGGACAGTAAGATGGGTAAGAGAAAAGAAACATGCCTTTTTCCTTGCTGATATTAATGTTCCCAGTTACTGGCTTATCTCTTCCATATTTTGCAGGATGGAATAGATGACTAAATTGCATGAAATTTTTCCTATCTTGGTTTCAAACAGGCATTCGGATAAAGAAATTGTGCCATTTGTACATGGTTCTTGCTTTTATGTTGTTGGTTGTGCAAGTTCTTTGCTGTATTTTGATGGCCGTTTTTGAAAGCTGATGCATGTAGTCATGATCAATCTGTTAAACTGTATTTTGACATAAATAGAAGAAATCATGAAGGGAACAAGTTTGAAAGACTTTTTTCTTTTTGAATTTTGAATTTATAACTTTTCCCTCATAACATTTTGGTGACAGGGAAATGAAGGTAAGATTTATGAAATTGTTGGCAAACATGAATAAGAACAGCAGACAGTCTGCTAGCAAACTGAGTAGAGCATTCAGTGCTAAGCTTAACTGGTAAATTAGTGGCAGTAGCAGCACAAAGTCACTGCGCTGTGCCATAACAAACTGAAGTATTAGTTAGCCTTAATATATGTACCACTTCTTAAGGACACCTCACGTAGAGAAAGAAAATTCTGTAACTGGTAACTTTCTTAAGAATTCAGTAATTGCTTAATAAAGAAAATTTGTTACAGATTTTCCTGTGAAATTACCAATAATATTACGTGCTGGAGTTAGAATACCACATTAGATGGATCATTTCTTCAATTCAGCATACTACTGCTTTGCTCTTTGAGAAGGTCTACACATCTTTCTTACATCTGTAAATCATTTAATAAATCTTAGGGCTTTATTTTTTACCCTCAAGAATATGCATGAATTTTTTATATCAAGTTCAATCTCAAACACTTTATGCAGCTGTTACATAGTTATTTCAAACTGAAATGTGTTTTCCTATCCCTGAGGTATAAAATGAAAAAGTCAGAATCTGCAGTTCTTTCTTTTCAAGAGAGAACTTCTCACCACCACCATCCTGGACTTTGCATCCATGAATAAGGTCAGTTGAAGCCAGAACAGTAGCAGAATACATTTAATGCGAATTGTCCTGGTGGATTTCATAGGCTTTCTTTATTCAAAACTTGTGACTCAGCAACCTCCTTGTAACTGTGCCTATAATAGCTATTTTATCCTCAGTTTTTCCTTTTAATTAAAATAATGAAACAGAATTATAAATAATACTTTAAATAAGAGTTTTGAAATGTGTATACATATATATTATAATACTTTACTGATAATTCTAATCAATAATACATTGGGATTTCAATCCAATGTAAATATTATTTCTGTAGTCACCCTTCAGTATTATTTCTGTTTTCTGTAATACCAGATAAAAAGTAACAGCAGCCTTTGTTAGACAGGAGACAATGGGAATGCAGTATTGTATCCTGACCCCAAAATAAACCTTAATATTGCTTTAATATTATTGAAAGCAAATAGTATTGTGAGTGCCTTTGCTTTCCTAGAAAACCCCAATAAGTGTTAACGTGGTTTAACCCGGTAGGTAACAAACCCCCACATAGCCACTTGCTCACTTCCCCAGTGGGATGGGTGAGAGAATCAGAAGTGAGAAAACTCATGGGTTGAGGTAAAGACAGTTAATAGGTAAAACAAAAGCTGCACATGCAAGCAAAGCAAAACAAGGACTTCATTCACTCCTTTCCATTGGCAGGCAGGTGTTCAGCCAGGAAAGCAGGTCTCCATCAAGCTTAATGGTTACTTTGGAAGACAAATACCATCACTGCAAGCATGCCCCTCTTCCTTTTTCTTCCCCCACCTTTATATGATGAGCATGACATCATATGGTATAGAATATCCCTTTGGGATCAGCTGTCCCAGCTGTGTCCCCCCCCAACTCCTTGTGTACCCCCAGCCTCCTCGCTGGTGGGGTGGGGTGAGGAGCAGAAAAGGCCCTGACTCTGTGTTAGCCCTGCTCAGCAATGGCTAAAACATGCCTGTGTTATCAGCACTGTTTTCAGCACAAATAAAAATCATAGGCCCATACGAGTTGCTATGAAGAAAATTAAGCCCATCCCAGCCAGAATCAGTACAATTCTGTATATGAAAAACAGCAAACTACTTTTGCCTTATCTTGGGCCACAGCTTCCGTCTTTCGTTCCTGATGCCATTCTTTGTAAAATACTGATGGGTGCCTTGTGCTGTAACAATACTGAAAGGTCAGGCAGTGACGCATGGCCTCCTTGAGGGGCCTAGTCAGTCAGGAGTTGATAGTCTTTTCTAGATGTAGATAAAATTTTAAGCAGGTAGTATATACTGCGTGTTGTACTTTTTAAGTTCTTCTTGGGAGGAAGCTGTGTCACCTGGAGTGTATGTACAGATCTCAGAATAAGCAACCATGTTGCTATTTAGATTTCTTAACTATGGTATAGGTTGTAATAGCTTTGTATATATGGGCTTCAAAACTTCTTTTGCTGTTCCGGAAAAAGACACATTTTCTGCACTCTGTTCTGGAATGACTTTTTCCTTCTCCTTCCTGATTTCCCTGTAATAATAAGGTTTCCCTTTCAAATTACCTGGAGGGGGAAAAAAAAAAAGGGTTTTCTGTTACAACAGTTAACAGCCTACTTCCCAGGGAAACCTATGATTGTGTGTATGACAGGTGCTGAGTTTCTCTTTCGATGTTTATAATGCAATGATTGGCGTGGAAAATTGTGTTCATAATAGTTGATTCACTGTTTATACTTCTTTTACAGAATTCAGCAGTCACTCTAGGAAAGCACCTTTGTTAAAGAAAGTGTTTAAGTGCCCGATTAACATTAAATTATACCTTTGCCTCTTTAAGTTGTTGAAGAAAAAGTTAAAATACATTTTGATAGCCTATAAATAGTTATGTGGGGGGGAAAGATTTCTGTCAGTGGTAGTCTCTTTAATCTGTAAACTGGAAGTGTAACAAAATCCCACAGCTGGAAGCTAGGTACAGACAAATCCTGACTTGAAATGAATAAGGATGGTTAATCATTGAAACACCTAGGGATGAGGGAGTACTCTGTCACTTGTAATCTTCAGATCAATATTGGATATCTTTCTAAAACAAAAGCTTGAATTTAGCTGAAAACTCTGGGCTTGATGCAGGGAATCCAGTAGTGCTCAGGCTATTTTGTATTTTCCTTTTTTTCCTTAATTTTATTAATTTAAAGGGTGTAATCAATGCTAAATATGTGCTTAAGTATCTTATTTTTGGAATATAGAAGGAATTAAGCATAAATGTTTGAGTAGTTCTGAATAATTTCTTGTTCTTCTGGTATGGACAAATAATTGTCTTTATGCTGTTGTACAATTGTCAAGATAACCTTTTGAATCATATATTGATGCTGACACTACCATCACCAGTACTCTAATGAATTTTCCTTTTGACTTTATTAAACTCTGCTGTTTTGCTTCTCAGACATGGCGACTGTAGCTATAGCTGTCTTTATTACAAAGGAATCAAGCTCAGACATGATTTCAGTAAAGCTTAGCAGCACCTTCTACTATGTTGTTTACTACTTTCAATATTTTATAATTTGTTTTTAAATTATATATTGAACACAATTTATAAAGATCCATCAGACAGCTGGAAACTCACACTGGCTACTTCCCATTGCTTCTTTTTTACTTCTCAGTACTCTGTACCTTTGATTTGCATCAGATCAACTGTTTCATTTTTCTTCAACACAGGATTTCTCTGTGGATAGCACAATGTGATGTGTCCACATTAGAATTCTCTGATAATCTTTGCAAGGTGCTAATAGGATCTGTAAAGTTTAGGTGTTCTTATCTTTTGTGCCATTGACACTTGTTTCAAAGTCAGTAATATTTGCTCTTCATTTATTACAAGCACAGAAATTTTTTTTATAAGCCAGGTTTGAAAGAGGGGAATACAGCTACACTGCAGTGGTCTTATGATCAAATTGAATGGTGGGGGAGGAAAGAAGTAACCGAAGTTACCAAGAAATAGTACTAGAAAAGAGAGAGAGGAATCTGGGAAAAAAAAAAAAGAAAAGAAATGAGACACTGACAGCAAAATTGGATAGTAAACGACACACCCGGAAATGGAAAAGACCTATCATTTCATTCCACTGCTTGTAATGTGATATTTTTCTGAATATATAACCTAATATCCTCTCCAATATAATTTTAAACATAAAATTATGCTTCCATCTTTTACTGGAAATATTTGTGCATTATGCCCTGAACATATGAGTCATTTTTGCCATTTAAAGACCTGCATGATATTTATAAACCACTTCATAACAGGATTCATACCAGGAGTGTTTCTTGCTTGCAATCATCCTGTAGTAATTCTTCTCACAGCATCTCCATCTTATGTCAACATGAAGCCAAAGGCAAAACAAAAGGAAAGATGTTCTGAACTAGGTATGGTCCAGTAAGTTACGTGTTTTGAATAGAGCTCTACTTCCAGATATGTCTGCCTGTTCCTCATCTGTAAAATGAGGTAACAGCATTGTGTGAGCTCATAAAGTGAACATTGATACATGAAAGACTGTTACATGCTCAGATGTAGCAATTATGAGAGCTGAAATAAATGGGTAGGCTCTGATTGTACGGGCATGTGCACTTGTATAGAGTCAGAGGATGCACGGTATGTTAGTGACTTTAATGGGATGCGCCTGAGCGCATGGCTGCCTTTGGACATCAGCTCTGAACCCATCATAGTGACAGTTCGATGACAGAATCCAGGCACAGAAATACTCCAGGGAAGAAACAAGCTGCTTTAGATGATCCATGCAGAAAGTCAGCTGTTGCAGGGCTTTTTCCTCTTTTAGTTATTTACATTTACAGTGAAAGTTACTACATATATAGGAAACATGAATTTGAAAGTTTTAAGAAATTGTAACATTTCTATGCTTTTTATATCAGTTTATTGCAAACTTGAGTTATTAATTAATTTACAATTTAATATTGGAGAACCTTCTAAATGTCTGAATGTTGATGCTTGAGGTGTGGCCTTTTGTTTGTGACATTCATAAAATTACAGTTCTGCAGAAAGTCACACTTTTATTGCTAGACAATGTGAAAGTATCATTTTAAAGGATGTTTTAGAAATACAGAGGACAAATTTACACAAAAATTTTGCTTATAAATTGAATTGTTGTAACTCTACTTGAAAGAAAGTTCTTTGGGGGAAAAAAAGCACCAGTACTTTGGTCATACTGATGATTTCATCACCAGTGATATAAACAGTGGGATTGAGTGCACCCTCAGCAAGTTTGCAGATGATACCAAGCTGAGTAGTGTGGATGACACACCTGAGGGACAGGATGCCATCCAGAGGAGCCTGGACAAGCTCAAAAAGTTGGCCTGTGTGAAGCTCATGATGCTGAACAAGGCCAAGTGCACGGTCCTGCACCTGGGTTGGGGCAATCCCCCAGTATCAATACAAACTGGGGGACGAAGAGATTGAAAACAGCCCTGCAGAGAAGGACTTGGGGTACTGGTGGATGAAAAGATGCACATGAGCCAGCAATGTGTGCTCAGAGTCCAGAAGGCCAACTGTACCCTGGCTGCATTAAAAGAAGCATGGCCAGCAGGTTGAGGGAGGTGATTCTGCCCCTCTACTCCACTCTGGCGTGACCCCACCTGCAGTGCTGCATCCAGCTCTGGAGCCCTCAGCACAGGAATGACATGGAACTGTTGGAGCAGGTCCAGAGGAGGGCCATGAAAATCATCTGAGGGCTGGAGCACCTCTCCTGTGAAGACAGGCTGAGAGAGTTGGGGTTGTTCAGCCTGGAGAAGAGAAGGCTCCAGGGAGACCTTATTGCAGCCTTTCAATATACAAAGGGGGATTATAAGAAAGATGGGGACAAACGTTTTAGTAGGGCCTGTTGCGATAGGACAAGGGGTAATGATTTTAAACTAAAAGAAGGTAGATTCAGACTACATCTAAGGAAGAAGTTTTTTTTTTACAGTGAGGGTGCTGAAACAGTGGCACAGATTGCCCAGAGAGGTGGTAGATGCCCTATCCCTAGAAACATTCCAGGTCAGGTTGGATGGGCTCTGAGCAGCCTGATCTAGTTGAAGATGTCCCTGCTCACTGCAGGGCGTTGGACTAGATGACCTCTGAAGGTCCCTTCCAACCCAAACTGTTCTATGTTTCTATGATTAATGTTTACTGTCTCCTATCCTACTTTTCTAGTGCTAATACTGATGAGAAAAGAGTTTTAATTTAACTTATAGCAACCAGTTCCATTCTAAAGATATTTGCATGGTGCTACCCTGAACATCACTGTACAAAGGACAGAACAGAAAGACTTTCTCTTGATGTAAAACATAATTTCCCTTTGCTGAAAGGCACGTTTGAATAGTCCTAGATCACATTCAGAAACTGTTTGTAACGTTACATATCATTCTATAAACTTGGTGGAAGATTCATGATAAATATTCTCAAGTCACTTAAAATTGAGATTCTGAAAGGGTGTTATACTTGATTCACTACGAACAGTGAAAACCATTTATTTAAACTGGGAATGTTCAGGTTCAGTGTTAGGAATTCACCACTTTTACATTACCCAAGGAATCAGCCTAGTTTTAAGGGAGTGAGCACTAGCATAGGCTATTTATTTACAGCTGCAGTAACTCTTAAGCTAAGGGCAAAGATCTACTAACATGAATTAGCTTCCATTAGGAAGCTACACTATACATATATACTATACTGATGCTCTGATTTATCTGAATGTCTGTAGCTGTACGCTTCTACGGGAGAACTTATCTTGGGCCGCATACCTCCGGGACACAGGGCTCTACCCACCCTGGGGACAGTGATGCACAGACATCAATATGATGGATGCAAAATGTCCGTCTATTTGGCTATGTCACACGCTTATATAGCTCTTGCGCTTCCTGTTCCTGCCACTCCTATGGGGAGGAGTCTATCTTTCCGTCACATCCCGTGATCTTCCGGTCGCCGATACCTGTCTATTCCCCTACAAATGTCAAACATCAGGTCTTCACCTGCTTTTCACCTTTAATTTCTTTTCTTATTTAATCACAAATCATTTGTTTCCTTGCAGAGGAAATCCTATTATCTTTCAGTCGAATTGTAATTTTAACAAATGGTTAGTGAAGTCTGGAACTAAGGTATTGTTTTCAGAGGAAGAGTCACAGAGTGGTGTTCATACCACTAAGATCAACACAAACATTTAGACATCTGAAGTCTGAACATCTGTATCTGAATTAGTTGACCAGACACTCTTTATATTCAAAAGGAAGATATAAGCATCTTTAAAGAGAAAGATTACCTGTCTAATTTTATTAATCTACTGCAACAGGAAATCATATCCTCCTTTTTTCTCTCCATTGACTGTAAGGGGAGTCTAGAAAATTCTCACAGCTTTGAATGTCTACAGTATAGAAATACAAAGTTTGGTGGTGTGAATTTTGATCGTTGTGTCTGAGAAATGCTACTTTCAGATGCATATGCTTTCTTACAGAAAGGATTTTAAAATTAGATATTTATGGATTATTATATTCATAGAATCATAGAATCATAAAATCGTTTAGGTTAGAAAAGACCTTTAAGATCATCAAATCCAACAATTAACCTCACCCTGCCAAGTCCACCACTAAACCATGTTCATAAGTAACGCATTTACATGTCTTTTAAATACCTTAAGGATGGTGACTCAGCCACTTCCCTGGGCAGCCTGTTCCAGTGCTTGATAACCCTTTTGGATGAGAATTTAGCCTAATATCCAATCTGGATGCAACTTGAGGCTGTTTCCTCTCATCCTATCACTTGTTACTTGGGAGATGAGACCGACACTTGCTTCTCAGCCTCCTTTCAGGTAGTTGTAGAGAGTGAAAAGGTCTCCCCGCAACCTCCTTTTCTTCAGGCTAAACAACCCCAGGTCCCCCAGCTGCCCTTCATAAGACTTGTGCTCTAGACCAGCAGCTCAATGTCTTTCATGTACTGAGGGGCCCAAAACTGAACACAGTACTCGAGGTGCGGCCTCACCAGTGCCGAGCACAGGGGCACTATCACCTCCCTGCTCTGCTGGCCACACTATTCCTGATACAAGCCAGGATGCTGTTGGCCTTCTTGGCACCTGGGCACACTGCTGGCTCATGTTCAGCTGGCTGTTGACCATCAATCACAGCTACTTTTCCTCCAGGCAGCTCTCCAGCCACTCCTCCCCAAGCCTGTAGCGCTGCATGGGGTTGTTGTGACCCAAGCGCAGCACCCAGCACTTGGCCTTGTTGAATCTCATACCGTTGGCCCCGACCCAACAATCCAGCCTGTCCAGGACCCTCTGTAGGGCCTTCCTGCTGCCCAGCAGATCGACACTTCCACCCAGCTTGGTGTCATCTGCAAACTTACTGAGGGTGCACTCAATCCCCTCATCCAGATCATCAAGAAAGATATTAAACAGAACTAGCCCCAACATTAGACCTACCATTTGTGACCAGCTGCTCATAATATTGTTTGCTAGTATCTTGTAACCAAAGAAAATTATGAATATTCTTCAGGTGCTTGGTCTGTTATTAAATATTGTGGTATTTGGGTTAAATAGCATTTCCCCACCAAAATATTTTTCTAGCTCTTAGTTATGCCTTTGCTATTTTTTTTGAGTGATGAGAATTAAGAGCTTAGGGGCAAAATAGGAAAATGCATAATCATTATTTTTAAGAATGAACAGAAAGAAGAGGGCATAGTGTCTCAGTGGGCAGGTTACTAAGACAGTGACAGTGAGATAACTGTTACCTAAACACCTCTGTATAGATTCAGGATTTTAAGCTGAAGCATAGGAAACGTTGGCTTACACTCATCAACTAAGATGTAATAATTTTGAAATATAATAGATATTTTTGTAGCATAGTAAATATTTCAAAACAATTTTTGAGTCATCAGAGTCAGGTGCCTGACTCATTACGAACAAAAAAAGATAGTACTCAGTTGCTATATCAAATCAGTCTAGGTGTTCCTCAGAATAACTGTATGAGGTGCCCATGGCAAGGTGCTGGCAGCGAGGTGGTGCAGGGGCTGCTGTGAGAAGAGCTGGTTCTACCCGGCTCCAACAGCCCCACAGCAGAACACAGCAGAGTCCCTCAGCCAAGACGGTGGTGCCTCTGGGAAAAAATATTTAAGAAAGGGCAAAACACTGCATGGTGGTATGAGAGGTGAGAAAAAGATGAGAGACCATCTGTGCAGACACCAAGGTCAGTGAAGGATGGGGAGAAGGTGCTTCAAGTGCCTGAGCAGGGATTCCCCTGCAGCCCATTGTGAAGACATATTGTGAAGACATTGTGACATAAGTATCCTCACTGCAGCCCCTAGAGGACCCCACTCCGGAGCAAAAGAATGAGGAAGACATAGCATCAGAAAAGAGCTTTGTGGACTGACCACAACCCCCCGTTCCCCAGCCCTCTATGCCACTCAGTGTAGGGGGTTTAGGGAGACAGGAGTGAAAGAGTAAAGTTGAGTCTGGGAAAAAAGGGTTGGGGAAGGTGTTGTTCTAATTTCATATTTGTTTCTTACTACCCAAATCTATTGTAATTGGCAACAAATCGCATTACTATTTCCCAAGTTGTGTCTGTTTTGCCCATGTTGGTAGCTGATAAGCAATCTCCCTGTCTTTATCTCAACCCCTGAGCTTTTTTGTCTCATTTTGTCTCCCTGTCCTTTGAGAGAGTGAGTGAGGAGCTGGGTGAATGTTTGGCTCTTAGCCAAGACAACCCACCAGAGAGAAGATATGACTATCTCTTTGAATATGATTTAACAATTAAACAGGAGAGATTTTGTGGATAAGCCAAAGGAAGCAATCTGCTTGATGCAAGATTCATGTTGTATTCTGGGCGTAGGAGGCACAGAATTTGCATTAAGGTTTGAGTGTGTTCAAAATTCTGCAAGAGGAAAGAACAATATTGATTGTGACAAAACAGGAGATTATTTCTATTGTTATGTCAAAAGATGAGGTACTAGATAGGAAGATATTGCTAACAGAAAAGGAAGAAAGGATACAAACATGAAAAAGCCGAAGTATAAAATTGCACTGAATTTAACAGAAAAGAACGGATTCTGATGAAAATAATGCCATGTTGTAAATGAGACTGTTTGCTTACAACAGCTGAAACAACTTATTTGTATCACAGGAGTTTTTGCACATGAACAGCAGTTCTGACCAGTCCTGGCTGTCCTCTAAACAATTGGTACTACCTTATTTTTGTCAGTCTATCACAGAAGGTCCATTTCAAATTGTTTCCCCATCCTTCATAATGTCTTTTCCCTCCATTGATTTGAGATCAGTTTGGCATTTGGTCTGCTGATTCCTACAAGGCCAAATCTATGGCAAAAAACATCTTAATTATCTCTTTCTAATCAGTGACCTGGCAGGAGGTTGTTCAACTTGTCTTCTCATTTCTGTTAGTCATCCGTCTTTACTTTCCAAAGGACTGGTGTAAGTCTCTTGAGACACCTAGTCTCAAATCAGTCAATATGCTGCATTATTGATTTCTTAAATCTACCATACACTCTGTACCTTTCAACAAGATTGATAGGGCATGAGCATGATAGTTTTGGACTTTGGCGGTTCTTGAGGGCTATAAATAAAGGAAACAACAACCTATTATGTCCACCTTTTCTGTGTGTAAATATAAAGAAGCAGAAAAAGACAAGTGTCTACAATGCAAATGCATATACATATATTTCTATGTGTGGGTGGAAAGCTGACTATGCAGTGACTTAATTTGTGAGACGTAGATATTTACCTCGTGGGCTGCAGCAGTCTAGATTTTCTTATATTTAAAGATCAGCACTTGAAAATATGGGTTTACTCTTTGCCCTAATGTGAATTTTCTAGGTGAACTTAGGCAAATAACTTTTGGTCCAAATTATTGGGTGTAGATAGATAAATAAAAGGCTGACTTTGAGATGTGTTTGTTGCTCCCCAGTTCAGTGGGAGATTTGGTAATATAAATGGAAAGACTACTTAAATGATGCCTAAATATGCATATGTGTGTCAGTTTTAAATTATTAGTTTTACATCTCTGTGTTTCACTTTCATTGGATGAAAAATGACATTAATAACTACACAATATAAACATGAAGCTTATTTTCAGTAATATTTCTAAACTGCTTTGAATCATATAGAACAGATACGTAAAAATAGATAAACAGAGTGCCATATCCTACAAATCATACTGATCCCATTGCCCTGCTACTGGCAATATTATTTTAGCAATCTACTGTCTGGTAACAAGCCTTGTTGACTTAAAATACAGTTCACAGCCTCATCACCACTTGGTTCTTAATGACTTTCTTACTCTGCTTCCTTACACATAGCTGATTTCCCAGGAACAATTAATAAATTATTTTACTACTCTGTACTATCCCTTCTGTGCTGTGGTAATCAACAGGCTTCCTCTTTCTCCTCAGTGTATGGGCTTGTATCTTGCATATTGTGCAGTCCAAGTAAGGAACTATGGATAGATTTAACTGTGAAAATATGATCCAGGATCTCTCCCTTCGATCATCAATGTTTCAGACTCTCATCTTTACAACTCAGTATGTTCCCATATGTTCCTACACAGTGGCCATTGAATTATGGCAACTTGAGTGTTCCTGCTCATGTAGTCTTTAAAATAGCCTCCGGTATTTGCCTCCTTGCTCAACAATATCTCCTCCCTGCTTTGCATCCTGTTTTGTAGGTCCCCTATCCAGTAGGATTTGTCTATCAGACTTTCCTTCAGTTCTCCTGTTTCACTGCATGTCAGAGCTTTTTTAGCATTCTGCAGCAGGCTGAGTAAGAGGTTGGGCAGTCCTCCTCAGAGGTCCAAAGGGTGTGTTGTTTCTAATCCTTTCACCCTGTCCCATGACATTCTCTGTTCTCAGGAAGAATGTCTGCCAAAAAGTCTGCAGTTCCCAAACTAAGCAGTTGTTAATTTCTTAAACATCCAATGGATACAAAACCAGAGCTACGACAGAAAAAGCTGCTGCCTCAATGGAAAAATTGAATCATTTACTAAGACACAGTCTTAATTCTCTATAAACTGACAGATCTTGCTTGTATAAACATTGTGACAACTGTGTCTCAGCAACATTATCTCAAGGAAGCAATGTGATCTCTGATAATTGATCTTGAACAGATATAGGTGTGGAGATTTAAGATATTATCACTACAGTTGTCCAGCTTGCTTTTCTGCCAAAGACGACTGTCTACGCAGGAGGGCAGTAAACTCAATGGATTGAGCTTTTCCAGTTCACGGTCTTGGTATGTGAACACAAACCAAGTTCACCTGCTGAAGTCTGCCAGAGTTTGCCAGTGAGAGCATGAGATCCTTGCCTCCAATGCCATGAAAAAAATCAACATCAGTTGGCTTTGTGGAAGAGTAAAAGCAACATGATCAGTGACCATGAACCATTAAGATCTAATTTATCTGTGAAGCAGTCTGGTAGGCTTCCTGGCAGGAAGCCATCTTATGCATTGAGTTGAGTGGAGATGTAGCAGGCATAAATTTCGTACTCCAGAAGCACTTGTGTGTTTGGGATGCTAAAATATTACTTTCCAGTATGAGTACTAAGGTCTACTAAGCACTGTAATTGAACCACCCTAGTTTGACAATTAGGCTCACAGTAAAACAATTATCTATAGATAGTGAAAAAACTAATGATATCTTAGATTTCATGCAGTAATATAGCTACACTTAAAATGAACTTTAAAAATATTGCAAATAATGAGCCTCTACACCCTCTTTTTTTCTGGGCAATGAAACCAAGATAAATGTATTAATTTTCTTTTGCCATTGCCTTGATAATCAAGTAGAGGCAAATTATCTCTCTCAAAGTACATTTTGGATACTCTAATTTTTTTACAGTATGATTGATCCATAACTTTCATGAAATAAAATATAAAATGAACTGATTTTCTGAAAGAGCTGTCTGACAGGCCAAACTGCAGCAGATTACGGGCTGGCAGATGGGGGCTTGTAGGCAGGTCTACACCAAAGAGTTTTAATATGCTTGCTGTTGTGTCCTTCTCTTAAGCTAGAGTCACAGGGAGACCACTGATGTCATTCCTAATTAAACAGGCTGGTTTACTTACAGCAAGGAGACCGTTCAGAAAGATGATTAACCACAGGATTAGTACAAAAAGCCCTCTTGCTATACAGAGAAATCTCTCAGCTACCATAATATGTGGCCAAACTGTGAAGCTTCCTTGTTTTGGTGCTACAGTGAATATTTGCATGACCTGCAGATCAACATACTTTACTGATTTTTCTCCCATATATTTAAAAAATCTGTGAAAGTTTGCATTGGCCTACTGGCTATCTCACAGCATCAAACCTGTTGGGTTGGCCTCCATCCTTCATCAAGGCTCTGGATTAGGAAAATTACTTTCTGTTGAAAACACAAAGTTAACTTCAAAAACATGATTATCACACAAACAGATTTGAGGAGCTGCTGATACACTTAAGCATGTCATATATACTAGCACACTGTGGTAGACATGATGTAATCCTTTTGCCTGAAAGCTAGGCATTTTTCATATCTTTTTCACAACATAGCTTCTCACACCATGCCATCATTTTTTAATGTAAAAGAAGTGTTATCACATATTTCACGTGTATAGCCTACAAGTTAACAATACAAAGACTTGTCTTTCAGCAGCAGCGTGGGTCTTTGTATGCCAAGACATCATAAGGCAAAGTTACTTCTGGGGTCCCCTTAACCATAGTCTCCATGCCTGTGATTTCCCAGTTCTCTAATTCTTATTTGCTGTGGTTAACCATCAATTAAGAATTAAGAAGGCTTAATGTTCAGTATATTTGTGAACTGAACTTTTTGTTTATATCTGTGTATTTTTGACTCATAAGAAAGTAAGCCTAGTACCATGTGCACATTTAACAAGTCTTTAAGTAAGTGGCTATAACTTGATCATCTCCATGTGTGTTGTTTAATTATTGTTACTTTGAAATAATTTATACTTAAAAATTCAGGAATAGCAACTCCTATGGCTCATTCTTGCATTTACATGACCTAACCTTGCTTTTTAACTCTAGTAAGCAAAGAAGAAGTAAAAAAAAATATTTTACCATTTATTCTTTATAGGTCTTGCCATAAAAACTTGAGATTTTTATAGTGGAAAAGTATTTGTTGATTTTGTTGGATTGTTCAAGTTTGAGGTCTATGATTGGTTTTCTGAAGGAAGTATAGATTCTATTCCAGGGCATAAAATACTATAAATTAATTTAAGTTTATATTCAATAAGTACTAAAGCTTTCATTCAACATGTATTAAAGCTTTGACTGCTCTGTTATTGAAAGTCACAAATTTAGCTTACAATCCAATTATTGCTAAGGAATTTCTTCCTTAAGGAACAAGTTTTAATTGCAGTAAACTTATGATGTGATATCATAGAATCATAGAATATGATGAGTTGGAAGGGACGCACAAAGATCATCAAGTCCAACTCCTGTCCCTGCACAGAAGAACCCCATAATTCACACCATATCTCAGAGGGTGTTGTCCAAGTGCTTCTTGAATATTGTCAGGCTTGGTGCCATGACTACCTCCCTGTGGAGCCTGTTCCAGTGCTCCACCACCCTCTGGGTGAAGAACCTTTTCCTAATATCTAACCTAAACCTCCCCTGGCACATCTTCCTGCCATTCCCTCGGGTCCTGTCACTGTTCACCAGAGAAAAGAGATCAGCACCTGCCTCTCCTCCTCCCCTTGTGAGGAAGCCGTAGACAGTGATGAGGTCTGCCCTCAGTCTCCTCTTCTCTAGGCTGAACAGACTAAGTGACTTTAGCTGCTCCTTGTATGGTTTGTTCTCTAAACCCTTCACCAACTTCGTGGTCCTCCTCTGGACACTTCCTAGAGAAATACTGAAATACTTCTATTTTGATATAAGAATATATAGAGAAATCATTTGGGAAATACCACATTAATATGGTTTTCCTATTCTGCGATGCTTTCTATCATGTGGCAGATGACTCAGTGTGGTTTGTGGAGTCTTACAAGATATACCCAAATACTTAGACTTCTCAGGAATGCAGTGAACTGACCTAATAGTAACTGGAATCCTAGTAAACCGAGCTTGTTTGTGAATGTTAAACTAGTGTGAACCCTGACCACATTTTCATATCATGTGCTTTCATTTCATCTGGAAAAGCTTGTGAATGACACGTTCAGTCTAAAGGTTGTTCTCTGGTATACAAAGATTTTATCACAGTCAGGAAAATAAAATATTACTTTCTCACTTTTAATTCCAACAGCAAGAGAATTTTGTACAAGAAATGTAGTGAGCATAGCTGCAAGGCATACTTCATTATTCCTTCTACACTTACATTTCTGCCTCTACCCCAGTAAAAAATGCAGGGCCTGCCAATGTGCACATTCCTTTGTTAGCACCTGTGCCTTTCACAGCATCACAGAAAAGACTCCGTGCTCTCTAGAACTTAACACAAAACAACTAGCTCTCTGCAGAAAACAACCATCTTGCCTCATCATTTCATTATATGGTGACACAATAGGAAAAGAATCCAAATTGTCCTATTGAGTTTTGACTCTTGCAAAACTAGGTAGTTGGGTAATGCCTGCACAGATGGTGATATTTCCTTGCAAAATGCAGTCTGCATATTTGTGAAGATGTCAGAGTTATGAGAGCTGATTATTGCATTTTATTTGGAAATCTGTGGGCTGATCCCCCTTATATTTGTCTGTGTGGGTCTTGGAAAATAGCTTCTTCTGGATTGTGCTTTTCTGGTAGTGACTTTTCTTCTGCAAAAGTTGTCTTGTAGTTGATGCAATTATATATCAATGTATATCACTGAGTCCAAGATGCCTGCCTGAATATATATCTGGACATGGCACACGAAATGTTTTATTTGTCCTTGCATATTTTTGTGACGCAGAGAATGTGGGTGGAGGTCTTATGGAAAAACCTGTTACAATTTTCACACTGTGTTCAGTAGAGTAGAGAGGCTGTTCCTTTTATGCATCAGGAGTCAGAGGAGCTTAGAGGCACCAGTGCCTGTGGAGAATACCAGAGATCACTTTTTGCTCTTTTGCAAACAAGTTTGGAGAAATAGTGTGCTTCCCTGAAATGGAGTCTCTTCTAGGCCCTGAGGCAACAGAGGTTTGCTGCACCTTCATACAGGTTGTTGTCTAGAAACTACAGTATTACTTTAAACGTGAAGAAGCTGATCTTTGTGTGTTTAGTTTTCAAAACACTAAGACAATTCACCTTAGTATTAACAGACTAAAGTAGGCAGAGCTCCAGGCATTTTCATCAAGGCTGAGTTTAGCTTTGTGGGAAATTCTCAAAACATGTTCAGATGAACACAGCAGGTGTGAATTACTTCTCTCTCACTGGCTTTCCCTGGTTTTACTCAGAAAGTCTTCTTTCCTGTCTGAAAGTAGCTCTGAGAAATCTTCATACAGTGTGATTGTGGTATATTGTGAACGTGGCATATTTCTTTCTATTTTCTGAATGCCCATCAGCTGTTTCAGGCCATAAAGTGTAACTCTTGTTAGAACTACATTAAAATGAATGGCAATCATTTTTCATCAAACATGTAAGAAATACTAAAACATAGATACCAGCATGGGGGTAAAAAAAGATGAAAAGTTGATTAGTAAAGCCTTCTAAGTTGACCAGCCATGAGTGGGACCTCACAAATGGAAGCAGGTGTGTATTAGCAAAGCTACAATTCTACAAAACGTGATTGGACTTAGGGCATCAGCCTCACTGACAACTTCCCAGGATTTACATTTCAAAGGACTTCAGCTTTTCAGTTCTTCATTCAGGGGTATGTAACTATCAGCAGGCAGCACTTATTTATGGTGTGGTAATGGGCTTTCTATAGAAAAATAGGGGAAAAAAGAGGTTTAAAGTCAGGTGCAGAAGAGATTAAGGGAACTAATTTAAATCAGTGTAATAGGTGGGCTGGAGCCTAATCTAACCAAACTTAATAAAAATAAAGCTGAGGGCAAGGGTATGACAACCTCTTCCCTATTCTGGTTTTAAGCACCTCCTGCAGTGCTGTCATCAGTCATTCCCATCTACTGTGAGAGTTTGTGCTTCGGGGCTATTGCAGTCACTCACAACATCATAGCAAAATCATGGCTCAAGTGCTTTCCTTTCAGAAGCAACAAATTAGGCTCTTATTAGCCACAACGTTAATAGTCTTTGGGGGATAATGATGAAAATGCTGATCTTCATGAGTGAATTTGCTACACTTAATGGAAAAAAAAAATCATCCTCGCTCCCTCCCTGGCAATATTCTAGTCCTGAAGCTGCAGAACTCCACTCCCCTGAGCAGTTCTGCCTGGGATGTAATGAGTCTTTTCCTCTTCTGAAATGCTGAGTCACTCTAATAACACAGATCGATTCATGGCATCTACTTTATGTGTTTAGCTGTATATATTTAACTTTGCAACATATTATTCTGTGCAGGCTCTTCTAGAGATTGTTCAGAATAAGAATCTGTTTCTGTGTCCTGATCAAGCATACGTAAGAAAAAAGAGGCAAAAACATTCAACCTCAGTGATACTAAGGTTTTGGAGTGTGTGCCTTGTTAGCAGAGTTTTAGAATTTGTAAAACTCTGGACCCCTAATCATAGAATGTTTATGTCAAAACTTGATCTATATCTAAATTTAAATGTTTGGTTTTCAATTAAAAATGTAATTTTTTTTTTTTTTTTTTAATCACTTGCACCAGTTTTGTGCTGGTATAACAGCACTGTGGTGGTTTGATCTTGGCTGGTTGCCAGGTAGGTACCCATGAGGCTGCTCTACCACTCTCTCTCCTCAACAGCACAGGGGGAGAAAATATGATGGAAAAGTTCAGGGGTTGAGATAAGGACAGGGAGATCACTTGCCAATTACAGTCATGGGCAAAACACACTTGATTTGGGGGAAATTAATTTAATTTATTGACAATAAATTACAGAGTACAATAGTGAGAAATAAAAACAAAAAGCACCAATGCCCCACCCACCTACTTCTTACCAGGCTCAACTTCACTCCTGACTCTTTGACTTCCTCCTGAGCTGCACAGGGGGATGGAGGTTTTGGTCAGTTCATAAAGCTTCATCTCTGCCACTCCTTCCTCCTCACACTCTTCCCTTGCTCCAGCATGGGGTCCCTACAAAAGGATACAGTCCTTCATGAACTTCTCCAACACGGATTCTTCCCGTGGGCTGCAGTACTTCAAGAACTATTCCAGCATGGGTCCTTTCCTTCAGGAAAATATTGTGTAGACTCCTTTCTGTAGACCACAGTTCTTGCCAGAAAAACTGCTCCAGTGTGGGCTCTCCATGGGCTGTGGCTTCCTTCAGGGCATCTCCAGCTGCTCAGGTGCAGGGCCCTCCATGGGCTGCAGGTGGCTATCTGCTCCACCATTAACCTCAATGGGCTGCAGGGGGACAGCCTGCCTCACCATGGTCTTCACCAGATGCTACAGGGGAATCTCTGCTCTGGCACCTGGAGCACCTTAGTGTCTGCAGGGCTGTTTCTCTCACATATTCTCATTCCTCACAGCTGCTGCACATTGGTTTTTTTATCCTTCAGTATGTTATCACAGAGGCACTACCAGCATCACTGGTGGGCTCAGCTTTGGGCAGTGGTGGGTCCAGTTTGGAGCTGGCTGGAACTGGCTCTGTCAGATGTGTGGGCAGCTCCTGGTGTCTTCTCACAGAGGCCACCCCTGTAGCTGTCCCTGCTACCAAAACCTTGCCATGTAAACCCAATACACAGCACTTACTTTCATACAATTTTGTCAGGTGAGAAACTAAGATACAGAAGATGAGAATTGAGCCATGAATCTTTTTATGATAAAGCTCCCAATTTTTAACCTCCATTAAACCCTTGACATTTTAATTTGTGAAAATGTTTTATGAGTTCTAATGTCCTTAATGGCTATTTGCCAGTTTTTTGGAGTCTGACTTGTCCAAATTTATTTCTCTGTCTGTGACTTTAACTGCTAGTTACTTAGAGCAAACACTGTGAAACATAGAAGGTGATTTTATAGATCCACTGTTCAGTTTGTGAAAGTGATTGGCCTGGTTTCAAGTGAGAAGTAGAAAATTGCTCTCCTGATAGAAAGTGTTATCAAATGACCATTTAAAAGTTGTGGGAATATATTTTTATTGACTTTTCTAAAGATAATCATGAATGATCAAGGGAAACTGATTCATTTCACAAATGTACAAATGTTAAGTGGGAGAGAAATATTCAGAAAATGTGTTTAAGGAACATATACACATTATAAACAGAAGGATAAAAATTATATTGGGGTGATATCATCACTATATTTGTTGTTGGGCTTTACGTAGCGGAAGCTTAATTTCTCAAAAGTTGTAGTGCCTAATGCTTATGCATGGGGAAATACAGGGAGAGAAGAAGTACTCAGATGATTGAATTAGAGGTACTGTATTCGTTTTCACTGGTGATTAACATTTCAGATGAATGCTCATGTCACATTATTGTGGGCTTTCTAACCTGCCAGGTGTGTGTATTTTGTTCTGGTACTAATAATTAAAATAGACTGCAACCTCTGAAATTCTGGCTACAGAAACAAACTACTGTAAGATAAGCTATTGAGTAGATACAGCTATTAGATGTTGTCTCCTATTGTGCATGGCTTTATCTCATACAACCCTATGACCTAGGATAACATAAGTCCCTTTTATTTATGCACAAGCTGTCTGTCAGCTAATATTAGGCAACAGAGCTCATATGAGTAATTATCACTCAGTGGCTAATGTCCTGTAGGTTCCCAGCTTAGCTGATGTCCTGATAATGTCCTTATACAACCACAGTAATTTCTTTGTTTACCCAAATCAATGTTTCTTCTCCAGGCTCCTTTAGGTTCAGTCACCTCTTTCCCTCTTCACAGTGACATTGTTGTGTCCTCCATTTATGTCTTCCATTTATGTCCTACAGCTACACATGCCTTCTCTCTCTCTTTCTAAAAAAAATAAAAGAAGTTTTTTGTCATTAATTGTGTCTGGTAATAGTTTATATTATTCTAGGATGTTGAGCATACAACACTTTCCAGTAGAAAATGCAGAACAATAAAGTAAGAAACTAAAATCTGAAAGAAACAGGAAAATAGTTAATCTTAACTAGCTGTTTCAGGGTTATTCTCCAGTGAACTCCACCCTGCCTGTAATACTCACCCAGGGTGTAGTATCCATTCATTAGACAATCTGTCACACTGGGTCCTCATTAAGGTAATTTTTAAAATGGATTTTCTCTGGAACAGTGTTGCTAAGTATCTCATTTGCAGTGTAGTGTTATGCTTGCTGCCCTTAGGTTTGCCCTGATGCTGTGACCAAAAATCAGGCCTCTGTTTCCTCTTAAAAGTGAACAAGAAGTTGCTTTTTTTTTGATCCAAATTACATGAGAGACAAGGAAAGGATAAAATCCTTGGTAGATTTCTCTGACAACTTGAGTGTCTAGGGCAGAGAGCGCATACTGGCATTGACATTAGCAGATGAACACAAATGTAGACTAGTGAGTTTACTCATCTTTTCCAGGAGTCTGAAAAAATAGAAAATATAAATTGGCTGTGTTATCATCTTATCTGCCACAATTACTAAAGGTTTCCTGAGCAAGAACAGATTAGAGTTCTATGCTTGCACAACATGGGGAGTTGAGCATAAATATGATGGACCTAAAGTTTCTTTGTGTTATATCTCTTTCTGGAATCCAGGAGGAGCTATTACAATACACTACAATGATACATAGAAACATGAGTGTAAAATAATTTAATCTCTGCTCAAGTCTATGTTTTGCTCCTACCAGAGATAAAGACAGATAGGAGTTCACTTACTTACAATTCCGTGCAGTACAATATGTTTCTTAAATGTTTCCTCATATTTGCTTGTCCTGGGCCTGAGATTTACATGAAATTTAGAGTATGGTATGGTTGACTGGTAACTCTGCTTTAAGCATAATTTTAGTGGGTACTCTTTTAAAAGTATGACAGAGACGACTATTCTGATTTCCACTTCTCCTATCCTTGCTCTTTTTTTTTTTTCTTACCATGTATGTGGCGTATTGTGGTGAGAATGGGTAATGATTGTGCAATTGCTGTGTTAAAAATCTTATAAAAAAACATCACGCATATAATGGCCTTTGACATCTGAACAAAAACTGGTTAAATCTGTGATGTAGAACTAAGGTTAAAGATTCAATTATTTTACCCATGAATAGCTAAAGCATTAATGTGATAGTTATTAACTAGAACTGAACCTAGCCTTCAGTTCAAAAATGACAGGTTCAAATATAGAATAAAAAACCCAACTTATCTGTAAGATGGTGGTAACCCATGGGGATCACACTTGCAAAGGACAAACATCAGGACTTCAGAAACATCAATGTATTATAAGGACATCCTGGCTTTAAATATGAAACAATAGCTTTTTCTCTTTGTGTGTGTATAAGGCTGTACCCTGTATGCATGTCTACGTAGCAGATGCTTTTTTGATACTTTCTTCCAGAGTCTGCTAAGTCAATGTCTTTCATTTCACGCTCCTGTGTGCTAGCTAGTCCCCCTGGATGCTTTTGTGTGCCCTTTTGACTTTATTTTAGGACTTATGGTTTCAGCTCTTGTTTCATCTTTTTCCACTCCCCAGAGAGGCTTGGTTTCTTTTCTCTCTTTCAGTATCTTTGTACTCATCAGCTCTAGTTCCTGTGGCATCTGCTACATCTGATAAAGCATTATTTCCATGGAGCTATTACATCGGATTTGGAAATGTATCATCACAAAGCACAATAATGAAGCTGAATGTCTAATGCTTTTTACACTGACAGCAGTTGGCTTCATGTTGTTTTCTATGAAATTAAACAACAAAATATTATCATAGAAAACAGGAAAATACAGCAGAGGATTATCAGAATAACACAGAACCAGCTGAATTTTAGATTTCTATGCCTGGTGTTGGAAAGATTAATTGAAGGGTGATTATAGGTAATTGTATATGCTGTTCATATGTGTATAAGTTAGACCTTCTTTCTTTTATTATGAGTACAATAACAGCCTAGTGACATATCTGTTTTTCCTGTTTTCCATTACATGTCCACTTAAATACCTCTTCAAAACAGAAGCTAGTACTTACACAGCATGGACCAACTATTGCCCCTGCAGCCTTGCAAAAAAGCTATGCTGCATTTCATCGTACTTCTGCATTGACTGTTTTCCAGACCTTTGTACTGTGGACCAGCTCTAGTTCTTCATCTTACATTGTGAGAACGATCTTACAGTCTACCTGAATCCCATAAAAATGTGAAAAGTTGTCTGTCCGTAGTTGAAAATTATACCAATGGACACTGAGCATGCTTGCTTGGAAAAGGGCAGGGCTTTGGTTCATCCTGAACAGAGAAGAACCTGACTCTAATTCAATGGGATGTAGTAAATAATACTTCTTTGTCCCTCTTAAAATAGCCATATAACCAGGAGTGAGTCCTGGAAGCCCGATGAAAAAGCAGGCAAACGGGAAGTTGATTCTGCTGGATGAGCTCACAGGGCAAAGATTAGTCTGTAGAAAAGTAGGTTACACTTTTTAATTTTGGACACATGGCCTGTATTAGTATTAGTGAAAGGAGCATATTTGGGTCAATCCTGGAGTGCAAATTCTGATTTAGTTAAATCTGAAAGGAGTTTAATCCGTGAGCTTTGAGACTGCTCCAGGGTGAGAACTGAAGAGCATTAAATTGGCATGATCAGGAGATTCACTTCAGAAGTACACTCCCAATCCAGACTAAAATTACACAGAATTGTATAGGTTGGAAAAGGCCTTTAAGATCATCAAGCCCAACTGTTAACCTAACACTGCTAGTCCACCACTAAACCATGTCCCTAAGCAACACATCTACACATCTTTTAAATACCTCCAGGGATGGTGACTCTACCACCTCCCTGGGCAGCCTGTTCCAATGTCTGACAACCCTTTCAGTGAGGTAATTTTTCCTAATATCCAACCTAAACGTCCCCTGGTGCAGCTTGAGGACATTTCCTCTCATCTTATCACTCATTACTAGGGAGAAGAGACTGACTCCCGCCTCGCTACAACCCCCTTTCAGATAGTTGTAGAGAGGATAAGGTCTCCTCCTCAGCCTCCTCTTCTCCAGGTTAAACCCCAGCTCCCTCAGCTGCCCCTCATAAGACTTGTTCTCCAGACCCTTCATGAGCCTTTTTGCCCTTCTCTGGACACACTCCAGAACCTCAATGTCTTTCTTGTACTGAGGGGCCATGGCCTCACCAGTGCTGAGTACAGGAGGATGATCACTTCCCTGCTCCTGCTGGCTACGCTAGTTCTGATACAAGCCAGGATGCTGTTGGCCTTCTCAGCCACCTGGGCACACTGCTGGCTCATATTCAGCTGGCTGTTGACCATCAACCACAGCTACTTTTCCACCAGGCAGCTCTCCAGCCACTCCTCCCCAAGCCTGTAGCGTGGCATGGGGTTGTTCTGACCCAAGTGCAGGACCCGGCACTTGGCCTTGTTGAATCTCAGACTGCCCTCAGTCCATCGATCCAGCCTGTCCAGATCCCTCTGCAGAGCTTTCCTACCCTCAAGCAAACCAACGCTCCTCCTTTGTGTTGTCAGCAAACTTACTGAGTGTGCACTCAATCCCCTCATCCAGACCATTGATAAAGATATTAAACAGTACTAGCCCCAACTCTGAGCCCTGGGGAACACCACTTGTGACCGGCTGCCAAGTAGATTTAATTGCATTCACCACAACTCTCTGGGCTCGGTCATCCAGCCAGTTTTTTACCCAGCAAAGAGTACACCTGTCCAAGTTATGAACAGACACCTTTTTCCATGATAACGCTGTGGGAAATGGTGTCAAACACTTTATTAAAGTCTAGATAGACAACATCCACAAGCTTTCCCTCATCCACTAAGTGGGTCTCCTTGACATAGAAGGCGATCAGTTTACTTAAGCAGGACCTACTTTTCATGATGCCATGCTGACTGGGCCTGATCACTTGCTTATCTTGTGCATGGCGCATGATGGCACTGAAGATGATCTGCTCCATAACCTTCCCCAGCACTGAGGTCAGACTGACAGACCAGTAGTTCCCCGGATCCTCTTGCCAGCCCTCCTTGTAGATGGGTGTCATGTTTGCTAATCTCCAGTCAACTAGGACCTCCCTAGTTAGTTAGCCAGGTCTGCTGGTAAATGATGGAAAATGTCTTGGTGAGCAATTCCAGCAGTTCCTTCAGGACTCTCGGGTGGATCCCACCCAGCCCCATAGACTTGTGTGTGTCTAGTTGGTGTAGTGGTCACTAACCATTTCCCCTTGGATTATGGGGGCTCCATTCTGCTCCCTGTCTTCTAGCTCCAGGGTCTGGGTACCCAGAGAACAAGTGGTCTTACTATTAAAGACTGAGGCAAAGAAGGCATTAAGTTCCTCAGCCTTTTCCTCATCCTTTGTCACTATGTTTTTCCCAAATCTAATGAAGGCTCCAGAATCTCCTTAGCCCTCATTTTGCTGCTAATATATTTAATTTATAGAAATATTTTTATTGTCTTTTACAGCAGTGGCCACATTAAGTTCTAGCTGGGCTTTGGCCCTTCTAATTTTCTCCCTGCGTAACCTCTCTACAACTTTGTAGTCCTCCTGAGTTGCCTGCCCCTTCTTCCAAAGGTCATAAACTCTCCTTTTTTTACTGAGTTCCAGCCAAACACTCTGGTCAGCCAGGCTGGTCTTATTCTCCACCAGCTTGTCTTTTGGCACATGGGGACAGCCTGCTCTTGCACTTTTAAGGCTTCCTCCTTGAAGAATGTCCAGCCTTCCTAGACATCTTTGCCCTTCAGAGCTGTCTCCCAAGGGACTCTGTTGGTCAGTCTTCTCAATGGGATGAAGCCTGCCCTCCAGAAGTCCAAGGTGGCAGTTCTGCTGACCCCCCTACTTACTTCTCTGAGAATTGAAAACTCTGTCTTTTCATGATCACTATGCCCAAGATGGCCTCCAACCATCGCATCACCCATAAGTCCGTCTCTGTTCGTGAATAACAGGTCCAGCAGGGTGCCTTCCCTCTTTGGCTCACTTACCAGCTGCATCAGGATGTTATCTTGCACACACTCCAGGAACCTTCTAGATGGTTTTCTATCACTGTATTGTATTTCCCACACACATCTGGTAGATTGAAGTCCCCCACAAGGACAAGGGCTAGTGATTGTGAGTCTTCTCCCAGCTGCTTGTAGAATACTTCATCTGCCTCTTCATCCTGGTTGGGTGGTCTGTAACAGACTCTCACCATGATATCTGCCTTGTTGTCCTTCCCCCTGACTCTTACCCATAAACACTCAACCCTATCAAGACCATCATTAAACTTTAGACAATCCAAACACTCCCTAACCTACAGAGCTACCCCACTGCCTCTCCTGCCTTGCCTATCCCTTCTGAAGAGTTTATAGCCATCTGTTACAGCACTCCAGTTCTGTGAGTCATCTCACCATGTTTCCGTGATGGTAACTATATTGTAGTTTTCCTGCTGTACAAGATGATAAAGTAGATATACTCTTGGACTCCTAAATAAGTCTGTCTGGGTTGTCGTGCTGGTGGCTAATTTCTGTGGGTTATGGTGGACATGCTATGCATGAGATATAGATGGTCTGCATCTGAAGATCTGCCTTTATCTCTTTGATACTATGAAGCAGAATAAGACACTAACCCCAAAGGAAGCCTCAGAGCATGTGAAATGTCAATTCTAAATAATAACAGTAAAATACTTTTATTATGAATTATTTAAATTAGTGTTGTATATAGAATCTAGAGTGTGAAAAATAGAACTGTAATTGGGTCTAGCCAAGCAGACATAAAGATCTGATGCTTATTTATCTGCCTGAAGAACTGGAATTGGTGTTTTCAGTCTTTTTAATAATGGACAAAGATCCACCTCCCAAAGAATATCAATACAAATGGTGCAAGATGGCAGTCATGCCAGAGAACTTAACACAGAAGCTAATTTGAATAGTAAGGAAATCTCCACTTTCTACATTAGCCCTGGAAATGATACAGAACTTCAATTTTAATTCTATTTTAATGCCACCCATTTGCTCAGTTCATAATTTTTAAGTAGCAGAGAATTAACTTTATGAATTAATTTTTTGCTTTCCCATATTTTTTATTTATATGGATAAAAAGAGGAATCTTGGGAACCCACACATGCTTGTAAGAGTGGCTCTCAAAAGCTTTTTCTATATTGTAAATTGTTCCAAATAATATTTTCATATTTTTAAAATATTTTGCATTTTTAAACAGTTCTATCCTGAAAGCTCTGGATTAAGCAAAAATATATAAATTTCAGCAGTTTATATGGAAATAGAAGACAAATGAATTAACTTGTACAGTAAAAATGTTTATACAAGAACAACACATAATACAGCAAAGTGTGTGAATGCTACTAAGTTGTCTTTTTACAGAAGTACTGTCAGGGACAGCATCTCATTGACATCAGAAAGATCAACACTATAAAATACAAGTGCATCATGCATTTTTATGACCATATTTGACATAATAAATTTTTAATTTTGATCCTGTGAGAAAGGGTTTGTATGTATTTGTAATTACTTTGGTTTTTTTTTTTTTTCTTCCTAGCTTGTTCACTCTTTAGTACTGCAGAAGACATATTTGTCTTGTATCGGTGATTGAAGATAATTGTCTGCTTGGACAGTAGACCTAATTAATTTCTGACACCAAGGCCATTTACAGTGTAAAGAAGTTGAACACAAATAGACCACAGGTTATTGTTGAGGACAAAACCAATATATTTCCTGAGCCAGGGCTTTATGCCGTGAAACAGAGTTATAGTATATTGCCATTTTCCAGTCGTTCCCTTGAATTTTTGTTCAACAGACTCAACTTTCTTTGCTGAGCTCCCTACAGGAAACCACAGCTGGTGTATCCATTGAGCAAAACATAAGATTGCAGACTTTTTAGTTTGAATTGAGTAATAGCATCTGACTGTAGTTTAGACAGGAATGATAATGTAATGTAAAAATGGAATCAGACATAGCAATGGAAAACTCTCAGTTATACAATTACTACAGAATTTTATTTGATACATGGTGACTCACAGGCAACTGTTGTACTACAGTTAGCCATAGATAAAGAAACATTAATCAAAGTGATACCTTACTATTATATAAATATATATAACTATCTTCTGGGTGGAATCTCCTTAATTTAGCTTTATATAAATTTTAAAATATTTTTCTAGGGCAGAGACCACTTGGTCAATAACTGCTTGGTGACCTTTCTAACCTTAACTCTAGGAACTGTTTTGTTGCTATCATTTTGTAAGGAAACAGATTATCTATGATGAAGGGTAGAAATGCATAAATTCAAATACATAGGCAGATTTGTATCTAATCCTTGAGCAAACTCTTTTCTAGAATTCTCCACGTCTAAAGATAGGTGCAATAATGCATTCAAAATAGGGGTATTTCAATGGTTGTTTAAAATGACCAAATGTTTAGCATTTTAATTTATCAATAATTAAACATTTAAGACCTCCTTCTTAGTATTTATTTGTAATATTTTCATATTTTCAAATGATTATTTACAAATACCTTCAGTCTATGTGTAGAAGCAATATGTTTAATCTTTTATCCTCTGTAAGGAGACTACTCTAAAAGAAGAATTGCATTTTTATATGTGAGAAATTATGTCAACAGGTAGCAGTTTAAAGTATGCAGTGTCACTAATAGGGCTCATAGGATTCATTAAAAATGTCATGCCTTGAAAATGGCTTCTGGTATGATTTTATCTCCAGTAAAATTAAAGCCTCTGGTGTGATATTCTGCAGCTGTTTAACAACATTCAGTAAGACTGTAAAAGTTTAAGATTGGAAAGAAAAGAGGAAGTTATGCCAATAACTGATTTTTATATTTCTAGCTGAATATAAAGTATTTTGGCGCCTGTGCATAATTTATTTTTTATCTTCCTTAATGAAATGAGACAGAAGTGTTTTGTTTGATGAAAAATAATTCCATTTAATCATTTCCCTACTCCATAAATACTAATTTTAAAACAGATTTTCAAACTCTTGCAATGAAAAAGTGAATTGTTATATTTAAAAATGCTGAAATTAAATGCCTTCATTTTTTGTTGTATATATCTTTTTTGCCGAATCTGTGAAGTTTTTGTAGGCATTTTGATTTAAGCCTGGTAGGCAGCTAAGCCCCACTGACTTTCCCCCAGTGGGATGGGGAAGAGAACTGTAAGGGCGAAAGTGAGAAAACTCGTGGGCTGAGACAAAGACAGTTTAATAGGTAAAGCAAAAGCCACACACACAAGCAAAGCAAAGCAAGGAATTCATTCACTCCTTCCCATGGGCAGGCAGGTGTTCAGCCATCCCCAGGAAAGCAGGGCTCCATCACACATAACTACTTGGGAAGACAAATGCCATCACTGTGAACAGCTCCCTCCCCCCTCTTCCTTTTTCTTCCCCCAGCTTTATATGCTGAGGATGACATCATATGGTATGGAATATTCCTTTGGGGTCAGTTGGGGTCAGCTGTCCCAGCTGTGTCCCCTCCCAACTCCTTGTGCACCCCCAGCCTCCTTGCTGGTGGGGTGGGGTGAGAGGCAGAAGAGGCCTTGACTCTGTGTAAGCCCTGCTCAGCAATGACTAAAACATGCCTGAATTATCAACACTGCTTTCAGCACAAATCCAAAACACAGCCCTGTACTAACAACGTGAAGAAAATTAACTCTATCCCAGCCAAAATCAGCACAATACCATATGACATGGGCTGGCCAGTCTTAGCTTAAACACAGTGTATATGGTGTAATGAGACAGCTGCCTGCTGGACAACTGCCCCCAGCTCTCTCAGTGGTGCAGCTCAAGTGTGTAGCATCTTCTGTGCCTGTGACACTCTAGAATTTATCTAGCAATCTGTATGCTATCACGTTCCTTGTCAGTGATAATAAAACCTGTCTTGCCTATAAAGGGTTTCCTAATGAAGCACGCAAGGCAATACAAGCAAAGCCTCTGTGCATTGGTGATCATTCAGTAAATCACAATCATGAAAGGCAAGGAGGTAGCTTGATTTAAACATAGAGAATTCAAGACTTTTATTCTGCTGTCACTAATGCAGTAATTCCATGTGTATACAAAGGTCCCATGATGCTTCACGTTGTTAATTTAATGCTACCATTTAATGAATAATGTAATAGTTTTGTACAAAACAGTGTAAATTGCCACAATGTCAGGCAAATTGCTTCAGGCTGATCTGGTTTACACATGCCAGACTTCATGAAATTATTTTTTTCCCGCATCCTTAAACTTGATATATTTATGCATAAATAGATGATTCCTCATATTGTGCTTTTTGTGATATTTTAGTGAGGGTTTTTTGATGTTGTTTCCCTCACTCCAACCTGCTTTATAGAAATATCTCAAAGCAAACTGTAAATATGAAGGTACCTGCATAATGATCCTCCTGATGTCTTATGTATGGAGGCAGAGGTCTTACAATTCCTGTCAGGATTTATAAAACTTAAGCAAACCCATAGTTTTGTACAAGACATCAGCTGAGGACTAGTCAGGGCATTCCTGTCTTTCAGCGGAATTGGAAGCATTTTCCAAAGTCTAATGGAGTATTGTGCACGGTGCAAGTAAAGCACAGTGTAGGCAAGCTACAAACAATCATTCTCCCTGCTGCAGTTCCATAGTAGTGTGTTCTGACAGATGTGCAGCCTTTGTTTTTTTTTACACTTTCATGCCTATTAATAGTGAAGGGGAAGGATTACTAATTGCACTCAAATATGATGAAAAGACTTTAAGAAGAGTAATTTCATTTTCTTTTTATAAGAATAATAAATTGAATTCCCAAATGAGAAGAACAAGATTGGTCCTGACAGGAGATTGTTTCTGGAGAGTACTTCTTATGAGTGCATTTTGGATCCAAAAACTTCCATCCTTATGTTTTTCCAGAAAGGCAAGTAATAATGGAGGATATTTGTATGACTAAAGGTCTCAGGATTTGGCCCATGGTCTGAAAGAAACCTTGTAGCTTTGTGTACTTTAGCTAAAGGAAATCTTTCTAAGAACACAACTTACCTTCAGGTATATCAACACCCTTTAACTACTAGGTTGTCTTGGGCCTGCTGCAGAATTGTTCTTTGTAGAGCTTAGGAAAGGACAGAGGGATTTAGACAGCAAATGGGTACTACAGGCTGCTTTGTGTCAGCTTCAGTGCATCTTTATATGCTGCAGACTGTGGGAGAAGAGCAAGGGATGTAATTTTTGCTTGTGACAACTCTTTCCTGAAATAAAATTACTAGAAGACTATGCACTGTGGACACTCACCCTCTTGGGTTTAGTTTATCCATATGGTTTGTCTGGGCTCTTGTTCTCCCAGGCAGAAGCAGGCAGCCACTTTTGCAAGAGGGAAATTCTGCTCTGCAGTGATTTTTGCAAGCCATTAGGAACCATGCTTTTATCTAGTTTACTCATCAGAACAAATGCTTATAAGAGCTACTTCAAGGGGTAATCCTCACTGCCTGTTGGGATGCCAAGTCCCAAGGAGAAGATGCAAAGGATCCAGAGAAGAGATTTCAAGCCTTCTAATTTGCTTCAAGACTTCCAGCCTGCTAGGAGTGGAAAGAAAAGGACATTGTCTGAACATTCTTTAAAATATGTCTTCTGTCTTGAGGAGTAACTTTTCTGCTTAACAACAGTGGGACATGTAGGCAGTTTGACTCTCCCATTGATTTATGGCTGGCAAGCTAACCCTTCAAAAGCTTAGTTTTTATGTTAGTCTGGGCTGCCTTTTGAATGTGCGCCACATCATCATCACCTGCCGATTTGCAAAACCTGTCTAGTTGAAATGCTTTCTTTAACAAAAAGAAACCTACATTCCCTAGCAATAGCCTAACATCTTTGCAGTTAATTATATTTATAGAAAAGGTTGAGAACTCTTTGAGAATGTTCTCATACATTTTCTGTAAGAGGCAGATGAGAAACTTTGGTACTTAAACAAAACGCCAGCTCTTTAAACTTATTTGAGCTAATGCCACCTACCCCTCACCCCTGAGCTTGTGTATGCTCACACATACATATATATATATATTTTGCTCATTTATTTAGATCTAATGTTACTTTTTGGCAGACTTATCTCTTGCAGAGCAGTATTCTAGTTCTGATAACACTTGAAATAAATTAAGGCTGTTCCCTTAGCAACTGCCAGCTGAATAACCTTAAAATGCAGAGAGAATAAATAGAGTAACTAATATTTGTTGAATGTCTGGGGTTTGTGAAATATTCCTTTTCATAAATCTAGTAAATGGGTTTCTGCTGAATAAAAGGTAGGTTTTAAAATGATGTGTTATTATTTTGATGTGCAGTGTAATTTGTTTACTTGGATTGGGATGTCCTGCCACTTTGCAGTTGAGTATATTGTGAAAAATTCTGAAAGCCCATTTAATTTTTTCTCCCATTTATTTGTGATTTATGTTTGTTTTTTGAACAACTCCTTATACCTGAAGCCATTCACTTCAGAGATAACTACTTATATTACAGTTATACACTAGCTTCATTCTCTTTCCTCACTTTCTATTAGTTTACATGAAAAAGCTATTTACATTACTTGGAGGCCAGATCCAAAAGGAAATGCCTCTGTCTTTTGAAACATGGAAATTGGGACTGTGAACTCTCGATTTCCAAACTCTTTGGACATGTAGTGAATCTTACTCTATTGTTTGCACAAAGGCCATGTAAAGTGAAACCTTGTTTTTGGTTGTTCTTTGACACTTGTGTAATGAAAAGAAATAATTATGAAATGTTTTAGTTTAGGGGAGAGGTTTCCTCTGACTCCCAGACTGCTGGTCAGCAGGATGTTTCTTGGCTTTCTGCCTCCTGGAAGGGCAACACAAAGTCTTTCTGTTGCAGTGTTCTAGTTAAACGTGGCCAAGGCAGTGGTTGGCATGTTTATTCCTCTGTCCTTCCTGGTAAATTCTGACTGGAGGGAAAAGATGATAAAAACATCTTGATACAATAACTACCACTAATTAATTTTTAATATTAAACAATTTTTATAGGTGTGAGCTACAAAATGCTTGAAAAACCTTGCAGATTGAACTTCCTGGGGAATCTTTCTTGGATAGCTGAAAGACTGCTGAAAGGCCAATGGCAGTACTACTCTGCTATAAAACTAATGCCAGTAGTTATTATACATCAGTGTGTTGCATTCTCTGGGAATAAAATAAGAGGAAAAATATGGTAAGCTGAGACTTCAAAGTGATAAAAGTTGGTATATAGCAAGCTGTTCCGAGTTTATTCTTGTGAAAGCAGGTAAGAAATGTGCAATTAGAACAGAGATGATGAAGCTACCTGTGCTCTAGTTCTTGTAGAATTTCAATCCCTGCTTCAGAAAATTCTAAGAGGATATCTGCCGTCAGCAACGAGCTCTACTTTTATCGTAGAAAGGGTTTTTGTTTTGGTAGGTTTTTTTTTTCCCTCCTGAGACATCCAGCTGTTCACTTTTAATTTTCCTCAGAAATGTTGGATGACGTTTTTAGTATAAATATGTACATGTATCCAGTGGACCCAGGTGATCAATACTCTTGAAAATAAAGACCAAAAGCATTAAAGTGAACCTGAGATTCTGGGGGAACCTAGTATAGAAGTGCAAGAACAGTTCAGGTGTCTTCTCCAAAGGGTTGAGGGTTTCATGCCTATGTATATTTCTTTATTGCAGTCTAGGTAGAATTTTACAAAGCCAGGACCTAGGTGAGACAGGCACCCAGCCAGCTTAAAATAGAAATTGCTGTGTGAGAGGCTATCTCCTGGCAAAGAAAGCTAATACTCTGATGGGTCCAGATTTCCTTAAGTGATATTAAATTGAGAATTTCACAACAAGTACTAGTATTATGTTGCTGGCAGGCCTGAGTTACATGACATGAATGCAAGCAAAAGCTGTTTTATAGAAACAGGCATAAGAGTTAATTTATTGTACTCTGAAAAAGCTTTATCTTAATTAGACTGCAAAACTCACTCCCAGTTAGACTAATTTCCAGTTATTAAATGAAAAAGCAGAAAACATTCATATATTTGAATGACAAAATTTAAAAGCAGGGTAATACTCTCTTTAGTAAAGTGTTGCTGCTGAATACCAACAACTGTACTAACTGTGTCCATAACAATCATCTGCACTACTGATCATTAACTTCACAATGAGTAACAGTGCTGATTTATTTAATGAACCTGCAGGTAATTGTTGTTTCCTTTACTAATTACATCAGGGAAATGAGACCTGTTAGCACCGAAATGGCTTGAAATGCTTAAGCAAACCTTTCTGAAGGGTAAAATGCCTGGCTATTTTTCTCTTACTTTCTGCCCTAAGCTTTTGTTATTCCCCTGCTGTTCTAATTAGTGATAAACCTCTTTTTCATCCCTGAAATAGTGAACCTTGGACATACCATGTGCTTTAGTATTCTGGGAAATTCCCCCCCCATAATTAGAACATACTGCTTATAAAAACTAGAACACTTCTACTGTATTTACAAGGTAAAAATGTATAGGAAAACTTTTAAAGTCAGTCTTAAATGCTGAAATTGTTGAAGCTGTGTTTTCAAAAGCTCACCCTAGTGCCGTACAGCTCTGCTGTTCCTGCTGGTGAGACCTGCTGGGCTTCTCTCTCACCTCGGAGCTCTGCACATGGAAATAGGGCTCTTGCAAATTTTCTTGGCTTATACAGATTACAGGTTGTCATAATAGATGAGAATGCTGTGACCACTTAATCTTAACCTTCTGAGAAGAACAGGTCATAATATTTGATCCAGATTTTCTTACACAGAAACATAAACTTCTGGCTGTAACCTGGTACTTAGTGGTAGGCTTCTAAGCAAGTTTCTTCTCTCTTGTGGAGAGTCCATGAGACAGCAATTGTTCTAGTGTTTGTTCTTGCTGTTAGAAATTTATATCTGTGGTGGTTTAGCGGCAGCTCAGCCCCACACAGCTGCTCGCTCACTCCCCCACCGGTAGATGGGGGAGAGAATCAGAAGGGTAACGCTCAGGGGGTGGGATAAGAACAGTTTAATAATTAAAATTAGAAGAAAGAACAACAGAAATGTAATGTAAAGGAGAACAACGAGAGGCGCAAAGCCCCTGGGGGGGGCTAGGGCAACGGACCGCTGAAACAAACCGCACGCGCCGCAGCCGCTCGCTGACCCGATGCTGCGCCACTCCCGAGCTGCAACGGCCCCCCCCTCCATATACTGGTCACGGTGTCACATGGTATGGAATGAACCTGCCATTGGCCAGTCGGGGTCAGCCGCCCCCACCATGGCCCCGCCCCTCCCAGCCCCCCCCCCCCCCCCCGCCATGCGCGCTGAGCGCAGGAATCTGGAAAGGTACCCAACCCCCCACAGTGAGGAGAATTAACCCCTTCTCAGCCAAAACCAGCACACCCATTAGGAGACAGCCTGCAAGCATGAAGCCGCCTGGAGTTGGAGGAAGAAAGCTTCATCAGTAGGCTCCCCTTGATCAGATGGCCTTTAGCAGACACCAACCACAAGGTTCCCTTTGTTGCCTCGGTCTCTGGTTCTTACCCATAAGCTTTTGACCTGCTCGTGGTTATTCTTTGGGGACAGCTCTTCACACTGTATCGATTTCTTGATGTAGAGAGCAATGCCTCCACCCCTTCTTCCTCGCCTGTCCCTTCTGAACAGCCTGTAGCCACCAATAGCCACATTCCAGTCATGGGATTTGTCCCACCAAGTTTCTGTAATGGCAACTAGGTTGTAGCTTTCTAGAACTTTCATAGAACTTCATAGAATCATTAAGGTTGGAAAAGACCCTTAAGATCATCGAGTCCAACCGCTAACCTATCACTGCCAAGTCCACCACTAAACCACATCCTCAAGCACCACGTCTACCTGTATTCCGTGATATCAGTGATATCACTGTGCCATAGATCCAAAGCCAAACCACAAAAAAATGTCCAAGCGCTTATTTAACAACTGTGAAATACCTGATAGCAGAGAGAAGTCACCTTCCCAAGGCAGAGTTTAATTATGCAGGAAGCTATTCTACCACATAATGAGGGGCACCTCTTGTAAAAAGAGCATTGACCACAAAGGTCTTAGCAACCTTCTGTTGGTATCATAACTGAAACAGAACAAACTTGTTTTCCATATTAGTGATAACTTTGATGTGATCATTTGATGTGAAAGGACAGAATGATCTTAATATTCTCTTGCAATTTATAAAGATTTTAAGTTGAATGAACAAGTCATCTGTTAGTCTTTTCATTTGTCCCGTTTTCTCTGAAAAAACAATCATTTTAATTGGGTTGTTGGCTCTCACACCTCCTTCTGCTAACCCAAGTGAACACTCAGTCACTACTCTCACCTTGGATTGGTCTAAAACTGCTACATTTTGCCAACAATTTTTTTTAAGGACTATAATACACCTCTTCATTTCATTATATCAGGTGTCTGGAATGCAATTTAACTTTAAAATAGGATCAGTATTGAATCTAGTTTACTTTGAGCTGTGAATTGGCTTAACTGTAAGTTTTAAAGAGTTATGTTTTTGAAAAGCTTGTCTTTGTAATAAATTGAACTAAAATATTTTTACCTTGAAAAGTTATTGTGGCAGAAATGAAATAAAAAATTGAATAAGCATAAAGCTATGGAATTAAAAAATTGAAAAAATGTCTGACTGCACATCTAAATTAAACAGCATGAGACTGGCATGACTCATTTCAAAGCATCTAAGATCTAATGAGCATTAAGTTCTGAGGTGAATATTAACAACTCAGCAATACTTGTGGGGATGAATAAATGTACATTATATTTTTAATCTAAAACTCTCAAACTGCATTGGAAATAAATACTTCCTCTTTTGCAAAAGTGATACACAGAAAACTATGTGTATTTTTAAGCAGACCATTATTTAATCAGTCAATATTGCCTCTGGAATTTCTAAGAATAGATTGTGAACCTGTTATCTTGGACACTTACAAGGTAAAATACCTGTCTGTTACACGGGCTATAATCACATTTGGCTAGTTTCTGGATAAGATGCTATTTCCCCCTGACCCCATTTTCATGACAGAATTCTGGAGGAGTGGTTTTACATTCTGTTGTGACTACCTGGAAATATTTCCATCCCCCATCCTCTGCCCTTGCGTGTGTTTTTGTGGGGAGTATTACTATAACAGTTCTGCCTTCTTATATGGAAACAGCTGAAGGTAAGATCATCTGACTCTCTCTCAACATGGAGCGGTCACTTCACTCAAGGGGAAGAAATAAGTTCTTCCTGTGAAACTCATTTAGAAACAGAGAGCTAAACCAACCAAGGACATCCCAGCATGAATTCTCATAATCTTTCATAAATTTACAATCTCATGTGCTTTATACAATAAATATAATTTCTACACTCCATACCTTCTCCATGTGCCACCTGAATTTGATGTTACAGAAAACTTCATGTTGAAAGGAGAAGCGGAAAAGGTACAAAAAAGCTGGGAAGAGCATTGAATTTCCAGACTTCTGCCTTAAGCTGAAGCAATTTTTTTTTATCGTCACAGGTAACTCCCTTCCCTCTCTTAAACCTCCCAGGAATAAAACAAAGCATTAGAGCTTGAATAATTAGGAAATAATAGGAATTTTTTTTTAATGGAAATGAACTTTACCCTAATATGCAAAACCAGAAAGTTTCCTCTTGAACTGATTTTATATGCTAGAAACCTGTTTGCTGTTACCTATGCATCAAAAGTCTTTGCACCCAATTATAGGATATATACTTAGGATCTCTGCAAGGTCAATGTGAAAGATGCTCTAAGTATAAGACAGAAAATTTAAAATTTTATTCTGTGTGAAAAATGTGAAATGAAATGGGTTCATTGTTACTTGGAATTGGGCCTTACCTGAAAACTTTACAGAGCTCACTGACATTTCCTTTGAAGTACAACTATTTTTCAAGTTAATAACACAATGCATTGATACACAAATCACAGCTTATTTTACATATCTTTTTGAATATTTCACTTTTCCAGTAGAATTGTCTCTCTACAGCTGGAGTGCACTTATAATAGGTATTTTTATAATTGATGCTGAGTATAATGACTTACAAATTTTGTCATATTCAGCAAAATCATTAATATTTTACAAGGATTATACCATTAAAAACATACTTTCGTGGAATGAAAAGGTTATGAAAATGAAATATCACACACTGATTTTGCCTTAAAGATCCTAGCCATTTACACAGCCCTCTAGAATGGTAGTATAAAAGAGAACAGTCTTTCTCTTTGATAAGTTTCATTCAGGAGCCAGAGTTTCACATTTCATGCAGCATGTTATGTATGGAAATCACTTGGAAAAGGTCACCATCTATCCTAGTCACTTCTTGCTTGATTAGGCACTGTAACATTGTGCATTAAGCAATGCTGTTTTAAAGGAATTCAAGGAGAGATAAGAAACCCTAATGACAACGTCAACTGATTTTTTTTTTAGGTACGTCAGACATGTGCAATGCCTGCATGTGTGCTTGACAATGAATGCTATTGTATATAAAACCACTACATCACAGGAAAAGAAGTTTTAAACTCCTACTTTGTTGCTGTAATATGTGGGGGAACCCTTGGGCTGAAATACAGACACTACACAGCTGAATGGAGAACTCCTTTTAGCTAGAGTATGTCCAGACCTTAACTGAAAAATTCAATGGCAGATATGCCCAGTTTGAACTTGAGTAGCAGAGAGAAGCATCAGTCTGAGGGTGTGAAACCTGCCAACATTATTACTGAGTAGTAGAGCAAAGAAATGAATTCAGCTTAATGTTTCAGTTGATAGTGCTATAAAAGCTACAGGTTCATATAATCTAAGGACAAAAGAAGCCACAAGTATTTTAAACTCTATTTTGTAACTTCACTTTGGAAAATTTGTTTGATCTGAAACATGCCAAATTATTCAGAAAAATGCACAGAATACTTTTGGAAAGCCAGAAGAGAAGTGGTCTTTTTTTTCAGTGGAAAATTATATTTCTTTGAACTTTGGACATTAAGAATTTTTATTCTTAGTTTTGCTTTTATTCTCTTTTCTGTCTGTTGGGTTTTATACATATCTGTATGGGCATCAGACTGTCAGCTTTATGTGATGTTGCAATACAGTTTATTTATTTTTTAGTATAATTTCAATTGTTTTTTTTTCTTTTCATTACATTACTACTACTACCACTGTATTGTATATAGTATACTATTGTATTTTAATTATTAGACTGTTCTTTTCTCAACCCATGAGTTTTCTTTCTTCTGCCCTTCCAATTCTCTCCCCCATCCCACTGGGGTGGGGGAGTAAACAAGCAGCTGTGTGGTGCTAGTTTGCTGGCTGTGGCTAAACCACGACACTGCATAATGTAAACACAAATATATTTAGGTTGCACATGAACCATTCTAAGAAATTCAGTGGACACTCAGGGAAGCTGTTGTTCGAGCAACATATCTGAAGCTATTTTCCAGGGTTGTGATGAAGGTAAAACCTTCTAAGATATTTATTCTCAGTTATGAAAATGGAACCCTTCAAAACAGGTTCAGTATTCACAAGTCTTTGAAGCCCGTCTCTATAGTGTGCAGTTTTATTCCCAAAGCAGGTCATGCAAGGCTATGCAGGAGCTATACAGCTATAATGGAAGCAGCTGCTCCTCAGCAGTTGCTCAGGTTAGTACTGTTTTTGAGGGTCAGAACGAAGGTCAGGGGTTTTGTCTTCAGTCAGTTTGGAATTACTGGTGGGTGAAGAAGTCTTCACCCTCCAGGCATGGAAGAGGCTATGAACAGAGGCAGCCTTTTAGTGGCATCTCCTTCCTATGATCAACAGTTTAGAGTGAGATGTACAGGCAACAAGGGCAGGAGAACTGGCAGGCAGGATCCCACAAGAATCCTCTGTGTCTTCTGTTAATGTTAAATAATGGAAGAATGGCCAAGAAACATTTCAAATTCACCAGATAGATAGGAAATTTAAGTTAATTCCTCCTTTGCTGGAACATTTTTTCTGAAGCTACTACTATTCAGTTTCTGAGATTTAAAATTATGTGCTTTGGAAGAGTGGGGGTTTTTAAGTTTCTTTCTTATACTTTCCTGCATTCACTTCTCACTCTTTTTTCCAACATATCTGTGACCAGTAAGATCCCAGTTTCCTATCTGGGTTCCTTGGAGTGATAATTTGCATTTATATTTAGGCACTGCTGTGGAGATTTTTAAAAACACTGAATGCAATATTTTTATTTATACAGGGTGCTTCCTGGGAATGGCAGCTCAGTGCCTGTCCTTAGGAGCTCAGGGAACAGTTCAAACACTTTTTTTTTTTAAGCACTTCTGCATCTATGCTAGCTTGCGAGGTTATTTCTCTCCCTGCTGGTTTTCACTGTGCCTCTCTGGAAGCTGTGCCTCCTTTAAATTTATAAGGTAAGTTGAATATGTGAGTTGCTTCATTTTCCTAATTAGGTGATTCATGATTTTCATATTAACTTGCAGAATTTAAATAGAATTTATTTGCAACTCAACTCTTTTGGGCTGAAGTGAACCCATAGGGATACAAGATGGAAGAAACACTCGATGCAGCTCTATTGACCCAGTCTGAGATGGTGACCCAAGATCCTGCAGTCTGGGAGGAGCTTTGCCCACAGTTCAGTCAATTCCGTGACAGGCATAGCAGCTTCCTGCAAAGCCCCCCAGATTTATTTTGTATCTGAAGGGGATTTTGTCTGATATTGAACAAGCTAATATGTTAAAATTATGGACCAATATACTAAAGTACAGTCCTAATTGGAACTGAAGCTAAGGAATCAAAAAGAGTAACTGAATTGCCCATTTTTCAAATGTAGATATTCTGTCCTCTGTTAACATTTCAAATTACCTCAAGTGTATTCAAAATATAATCAGTTTTTTAAATCCAGGGGATCATCTGATGTATTTAATTTCTGGATGTCTCTACAGCCCAGTTAGCTGAAGTACACAATGGCTCTAAAAACTTCCAGTGTAGAGCACGCAGCCTCAGTCACTAGGTTGCTCACCTGTGAGTCAGCAACAGCTTTACTGAGGCTAGTTTAGCTCAGCATCTGGGACCACTATAAATAAATTTGGGGTTTTTTTAATGAAATAAGCCAAACATATGTTTTATGTGAAAACAACGGCAACAGTTTGAAAAATATGATTCATTTTCTTATAAACAGAAATGTAAAAGTTTAAGATGAAAATGTCAGTCATCAGATCTAGAAAGATATCTTCCTATTTAAAGAATCTGCAAGTCCAATGCAAAGCGCACCCAGACTTGTATCAATCCTTAAAAAAGTGCCAGTGAGAACTGAATGCCAAATAGCTTCCCAGGAGGCATGTTATGCTAATCACTATGGCAATCAGTTATTTATCATTCTTGCAGACATGTATTTTCCATTTATGCTAACAGGGTGGTTGATTGGATTTTGTTCATTAAATGGGCAGAGTCAAAACTGGTCTTATAAACTGCTGTTCAAGTTAATTAGTGAGTATGTGGGTAAACTAAGTTTTAAAATTATAAACTACATCAATCAAGCATCTTTTCTACAGGTCATGGTTTAACCCCAGCTGGCAGCTAACCACCACACAGACACTCACTCACTTTCTCCCATTGGGATGGGGGAGAGAACTGGAAAAGCAAAAGTGAGAAAACTCATGGGTTGAGATAAAGATGGTTTAATAGGTAAAGCAAAAGCCACAAACACAAGCAAAGCAAAACAAGGAATGAATTCATTCCTTCCCGTTGGCAGGCCATCAGGATGGCATTCAGCCATCTCCAGAAAAGCAGGGCTCCATCACATGTAATGGTTACTTGGGAACAGAAATGCCATCACTCCAATCTACTTCGCCCTTCCTTTTACTTCTCCCAGCTTTATATGCTAACCATGACATCATATGTTATAGAATATCTCTTTGGTCAGTTGGGGTCAGCCGTCCCAGCTGTGTCCCCTCCGAAATTCTTGTGCACCCCCAGCCTCTTCGCTGGTGGGGTGGGGTGAGAAGCAGAAAAGGCCTTGACTCTGTGTAAGCCCTGCTCAGCAATAACTAAAACATGCCTGAATTATCAACACTGCTTTCAGCACAAACCCAAAACATAGCCCCATGCTAGCTAGTATGAAGAAAATTAACTCTATCCCAGCCAAAACCAGCACACTATATTATACCAAAATCATTCCACTTAGTGTATTCAGCATAAAAGAGAAAGTAAAAATGCTGCATTTTCATTTCCTCCGTTCCCTGATGGCCTGGCAGTAAATGTGATGTTGTTACTCAGAAAAGAGTAAGAACAGACACTTGCTTTTGCTCTGCTGTCTTACCTAAAATCTCCCAGGCTCTGTGTCTAGCATAAAATGCAGTGCAGGGATAAGAACATCCTCAGTAGAGTCTTGTGCTTGTTCTTTTATAGTCTTTAGCTGATTAGCTACCAGCAGGTAACAATGGTGGCCTTTAAGCACTACCATGAGGTTACAACCTACACAGCAAAAATTAAAACTATAACAATAAGGATTTAAAGGCAATCAGTGGTAGAAATGCTGGACTTGGATTCTGGAGATCCGGTTTCAGCTCCTGCATTTGATGTCCATGTGGGAGGGGTGTTTTCATCATGGGGCTGGATGGGATCCACCCGAGGATACTGAGGGAGCTGGCAGAGGAGCTCACCAAGCCACTCTCCATCATTTATCAGCAGTCCTGGTCAACCGGGGAGGTCCCAGATGACTGGAAGCTAGCAAATGTGATGTCCATCTACAAGAAGGGTCAGAAGGAGGATCCGGGGAACTACAGGCCTGTCAGCCTGACGTCGGTGCCAGGAAAGGTCATGGAGCAGATCATCTTGAATGCCATTATGTGGTACGTGTGGGACAACCAGGGGATCGGGCTCAGCCAGCATGGGTTTATGAAAGGGAGGTCCTGCCTCACTAACCTGGTCTCCTTCTGTGATAAGGTGACCCGCTTAGTGGATGAGGGGAAGGCTGTGCGCGTTGTCTACTTGGACTTTAGTAAGGCCTTTGACACTATCTCCCACAGCATTCTCCTGGAGAAGCTGGCTGCTCACGGCTTGGACAAGTGCACTCTGTGCTGGGTAAAAAACTGGCTGGACGGCCGAGCCCAGAGACTGGTGGTGAAAAGAGTCAAATCCAGTTGGCAGCCAGTCACAAGTGATGTTCCCCAGGGCTCAGTGTTGAGGCCAGTCTTGTTTAATATCTTTCTTGATGATCTGGATGAGGGGATTGAGTGCACCCTCAGTAAGTTTGCAGATGACACCAAGTTGGGTGGAAGTGTAGATCTGCTGGGCAGCAGGAAGGCCCTACAGAGGGACCTGGACAGGCTGGATCGATGGGCCGGAGCCAACGGCGTGAGATTCAACAAGGCCAAGTGCTGGGTGCTGCACTTGGGTCACAACAACCCCATGCAGCACTACAGCCTTGGGGAGGAGTGGCTGGAGAGCTGCCTGGTGGAAAAGGACCTGGGGGTGCTGGTTGGCAGCTGGCTGAACATGAGCCGGCAGTGTGCTCAGGTGGCCAAGAAGGCCAACAGCATCCTGGCTTGTATCAGGAATAGTGTGGCCAGCAGGAGCAGGGAGGTGATCGTGCCCCTGTACTCGGCACCGGTGAGGCTGCACCTCAAGTACTGTGTTCAGGTTTGGGCCCCTCCCTACAAGAAGGACATTGAGCTGCTGGAGTGTGTCCAGAGAAGGGCAATGAAGATGGTGAAGGGTCTAGAGAACAAATCTTATGAGGAGCGGCTGAGGGAACTGGGGTTGTTTTGTCTGGAGGAGACTGAGGGGACACCTTATCGCTCTCTACAACTACCTGAAAGGAGGTTGTAGCGAGGCGGGGGTCGGTCTCTTCTCTCTAGTAACAAGCGATAGGACAAGAGGAAATGACCTCAAGCTGCACCAGGAGAAGTTTAGGTTGGATATTAGGGAAAACTTCTTCACCCGAAGGGTTGTCAGGCAATGGAACAGGCTGCCCAGGGAGGTGGTTGAGTCTCCATCCCTGGAGGTATTTAAAAGAAGGGTAGACGTGGTGCTTGAGGATATGGTTTAGTGGTGGACTTGGCAGTGATAGGTTAGCGGTTGGACTCAATGATCTTAAGGGTCTTTTCCAACCGCAACGATTCTATGATTGTATGATTATCCTGGGTATGTTCACAAGTTTTCCATGCATGTTTGCCTTTGTAAAACAGAGGCAAATGATTTTTCTTCTGTGCAGACAGAAAAATGATTTAAAGTTCCAGCTGAAGATTTCATAGATCTCAAAAGCCATTTTATTCTGGCTTGTATTATGTGTCTTTGAGTAGATTTGACTGCTGTGGCCCTGGGAATATGGTGTATTCTGAAATAGCATCTTTTCTATATCGGAGCTTTCTGTGTGAATAGTTCAATATTCATTGGACAGATAAAGTAGGATCTTTAACTTTGAATTTAAAACACCTGTGTTCCACAGTTTCCAAACAGGAAGAGGAGGAGATTTAGGACTTAGTCTTTTGCAGACATTTTTAGTGCTTTGTCCATTGCTCAGGAGAGAACAAAGGCAGAGAAAGTTGGGGTGTGATAGCTTCTTATGCATTGCCCACTTGTCTCCAAACTAAGGAGTCCTAGTCCTTTTAGCCTCTCCCCAGTAGGCAGATATTCTTGACGGTACCCTTGATTATTTCAGTTGTTTTTTCTCTTTGCTATCTCTATTATGTCCTTTTTGAGCTGTGGAGACCTCAAGTGCACACAGTACCAGTACTGTGATAAAACCAAAGTTTTGTCTTGCAGAGAAGTTTTTCATCTTGCTGTCAATAACCTTCCTGATGATATCCAAGTTTTACTGCCTTCCAGCAGCTGCTATATGGTGAGCCATGAATTTATGACTCCTTTTGAGATTATTCCAAGTTCTCTTTCCTGAGTTTCACCTGTCAGTTCCACACTCAGCATGATGTAAGCACAGTTTAGATTTTATTCACCTTGCATTTATTGGTATTGAAATAATACTTGCTGCCTTTTTCCTTCCTCACTCTGTTTTGTACAGTCCTTCTGGAGTGCTTGAATGTTATCTGGCATTTAATCACCCGAAAGGACTTAGCATCATCATAATTTTGAGATTTAGGTATCCAAAGGAGATATAAGGTGGCCAGACATCTCTCACCTTACTTCTGAGCTCTGTAAAACTGGCAGCAACAACCACAAAATGGACAGAAAGCATGCTGCTCCTTTTCCTGGCTGGCATTCCTCCTCTATAGTATCTTGCCAAGAGCCTTGTGAGAAGTTATGGCACTACAGATCCTACTCTACTGAAATTCAACAAATTAAGGTGGGGGTGCAGGGGAACAGACCTCTCACCCCTGCACATCATCTGGATGGAGAGTGTTATGTCAGTTACATAGTTTCATTTCAGGTTTGGCTTGTTTGCTGGTCCAGACTAAAAGACCTACTGGTTTTTGGGGCTTTTTCCCTGTATTTTTTCTCACCTTTTAGATGTTTACAGTATCTTAACAGCTGCGCTCCTTGACTAGAAATAAGAAAGAGTTCAGCAGCCATATAAGAACAGAAATGCCTCACCACCTCACTGTAGTTCATGAAGATAAATATTTTATTGGTGGAGGGAAGAGTTGTGGGAGTAGCTATGCCTTGAGCAAACAGAGTATGTTTGCCAATATGCTGTCACACCAAGGTTTAAGGTGCTGCAGATCTCTTGTGCTGAAGGATGTTCGGTGTCATAGCTCTTAGTAAATCAGAAACTTTCAAAAATTGTTTGGGTCTAATAAAAAATTATCCAAAAGGAAAGACTGTACCATTCTGCAAAGCAAACTTGCAGAGATCCAGTGATATTCAAACCATTTATGACCTAGAAATCTGATGAAATTTTTGCTGCTGCAAGCCTGTTTCTCATGCTTCAATAATCTATTCAGTCAGCAACCTGCTAGCTTTATTTCTTGCATTTAATGGGTAAAGCTTTTGTGTAAAGCTTTAAAGACTAATATTTCCTTTTTTGGGGTATTCTGGGTACTGAAATGCTTTTTTAATGAGAAATCTGTAGTGATGAAATTCCTTTCACTTCCCATTCAAAAGCTGTGGGATTAGCTTCTATTCCCTGAGAAAGTCAGAAAGTTTTGAAGGATAGCAAACCCAACACAGTGGAAACCTAGTCATCACAACAGTGTGGGCATTCATTTTTTTCACTCAAAACACATGTGAAACTTCTTAATTCAAACAGACATAAATGTAAAATGTTGTAATCACCTAGAATGACTCTCTCCAAAATAATGATAGCTTTGAATGTATATATTACTCAAAAATAAAGGATTGAGTTATAAAAAATTAATCCATTGAATTGAGGCTTCTTTTCTAAGTCAGCCAGTCACTCCATGTGGTGAAGTTTTAAAGGAATATCAGAAGGAATACCCTGTTTTACTATCCTGTCTTAAAAAGTCCCTTTTGTAGAAGATAAGAGATGGTGTCTCTATGAAATGGAAATGCTTGCTGAGCCAGGCATCAGAGCAATGCAGCTTAGAGTAAAATTGCACTTGTTAAAGCTTTGACCCAGGTATGTTTCAAATACTTTCAGCATCTTTTTATTCATGTTTGCTATTACTTAAAGGAAATTGATGCATTTTTCCATTATATTTTCTGTACGAAAGTCAAAATATGCTGAATACCTTTATTTGTGATTAACATGTGTAGTGCCTGCCTTTGGTATTCATCTTGATAACTATATCTTTCAGGAAGACTGTCTTATATTTTTATTCTATATTATTTTAGAACTGATGAGTTTGAGCTTCAAAGTAAAAAAAAACCAAACAAAACCCAACCAAACAAAAGCAACATACAAGAAAGGAGGATATTTTTCTCTAGCCAGACATATCTATTTCATCATAGTAAAAGATGAATCAAGACACATCACAGCTTTCTTTATCAGTTTCTTCTGATGACTAGGTAGGTTTCTTATACGAGTGGCGGTGCTTAGTTAATAGTCTGACAGCAGAAAGGCGCACAGGAAGGAAGAATAGCTGTGCATCTAAACATGTGTGCCAATTTGCTTAAGCAGCTGACCCCTCATTAAGCAATGTGAATATTGAAATTGCTAGTGTATGATTTCCCATAGATTTTTCTTTTAGGCTTGTGAGTCTTTAATATATATATACACTATCGTTACCTTGTTTAAAATTAAAAAGATGTAGCACAATATAGGCAAAGTCAGTGCTCAGGTCTGTCTTTACTGGAATTGAGATAAAAGTCTTAGTGGAGACTCAGGGACTATATTTTTGGTAGCAGCCTGTGTGTAGGCATGCTTAGGGAGGCTGTTTGTAATAGCCTAAAGCCAACTAACCTATGGTAATAAAATGCTGTTCATTTTCTCTTACCCCTGACATTGTTTTGCTCAAAAGCATAGGAGGTAATTAAGAAGGCAAATGTCTTTCATCTTCAGCAGAACTGGGGTGATGGCCATAAAAGGGCAAGAGTGGGTTGCGGTTTGATAGAAGTTCTGATAGGATATGGATTTTCAATATGCACAGTTCTCCATGTCAGCAAAAACAGGTCATTACAGTTTTCTATGACATTCATAACTAATTTAATGGAAGTCCTGATATAATATGCTATGTAAGCCATACCCATTTTGTAATTGAAGTCTCCGATCAAATGGTGACTGTGGCAATCAATTTTTATTTCCAAAATGGACTTTTTGACTTCATACTGTTTTGCAAAGTCATTTATCCCTATAAATATGCATTTCATAAAGAAGTGACTGGAGATTATTAAAAACTCAAATAAAACTATGAAAAAAGAAAAATACTTACTATAATTGGGTCATCCATTATTAAATTTTTTCCTCCAGAAAGGTAAGTATAGTTTTGCAAGCTTTTTTGCTGTGACTTATAACGCAAAGTATTTCAAGTATAAGGCAAAGCAACTAAACTTTTAAACTGAACATGAAATGGCCACTCTATGCTTTTGTGCCTGCATGGCCATGGAGTATTGGTGACACCTGAAAGAATGTTGTACATGACAGAGCAGTCCCCAAAACTATAGAATACTTCCACATATAGAGGATTTCCCTTGGTGGCATCCTTATAAAACACTTTTTTTTCATGATTCTTTTTTAAAAATGCAGAAAGCTTTTATCTCTGAAGCTTATTTGCAGACTTATTTTGCAGTTTTTGTTAGGTATAGTTTAATGTTGAGAGATCCAGTCTTCTTGCACATTTCAGTTATCTAATTACAAAAGTAATATCTACCCAGGGAAACCAACACATATGTGAAATTAGAAACACGGCAAAAAAATATTTGATTGTAATGGGTGCATTTTCCACATTCACTATTGCAGATTCATCATTTTCTTCTTGAAAGTCATGTGATTAGAAGATTGTTGCTGTTGGAATTCAAATGTTTGTGTCACCTTGTCCTCTATGAATACAATTCAGGAGCTGACAGGAGATAAGATAAAAGTCAATAAAAAGAGAATTATTTATTAAAAAGATCTAATGTTAAAGAACAGTACACAGGAACTATTATATTACTGTGTCTTCCACATCATATATACCATTATATATAGCATATATACAGATTGTATACAATATATCTAACATTTTGATATGGGCCACGACAGTATCTTTCTTTTTGTCTGCAAAACAAAGTTTCTTTCTAATTCTTTTTTTCTAAACAGGTCTTGTGGCATTATACAAAAATACAGTCTCCTCAGTGATGCCAGACTGCACTATTACAATCTTTTACATGAAAAAGGAAAGAGTTCTCCATTGCAACAAAAAATAATATGTCATGATAAGGAAACATCTTCTACAAAGTAACAAATAGGTAATACATAGGTACTTAAACATTTAAAACATATTTATTAATATATTTAAGATGCAAAATACATATTCTGTCCATGTTGAATATAAAACATACCCCTTTTTGTCCCTGCAATACAACTACATTACCTGATGGTATGTTCAGTATTTCTATCTGTATCGTGACACTAGAAATTGAGATATAACTAGATGCAGCTCTATCTCCTCATCAGACTTTCATTCTTCTTATAAAGCATAACCATTTATTGTATTCAGAAAGTCGTTTGACAAAAATGCCACCAGCAGTGACAGTAGCCTTTTTGAATACTCTGAAATAAACTGCATTGGCAAGCAACTGTATAAAAAATAGAGGAAATTATGCTTAACTAATTTATAAAATAGCTTTTTGGTTGATCACTTTATTCTTTTTTTAACCTTTTGAAAAACTATGGTTTGCTAATGTGAGTTCTCTGCACAGTAGCAATGCTGCTGTTTTACAAATGACAGCATGGAGTTATTGTCTATGAGTTTGCTCTATCAGCAAGGTACATTCCACCTTCCTTTTTGATCTCAAAGGCTTTTCCAGAAGCAAAGTATAGAAGGCCTCCTTCTGTCTGTATCTACAGTCTATGCTCGGATAGCTATCCTGCCTTTGTTTTCCTAGCAACATGGTGACTAAGTAGATTTGAAACCTATTTCTTAGAAAATTATTTTAAAAAATTAATGGGTAATAAAGATTTGAGTTGAACCACCTCTGAAAAGTTTTACTGATAAAATATTCAAAATTAAAAAAAAATTTAGTCATCAGTCAGCTTTTTACCTACCAAGCGCTTGACCTGTGTTATGCTTTCTTGGCTACTATTTTAAAGCTGCTAAGAAAGGACACAGTTAGAGTGTGCTAGCTAAATGCCAAGTATTATTTTGCTAGTGAGCTGGCAAAATAGTAGCATTTTAGACCCAGAACCCATCAATCAAAATAGATTTGCATCAAAACTTTAACAGGGATGGACAGCTAGAAGAACTATGCTATTAGGACCTGCCTCTCAAACAATTTCAACTTGATTTTTCCCAGGCAAGGGAATGTTCATCCTAGGTGCAATCCCTAGACACAAGGTAGAAAACACCCTCCCTCATAACGCCATGCACACCATAACTGTACAAACAGACACGCAATATACACTGGGGATCATTTTGATTCAGGTGCCAATATGCAGAAATCCTTCCAATGTAGAAAAATTGTCTCAATTGTCTACTGAGTGAAAAATTGTTTGGTACAGCAAAAAGTGGGGATTAAAACTGATAGCACACAGTCTCTACAAGAATAATCTCTAGTGAGCTATAGAAATAGAGCCAATTAGCTAAATAACTGGAATGATGCTCAGTAGCACTTATCCAAGTATTTTTTTTCAGACACAACATTCTCCAAAGTATACCCTACTGGAGCCTGTATATATGTGAATGACTACATTCCAAAAAATGTTAATATTCTCTCCATAATATGCTTTCATATATACTTCAACTTGATTACCAAATATATAAAGCACAGTATATTACTAAAAAAATGGACCCAGAGGAAAAAAAGAAGTTACAGCTGAGAAGTGGTTGGAAAAAGTAGGTTTGTCTCCTTGCATTGCTTTTTTTGTCCACTTAGCAGTCTAATGTATATCATGTTTAAATGCCCAGTGGAATTTTCATTGTCATATGCATGAGGAATTGATCTTTTATTTGCTATTGAAAACAAATACTTGATTCATATGACATTAAATCATTGGTATTTGATGAAAAACAAACTTGTTTCCTTTTAAGTTAGTGTTTAATAATTATCTGTTTACCTTGCAATAAAATAAATGGCTTCTTTTCTGCTCCCTTTTGCCACTTTTTGAGTGTACTGTCTAATATTGTACTGACAATTCTTTTTGCTAGTTAAATACATATTTATACATTTTCAGAACAAATTCTCTATACTTTTGCAGTGGGATGTGTACCTAAACTACGTTTTTCTCTCTTGTCAGTCGGAACAGCCAGCCATAGTGGATGCAAGAAAAGTATTTGACAAAGCTGAATCAAACTTTGTTCTGTATTTAAAAGAGCATTTTTTCCAAACCAAACAGATGTACTGTACTGGACACCACTCTTTAAACACCTAATGATACATGACTGGGGTCACCAAAATCAAACATATTAAAAAAGTAAAGTACATTTGACAGAAATTACATTTCCTTACAAAAGTTTATTACATACAATCTGCATATTTTTGGGCAAAGAAGTGTCCCCTCCCCAGAGGACTTTTACAAAAAATGAAGAGAAAAAAACCTGATGAATTATTGACCATGTCTCCAACACTCCTCTAAGTGCACCACAGGCACTTCTATGGGTCTTTAAGCATTAGCTTGGGTTTCCAGTTTCTCCATGGACATAAAACTTCATCCTTGGTGTCATCAAGCTAAAACAAACAAACTACAACAACAAGAAAGTCTGCAGTCTTCACCATGAGGTTGAAGGAACCATCAGTGCCAAAAGCAATGTTACAGAGGACGAGGAAGTGGACAATGCGTGTAAGGTGGATTGAGCACTTGTTACTTTTCCTCCTGAAATGAAAAACAAAGTAATTAAGGAAAAAGCAATGAAAAGAGTTCTCAGTACATTCAGGTACTAGATTTTGCCCAAATCTTGTATTCTATTATGCTCAGCAAAAGCCTAACTTTTAGGCAATGGATTACCTTGTGAGAACTTCAATCTCAAAATAGGGTTCCTACACAGACATGAGGAATTTGGGGATTTTATGATGATATCTACAGAAAATCACATGCTGAATCCTCATATTCAGTCTGCAAATTAATAAGAAATTCTGAAAAGGTATGTGGTTTTATGCCTTAATCCTCAAAAATAATTAGGCTGCAGAAGATGCACCGAGTCACAATCACAAATATCCTGAAACAGGGAATGAAAGCTAGCCCTTGATCTTGATGTTTGTCCAGAGAAAAAAGCAGTCTTTTGCCCAGTAGCCAAGTGATGTTTTTAGATCACAGCAGTCCCTTAAAAGGCCATGCTAAGGGGAAATATGCTATGGGTTGGCAGTGGCAACAGATCACAGGATAGGATGGGAACCAGATTGGGTTCCTTTGGACCACAGTTGTCCTATGTGTAACTGATCTGCTGTGTACAGTCAAATGAAAAATATCAGGTTAGAGGGAGTGAAAGACTTTGTGGCCTGGAGTTCTGGCTCAAAAGATACATGAAACGTATATTACATGGAGTAGGGGTTGTCTTGCTACATTCTCAGGATAGCATGTGGTTAGTAGATAGTAGTTCGTGACTAGATTAGAGCTGAAATTTTAGGTCCAGACTGAAGTTTCAGGCTCACACCTTTTGGATGGTGCTCCTTAAGGACTGAAAGGCAATGTTTAGTAGAATTTTAAAGCGTTAGCAGAAAGTTAGAATCAAGATGCCTCACTGTGTTTAGGCAAAATATAATGTTATTTTCTGGTTGTTTTGCCACTAATTCTTCCATCCCTTTCTTACCTGTGTAATATTGATACTTTAAATTCTTTCAGCATATTGCAGTAACTGAGGAAATAGAAGCTAGATGTCATAATTTACTTCATTAAAATACATTAATACTGTAATTATTTAATCATCTAATGAAGTAATATCTACTCAAGGGAGTCAATGGAACCTACAGAGAAATTCAGCTTATTCTAAAGCAGGCACATACATGGGGTTCAGCTACCATTTTAGCTGTGTTAGACAGTACACCTCTGGCTGGTGGTCAAGAATGACATGTGCATCCTCTAAGTCTGGCATCATATCTACCAGCTCTCTTCAAATGTTTGGGGTACCTTAGGGATACATCTTACATGTCCTTATGTGCCTGTGTCTGAATATTTAAATTCAGAAGATCAGCTGAATTGCTATCTAGGCGCCACTGTTGGACTGTATGGATTACATCCCAGCTGACTATAATGCTATTTGAGACACCTAGTGCACACGTAGGCCTCTAGAGCTGTGAATAATCACTGGGGGTGACTTAGAAATTACTTATGTTTTTAGAAAAGGTAGAGCATAGAAGAAGCTTGCAGGGTAAGGTGCAGATGACAGGTGAGAAATGCATTCCATGGAAGTTCCCTAGGCTTATATCCTTAGATGTCAGCAATGCCAGGAGGACTTAGTGTACTGACTCCAAGAGGATTTGTCAGGAGGGTGGAACAGTGTGGAGATGCTGTGGCCAGGCTCTGTGACCATGCAGCTGATACACTGCACATTTGTTACCCTGAGCCAACAGTCTGTCATGCTTTTGACAAAATGCCGTCCTTTTTATCATTATAATACCAAAACAGACCTCCATCCCAAAAAAAAGCCTCTAAGGTGCAACCACCTCTCACTGGGCAAAGCAAGGAAATTTTACACCAACCATAATAAAGGTATGTAAGACTGGAGTCACTCAAGCTCCGCCTGAAAGGTAAAAAATCGTATAAAATAGGTTAAGAGAAAAGGGGTGTTAGGGAAGATACCATCGCGTACCACTCTGACTTCTGGGACCAGTTGACAGGCTGAGCCTCTCTTCACCCCCATTGGGACGCCTTTGGGTAAGATTTGAGCACTTGGTTATACCAAGTGTTTCCCCAAGAAAACTTAGAAACCTTTCTATAGCTTCACTTTACATCTCCAATGCATTAGAGTTGCTTCATATTTGCTTAACGCACACGTAGCCTAGCAGTGTTACTAATTTTCCTAGTATCTATGTGTGTCTTGCAACCAGCAATTCTATCACCAGTAATCCAAAGAACCTGTGTATCTGTTGCTTTAATAAATCGTACTATACATTAACCTAGCCGTGATCGTTCTCATTGAATGTGACTGGCCTGGGCAGCTGCCAAATTATTTACTAACAACAAAAACTCTGATGGGTGGTTACATCTACAATCCTTAGAAAATAAACCGTTGACCAAATCTGAGACTGACTGGACTTAGCTACACCTAGACTTCTCTCTGAGAAGGAGTTTAGAAAGCAAGGGGGTCCTGTCTGAACCTCATGACTCAAGGGTAGGGTCTCCCCCTAGCCACTCCTCAGACTCCTACTATTAATGCAACAAGAGCTCAACTAGGTTTCCAGATTTTATCCTAGAAAGGGAAAGGTTTGCTGTAAATCCTCTCTTTTCTTCATCAGCCCCACATAGATGCCTCAGGTACTCTTGAGCATCTCAAATGGCACTAGATACCTTTGTTCCAGTGTAAAACCGAAGACTCTGAATAATGATTTTGTCTAATAGCTAGAGATTTGTGAGAATATTTTTTTCAGGTGAAGAATAATAGAGTTAATGAGCACTACTATAGTCACCACCAAATGTAAGTGTAACATTACCTGAAAAAGATGGAACTCTGATCTGGGGACTTGCAGTCCCATCCCCTCCTTCACTGACTGCACAGACCTCAATGATGTAGACACCAACATCAGGAAGAAGTACCACGGCAGAGGTTTTCTGTGTTTCTATAACGTGACTGTTGCTTTGGCCTTCTTGCCTAAATAATACCTATGGTCAATAAATTAGATAGTGGTCATAGTGGTCATTCAAGTTATATACCAGGCATTTTGTGTAGATAACGCAGTCACTGAAATGTTAACAGTTTCATGCTTTCGTTAAGGATTTCTTGACATTACATTTGAACAGTCATCTGTTTTTACTCTCCCCTCCCACCAATGGCTCCAAAACATTAATAGCAAAGTATATTAGCAATTAATGAATGTGAAAGGACATTGATTACGATCCAAAGAGAAGATATAGCATTTGCCCACTCCAACATTACATGTTACACTTTTTTTTTTTCTCCAAACTTTCTTCTAAATGCATTTTGGGTTCCATTTGATTCAAATTATTATCCCCAAATTAATGTAGATATTCACATTTTTGGCTGAAGAACTCAACCTTAAATGTAGACAAAATGCCCTAAATAACATCCTTAGTGTGTTTACCTTAGCTGGCTAAGTCAACTGATAACAGCTCAGATCTGTCCCTGCATCTCCTGAGAAACTCAGTACAAGCTTATGGTGTGTGGGAGGAAAGCAAGTGAGTACATAGCTGTCTTTTTGGTACTTCTGCATAAGTTTCTGTTCCCAGACAAAATTGAAAAGGTCTGAGAGGTGTAAAAAAGCAAAGCAGTCAACTGAACTTTGTTGGAATCTCAGCTATTCTGATAAAGGTTAGAGGAGTTTCTGTTTATTTGACATTTTACATTTTCTTAGAGATATTTCCTGATGTATCAGAGGGAGTATCAGATTGCAGTCTACAGAAATTGTAATATATATGCTTCAAAAAAAAAAATATCAAACCAACCACACCTCTGTAAAAACATTGAAATAATTCTGTTTTGATTTAAAAGATTGCAGTGAATTCCACTGCTTCTTATGGCTTGTTATTTAAGACTTAATTTGGTTTTTACTTTTTAAAGCTTCAGAACTTTAAATGCCAGATGTTACTGTCACTGATTGTTGAACATCACTAACATGATCACAAAACAAACTGTAGTATTTGTGTTTCTGCTCCATAAAATTATTACTTTTAATGTAATTTTAAGATGCCTCATTCTTCAGCATTTCTCTAAATTCTACTGCAAACACAGTAAGTAGAAGTGTTAGTAGGAATTTCATTGCAGGCTGCTCTTAACAATAGCCACTTCTGAGTCAGATATGATGAACAGATCCCTCTGGATAGAGCTTACTCGGTTTATAATCAGTAGTTGAAAATCACAACACAGAAAATGTTGGGACATTCCTCTCTTTTCAATTTTATTTATTCCTTTTCATGGTGAATACTGATTGCAGGCAGTCTGTATGCATACTTACACAGAAAATAAGGGAAAAAAGCCAACAGAGAAGAGGAGTAGTCATTTAGAAGAGAGAAAGGTGAGCAAGGAAGGGGAAGCACTGACCTTGTATCCCATTACATCAGATTCATTAGCTAGAGGTCTCACTGGCTCCCACCCAAGAGACACATGAGAGCCATCCTGTATCCATATAATATTGCTTGGTGCTTGGCTGGGAGCTGAGGAGAAAAAATAACAACATATACATAAATATAGTTTATTGGTAGTTTCTTTGAAATAAAAAGAAAAATATTTCAAATTTTTATTGCATTTACAACTGGTTGTGTTAGCAGGCTCCCAACTCTAGTTGGAATATTAAAAGACTTTTTTTTTGTACCAGAATTGTCATTTAATAGATTGTGGTGTATTTACTCAACCCACCCTATAAACTCCACAGGGATTAGGAACTTGAATTCTTTTCTGTCCCTTCTTTGTCAAAATGCCTTGTTTTCTAAGAAGGTAACCTTTGTTATGAATGCAAAGTCATACGAATTCATGTCTAAATATCAAAGCAAAGCCATGAATCAAAACTATACGTGACTCATTATTATTATACACTCTTATTAAAGGAAAACTCAAGAGGGCAGAGGTTGCTCCCTGACTTCTCCCTTTGAGCAAAGGTACTGAGATCACTTACGGGACTTCTTGGTTGCTGCATGTACAGCAGTGCTAGGTGGTCCATACCCTGCAGCGTTGTATGCCCTCACTGTTAGGTGATATAATGTGTTTCCTTCTAATCCTGTCAGAAGGATGGATGACTCATTTCCCTCAGTTTTGACCTTTTCTGCTGCTTCTTCCTGCTCCATGTCCTTCCAGTAACCAACCTGCCATCAAGAAACCAAATGAAGGATTAATATAGGCATCTGGGAAGCTCATGCTTCCAGATGCTCATACTTGTTATCCTGTGGAGGGCCTTTTTGCCATTTCTGCCTTTTGTCTGATCATCAAACCCTTTTAAACATATGGGGTTTGCAGCCTAACGTCAAAGCCAAGCAATGCTCACATCTCAGGATATCACAGTATTACCTGAAGGACGTTGAATTGCTGTGTACTGGCATGACAAGATGTAATTACAAGATGGAAGATCAGATGATGAACATTGGCAGTAAGTCAAATGTATTTCGGAGAATTCAAGGAGAGCTCATCCTCTGGTAGGTCACCAGGACATCTACCTTCACCCTGGAAAGCTCTGACCACATCAGTTAAGAAGTGTTGTGAGCAATGTTCCCTTCCTGGCCCTGTGCAACTCAGAGCCACAAGATTTCTTGTCAGTGTAATGAATAGGAAATGACAGAACACTGAAGGAAATCTTTCATTCATCTGAAAAATCTTATCTGAAGAAAAAGAAGAAAATTGATTCGGTTAGTTCTTGGGTGTAAACAGGTTTCTGGTAAATAAAATTTTGATATCTGTTTATGCCCTTCCTTTTTGGACATAAAATCCCTAAGTGATTGTTGGTGCTTCTTAGTCCATATTTCTGGTATCTGCACTGAGTTTACCATAATCTCAAAGAGTTTATAGAGCTGAGCTAGAAATTTGACTAGTCTCTTTCCTCAGGGACCAAGTATGTTCGGGACATAACTGGAAAAGAGCAGTAGTGGCTCTTTAATGTACCTAGGAGACCTACACAAGTAAGGTAATTCTCACAGGGCCCTATTTTCCCTAACAGATGTCACTTATGTGCCATTCAAAGACCTATATTCAGCTTATCCTTATTCATGCTGAGACCAACTTACATTTATTCCACATTTTGACCCTTTCTGTGAAGTTGGTTATTTAATAATAAGTTATTCATATTATATCTGGATAACTTTTTCCCTGAGAAAAAGGTCATGGACAATACAACATTCTTGTGCATGTATCCCAGAAAATGGTGAACCAAAAATCTGAGGGGTTGATAGGAAAATAAGACCAATGAGTACAATGCTGACCTTTTATAATTGCACTAGGACAGCCATTAAAAAAAAGAATTCCAGAAAGACCTGCCTGCAAAAATATACATTTGAGGTCATATCTTCACTTGAGTAAAGTGGCTCTTTTAACTTTGATTGAGGGTATATCAGTTTGTGCCAACTCAAAATCTACTCTTTCAGTTGTAAAATTCATGTAAACATCTTCTTTGTGCGCCTGCACTATCTCATGTTAAAATGTTGTTCTAATTCTTAGGCTCAGATAGAAAATCTAGCTGTAGTCACCACTTGTTGTTGAAGTAAGCGTGATTCACTGAGGCATTTTACTAGATGAATGCTTGACCAGCCCTGTTGGTATCTGAAGTAACACCTAGTCACATCTTTCTTGGAAAGAAAAAAAAAATTAACAACCATTTATTCACACACTATGATTGAACCTTCAATGCTTATTATCTCTTGGGCAGTCCTGTTCCTTTCATTTTACTTGCAATGCATCTTTACAAACCTGACACTACAGTGATGAGAGCCACATAGTATTAAGCACGGTATGAACAGGTAGCAAGAGGCAGCACATGTCCTGGAGACCCTATCATCCAGTTAGTGAAGTCTGATAAGGATCCAACAGGGAAATAGTCATAAAGGAAAAGTGACTTTCCCAAGGTTATGCAGGTGGACAGTAGCAGGGGTGGAAATGCAACTGAAGTAGTGAAATCCTGGTTCTAGAGAGGCAGGAGCAAAATTATAAGCAGCTCAGTAGGTCACATTTTGGCAGTTTATTCACTGGGCTCACCACATCTCATGTGACTGCAATGTGCAAGACAGTAGAGAATCCCCAGCTTTTGCACTGAAGATTTTTTTAGTATAAAGAAGTTGCAAAAACCTGATTTTCCAAATATTGGTGCTAGGACTACATAGGTAGTATGTTGAGTATGGAAGGAAGCTAGGAGCAAAACTCAGCCCTTTTATATTTTTCATGGATTTTGGAAATGCTCTCCACTACTGCTTATATAGCATTATCAGTTTGGATACTAACTATATTTTGCATATATTAAGTCTGCAAAAATAACTATGGCAAATTCTCTACCAGTTCTTCTGCACCACATGACAAAGGTGTTCTCCTCTGGCAAAGAGGTATTCTTGTGGGAGTTAATATACTGTATTAAGTAGCAAAAGCATGAAATGCAATTTGGCAGTGCTTCTATTTCAGTTTCCACTGTACTTCAAAGCCCTTAAGTGTTTGGTCCCTGCTTTTAAAATTCCCCTTAATGTTTTGCCAGGTGAGTTTGGACTTTGATCTCAAAATATGCTTTTCTCTTTCTTTCTTAATGCACACATCCATTTGTTGATTGCCAAATGAACTAGAGGAAAAAGTGGTTATAAAAAAAAAAAAAAAGAACTCCAGGAACTGTTGACTGAGGCTGACGGTGGGGAAACTTAGATCAATTTGAACTGAAATGAAGATACAGCTGATCTTTAGAAGTGCTGGACATATTTCTTAAAACAGAGGAGTTTTTTATTTGCACTTCTATGTGTTTGTTATTTTAAAAAAATCTTGCTATTTTCTATAACCTTAATTTATAGTGCTCAGAAGGGATTTACCACACTTAGAGTAGGTTTCCATTAATGATAACTTTGAATATTGATATAGCATGGAGCATAAATCACAAAAGGGTAGCCTATATTTTAAGAAGGAAAGAAAAAACAGGGGAAAAACATTTGGTCTGTTTAATGCATTATTGTTTGTGAGGTTTAAAATTTTTGCTGGGCTTTCTGTTGCTTTTTCATTCGATTCCCAGAAACCCATCTCTTTTTGCTGGAGAGAAAGCAATAATGATATTTAAACAACTGGTAGAGGAGATGCAGGAACATACAAGCTGCTTTGTCCTGATCATGGTTTAAGCAATTGTTAAAAGTAAACCATCACATTAAAATTGTTGCCATCTAAATTTTTTCTGTCTCTAATATTTATAGACTACTTCATTGAATTTTCATGTTAAAAGGTATCTTAAATAATATTACTTTTTTTCCCAAATTGGTTTCTAGGGTATGCATAAAAGCACTTTGGTATAAATTAATGTGATCTAGTTGCAGGCCTCCTTTCTAAATTCAGTAGAGTCAGAGTTATTGTCTGTGTACTCTTGCTGTTGACCACAGAGAATTAAAGCTACAAATTAGACATTTCAAGTAAGAGCCTAAATTAGGTAGGATGAATCAAAGTGGACAAACACAAAAACTTTCCTGTTCTCTCTGAATGAGTCTTTACTAATGACAACAGTACTGACCTAATCGAAAATGAAGAGATATCAGAGTACAAAAAGTGCTAGGGGAGAAAGAGCAGTGAGCTGAAAGAATTGCTGCTAGCTCTAAAACCATGATTCAGATTTCATAAAAACTGTTTTAATTATCATTACCAGAAAACCTATCAGCTCCTTGAACTGACACACCGCAGTCATGCAAATGTTAGTGCAGGCACAACTGCAACCGTAGAACCAAGCACTTAGGGCAGAAGAGGAGGTGCTTTTTGTATCATGTGCTGCTGCTTTTTATATCATCTTAAGATATTGGTGTGACTACCCTTCAGAACAAGATGAGAGGTTCCTGCAAAAAGGTCAATCAACATCACTTCCTTCCCTCTCACTGAAACAACTGCAGACTGAAAAGAAGAAAGAAAACACTGCTCAGTACTCCTAGGTTCTGGGGTCTTCTCTGGAGTAGCTTGCATCCTCCTCCACTTTTCTCAGGTACTCTCTTCTCCCACATTGTCCTGCATGCACATGGGACGAAGACAGGGATTGTACTTCAACCTTGAGGTCTATCATAAAATATCTAGCCATATTCTCTTATGATAATTCAACCATTATCCAGGTTTCTGATTTTAGGTAATAGAAAGCAAGTAGTCTTGTAACAAACTTTTTATGATACAGAGACTGTAAAGGGTATGGCTCTCTTGAGGCCCTCACAAGGTATCTGGAGCGCGATCTATACCTTAAGGACTTGAAAAGCAGTGGTAGTGCTGTGCTATAAAGTCCTGCTTATAGTCTTCAGGATTTTAGAGGGGTTTGAATTAGCATGCCAGTAACTTTGTAGGCAAAATTGACTCATATATAAAGCTATCCAACTGCTAATTTTGTGTTTGGGAAAATTCATTCATTCCAAAAGTGAAGTCTGGTAAATCAGTATTCAGGCTGGTGAAACACCAGTTCCTCTTTTTTCCTGTCTTGCTTTATCAGCCTTTGGTAGAAACATCCATCTATTCTTTCTAAATTACTTCAAGGTATACTTCACTGAATTAAAAAAAGTAAAGCCCACCACATTCTGGTACCTTGTAGACAAAATTTTCTGGTCCACTGCAAAAACAGATAAAGTACCTCCAAGAAACAGCAAAAACTCTTGAATATTTCTCTTTAAAAAGGCAGATTATGACATAAACAAGTTACTATGTCAAGTAACCCTCTCTGAAAATGGTATTAAAGATTTTCTATTTTTTATACTTTTTTTTTTTGGTTGCAAGTTGATCTTTTGAGTAGGTTAGTCAAGCTCCCATCCCTTGGGGGAATTCCAGTGAAAAAAGACGTAAGCTTTGAGATCCATACTTAAGTATTAGCCTTGGTTTTCTGGAAAAAAAAAAAATAATCTTTTCTTCCAGCCAGTAATTCTTTCTCTTTCCCTTCCCTACTAGGAGTGAGTGACAAAGGAAATACTGCCTAGGGCTAAAATGGATTTTATAACCTTCAGGTTACTGATTCTAAACAATAAGTATGAACCACACACTACATATTTCTACCATTCTGACAAAGTTTTCAAACTATTTCTACTTTATCAGAGTGTAGATGACATATATTTAGTAAGGTTGGGTGGACAGCTGACAAATTTGTACTGAAGTCAGGAATAATATGTGCTTTGGAAGATGCAAATGAGTACAGCAAACCTTGCATAAAACTCATGTGACATAACAGTTAATACTGCCTTTCAGGGATGACAATGTGAAAGTGGACAAGTTGCTTTTGCCTTTCATTACTTAGTATGAAGTACAAACAGGGCCAGAGTGAAAATGGGTCACTGCAAACTTGTCCATATTTAGTAAATATTCTGTCACTTGGGTTGATTAGGCCCCAACAACAAAAAAACAGCAACCCCCTCCCCGACCCTCCCCCCCCTTTTATAATACTGTTGCTAAAAGGCCAGGAAATGTGAAGGCCGTGTAGGTGGTTGTCACTGCTGCAGTACCACAGGCAGAATACAAATTGAGACATGAAAATAGAGCAGCTAGCCAGGCTATAGTGGGCCACATTTTACTTGTGGTCCACAATAATTCTACATTAGGAAACAATTGTTAAAAAAAAGATAAGTCATTCCTCTTTTTGTCAAAGTCACTAGATTTCTGTACATAATCTATTCGCTATTTGTGGATTAAGGGAGTACTACAGACTATGTTCTGCACTGTACTACTTATGATCAAACTTTCAAAATGAGTTTTTAAATTAAAATGCTCCTCACAGAAGCTGAAGAAAGTGAATCATATGGAAAGCATAAAGCTGATCCATTCTTCTGTTTTTTGGGGGGGAGTTTAGCCCCAGTGTGTTGCTTTACAGACACTTGCATTTTGTACTGCTTTAAAGAGAAACTGTCAGTATGTTAGCAAAACTGGGCTATTAGCGTGGACTTAGTGTTCCTAAGTGAATACTGTAATGCCCTGACTCACTATACTGACCCTAAAGCCTTCTCAACAATGGAACTGAAATGATCTAGCAATACCATCCTCGGATTGCATTCTGTCCTGGTGAATCATGCAGAAGACCAGCATTTACTATTCTGTTTATTGAGTAAGGCCTGCTCTGATTGTAATTCTTCCTGGGAATGAGGACGAAACGGAGCAAACTATTCCCTTAAAGATTCACGTGTCAGCAAGTGGGCATAGAAGTTCTGGCTATATGAACAAGGAAGGAAAAAAGGGGGGGGGGGGAGAAAAAAAGCACCTTCCTCTCCCCATATAAAAGTAATACCTCAGAACGCTTCTCTAACTCCCTCATTGGACAAGAGAGAAAGGAGCAGTGAAGTATTTTAATTGTTATATTTCATTTTTTTTTCTCTGTCAACTGCAGGTCCCTGGATTGAAATATTTACTCTGTAGTCTTCACACGAGGATCCTAAAATTGGTGTACAGCACAGTGAGCAGCCAAATGATTAATAAGGTTTAATGATAATAGCCCCTGCTGTATCAATAACAAGTTTCCAAATTAATTCCTAAGAAGTCCATGAGAGAAGTAGAGCAGTTGAGTGTTACAGCTGGGGTCAGACTACGCTGAACTTTGAGGGTCTAAACACTTTCCAAGACAGGAAGACCACCTCTGATACAAAGAGAGCCCACTGTCCTACCTGTAACAGCCATCTATCAATTACTGGGACACATCTGCAGAGCTGAGGGAAGTGTTATGTGACAAGAAGGTAAATGCAAAATACATTCAAGTTATAAAAGAGTAAGTTTCTAGATAAATAATTTTCACTTTTAGAAAGAAAATATATTTTTTATTTTAAAAATATGTAAACCAAAGTTAATAGAACATTTTGAGAACCATTGTGATCGACAGAATGAGGATAAGAGTAAAAATAGTTTACGTAATTTAAAAGAAGTCAAGATATCTGAGAGAATGTAACAAAACAGCCACCTTTCTGAAGAGAAAAAGACAGGGTGCAGTGAGTGCATTATTTCAGAGAATAAAAGAATGGCCTGGAAATTGAAGATCAATGTTAGTAGCAAGTGGAACACTTCAATGTGGAGAGGGATACCATTTGCAAGGTGAATATCATCTCTATTAGATACAGTTTTGTTCTCTTTATATATAGCAGTTCTAAAGATAAAACAGATATCACTTTTGCTGCATAAAGCAAGCCATGTGCAAAGAGGTAAAAACAAATTTAATATAAGGAAGAAGTGGGGATAAAGTACAAGAGAGTTCGCAGAGTTCAGCATGGAGATGTATACGGGAAAGAGACCTTGACAAGTGGGAGACTGCTGGTTGCAGCCTGCTTGGACTGCACTGGAGAGCAATATGGGAGTATCTAAGTATCGAGAAGCTTCAGGAAATCAGCTAAAAAAGTACATAATTGACTATGTCTAAGGTGTTGGGTGAACATGCTGCCCTGGTCAAGGCCACGCATCCTGAGGCTGTGCTGGCTAGTGTGGTGGCTCTGGTGCTGCCTGGGCACCTACGTTTCCTTCTCAAGGCAATCAGTGATGGTCACCAGCCCCCAGGTCTTGTCTGGAGAGGGAGTCACTCTGTGCTAGTAGGTCACAAGATGTCTTTAGACATCTATATCTTTAGTATCTACCTCAGATCTATGTGTTTCCCCTCTTTTCATTCTTATTGTAGAAAATCAGGAAAGACAGCACTCGCTAAAGGACTAAAGCAAGTCAAATAACCTGCACCCCAAAATCAGTAAGTTGAGTCTAGCTGAGCTATTTCATGAGGAGAAGCATAGTCTGAGCACAAAGTCAGGATGGGTCATGGTGGCCCCAAAGGATAGGTTTAGTCCTAGATCTAATCTGTTCCTGGAGGTTTGTATTGTAAACTGGATCCAAAGCTACAACTGGATCCAAAAGTGTGAGAAGGTCCATTGCCAGGGCCGGTTTTCTTTCCCAAGTCAGGAGAGGCTAGCTCGAAGCAGAGCGTTATTTGTGGATGGTACAGCTGCTTCTTCCCCTCCTGACTTCCAATCTTTTATGATCAGCCCAGCAGATGTCCCCCAGCCACTGCGGGATGAGAGCACGTGAATGCCAGAGGCTTTTTTTTTTTCTCTGTGTTGATCGCTCTCAGTAAATAACAAGTTTGAACTGGTCACTTAGAGCTGGAAACAGTCAATACCTAATCTTCCCCATTCTGTAAAAGAGGCATGCTGGGTCACTTGCAGTTTTTTTCCAGCTTTTTGAAGTGTCAAAGAGATGTTATAAGAACTGGTGTTGAACAGTTTTCAAGCACAAATAAACAAAAGATGTTCCAGTGCTACAGCTGTGACCGTTGTTCTACAGCTAGTCATATGTATGCTAAACCAAGCATAATTTCTATTGAAGTTTCACTACGGCACATGTTAACAGAATGCAATGCTAGCAAAAGCAGCAAGACTTCTCATTATGATATTCTGTGTTCATACCTCAAATCCCTGTGGTCTTCCTAGACTTTCTTTAATATGTTTCCACGCAACAAGAATCTCTGATACAGACAAACTCGTAGCTTTGACATCGATTGGAGCAGCAGTGGGTTCTGTATTAAGAAAAATTGAAACAATAAACCTCCACTGTAACAGCTTGTATTTGTCAAAGACACTCCATCTGAAACTGTCATTTGCTTCCTTTATTCTACTTTAATACTCACAAGAAGGTATGACACTTATGGGGAACATGAAAAACTGAACAAGATGAAGAGATTATTATTATTGGATTTCTTTATTTGTGTCATGCTACATCAATATCTCATCACTGATGATGGGCACAGCAAACTGACAGAATCTCTTGCCTATGATTTTTAAAAAAAACTTTAATATTTTTAAATGGTCCCCCACTCCTCCACCCCTTTCATTACCCTTGATTAGCCTAACTTCAGCTGTAAATGCTTTCATAATGTAAATGCATTCATTCCCTCCTGACTTTTTCTGTCATCTCAGGGTGAGCGATACCTTGCCAGGGCACTCAGTCAGTCCTGCTCTGGGGTTATACCAAGTAAGAAGTAATACCCAGAGCTGTAGTGAAATGCTACATAAAAAAATGTTTTTAGGACTATGTTATTATGTCCTTGAAGTCACAGGCATAAGTGTTTGGGGTATGGCATCTTCTCTCTGCTGTGAAGCATTTACTGTTTTAGGTCTGGGATGCACTTTTCTAAAGAAGGCTTTAAGACCTATGATTTGTCCCTGCGATTACCTGTGTTGTTATCATTGGCCCTATGTCCATGTTTCTATCTCCATCCTATTCATAGGACACTCTGCAGTCCTGACTTCCTGGTTATGTGGAGCAGAGGACCCTCTCTGCCCTCCAGCTGGGGCAGGTATCCTTCAGTGCTGCTGGGGTGAGGCCAGGGTGCACACTGGAGTCTTAGGGCTGCAGGATGCTTCACATATCACACTGGCCCAACAGCGTTGCCACAGGGATGTTTTACTTTGCACTTGCATATCATTGAACACTTTACAGACATCCAACTTCTTTTGGTGGTTGGGAAGTAATCTTAAATGCACATAGAAATCTGACATGACAGGCCATTGAGCATACTACCAATTTGTATCACCAGTTAGTGCATTGGGAGTGAAGAGTGTTCAAAAATTGTCACTTATCAAACTGAGAAAGGAGTTAAGGAATCTTTTGGATCTTATGTTTTATTACCTAAATATTTCTGAAAATTTGCTTAAGACAAGCTGTGGAGACAAACCTTGAATACAAACTTCTTCAACATTCTGGAGCAGTTAATTTGCTCAGCAAAAGGTAAATTCACATTCCCTGCCCCCAGTCACAGAGCCTGAGATATTTTCCTTGGCCTAGTGTTATTCATTACATTTCTAATGCGTTGATCTGCTCCTGAAGGGCAGGCAGAAGTCCTGGCTTTTATGTTATAGGGAGGCACATAAAAAAGCTTTCTAAAAATGTTTTTTTTTGGGCTCATTTAACAAAGTTACAGAAAAGGAGTTTCATCCTTTGGTTCAGTTTCAGTTAAAAATGATACATTTTCCTCAGTGATGAAATTGCCTTAGTAAGATGCCTAATATGAGTCTTGACTCATTAGCTACCCTCCTTTCTCGGATCATAATGCAGGTATTGTTCTGGCACTGCTGCCCTATGCTTTTTCTCTGACACGGTTTGTACAAATTTTTCATCCTTTTTGATGTCAGATTTTTAATGTTTGCAGCTCTTTTTGATCTTTCTTTTTATTTACTTCTAAAGAAAAGAAGCATTCTGATGTGATGCAAAATGGTGTTTGCCAACAATGAATATTACTAATAAATATAAAATATATATGGAAATTTTAAGGTAACAAAGAATAAGAAAAATATTTCCAGGAATAAGTGAAATGATCTTCTGAATTCGATAGTGAAGGAATTGTGCTATGAAGAAATATATTCCTCATAATATATCTTCTGTTCAATAGTGAGACCCTGCTTTCTACTTTATGTACTACTAAGATTTGTGTGGCAAAAGCTGTTTTCTAGTTTTTGTATTATTGAAGCAATTACCTTGTTGTCAGAACAGATTGCAGAGGGATAAATAATTTGAGATGTACAGAAAATGTTGGTTGGCAGCCTTTACACTTTCTATAAATGTAGAAATCATTTCCTCTTTATAGTATTCACTAGGGGTGGTTTATGTCATGCTCAGAATAGTAATGCAGAATATTTTCTGATATTTTTAAAAATTGTTTTCAACAAATGGAGTAGAAATAGTTTAGATTTTTTTATGTGAAAAAAGTTGATTTCTTATGTATCCAGAAATTATTCACTGCAGTTTCACTGATACTAGACACTGAGAATGTAAGTGTTTGCCAAAAGAATAGAAATTATATATTTAGGAATAAGGTATATTATGACTGTTTGAAAGTTTATGGAGACTAAATGGTATTTTTTATTGATTCAGATAAGATGAGGACCATATAGTTTCTGGTGATATAATACAGTCTGTGGTTCACTCCAATGTCATGCTTTATTCTGTGTGTCTAAAACTAATGATAAGTTTGACAGGTTCATTAGGTTTTTCTATAATGGCCACCGATGTTATAATCATATTCTTTTTTAATATCTTGGCATTATGCTAAACCTATTGGTGTCTGCCTGAGGTCAGACTGATTAAAAAAAAAAGACCAACATCTTTAATGGTCCCTTTAATATTCCTTGATTGAGTTAAAGATGCAGCACAGCAAGTTCTCAAAAGGCTGTGTGTGATATCCATGAAACATTGTCTTTCCATGTGCTGCAATCAGACTTTAAGGAAACATGCTCAGTTTGTACATCTTTGGGATGGCTATAATAAAGCAGAACAAGGAATTACACTAATCGCATCGATCTGATGTTCTGAGAAGGAATCCTGAATTTTTATACTGGCAAGTAAGAGAAAGAAGAGTTAGTTACTAGCCCTCATTGTGTCATTGTGTTCTCGCTATTTATGACTGTAAAGTGATCTGGTCTTCTGAAATATTAATCCTTAAAGATTCACACATGATCTAACTTAAAAAACAAGTTCAAGGCCCTATTCACAGAATCACAGGTTGGAAGGGACCTCAGGGATCATCTAGTCCAACCTTTCTGGGAAGAGCACAGTCTAGACAAGATGGCCCAGCACCCTGTCCAGACGAATCTTGAAGGTGTCCAACGTGGCTGAGTCAACCACTTCCCTGGGGAGATTATTTCAATGGGTGACTGTCCTCACTGTGAAAAATTTCCATCTCGTGTCCAGTCTGAATCCCCCCAAGAGCAACTTGTGTCCATTCCCCCTTGTCCTCTCCATGTGACTCCGTGTAAAAAGGGAGCCTCCATCTTCTTTGTAACTACCCCTTAAGGACTGGTACATGGTGATGAGATCCCCTCTATGCCTCCTTTTCTCAAGGCTGAACAAACCCAGCTCTCCCAGCCTATCCTCATATAGCAGCTTCCCAGTCCTCTGATCATCTTGGTGGCCCTTCTCTGGACCCCTTCCAGCCTGTCCACACCCTTTTTGTAGAGCGGGGACCAGAACTGTACACAGTGCTCCAGGTGAGGCCTGACAAGCGCTGAGTAGAGTGGGATAATGACTTCTTTCTCTCTGCTGGCGATGCCCTTTTTGATGCAACCCAGCATCCTGTTGGCCTTCTTGGCTGCAGCAGCCACCGTTCGCTCATACCGAGCTTCCTGTCCACCAGCACCCCCAGGTCTCTTTCCACAGAGCTGCTCTCCAGCCAGGTGGATCCTAGTCTGTGCTGCACTCTTGGATTATGTTTTCCCAGGTGCAAGACCTTACACTTCTCCTTGTTGAACTTCATAAGGTTCTTGCTGGCCCACTCTTCCAGCCTATCCAGATCTCCCTGCAGAGCAGCTCTCCCTTCTGGAGTGTCTACTTCCTCACTCAACTTGGTGTCATCAGCAAACTTCATCAGGCAAACTTGATGCCGTTATCCAGATCACTTATAAAGTTATTGAATAACATTGGGCCCAATATCGATCCCTGGGGGACCCCACTAGTGACAGGTTGCCAGTTTGAGAGAGAGCTATTTATCACCACCCTTTGGGTGCAGCCTGTCATCCAGTTCCCCACCCACTGCACAGACCACTTGTCTAGGCCATCACACATCATTTTCTCCAGGAGGAGACTGTGGGGGACCGTATCAAAGGCCTTGAAGAAGTCCAGGTAGACAATGTCCACCACTTGCCCCATTTCAACCAAGCAGGTCACTTTGTCGTAGAAGGCCACCAGGTCTGTCAAGCACGATCTGCCTTTAGTGAAGCCACGTTGGCTTTTCCCAATCACGTGCTTCAATTGACTTGTGATGGCCCCCAGGAGGATTCGTTCCATAACTTTTCCAGGGAATCATGTTTATGTGGTTTCCAGGGAATTAATGTTTATGTGGTTTTAATGCTCCTGTTGATCAGAGCCTCAGTTAGAACTCCTCATCCGATCACTTAATATCCCTTAACTTCTCATTTTGACTCCAGAAAGGATGTTTATACACTTCATTAAGGATTTTTATACACTTCATTAATCAAAAATCTGAGCTCTTATTTGAAGCTAAGGACCTCAGCCTGGGACTCCAGGCAGTTCCACATAGTTGAGATTTGGGGACTCCAGCCAGGACCCATGACTGCAGTAATTCCTTTCTGTGTTAAAAATCCACAAAAGAGATCTATGAAAAAGAAAATCACCAGGAGCCACCCCTCTTTTGTTAACCTGTAGGCAAATAAAGTAGTAGCATTTGCTCCCTTGCTGAAAGAGCCACAGGGAGCATCATCCAAATCAGGGGACCTCCAGTAAACTGTTTCCATTCCTTAGAAAAGCCAAGTGGCACTATGGTCATCTCCACCTCTCAGCTTGTTTGATGTGTTTCCTTGGTTTGGGGACTCCACCAGGTCTGTGGTGGCATGGCTGCCTGCAGGATAAGACTAAGACTTTCTCCAGAATCTTGCGCTAGGAAGAAAAAAGATGTCTGATTTCCAAAACACCAAAAATGAAATGACTGATTGTTTCCTGGAGAGGACCTTGGACTTCTCACTTCTCCTGCAGTCCTGTCTATTTTCTCCTTCTCTCTGATCAGTGTCTTTGCAGAGGACTTTAAAACAGATTAAAATTAGAAGAATGAGGAAATGAGCTAGCAGTGAAGCAGTAGCCAGGTTTGCAGTGCTGACCTCTGCCCTGGACCTCTTTTATTTAGTGGTGAAATAGCCTTCCTTGTCAGGTAGATCTTCTGAAGCCTACTCCTGTACTGCTTCTCTTCAACACGCTTGGTCATGGTACTTCCTGCTGCAACTCTCCCTTCTCCATGGAATAATTTATTACATAGTGGGGTTTCATGTGGGAATAAGAAGCTGCCTTATTCCATGAAGTCTTTACCTGCACATTACCTATGCACAGCTTGCTCATTTTGGCAAATGAGTAGAAGCTGGACAAGCGGACTGATAAAATTCAGGCTTCGTTAGATTAGAAGCTCATAGGAGCGTTGCCATCTTCATGTATATAAATGGTTCATTTTCACCAGGTGACGTACCAGCCAGAGTTATCCTCAGCATGTGAGGAGGGGATGTGCCTATTGTATTGGTTGCACATCTGGCTTCCCATAAGGGCTACTGGCATTAACCAAAGGAATGCTTAATAAACTCTTACATGTCAGGGTGGTGATTTTGTTCTTTAAAAAATCAGTGGAGACATCTGTAGATGAACTTTTACAGATCCAGATGGATCGGCTGGCAGAAACAGGAAAGAATCCTTTGTAGTTTACAACTAATATGCCGACTTATTAAATTTGCAGGTTCATCTAAGAACCAAGGAGCTCAGCTTTAGCTATGAAATGAACAACAGGACTTCACTTCATGAATGTAAGGTTTTAATTAAAGACATGGAGGCTGTATTTAAAAGTGTGTAATTGCATATTCTTTCCTCTAAATGAAAAGGAAAAGGTAATTTATTTGTTTGTTTAAATAAGGGCTCAGGTTGAAAAGTGAGGGGAGATGGGTCTAACCAGAAAAATCCTTCACTCTGCAATGTCTTGTTTTATATCACATCATCAACTAGCTGGCCTAATGCAAAACTTCTTAAAGTTATAAAGAAACAAAATTGCAATGGCAATTTTGGTCCTTTGCCTTTCAGGTAACTGAGAGCTTTGATTCTCCATTGGCTCAATGAAGTAGTACAAATCCATACAAAGCAAGAACAAAAGCTCTTTGTGGTATCATTACATCTTGTATGTATTACAGAATTACATCTGGTGTCCCTCAGGAGGTTTTAAACAGCAAGACTGATAGTCTTCACGTTTTACCTTGTACTGCTCAGGGCTCTCTTTTTCATATCTAGGGGTTTTCAGTAGTATTCACTACACTGTTTACCAAAATTATAGAACTTTCAAATTTTGTGAAGGTATTTTCATCAGGTGCCTGAAGGAGAAGATAGATACTAAAACTAACAGAACTGATTCTGTGTCTCCCTTTGTGGCAATCAATAAAAAAAACCAAACCCTTTATAAAAGACCTAACTCATCTTGAAACCAGTTGGGTTCCCTCTTTCTCCCAGAAGCTTATTTCTATTTCCTTTTATATTCTTGTCTTTTTCTATACTGCATGTATTCTAATTTGTATTTATTCTTGCACTGATAGGCTGTGTCTATACTTGTAAACTAAACAAGGACAGGGAGACAAGGCACCAGCCTGAGCATGGAGATACTGTTGTCCATAGCATGAAATAGTTAGCATGATCCATGGTGAAGAATTGACTCTGGCTACTTAGTGCTGCCCCAAAATATGCCCAAGAATATGCTGGTGCCTGGCCAGAGATGGCTCTCAGGAGGTGTATGGATGCAGCCACAATCTGGAGAGTGACAGTGTTCAAGTGTGCATATGTGAACTTTTTTGGCCAGTTGGCTTTAAGGAAAAAGAATGGCTGGCTTGTTTTATTTGCTAAAAAAAAAAAAAAAAAGATGTAGCATCATTGCCCTTCACCTTTAAAAGCTCTTCACCATCCCTAATAATTTCCCTGATTTGCAGGCAGCACCTTATCCAAACTCAGCTTTTTTTTTTTTTTTACTAGGACAAAAGAAATAAGCTGTTCTAGTTTCTACTAATTTCCTGATGATCCTGTTAGTCCTTTGAACCTGTATTGTCTTGAGTTCTTTGTTGAGCATGAGCAACCAGAACTGTAGAAAAAAATTTTAGCAAAGCTTTGTGATAGTTTTATCAGAATGATGCTCTGCTACAAATCAAAATATTTGACTTTCTTGTGTGCAGGTTTTAGCTGTCAGGTTCTCATTTTGTAATGGCCTGATTTGTTAATACTCCTTATGTAGTTGACCTAGGACTTGTGTGTCATTCATGTTCCTTTTCCTCCAGTCTTCCAATCCTCATTTTTCCTATGTATTGCTCAGATCCTTCCCTGTATTGACAGTGCATCCTGGAGTTGTAATAATAGCAATATCATAACCAGCTCTTCTATTAGCATTACGAACATTAAACTTACATGATCTGAGACTGATCCTTAAGAAATTCTGCCAGTAGCCTTCCAAGCCTTTTGCAAGGCTGGTGGTAAAGGTTTGTGTTTTTTTTTGTTTTGTTTTGTTTTTTGTTTTGTTTTTTTTTTTTCTTTTACTTATATAGAAATATGTTTATTTTTTCTTGATAGATTAACTAAAATTTATTTTTGTCAACTGTGATTTGTTTTCATTATTTTGTGTTGGAAAGCTCTTGCCCCAGGTCCTTGAGCATATAAAGAGGACTAGCTTTCGCCATCTATAGCAGTCATGAATAGAAAACCAGATTAAATTTCATTTATGGTATATTTGAACAGCAAATTTTTCATTGCTTAATTGGAAAGGTTGAATTTCTGAGCACTTGACAATACCAGAAGTTTTCACTAGATATCAAGATTTGCAGACTTTCGCATTCTTATTATCCTTGTCTATATCATCTTATTTATTCAAAATAAATGATAAAGTATTTCATTTGGTAATGTCTGTTCCTTGATTATCTTTACTATCAATAACTTATTTACTTCATATTTTTCCCTGCTTTATATATCTTCCTAACTTCTAAAAAATCTTTTTTTTCACTTTAATTTTTTGGCAATACTTGTGTTATTCTTATCCTTTTAATTATTTGGATTTTATTATGTATGCTTTTTACTTCTTCTGAATATCACTTAGTAGGTACATCCCTAGATCCTCATATGTAACGTACTGCCTTAGAAATGTAACATTTCTTACAGTATAAACTTCAGGTAGATTTTACACCTTTGGCTCAGACACATTCCAAAACACTTTCATTTCTAGAATTAACTGTTAGTTCCAACTTATTAAATATTTTCCTGCTATTTAACGATGATTTGTTCCACTATTATTTGTTAGGATCAGCTTTTCTATAGTGTCTTAATTATTCATCAAAACAAGACTATAGTACCATTATTTCTTCTCTGTTAGTCAGTACTGGATAAAGAATCTGCTAATTACCACAGCTGGAATACAAGTTGTATTTACTATCCAAACTACTCTGAGCACCTAAATTCTCTCATAAAATAACAGTGTCCTGTAATATTTATCTAAAATTAGAAAGGTTTTTCTCAGCATCCAGATTTGTCAGGGCCATCAGCAACTGACCTCTATTTCAATTCCCAGTTTCTTTAATTGCCCTTTTCCAAAATTACATAGAACCCAAGGATATTCTGTTTTATCCAAACACTGGTTTTGTATTTCCTGATATGTTATCACATCATCAGCTTGTTATGACATCCAACCATATTTACTTTTATTTTGTCTTTCTGAAGTAGCTCATACTTTGTCTAGTCATGCTTGCTAAAGCAAGCCTACCTTGCCATTACTCTTATCAGTACAGCCTTTTCCATCTTCTTGCAATCATACCTTTATGGTCTCATATTTTCTTCTCCATTGCTATATTTATGATTTTCTCAGTTTTCCTCTTCCAGTGAATTAAAACCACATATAGAGGTTGCATAAGATTTCCCTGATACTGAAAGCCTCTATTAGTAGTCTTGGCATTCTTAACCCCTCAGTATTTAAGTGGATGTTGTCATAAAGAAAAATCTCCAAAGAATATATAAATATTAAAACAAACAGTGCTTTACACTGCTTTTGTTCATTGTTTTATTTTCAATATCTTGTGCCTTTACAGTTTCATTCTCTATGGGTCTATACCATCTGTGCCTACACTGAAGTTCAGTGCTTTGTTTCTGTATGTTCTGGCATGAATCTGATACCATTATTTTCCTGGCAGAAAGTACAGTCAGAAGGTTTCTCCCTGCTCTGTTCATGCTCCTTTTCAGCCTCAGGCCTGCACATTGCAACCTTTCTTCTGGCAGGCAGCCTAACTTGTTGTGCTCTCCATGTGGTCTGGTGTCTCTTTCTCTTATTAGAGGGTTCCTTTATGAAAGGTTCAGGCTTGTCTTTCCCTGCTGCTAAAGCATGACTATTTTGTCCTCCTGTTCTGCCTCCTTAGAATCTCAGAATCATTAAAGTTGGAAAAGACCTCTAGGATCATCAAGTCCAACCGTCAACCCAACACTACCATGTCTCCTAAACCATGCCCTGAAGTGCCACATCTCTACGTCTTTTAAATACCTCTAGGGATGGTGACTCCACCACCTCTCTGGGCAGCCTGTTCCAGTGACTTCTTATTGAAGACCACTGTGCACCTTCTTTTCTAGCCGGCATTTTCTGTGTATCATCCTCATTCCCTCTTCAGAACTGGTTCCTGGCTCTCATCATCTCTTTCCCTTCACTAAAACATCTGACCTCTCTTTTTCTTCTTCTCTCCTTGATTGTTTGCTTTCTTCCTTTTCTAAGGTCTCTACAGAAGAATTCTCCTTCACACTTTTCTACTGCATTAAGCCATATTTTCCAGAGGGCCACATTTGCCTTTTTTCCTCCTGGGTTATCCAGCTAGTTGTGTACAACCTTTTCATCTGCTTCTCCATTCTATTCTCTATTCCTTCATTACATTCATCTGCATCTTTAGCTCCTGGATAGTCTCTCCCATGTGCTGTATCCTGGTGATGTTTCCTATGAAGTCAAAAGGCCAATGAAGGAGAAGAAATATCTTGAAACATCTATAACCAGTCAGGCTTTTTCCACCCTTCAGCTTTGGGTTATCACCATCATTGATCCCTCAGTAAACATTGGTATCATATTATCTTCTAAATATCTTAGAGATAAAAGGATTAGCCCCCCCTGTTGACTTAGGAGAAAAATCTCAGTATTTTGCTCATGTTTTCTGAGATTTTTTGCTCACTGGAAGGTCTATTTTTTTAAGCCTTTTGCCTCAGTCGGAGACACTTTGTGTAACCAGAGGGCAGTCAGTTGTGTTCACAGATGAGAACATCTTAGTCAATACCACCTGCCAAGGTGCTTGCCTAGGCACAACTCAGAGCCACTACAAATGGGCTCTGGGTTTATTTAGGTCAGAGAGCACACAACCTGCAGTCACAGTCATACAGAAAAGAGAGCTGCATTCATTCTTAGTAAATAAGAAATGTCTTCCTTGACCAAAATCTGTCCTATGCAAACTCTTGATTTTTTCCTGTGTGCTTAGCAGAGGCAACAGGTTTTGGGCTTCCTTAGCCAAATTTGTTATGCCAGTAAACAATTGTAGATCCATCTGTAGATGTGGGGAACCTTTTAATATGTGACATAAAGTTTCCTTAACTTTTAATAATTTTATTCTAGGCCTTTATTCTAGATCATGCAGAGAAGTGAATTGAGTGTGTGATGAAAAGCAAGTAAGCTAAAGTGTTTGCTAGATAATCCTAGGACTGTAATATATTGTACTGTCAATCTTTATTTAGTATCTCCTCTTCAACTGAAATCATTGAGAAAATGTGCCTTCAGTTGTTTAGCTCCTTAAAGTGAAAGTCCATGCCTCTTTCAAAACCAGTTCCCCATTTTTTTCATAGCAAACTGAAATGTCTATTGTCCTCAGTCTCCATATTGCCCGGAACTTAGCTCTAATAAACTGTTTCGCTATTCCTTTATTTTTTCAGTATATCACCTAGGGTTATTCTGGAGAAAAGCTTTTTATAAATTAATTTTGCCCTGTATTGTCACAGCATCCCATATTTTTTCCTCAAATATAAGTCTTATAAAGTATTTAGTCCCATAGAATTCTTACCAAAGGAAAGTCTAATGCTCAGACACATACAGAGAATGAATTAGCAAAGCTATGAGGGGTAGGTACTTTCAAGCAACTGAATTATAACCAGAAAAGTTGGCTTCTAGAGATAGTCTCTGGGACCATAGAGAGAAAGTTAATAATTCTATTCAGATCATTTGTAAAGTTCATATTTTAAAAGAAATGTTAGAGAAATTGGTTTATATATCTTATTCCATTTCCAGTCTTGTCCAAATAACAAGCAGACTACTTATTACAATTCACCATTCAGCTTTTGTTAAAATAGCTTTTACTATTTAAAAAAAAATCCATTAAGGTTTTGCCTCCCTTCCCTTGCAAAACTCTATTTTTATTGAATTTTCTGATTAGAGTATGAAAATGCTAAATATTAAAACCATCACCATCAGTCTCCTGGTTTCATTGCCATTGAGGAACAGGATGTCAACTGTAAAAATGTCCAAGATATACTGGGCAATTTTTACATTTTAAAATGTAATTGTTTTCATAGGAATACAAATAACTTGGTAATGGTGATCCAAACAGTGGAACACAAACAAATTACTGGAACTGCTTTTAGCAAAACAGCATTCCCAACCTCTATAATTACCATGAGAGAATAGGTGTAGATAATCTCTGCTATATCATGGCTCCAAAATTACACATTTATTGTGGGTTAGTATGGAATAACATTTAAAGTTTTCCAGCTTCACATGAAATACCATTATCTTCACACTACATTTTTGTAGAGATAATAAGAAAATCCTCTCATCTGTACTAGGACTGTACTTATTTTATTCTCTTAACAGAAGACAGTGGGATAACTCAAAGATAGTATAGTAAAGAAGAACTGAAACCTCTGAGTTCCAGTAATGGAGCTGCTCAAAATATTCCTGTGGATAATATTAATTTACCTTTTGTGTGTATGGAAACTTCCATACACTGGCTTCTGTCAATACAGAATAACTTCTTTTGGTTGTACAAATTAGCCTTCTTCCCCCCCCAAAAAAAAATATTGTTGAGAGTTATATCAACTTGACATAGAAATTTTCAGGAAGTATTTTTCATTTGTTCTTCTGAACTATTCCTATAATTCACATTGAATATTTGGTTATTAACATAAATTCACAACTTTTGTAGTAATGAACTAAAAAAGAGAGGAAATAGAAAAAAATGCATGAAAAGAAGAACAAAATTACATTCTCTGTACTTTTAGTATCCATTAACCAGGAAATGAACATTTATAACTTTATTTTGTCTTTGAGCTGTTGTCTTATTAACCCATCAAAAAAAGTATCATGAACTTCAGAAACTTTAGAAAATATCAGCCTTTCTTTGCTTATTGTTAGAGCAGCCTAGCTTAAAGTTAAGACTACAGATTTCATATTAGGGATGAACCTTCATTAAAAGAGTTGTTTGGGGTTTTTTTTGGTTAGGACTGATGTGGCTTGAGGTCTATTCCTAAACTTTGTCACTTCCTTTCTGGGTAACCTTGGCAAGTTAGTTCACCTCCTTATCTGCAAAAAAAAATATTTGATGTTACTTAGAACTTCTGCAAAGAATTTTGAAATTTAAGATTGAAAAAGCATTGTATAATAGGACACTTTATATAAAAATAGTTTAATGTAGTTCATAATACACAAGTTAACTTCTTGTTGAACTGACCTCCTTCCGCTGAGCAGATTACCACAATAGGGCTGAAGGGACCATCTCCTTTGTTGTTGTAAACACCAACTTTCACCTCAAATGGAGTCAGAGGTGGCACACTTTCATCTCTGTAGATGAACTTCGAGGCATCTGAAGATGTCACCATTTTCTCCTTCCAGCCACGTGTTCCATTGGGTCTGAAAGCTACAATATATCCAAATCCTTCTCCATTCTGAAATTCTTCTGACACTGGCTAGAAAACAAAGTTCAGGTAGGATCAGATGTGGTTATACTAACTTAGAAAGCGGCCACTTAGTGGCTGACCATAACCTGGCTGCTTGTGTGAGGGTGATCCCTTACAGTTGCATTGTAGGATTTTACTTATGGCTGGAAACACAGAGGGACAATTGCTTCTGAAAAGGAACCTTACAGGAGGGTTTCTTCACCTCATAACCATAGTTAGGTCACTGCCCTAGGATCGAAAAAGCTCTTGGGCTCAGAAATATTTTTTCTTCTAGATCTCCCACTTCATGGCTAATGCTTTAACCAGTGGTCTAGTAGTGGAGTAGCCCCTTCGAGTGACCTTGTTAAAAATAAAAAGCAACATCTTGTTAAGGGCTCCTAAAATATGATGCGTCTGACACTTAGTACTGTGCAACTTTCTTAGGTTTTAGGTGCTAACCTGTCTAATTTCTATATCCAAACGGGGTGCTGAGTCTTAGGGATTTAAGTTTAGGGTTCGATTTGAGACTTAGGATATAATGTTCTAACTCTCAAAGTGAATCTTAGTGAAAAAAAACCCACCTCATTTGCTTTTCTTTTCTCAGAGGATCTGTGAAATTAGCCGCTTAAATTGGGACACATCTGCCGTAAGCAGGCAGTCAGCTAAGGGATTTATCTGTTGAGAGGCTGAGCACTGCAAAAGCTAAATCTTACATGTCCAGCTCAAGAATGGATTTTTTCATGCTAATTTACTGCCTATATTTCTTATAAATTCAATGGACTTGTTTAGGAATTAGGTTATGTTTAACAGCTATCAGCATATTAGGCCTATTGGAAATGCCAAAACAAAAAAATAAAGGGTGTCTAAACGCCCTCTCTTGAAGTGCCCATCCTAGATCTGCAACTAATGAACATGTGAATCAGAGCAGGGGCACAGGGGATGCTGGATCCTCTCCCCTCCACAGGGCAAGTGAATATCTCATCGCCAGGCACCTCACTTTTGCAGACACCCTTTTCTACCCATCCTTCTGAAGCTGTTCACTGTGCATCCGAGAAAAAAAAAATCATTACTCCAAAGGCAGGGGAAGCAAAAACAAGACAGACTTTGTAATCTAGACATTTGAATTGGAAAGGGGGAGCCTTGCATCTCTTTGCAATACTTATGGAGTTGGCAGTAGACTGTCACTATAAAAAAAAAAAAAAGAAATAGAAGTAGCAGAACCCTTGGATTTCACTGCAAATGCTAAATACACAATCTGTGAATTAAAGATGTGTGAATAAAATTTTGTTTGAACCTTCTGAGTATAATTCAGGAGCCTAGGTAGGTTAGTCTTTTCCTGAATTCCAAGAGACTCATATACCACCTTAGTATCTTTTCAAAGTACTTTGTTGAATTCCTATTGCCTGTGAAAGTCCATTAAGACTTTTTTTGGTCCTGCAAAAACACAGACTGACTGTGCTGGAGTTATGCTAACTTACTCTATGTGCCTTATGGAAATGCAGTGGCTACTGGTGACAGCACAGTAGTCTATAGTGAGTTGTTGGAGTGTTATCCAATGAGCTAGGATTAGTTGTTTAGCAGAAATTTCAACACATAGTTATAATTGTATAGTTTTGTATATTTTGTTCTTTTTACCATTTCTTGAACAGTCAGTGACTGTAATTAGAAATGGTAGCAATCTTTCAAATGAGTAAAAAATGTAAATATGCCCATTTCACAATTTATATTTGACACAGATGAAATGCCATATTGTCTTTTCAATCTTAATTTGATTAATCACTTTACATGATTTGAGAGTGTGCTGAAATTATTAACATCAGGAAGAACAGCACTAGGTGTTGATGGAAACAACAACTTAATCAGGAACAAGGGGGAAGGATTAACACCTTCTGCCTTAATGGCAGTTTGCACTCCTTAGCTATAAGCGAAGGGGCATCCGCTGGCTTTTGTGGAAAAAATGTCGATGTATACTGAAAGTTCTGTTTTGGCAATTGCTAATTCTTAACTGTCTGTTGTATCTGTACTGCAGGATGGGACACCCACAGTCTCTGGTTTCTTTTGGAAGAAAACTTCGACCCTTGACAGAGAGAGATATTACACACTCCAGTGGTCCCCCACTCCACTCACCTGGGGAACACTATAAACACAGTTAATACAAATATTACATACTAATATATCATATTAGGGACTGGGATTAGGCCAGTTTACATCAGTTACAGTTCTAGCCACCTGATGTTTTTGCCTGGGATTCAACAAATTCTCCTCCAATAAGAGACATGCTGCTGTTTATAGTTATAGACTATAAAGCAAACTGAAATCAGCTCTTTCTCTGCTGTCTCAGGTAGGTGGTGTCTGAGAAGGCAGACATGCCAACAGAAGGCAGCCTTTTCAGATGTCCTAATATTTGCCATAAACAGTTAGTTAGAATTCTGTGTGTCTCTTACCATCTGAATCTCTCCTCAAGTTGGCTAGGCTAAAAGTTTTTTCATTAAACCCCCACATCTTTATTAGATGGAATTATTCTTGGGTTTATATATATCTGTGTATATATATATATATATGTATATTTTCTGAATCTGAAACTCTTCACGATGAATTTAGAAGTTTTGACAACTCCTCAAGAAAAGCCTCTGTTCTACTGTGTTATTTATGATTAGCAGAGAAAGCAACTCCCACTCCTCCAACTGCACACTGGCACAGTCATAATCTGTGTTGCACCTTGCATCACAATTTTCTTCTCAAAATAAAGGTCTATTTCAGGTCTTTAGTTTCATATTTTTAGGAAATACTTTAAAAAATATTTAGTTCTTAATTTAAGATTTTAAAAAGTTACAAGGCATTCCTTCTTTTCCCTTAGCTATTATTCCATCTGGTGTAGCACTTCAATAAGATCCAGAAAAGTCAAATCAACCCAAGTGGTAGATCACGAAGAAAAGACTGATGAACTAGCACAACTTTGGAGCTGCTGCTAGGTGGGTTAGATTCAGCATAATGCCCTCTACTAAAACCACACAAAAATGCACATTACTTTGAAACTTTAAAAGATATTTAAAGAACAGTACTTTGTGTTCAAGTCGTGCCAGGATTTGCTGTAAGGAAACTCCAGTACAGTACTCTTTACTTTGCCCTCAAAGAAGTAAACATGAAACAAAACCTTTAATCAGAAAAAGTCCCTTACCTCCCATGCTATTACTAATTCATGTCGCCTTCCACTTCTGCCACTTACATTAGCTGGAGGTGTCTTTGGAACTGTGTGCAAAAGGGAAAAAAACCAAAACAAAGCAAAACAGAATGTCCGAGTTATTGAAGTTTTCCCCATAGTAATAAGCTGCTGCAGAAGACATGAGGCTGTTAAATCAGAAAAGAAATAACAAACATATCACTCTGTGGTAAAGAAAATTTGCTCAAGTTTCATTTCAGAGAATTCCACACCCAAGCTGGTAAATTCAAAAAAAGCATAAGTTGAGAAGAAAAATAATATTGGAATAAAAAGCTGCTTAAGCACTATGTCTTCTGCAGATTAGTCAAAATTTCAATGTACAGTTCATCTAAGAGATAAAACAGGAATTATCTTGTTAATGCTTTTATTTTTCAAATAGACAACTCAAAATCAAATGCCAGGAAACCTGACATATTTCAGACTTCAGGTAAAATCTTAGGACATAAATAATATGTCCCTACTATTTCCCAGGTCATTAGTGATTTACAATGTTTTAGTCTTGTAAATCTATTCTTGTATGCTTTATGAGGGAGCCAATTTTCAAAAATTTTAAAGTAAACATCCTTAAACAACCCTTATAATTTCTTGCAAAATGCTGGAAGCAGTACTACCCAGAGGTCTTTGAAAGCTGAGACCACCATTATGGCTTTAAAAGCACATAGGAACAGCTGATGAAATTCTTTAAAATAAGTTATGACTATCATCGTAAGTGTGATTTGGGTTATTTTGTAAAACTTCAGAAATCTTAATTGTTCCATTGGAATACTGTAAATGCTAATCTTAGTGCCTCTTATGAAGCTTCCAAAATTACTAATGTCTTGAGTTTATTTACTGTGAGCAGGTAATGCTTGCATTCTTTATTTGATTAAATATGTCCTAAGATATAAACTTTCTCTTTTCTTCCTTACAGCAGTACATAGGTCATTGGTAGAAATGTACTGTGAGGCATTAACTGTTCAGGCATTACTGCATCCTGTTTAACTTATTATTGAGTAGCACTATGTCTTTGAACTATACAAAGAAAAATATGTTTAAATGAATGTACACAGTCCTTTCTATTTCCTGTGTTCATCACTAACAGCTTAAGTTCAATGAAAGTGCAATTTTCACTAGATCCTGAAGTTCACATAAAATTTCAGAATTTGTTTGTGTAGTGTCTTTTTGAACTCTGAACTCCCCTTTAAGTGACATAAGCCCAATTCTGTTTCTTCTCATAAATGATGCAAGCCACAAAGCTTATGAACTGCTTCTGATTTACACTGCTGAAAATGAGGTAAGAGCTCTTTTATCTGTGGCTCTTACCAGACTCATAGGGGAGATTTCCAACGTGTGAAACACCTCTCTCCAATAAAAGCTGATTCATCTGGAAAACATGATGCCTTTGTCCCTCCCTCCCTCCCTCCATTCCTCCCTCCCTCCATTCCTCCCTCCCTCCCTCCCTCCCTCCCTCCCTTCCTTCCTCCTTCCTTCCTTCCTTCCTTCCTTCCTTCCTTCCTTCCTTCCTTCCTTCCTTCCTTCCTCCTTCCTTCCTTCCTTCCTTCCTTCCTTCCTTCCTTCCTTCCTTCCTTCCTTCCTTCCTTCCTTCCTTCCTTCCTTCCTTCTTCCTTCCTTCCTTCCTTCCTTCCTTCCTTCCTTCCTTCCTTCCTTCCTTCCTTCCTTCCTTCCTTCCTTCCTTCCTTCCTTCCTTCCTTCCTTCCTCATCCTTCCTTCCTTCTTCCTTCTCCTTCCTTCCTTCCTTCCTTCCTTCCTTCCTTCCTTCCTTCCTTCCTTCCTTCCTTCCTTCCTTCCTTCCTTCCTCCTTCCTTCCTTCCTTCCTTCCCTTCCTTCCTTCCTTCCTTCCTTCCTTCCTTCCTTCCTTCCTTCCTTCCTTCCTTCCTTCCTTCCTTCCTTCCTTCTTCCTTCCTTCCTTCCTTCCTTCCTTCCTTCCTTCCTTCCTTCCTTCCTTCCTTCCTTCCTTCCTTCCTTCCTTCCTTCCTTCCTTCCTTCCTTCCTTCCTTCCTTCCTTCCTTCCTTCCTTCCTCCCTTCCTTCCTCTCTTCCTTCCTCCCTTCCTTCCTCTCTTCCTTCCTTCCTCTCTTCCTTCCTCTCTTCCTTCCTCTCTTCCTTCCTTCCTTCCTTCCTTCCTTCCTTCCTTCCTTCCTTCCTTCCTTCCTTCCTTCCTTCCTTCCTTCCTTCCTTCCTTCCTTCCTTCCTTCCTTCCTTCCTTCCTTCCTTCCTTCCTTCCTTCCTTCCTTCCTTCCTTCCTTCCTTCCTTCCTTCCTTCCTTCCTTCCTTCCTTCCTTCCTTCCTTCCTTCCTTCCTTCCTTCCTTCCTTCCTTCCTTCCTTCCTTCCTTCCTTCCTTCCTTCCTTCCTTCCTTCCTTCCTTCCTTCCTTCCTTCCTTCCTTCCTTCCTTCCTTCCTCCCTTCCTTCCTCCCTTCCTTCCTCCCTTCCTTCCTTCCTTCCTTCCTCCCTTCCTTCCTCTCTTCCTTCCTCCCTTCCTTCCTCTCTTCCTTCCTTCCTCTCTTCCTTCCTCTCTTCCTTCCTCTCTTCCTTCCTCTCTTCCTTCCTTCCTTCCTTCCTTCCTTCCTTCCTTCCTTCCTTCCTTCCTTCCTTCCTTCCTTCCTTCCTTCCTTCCTTCCTTCCTTCCTTCCTTCCTTCCTTCCTTCCTTCCTTCCTTCCTTCCTTCCTTCCTTCCTTCCTTCCTTCCTTCCTTCCTTCCTTCCTTCCTTCCTTCCTTCCTTCCTTCCTTCCTTCCTTCCTTCCTTCCTTCCTTCCTTCCTTCCTTCCTTCCTTCCTTCCTTCCTTCCTTCCTTCCTCTCTTCCTTCCTTCCTCTCTTCCTTCCTTCCTTCCTCTCTTCCTTCCTCTCTTCCTTCCTTCCTCTCTTCCTTCCTTCCTCTCTTCCTTCCTTCCTCTCTTCCTTCCTTCCTTCCTTCCTTCCTTCCTTCCTTCCTTCCTTCCTTCCTTCCTTCCTTCCTTCCTTCCTTCCTTCCTTCCTTCCTTCCTTCCTTCCTTCCTTCCTTCCTTCCTTCCTTCCTTCCTTCCTTCCTTCCTTCCTTCCTTCCTTCCTTCCTTCCTTCCTTCCTTCCTTCCTTCCTTCCTTCCTTCCTTCCTTCCTTCCTTCCTTCCTTCCTTCCTTCCTTCCTTCCTTCCTTCCTTCCTTCCTTCCTCTCTTCCTTCCTTCCTTCCTCTCTTCCTTCCTTCCTTCCTCTCTTCCTTCCTCTCTTCCTTCCTTCCTCTCTTCCTTCCTTCCTCTCTTCCTTCCTTCCTCTCTTCCTTCCTTCCTTCCTTCCTTCCTTCCTTCCTTCCTTCCTTCCTTCCTTCCTTCCTTCCTTCCTTCCTTCCTTCCTTCCTTCCTTCCTTCCTTCCTTCCTTCCTTCCTTCCTTCCTTCCTTCCTTCCTTCCTTCCTTCCTTCCTTCCTTCCTTCCTTCCTTCCTTCCTTCCTTCCTTCCTTCCTTCCTTCCTTCCTCTCTTCCTTCCTTCCTCTCTTCCTTCCTTCCTTCCTCTCTTCCTTCCTCTCTTCCTTCCTTCCTCTCTTCCTTCCTTCCTCTCTTCCTTCCTTCCTTCCTTCCTTCCTTCCTTCCTTCCTTCCTTCCTTCCTTCCTTCCTTCCTTCCTTCCTTCCTTCCTTCCTTCCTTCCTTCCTTCCTTCCTTCCTTCCTTCCTTCCTTCCTTCCTTCCTTCCTTCCTTCCTTCCTTCCTTCCTTCCTTCCTTCCTTCCTTCCTTCCTTCCTTCCTTCCTTCCTTCCTTCCTTCCTTCCTTCCTTCCTTCCTTCCTTCCTTCCTTCCTTCCTTCCTTCCTTCCTTCCTTCCTTCCTTTCCTTCCTTCCTTCCTCTCTTCCTTCCTTCCTCTCTTCCTTCCTTCCTCTCTTCCTTCCTTCCTTCCTTCCTTCCTTCCTTCCTTCCTTCCTTCCTTCCTTCCTTCCTTCCTTCCTTCCTTCCTTCCTTCCTTCCTTCCTTCCTTCCTTCCTTCCTTCCTTCCTTCCTTCCTTCCTTCCTTCCTTCCTTCCTTCCTTCCTTCCTTCCTCCCTTCCAACTTTCCTGTTACGTCTCTTAGTAGCACACACATTTAGATTCTTTATCGCTATGTACTGCATATTAGTTTGAGCCTGCAATATTATGTATTAGCAGCCCATTTGTTCTACTTTTACCCATGCAGTCACTGATTACCGTCTATTTTATCTTCTCCTCTTGTTTCTCCCTATGGAAAAGCACATCTTCTACAAAGGGTGTAAGTAGCCCAGGTAATCATCTCCAAATGTCACAGATAAGCAGGTTATTAATTTTTTCTACAGCAAAAATATTTATGATAATAGGAAAAGCTGAAACTGCTTTAATACAGGTCACAAACAAATAAAACGCCTCCAACAACAACAACAAAAAAGCAAAACACAAAACCAAAGCCAGTCTAAAACAGGTACATTTTCTCTTGGGACAGAGGCAGTTCTTGTTATGCTATGAAGAAATTCTAGCTGAGAATAAGGGCGACTTAATGGAAAATAAGGAGTTATTAAAGATAAAGCCTGTGTACAATCTGCTACTAATGGAGTGGATTACATTGTTACCTCATAAAATCAAGTTTGCATGCATGATTAGCAGGTTAAACTTTGATTCTACTCAATTTCTCTCTCCCCATGTTTCTCCATGAATAGATAATGTAATTGATGCTTTGCCCCAGGCTTCAAATGCCCGACTGCCTTAGTGGAATGCCAGACATGTTTAAATTCATGTTATTGGCTCTTTTCACCTTGTGGACCTGTAAAATATGTATCAAGGCTAGAACTGACAGAAATGCAGCAGCTGGTTATAAGTTAGATATGCCAGAAAATCATGGTATTATCCATTCTGATGAAAGTAGCTATAAAAAGCAATCATGTTAACTAAATATGAACTAAGTAACAAGATTAGGGTTTAATTAGAAAATTAAAGCAAGTGGAAACCTGTTTATTATTCTGTTGATTTCCTTACACCACTCCAAGTATTGCTTCCATGGATATTTTTAGATAATGGACTAATATAAAATGTTGTAACTATCTTGGGGGAAAAGTGATAAAATAAGTGAGGTGTGGAGAGAGAAAAAGACTTTAGTCTCCAGTCAGATTAGCTTGTGCCATTAAATTACAGATGCCGCTTTCCATTTAAGTATAAAATAATGGAAGTAGAATCACGTGTTTGTTGCCTTTTTGGATTGTCTACACAGCTATCGTTCAGCCTTGTGGATCTCAGCTCTCATCTGAGCATGAGCCACAGTCACCTTCTCCACTAGGAGACTGATATTTCTGGAGTTTTACCCGGTGCAGAAGCAGCCCGCCTGTTGGTACATGTGGGGCACATCTAACATCACTGCAAATAGCCAGATTATTCTGCCTGGGTCATGAGTAAAGAGGTTGATGCCATGTTCTTTCTGAAATATAATGTGCTTTCACATATGTGTCTTTTAAGAATTGAGATCTGTGGTATTAGAATTGGAACCCATGCTAATAGAGATTTTATCTTGATGCTTTCAGATAAAAAATTAGTAATAGATTCTGAAGAAGAATAGATCACTGGGTGATACACTAAGATATATATTAATGTGCTGATTTGGAAAACCATATATGAAACACAACAAAAAATATTATTTTTCCTGTCTCTTTGACTTTGGCATCTGAAAACTATACCAAGGGTGATAATTCACACAATCACTGAAAGACCTGTGTCAGAGGACAGAGCTAAACAAGCTCTGGACTTTAGGAATACCTGGAGACCATGAAAAAGTAGCTGCCTGAGTGAGACAGATCATTAAACCTCTGGCATTTCAAGGCTGGCACAAAAATTATAAGCAGCATGTTATTTTGAGAAGAATTATGTGTAACAGTTTATTTTTTTTGTTTGAATTTTTTTTTGTTTAAAGCAGGCCCCATTGTGTTATTTTTTCGACCCTACAACTCCTTGCAGGTTCTAACAAATTGGGAAGTTATATCTTATTGTAACTCCTGCCCTTTCACTCCCTCTATAGAATAAAAAAATGAGATTGCATCTATCATTTTTATTAAAAAAAAACCCCAAACAACCAAACACAAAACCCCAAACCACTCACAACTGAAACACAAAACAAACTTATTCTTAAAGAAAAGTTGTTTGAAGTTGAGGTGATGACAACAGACTTCTGTTGTACCATGCCATGCTAAGCAGGCACACCAAACAAATTCAGCTTTAATTTCTCTGAAGGCTGTTAAGTTGTTTTACTGGCACCTGTCTGGATTTCAATGTCATGCTACAAAACACTCCGTTCTAACATCTCATATGTGCAGCTGTAACTCTGGTAGCAAAAAAGTGTTCCGAACTGGGAAGCTGAAAGTTCACGTAAACATCTAGTGTGGCCTTTTTTCAATTTGAACTAATATGTTACCAATTTATTATTAATGAAGACCTGCATTATTATCAGCTACAGCACTGTTTATCAGGAGGCATCTCATGTACTGGAGTAGACAGCATTTCTACTTGAGTTGAAGATTCTATTACTTCTGATGGCAGCGATAGTGGAGTATTACCCAGAAATTAATACCAGTCACCAGGTGAAAATACACTGCACTCTGCATACTTTGTCCCACAATTTTTTTTCCTTATCATTATTATGATTTATCAATTAATTTTTACAGAGGTAAAGTTGCAGTGATTGTCCAAAGGAATATTGGAAAGACATGTGCATGAAGAAATCTCTTGCTAGAGTTGTAGGAATATGTTTTAGTAAATGCAGCCTTTGTTTGGTAAACACTAGGAAATAAGAAGGAGGAACCTAAAAATCATGACAGCTAGATGAAATCTAACTTGTTAAAACTTCTGTTTTAACTCGCAGCTTAAATACATCTGGTCAATTAAAATCCTGAATCATCTTTTCAAAAACAGGGTACATATTCATAAATTTGAATTAACATAATCCCAGGGGTGCAACATATTATAGGATAAACTTTTTCCAGAATGCTTGTGTCCTCTCTGATATGTACTATCTGAATAAATAGATAAGTCATTTAAACCTTTGGGTCCAGCAAAATTTTCACTGCTAGTCCAGCAAAATTTTCACTGCTAATGAAATACTGTGTAAACTCAAGGAAAGAATAATGATGGTGAAATAAGGTGGTTTTTAAAAATCATTTGAGGTTAAAATAGCTCATGTTTTTTGTTTAATTTTCTGTTTCTTCTTTTCTTCATGGACCGAAGTATGTAGCGCCTGAAGTTTCTGCTATAAAGTTATTGAGTTTCACCCTATGGGGAGCTTGCAGAAGATGAGGGGGAGAGTTGGAAAGGAAGCATCATTCCACATGCATGAATGGGAATCAAATAATTTCAGTGCAGTTCTGTGATTGCAAAGTGAAATTTAATATCAGTTAGCAACTCCAGTTATTTAAAGCAGAAAAAAAAAATCTTATTACAACTGAAGATAGGTTTGTTAGACTTAGTCTGAAACAGTGAATCCAATTTTGGTTGCCACAACAAGAAAGACATTGATCAACAAAAGCAAGTTCAGAGGAGGCCACTGGGATAGTGGTGCTGGAGCATTTGCCTTGTGAGGAGAGGCTGGGGCAGCTGAGCTTGCTCAGCCTCCAGCAGAGATGGATTTGGGGGACCTAACAGCAGCCCCCAGTGCCTATGGGGAGGTCACTGAGGAGACAGATGGGCCCTTCATGGTGGTGCAGGGTGGGAGGGCAAGAGACAGGGGTCATAAGCTGAAATAGGGGGAATTTTGGCTGGAAATATTGAAAGAAAAGTCACAATGAGATTAGTTAACTGCCAGCGCAGGTTGCCCAGAGAGAATGTGCAATCTTCCTCCTTGGAGTTTTCAAAGACTCAACTGGACAAAGCCCTGAGCAACCTACTCTGATGTCGGTTTACCAAGCTTTGAGCAGGAGGCTGGACTAGACACCTCCTGAGATCCCCTCCAGCCCCACTTATTCAGTTGATTCTGTGGTGCTGTCTAAGAAAGTCAGCCTGAATGTTCTGCTGTGAATATTTATGGGTAGCATATACACAGACTGGCGAACTATGGAGATTAACATGTCTTAAGAGATAATAATATTATTTTAGAATGAGAGGTTGACATATTTTGGCATTGCCACTTGTAATCTCCCTTAATGAGAAGACAGAGTTGCAACACAACTGCTGTATTCATCCAGAATATTTACAACTACAAAATCAGTTATACTTTCAAATTCTAGTGGAATCTTTGAATTTGCCACTCTTCTATTCTGTATGATTAATAAACTACTTACAAATTATTCAGCTGAAGAAACATTAAAAAAAAAAAACCACATTAAAACTCTCTAGGCCTCCTAAATAACAAAGAATGGAGAATAATCTGAAAGTGTTCTGAGATGCAGTTCTCTTCTGAGGCTTTGTTCATACCCTATCTCTCTTTCTGCCTCTTAAAACGTTTCTGTAGCTGCCTAGGGATTTTTCTCAGATTCCCAATCCTTCTTTATCTCCCTTCATTCTTCCCAAATTACTGCCAGTGGTTCCAAACTTTGTGAGACCACTGCAATTTTCAAGAGACCCAAATAAGATATACAATATTTTTCCTGGGCTCCCACAGTACCATCCCAGTCAGAAGGACAATGAAATTTCTTTTAATGCACTAACAGTTCATGCTTAAAAAATTCTGTACACCTTCTAGGAGATAATTATTAAGAATAAGGGGGGAGAGGCTGCTTGGGAGCAGTTGAGTGAAGAGAATGAGAAGCAGCCTACAATAGAAGAGCAGTAAAAGACTGTCAAAGTGCAGAAAGCAATGGCTTAAGTGTAGGATGAAGAGTAAGGAAGCCTGGATGGGATAAGACAGCAGGGAATGGGTTTATTTGAAATTTCTTTAAATTAAATAATATTACTGTAATTAAAACAAATTGGCTCCCCATTACAAAGAGTATCACCCTGGAACAGTGATGACTGAACACACAGATGTGTACCAGGGAGAAGAGAATAGTTCTATTATTATATTAAAATAGTTCTTGTTTCTGGTAGTCCTGGAAAACTAACCTTTTTATCCTCTTCTTACCTGCTTCATTGGTTCTGATCACTCGTGATGGTGCACTTGGGTCTCCAGTCCCAATTTTGTTGGTTGCTACAACTCTGAACTCATACTCCACCCAAGGGTTCAGTTCGACAGCCATAGCAGACTCCATGTCACCACTTATCACATCTGGAACTGCAGACAGTAAAGAAATTTGTAGGTCACTCAGACATCTGAAGCTCACATGCAGTGTCTCAATGGCAAGTGGCCTTTGTGATACAATATGGCCGTTAGAAATGATAGACATCAAGGATCTAATACATCAGAAATCACAGCTAGGGTTTTGGCACTGTGGTACTCCTGAAAAGACACAGATTGAAGGAAATAGGGGAGAGCTTTCTGCTTATTCACAGACGCATCATGGCAGGTGTCTTTGTGTTGTCCTTTCAGAGCTGTTGCTAAGTAACGTGGAAGGAATGAAAAAAAGAAAAAAAAAAAATCAGTGCTTTTAATTTATCATTGTTCTCTTAAGAGTATCTGTTCCTGCAGTTGCTGGTGATTATTTCTGTGATGACCAGGAGTTTTGAACAGTCTATTTGTGCTGTTTGAAAGTTTTTCTCACCTGTTTTTACGGTCTGCCAGCCAAGAGAAAATGGACTGCGTGCTTGCAGGTTGTAGAGGGAGATAGGGCTGTGATTGTCTGCCCCAGGACTCCAGGAGAGTGTTGCTGTGATGTCTGTAATTTCCTCCACTATTACAACCCCTGGGGGACCAGGAGGACCTAGGAATAAAGTGGAATAATCAAACAGACCACACCATCATCATGGATGAGCAGCAATAATACAGGAGACGCATTCTGTAGGGACCCGGTGGAGTTCAATATCCATGAAGTACAAGGGTTAAAATGCACACTATTATGTCATGGGATACCTCATTTATGTGATTTTTGCTGGTAAATTGTGATTGTTTCTACTCTTTATGCTGTGTGGATGAGCATCAATTAATATGTTAGAGTGGCAGTGGAAGAACCAGAAATAGAAACAGATTTAAAAAAATCCTCCGTTATAATTGTTCTCAACCTAAAATTAAAGGAAAAAAAGAGCAACATTAAGAAGCATCCAGGCTAGACTGAACAGCTGCAATCACATCTTCTCTTTGTGTGAGACTTGTCAGCAGGAAAGACAAATAGTGATCAAAATGAAGCACAGGTGGATGTGCTTTTGAAGAACAATAATATTACTAATAACTGAACCAAGAATAGAGCATTCATCCTTATTCTCAAATTCACTCATGCAGGGAAACAACCTGGATTACTATCCTGTTGGAAGTCCATTAAATGTTTGATTGAAAGCTATTAAAAACAAAACAAAACAAAACCCAAACCCAGATATTTTGAAGGCTTGTAATTACTATGGTTCCACTAAAACCAAACAAAAACTCCACAACTTCTAACTTGAAAAGTGAAAGGATTAATTATTCCACTTAGCTGCACCAAAAAAGAGTATGCTAATCACCATTTGTATATGCCATGTGACTGATCCAATAAGTGGGGTCTCTGGTAGTAAATATGACTGCAAAGAAAGATATGTCACACTCCTACCCCCTAATTCTCTTCTTTAATTCTTCCTGATATTGATATTACTGGTGTCTGAAAACATTGTCCATTTGCACTTGTAAAACTAAATCAGAGGCAAGGTTCTCCTGATTCAGGATCCTCTTCCACAGTTGTAACCAGATGTTTAGGGGAAAATGTGCATGTCTGTCATGGGTAAACATTTGTCCTGTGGTTTCTTATACTTAAAAGCTTATATAAGTCCTGAAGAACAGGACTTAATACTCCTGTAAAATATTGATATTATTAATAGCTATAATTATTTATGACAAATCTGGATTTTATTGGCATTCAAGACCCTTCTGATTCTTTTCCATCCTCCTATTGTTGAAGCCTGAAGTTTTGATTCTGCTCCTACCCATGTGGAGGTCTCTGAAATCAGAAATGCACTACTGGACACTCTCCCAAAATTATACTGCAGGAAAGGTGATGATGGAAACAACTTTATTAGTAGAAAGCCATTGCTGATAAACTTTTGCAGGAGACTAATGCTGTTTGCGTGTGTCATGAGCTGTACTGGAGCAGGTCCTTTGGATATCTCCAGTCCATGAACTGTGGTGAGAGGTGTGGTCTCCCTTGCTGAACTGTCAGAGCTCAGCACCTGTGGATCAGGGTGACAAACACTAAGGTCTGGTGCCTCTATTTGAAGTGGCAGCTGTAGCCAGGATTTCTGCGTTACTGAGCTTAGCATTATATTTTAGTGCTATTTCATGCAATCAAATCTTTTTCTGGCTAGAATCCTTAGTCCATAAGTAGAAACAAATGTGTTTGAATATCAAAGGCTAAAAAAACCCCTATTAACTGAAATATTTTTAGATGCTGGGATTTTTTGTCATTTGCAGCTGCAAATGGCTTTATATTTCCTCTGATACGCCTTCAATAAAAGCATGTTTATATGAACTATGACAACAATATGATCAGAGTTTTGTAATAGTTTCACTCAATAGGTTCAGAATAAAAAAGACGTTGAATCCTTTAAATGAGAAAGCAATTTACGATATTCACTTGCCTCTGTTTGCTTGGCAATGATCTGCAAGCAACTAATGGACATTAAAATGTTGGAAGTATATGGCATTTAGAAATAATACCAACAACCAAAAAAAACCCAAAGACAAATTAATGTTTGAAATTCAAGGGATTCAATTCCTCCAGTTCCAGGAATGGAAGGAATTCAGTAAAGTTTAGTATTATGGGTGCATGATGGAAGAAGATTGTCTCCATAACCCACTGTAGTCCTCTTTACAGGAGCCCAAGGTACAGTTCTGGGCTCTAAGAAGAGCACAGTTTTCCACTTCCATGGGTGGTGAGCTGCTTCAGTTCTAGGAGTCTCTCCTCTTCTATTGCTCTGCCTGCTCAGCAGGCTTGACTTCGCTGCTTTCAGTGCCTTTCATCGAGTCACAAACAGTGCTGGGATAAGATGATGACCCTCCTTGGACACCCTGTGACTCTTGTCATTCTGGAGTCCCATTTCATTTGCAGTTGAAAGGTCTTGCTTTTCTTCCTGGGAGAAAACATTGCAGAAAGTTGTGTCCTTTGCACTCCTGCCTTCCTGCAAGTGTTTCCTGCTCTTTGATGGGAAGCACCAGGTCAGGCCTTCATCTCAGAATAGCAAGTCCTGGGGCTAATTTAATAATAGGGTGATCTTCAATCTCCATCATCTATTGTTTTAGGCTATCTGTTGATGTAGGAAAATACTAGTGAGATTTTTATTTATAGCCATGAGGGAGAGTTTAAAGGAAAGCTGGGATCTTGATACAATCATATGCTTTTACTGGGTTGGAGCCCTAGGCCCAGAATTATATCACGGTCCCAAGCACAAACAAAATTAAAGGGAAATATTTTGGTACTTCTCCTCTATGACAATATTTCTCCCATGCACACTGAATGTTGTTAAAGAGTTTCTAGCCACTGTATTATAGGCAAAAGAACAAGCGCCTTGCTTATATAAAAATATGTAAAATATATTTATGCAGATGTCTCCTGCTAAATTCTCAATATATTCTGTTGTCAGAGTTCTCTCATGTTTTTTAAACCCTTTAAATGCATTCCTGGTCATGACAATGTGTCATTATGCTTTCCGAGATGCGTGCTCTTACACAGTCTGCAGGATGACTGCTAAAAAGCATTTCCATTTCCAACAGCAGGCATTCTTGAAAGCAGATTAATAAAGGACAAAAGCCTCAGTGATGACAAATGTATGACAGTTAGCCAGGACCTGAGTGCTATGCAGATGTCACTCATTTTGTAGAAATCTCATTAAATTTTATGGTTGGATGTAATCATTCATGGTGTCAGCCGTATGGCTAATGCAGAGAAGCTTTTCTCCCAAGGGCTGTCTTATTGTTCAGGATCTCTAAAACAATTTTTTAGTTGAGAATAGCCAATTGAGGAAAAAATGCATGGTCTGCTCAAATGCTTCTCTGGAAACTACACAGAAAATGACTGGTCATAAATGCACTACAGTGCAGTCGACCTTCACAGAGAAGACATTTGGGGCTGCGATAGGCTCTTATGTGGCTCCAGGAGCACTGGAAACCCAGCATCAAGGATATTAGTCAGTTAACTTCTTTCAGAGCAATTCCATAGATTGATACTTCATTTCAGGACATGTGTGACTGCATTTTGGCAAACTTGTTTTATGTGCCTTTTTATTGTTGGAATGATCATCCTGAGAGGTCCTTTGGATTACTTGCCATGGTACAATGTTAATGTGAGAGTTCTTGAAAGACTATTACCAATAATAGCTGTAGTCGTTCAGTGAGGCAGTGCCCTTTCCCTGTATCCCCGAATACGCGCTGATTTACTCCACTGCAGCCTGACCAGGATAATTCTTACTTTTATCAAACTAAGAAACCTGATATGTAGAAGTTCATGAACACAGATTTCTTGACGTGAAGATTTTGCTTTCTGAATGACATGACTTGTCATGAAGAAGATGAGAAGTTATGAACGAGAGGAAAAGAAAGAGACAGTAACTACAGAATGATGGAAAATGTGCTTGAGAAAACAGGAGCTTGACTGTTTCTTGTAGTGTAACTCCCTTTTGCTGTGCCCACCTATGGCTGATGAAGTGTTTTCACATAATGGGCAACAAGAGGGTGGAGAGAAATTTCGATGTATAGTGAACGCAGTAGGTACCATGGCTTTAGTGGATACATCTCTATCCCCATTCCCTCTACGTGTGGTGTACCCGAGTGGTTTCTGTAAGGTAGATACATAAGGGCCCTGGGCAGATGGAGAGGTTATACCCCAGCCAGTGGCAGGACAGATAGGGAGGTTAGACTCAGGGCTGGAATGTGAGAAAGAGAATATAAATACTCTTAAATCATTCCAGGGATGAGGGTCAGGAGAAATTCCTGGTGTCCTGCCTGAGAAAGCTTCTGGTGGTACATATGTAATTTTATGCTCCTTTGTCCTCATGACTTCTCTGCCTTGTACAAATGTAAAATGTAGGGGATTTGGGCAAGACAACCTTGAGAGCTGCTGAGCGTTGTGAGCTCAGCTTCCAGACTGCAGCCCAGAGCCTCTGAGCAGGATCTTTGCGTAGTAGCAGTTGTGACTTGACACAAAATATATGAACAGTGAAAGGAACATGATCTGCAATTTCACCTTAGGACGAATTGCATTGTGACTGATATAACTAGTAGAACAGAATAAGAAACTGAGTTTTAGACATGCCTCTTTTGTTAGCATGTCCTACTGACTACCTTTAGCACTGTAGGGCATCACTTACCAGCTGTCCCAATTCTGGTCCATGTTGCCTCCTTTAGTCTCTGCAATCACAGTGTGGGCATCAACACCCCCAGAACTGTGTGAGTCTCTTTCAGCCACTGAGTCTGTGGCATCACCACATCTGATCTGTTTTTTTGCACTTGTTTCTAGGCACTTTTTGACTGAAGCTATAGATAGGAGTTAAGTTGATGTTTGTATAGAGGTTTCTTAGACAGAACAGAAAGTCTTTTTTAAACTCTTAAAAAAACCATTTTTTAAGATATGAATGCCTTTCCCTTTCACAACACTGAAGGTCCTGTTATAACCTGTTATAACAAAGGTCCTATTACAAGTTCAGATTGCTGGAAGTGTTTCAGTCTGGAATTTGTGAGATAAAGGGCTAATGCTCCATCTACAGTAATAACCTGCCTTCTAATGTTGTAAATATTTCAGCTACACTGATAAACTGAAAACGTCCAAAGCACATATCTGAACTCTAGCACTGATCCTATGCGCTATTATGTTGTCAGCCAGTCCCTATCATAATTTCAGTCCTGCGCAATTATGACTTTCCCAACACATGCCACGGGACAATTAATGGATTACCATGGGCTGGGGCAGATCCCACCAGGCAGTTTGTTGTGCCCATCTTGTTTTAAGAGGGGAAGGGGACTGGGAGTGGGAACTCTGCTGTGCTCATTGGCCACAGGGAGCAGTTTACTATTATGGACATATTCTGTGAGTCCAGTTAATGCGGTCTGTGCTTAGGGTATCTTCCTGTCCTTTGCAGCAGGCCAAATATAATTTCAAGGACCAGGAAGAATCTGCTGACCTTGTTTATGTTCCATTTAATAATGTTGTGTCTGATGGCCTTTAAACCCAAGTACTTGTCTTTAAGTTTTATTGGCAATATCACAACTGAAGGGAGCAGTGTGGTCAACCTAACCAGCAGATCCTGCGTTATATTTGCTCCAGGTCAGTAGAGTTCAGAGGAAACATTACTTCTCAAAAAAATATATCATAAGAATGGATTTCTTGCTTAGATTTGTAGTTTTGCCAGACTACAAGAATAACTTTAACCTCTTTTTTTTTTTAGACTACAAAATGTGTACTCTTAAACCACAGTTTGTAGTCACAAAGGCTTTCATCCCTTCACACTACAGGATTGCTGTCTGTTCCATTTCAAGATCTTCCAGCTTCCAGGTAGTTTTTGATCTTAAAGCTTATTTTACTTACAGTAGGCATGCACAGTGCATTTGGTTAGTTTTCAGTGCACAATCTTACAATACGTTATACATTGTAGAAGAAAGCTGATTTTCATCCTATTTTTAAATAATCTTCCTGCCATGAATTTTGTACTAATATTTGTATAATTCAAAGGTTTTTAATTAGTTCTGTATATGCTAATAACTCTCCAAGGGTGTACAGCATTGACACAGAGAATGAAGAAGACTGGACATTATTTTTTTCTTTCTGTAGAAAAGCACAATATCTATTGAGATCCATAAAAATAAAAAACATATTTTGAGCTGTAAGAGTTAAAAGGGTAATAAAAGTAAACAACAGTGAATAAACTATTACTAAAATACCAGAAAATATCTGGCATCTAAATCTATTAAAATCCTTAAGTATAGACCAAGGAGATAGTACTGGAAATAAAGTTAACTATACTAATGCTTAGAGAGCGCAGGTCTATTTGTAACAGAATTGAGACCAATAAATTATTTATCTTTGAGTTTATCCAAAACATATTTTACAATATATATGTAATATATAAAATATTTTAATAAAATATATAAAATACTAAAATTACTAGATGTGCTGAAAAAATCTTTTATGTGATCATTGATGAATACAAGGAAACTTACCTGGCTACTGCATTAGTGTAGTTCCCTTGCAAACAGCTAATGATCTTTTTCTTTGCTGTTCTGTCCCAGACTTGGTTACCTTGTAGTGTCAACTTTTGCTACAGGTTACAGTTTGCACTGTTTACATTGCAGAAAGTCAAACATTGAATAAGTCATTTTGGGACTCGTGCCCTTTGCTCCTTTGTAAAACAAGAGATCAGGCTGCACTGTATCTAGAACAATTAAGTGGAGCAATCTGAAAGAAAGTTTGGTAATTTGGAGATGAGCTGGCTGCTCCACAGACTGTTGTAAGGGCGTGTGTAATGCAGCATCCAGCATCTGTCTGAGTAGTTTGCAATCAATGCTACTTACTCGTTTGGGTATAAAGTATTGTAAACCAGCCTTGCAAGAGTAACTTACAAATCAGACTCAAGTGATGGAGCTCATTTGACAACCTAAAGTAATTGATTATGGTAAAAAACTTTCATTTAATAAATAAATATTAAAATATTGGAGACTTGGTACTGTTGATTAGGCACTGAAGCCTTCAAAGATATTAAAAAATCCTTTGACTTCATAACCTTGTATTCCTAACTCAGTCATGATGATCCTAAAAAGCAATGTGATGCAAGAAAGGGGTAACTGAAAAATAACCTACAGTGGTGTTTGTGGTGTCACTATTATCACTAACATATGTAGAGGTTTACATAGGAAAAATCACTTACTCAATTCTAAATATCTGAAACACTGTCCCCATCCACATCAGACAATAGTATAATGGTAAATTTTGCAGTAATCCTCTAATCTGCAAGAAAATCCCTGGTGTTCTTGGAAACTGCTGCTGCACTAGGGGTACCACTTACCTCAGTGCAGCTGAAAGGGATCTCTACTCTTAACAGGCTATAGGGAGCCTCTCACTGGTCTTTGTGATAGCATGTTAGACTCCTGTGTGATGTCCCCAACTCCCAGTGTTTTTCTTTGCTGAGCTGTACAGATGATTTTCTAAGCCAACCCTCCAAACTTGCAAAGAAGAGCAAAGAAATAATTTTTGCCAAAAGTAAGTGTAAAAAGTAGCCTTCTGCACTTAGCTAGGAGTTCTCTGAGGCTTCTTCAAAACCTCCCTGTCTATGAGTAACAGATTTTGTACTGATTAATTAAATAAACACAAAGTGAAAAACACTGTTGACCTTTTTTAATGTAGTTGATTAGACCAACATAAGGAAATAAAGTTTAAGCCCTTCACAGTGTCAACATTTTTCTATGACAGACGTATTTGGTGTTTTAAGTGTCTTTATGGTGAAACATGGTGGAAGCACAGGACGACCGGACCACAGAATCACAGAATCACACAGAATCACAGAAACACAGGTTGGAAGGGACCTCAGGGATCATCTAGTCCAACCTTTCTAGGAAGAGCACAGCCTAGACAAGATGGCCCGGCACCCTGTCCAGACAACTCTTGAAGGTGTCCAACGTGGCCGAATCAACCACTTCCCTGGGGAGATTATTCCAATGGTTGACTGTCCTCACTGTGAAAAATTTCCCTCTCGTGTCCAATCTTCATGGAGATATCCTTTGTAATGAAAATATGCATGCACAGATTGCTTCAATTTTCTCCAGCATAATGGGGAAATAAGAATATAATAACCCCTTTTTGGAAGACAGGTTTTAAAAACCAAATTAACTTACCAAGCAGGCATTGCCTTGAGCAAACCTGACACATTGCTGGCTACAGAATCACCTGAGACATCTGTGAGATGCAAGTGTCCTGGTTGGTACTTGGGTGTTTGGTAACCATGTTTGTGGTCATATCATTAGTGTCAGAACATGATATGCATATTTATCCTATATTAGAGCCTTCTGCTTTGGTAATCGCTTCTTTGTGAAAAATCAGTAGAGAGACAGCACGATTACCAGTGTGCTAATGATAGATGGAAAACCAGCCAAGCTGAAACATTCTGCTATTCTGCCTCTCTGCTACTTAATATTCACTGAAAGTTGAAGGTCTGGGTGGATTAATAAAGGCTGGTAGACAAATGAAACATGTGACATGGGAAAACGGATTTTTGGACTGATGTTAAGAGCAGGACTGACATTCATACAAATCATAAATCACTTCTGCTTATTAAATGGTTGATGACTTCATATGCTGGGGCAAACATTTGTTGACTATCTATATGCTCCTGTAAACATCCTTGTTTGCATGGCAAACAGCTATTCTGTACATATTTTCCTTGGGTGAGCAAACAACACAAGGCATAAATGAAGTGAAAACAGTCAATGACTTGGGTGTCAGGAATGTAACTCCATAGCTGTGTTTTTTGTTCTATTCATTCACTCCACTAAAGCTATTTCTTTCACCATCAGACATACATAATTCCTGTTATGGAATTCCTCTGAAGCAGCACATTTGTGTGGGAGTGGTGCCAGAACAGTTAATGCCCTATGTGAAATGCTGTTTTCTCTTCTGGATGTCCTTGAGCTGTATTAGCCTGCCCTGTATGCCTTCTTCTGCTATTATGTTCTATGATGACTGTTTTCCAGAAAATCTTGCAGCAGTGTTTAAGGGTTTATCACTATCTGCCTCATTGCCCTGCTGCAGAGCAAATCTGGTGCAGAGAGTGAATGCCTGTTATTTAGGTTTTTGCTTTCCCAATACACACTTCAGTGAATTGGCTTAAGATGCTGACAAGGGTTCCCCTGAGGTCTATGTTCATTTCTTGGGCAGTAGTCAAGTCAAGGAGCAAATATTTGGGTTGCTGTAGGTACCCTAAATTGTGCCCTACATCGTCAGCCTCTCATGTCTCCTGACCTCTGTGTTCCTGGCTACTCTGCCTCAGAAAGGGGGTTGAATGCGTCTTGATCTCACCTAACATACTGCCTCCAGGTATGGCATGCTCTTGAGGAGAAGTTTGATTCTGAGGCTGGGTCTGAAGCAGCTGAAAACAAATATCCTACCTGGTAGGTGAGCAATGCAGTTACTGAACTAAGTTGTAAGTGATTGGCATCGCATTTTTCTGCCTTAAATTGATCCTGTCCTTTGAGCTGAATCCTCTCTCTCATCTTCCCCATGCTCAGGGAGTAAAGGACCTCTCTGGGCACTGCACAGAGTCAATGAGTATATCTAAGGGGATGGTGTATCTCAGATGGATGAATAAAAGATCATGACATTTTTCTTCAGGTATCTAATAATAAGAACAACTTGTGATGGTGGATTGCAGAGAATTTTGTAGGACCCTATTTTGGAAAGGAAATGCTTTTGCAAGTTAGGTGGTAGCTTACCTGAATATAAACAAATTATGTCAGGTACATCAGGACAGCAGTCCTTTGAAGGTCACTGTTGACTAGCATGGAACTACTGAAATACATCTCATTCATAACCCATTCCAAGACTAAAATGCAAGACACTTAAGCTGGAACGCTAATGTACTGCCTGACACGTCCAGCTGCCAGCAGAACATCTCTTCCTAATGAACTCCTTGTTATCGGTAGCATCAGAAAAAATGAAACAGAAAGTGAAAAATAAGAAACTTGGGCTGTAAAAACAGCATTTTGGGAGCAGAGAAATTACTAGGGAACACTGAAACATTATTCCTTACTTTAATATATATAATTTAATCACATTTTCAAAGCACCTAGAAAAGTATTTAAGTTTTGTTTTGAGTGGTTGGTGCTGACAGAATTTGAATCTTGGTTTTGCCCAAACATGGTCTACAATAACTTTTCATATATAGTTTTGATGTGTTCCTGGAAGAGATTCATTAGATAAAAATCATTATGGAAATAACAGTAGACATGTATTTCACTGCAACTTACCTAAAATGAAGAACTGTGAGGTAGTGAATTTGAAAATGGTTTGAAAATGGTTTTTAAAAAATCTATAAACCATTGTAGAAAGTTGCAGAACAAAAACTTTCTGCTGGCTTAATTTCTTTTGTTGTTCACACACACACACACACACACACACACATATATATACGTACATATGTAGTCAATTCGGAAATCTTCTTGCACCATTAATTATCTCCTTTAAGTAATTAAAAGATTTGAGATTTACTTGGCACTATTAATTTTCTGTTCTTCAGATTGTCTTTCATTGATGGCATTTTTGAAATTTAACTTCTACTGTATAATGCAGGCCAAAGAAGAACAAGGGCGAAAATAATGACACAATTAGTTCCATGGACTTCATCCAAGGGATATTCCAGTACAGCAAGTAGCAAGTATAGTTACAAAAAAGATAAATATGGTTTTGGGATACTCCATGTCTTCTTCAAAATAAAAGACATTAAGACATTGCAATTGCCTGGTAATGCGGTGGTGAATGAATGCCTGTCTTTTGAAGATCAGCATGTTAGTTACAAGCAATAAGAGTCTGCAATGAGTTTGTTTCTCTTTGCTTCATCTGAAGAAGCTGCAGCAAGGTATAGTTGTCTTCCAAGTCCCTTGTAATAGAGTACTAGAAAACTGTCATCAGTTGAATAGATAAATTTAGTCAGTTTGCTAATAGCAACAATTCTGATAGTCATGAATATCTGAAGGAGGGAAAATTTGATTATTTTAATTTAGTTTTTTCAGTAAGTTTAATTTATTTCCTGTAGAAATGGTCTAAGCAGAATGACTTTTTGAGTTAATATCACAATGATATATTAAAAATACCAGATGAACCTTACAATATAGCTAATGATTGAAATGTTGTTCTATGCTGATGTGATAATATCAGCATTCACGACTGGCGTTTTCCACAGAGACAAAAGGAGAGAGAGTAAGGTCAGAACAAGCATGTGCTGGAACTTTACTCATATCAGTACTTCTAAGAGTTCATCACAAAGCTTCTGCTATCTCAGTTTGGCCATGGGCTGTAATATTTAAAACACAAGGATGTTTTGTAAGATTAAGAAAATTAAATTATTTTACTGAGAAACTAGACTGGAAATAAAGAATAATATGGCTTTGGATTTCAGAATTTACTGCATAGTGGCAATGAGTTTTCTTCATAGCTGATGACTTCCTCTGTCAGGTGGAATTCTTCAGAGTTTCCTGAAATATTTATTGAAATGTCTGTTGCTGCTGGTCTTAAGCAATGTCCCGTACCTCCAAAAGCTAAACCTAAAGAAGTTTGAAAGGTTGAAAGGTACTGCAATTTGGGAACATCAGACAGTGTCAAATTGCAGGCCACTGAGTGCACTCTATAAAATGAGATAGGTGGAGGAAAAAGAATTAGAGGTACTGAAATGAAAATTAAATGCCTGTAACAATATAAGGAGAGATAGATTAGATTCTCCTAAATATTTTGGAGTTTTGAAATGCTGAGGTCTATAAAAAAGTAATCATTAGCAACTTTGCACTGAATGTTTTAAACATTTTCTGCAATAAAAAACAAAACTATGTTACATATTTTGGTGAAAACAATACTGACACTGTAGGATCTTATTGCCCTCATTTGCATAAGTTTTACAGAGATCTTAAGGAAATTAACTACTTCAATAAACCAACCATATCCTATAATTTCATGAAAACTGAATTTTACATCAGGACAAAAGCAGTCACACAGTATAAAGCATTTTGTGAAAGTGATGCAAACATTTCTTGCTGTCTCCTATAATTATCCAATCATAGAAACAAGAAAAAGAGAATATTTTAAGCAAAGTATATTCGAATTTAAATTCCATTATAAAGCAGTCGGTTTTTATTTCAACAGTGAGGTGGCATGGCAATTAGAAACCGACATAGATACATTCTGATAGCATTTACAATGCCCTTTATTTTTTCATCCCAAACCTCTTCCTCAGAGAAACATATATTTTCTACGTCAAATTCAATGAATGCATTTACATAACTGGTATTCTTAAAAAATAATTTTGTAGCCAGTCTGCAGTGTCCTAGATAGTAGTAAGCTAAGAGATTTTTGCCTATCCATAGAGGCTCCAGCTCCTGTCTGAGAGAGGTAAAGGTAACATATAAGGGCTTGCATAATGCACAAGGATGACTCAGATTTCATAAGGCAGCTAAAATGGCATTATATGTCTGTGCTGAGGCAACTGAATACCACCATCCCAATAGTGCCATAGCTCATGGAAATCTGATGGTCCTCAAAGTGACTTTATGGAAATATTTAACAGCTACTTTCATCAAAACATGAAGAGCCCTGCAGTCAGCCAGAAACATTCTTTATCATTTAAAGCATATATTTGTCCTAAATGTGATGGATATAAAGATATCAAATCTAAAGAAGTGGTAGAATGTAGTAGAATAAGTATTTTTGAAAGATTATAATCTCTAAATACCTTTGATTCTTTTTTTAAATCTGGAGTTTCAAACACTAATAAAATATCTGCCTTGATTTATTCTTTCAAAAATTGTATAAATCACAGTGAGGCTATCCAGCTGTGCTACCTAGCAGGGATCCATCTATTTTGACATAGCAGCACCCACTAGTTGTAATGCCAGTAAGTGGGCTGTAAGTCCTCAACTGCCATCAGCTGCGGAACAACATGTGTGTGCACACAGACAGAAGTAGTGCAGAATGCAGAATTACTCTGTTTAAGGGAATGCATGTATGGTGCTAATGCCTTGCTTCACTCTAAAGTGATTCGTGTCCACCCTGGGTAGGATCTGGGATCCTGCAGGACAGTGACTCTGTATTCCTGTGCATAATCAGGAACACTGAATGGCAGGTAAAGTGACTCAACAGCTGCAGGACTGGGCCTAAAGATGCAGCAGAAATTGGGTGGTCACAATTTCATGTGAGAAAAACAAATCCCTGCCATATTAGGGAGCTTGTTCATTAGGTTCATTGCTCATATCTATCATTTTGCAAAACATTGCATGGTCCTTCCTCATAGGAAGGGAATGAATATTCCTAAACCATTACACCTGGAAGAATGGCTTGGCCATAAGATAAAATATAAATCATTGTATAAAGAAAGCACAGAACCCATCATACCTATCTTACACGGGTCTGTGAATGCTAATTGTCTACATTTTAACTAATGTGGTATACCTTTTGGCCTACTACCTCTCTTAAGACTGTATGTCCATTAACCAACTGCCTTTTGTTTCTCATTGCCAAGTCTGCAGGTCAGTTTATGGTGAAACTTCTTTCAAAGACAGTAAGCTAATCACAGATATTTTCAATAGTATAATATCTGAAAAATAATGCATAGCACAGATGTCCCTGGAGCCCACATAGTTAAATTCCCTGGTACAATGGTTTCTGGTGACTGTGTTTTCCGGTGCAACATACTCACCCCTAACAAGGAGCTCCGTCTCATCTGACACAGTGTCTGCTGCAGTCTGAACCCTGCAGCCGTATCTCCCGGCGTGCATCAGGAGGATGTTCCTGATCATTAAATCTGCAGACGATGCTTGCTGAAACAGGGATGAAGTGCCAGTTTAAAATTCAGTAAATCTGTGTTCAAGGTAGTTCATGAGGGTGTTTTGTCAGTGTGAGAAACTCATGACTGCAGCCGCCTTAAAGCATTTATGTGCCCTAATACCTTCTTTTGAGGATTACCAGAACACTGCATTTATACAATTATTAATAGGGATTAAAGAAGAGGATTTCAGATTTTTAATAACTTTGACTTTGCTTAAAGCACACTCTGCATATTTGCATGCACAAAGAAAATTATTCCAAACTAGCACAAAGAAATTAATATAGGAGATGAATAGAAATCTTTTGGATGCAATCCTTGGTATTAAAAAAGTCCTCTTAGAAATGAAGGGCTCTTTCTTCCTCTTCCTCTTCCCTAGAATGCACTGGCATTTGGAGTATGTGTCACTACTGTAATGAAATTAAGATAACTTAAAAGATAATGTTGATTGATTTCTATTAACATAGAGGAAATTAATACTAATTATGACTGAAGAAATACAAACAGGTTCTCTTTTTTCCTGTTGAAATCTATATATATTTAAATCTGAAACATGCAATCCATGAATGAGTGTACACAGAGAACAAGTTCAAATTTTTATTTTTTAGGATTCTACCCAACAGTAATTACAATGCCCCAAAATTATGAGCAGAAAAGAGAAAACTGGAAAGTAGAACAGCCTTTTGGAGGATAAAAGGCTTTTGCTAAAAATCTCTGTATTATTTAATAAATTTGAATTATAACATTAGATTTTACATGTACAAAATCATTGTTGTATCCAAACTTACTGGACTCAATAAATGTTGCTCCATCACATTTAGTGAGCCCAAGTCCATAGATACTGTTGATTTAATATAGTGACTACTCAGGGAAAGAACAGGTAAGTGCAAACAAAAGTCACCCTGACCACATGGTGTAGCAAATGCAGTTTACTTTCTCAATTCTGTGTCCTAAAAATGCTTGCAACTTTCTGATTTAAGGTAAACACCTACAATTTTAGCAAATTACCATAAGTATATTAGTTCCTTTCAAAGCATTTTTTTCTCTTAAGAGTCAAATGGAAATAATTTTAACATACTAATTGAGGATAGACAGAATGTGCTTTAAATATCTCTAAATTTCCTTATAATTGCTATTTTGTATGATATGTGAACCTAATGTTATTTCGATTTGTGTAACATTGTATTATAGTTTAGCTATAATCAATATTTAGGATATAATCATGTAATTTATACATGTATTACACTTATACAAAGTATAATATATAATGCATAATTTTAATAATTACATGAACAATAATATATTATTTACAATATATAATAATATATAATATATTGTCATATATAAACCACTGTCTTATTATTTCACTATTCACCATTACATTATATAATAATATGTATAAAATATATTTTATAATGTATAGTACATTTTATAAAAATTTATAATATCATTATTATGATATAATACCATATAATGCAATATATAATACAATATGGTATGTAATGGACTATATACTTGTTATATTAAATTATATTTACTATATATAATATATTGTATATTATATATGCTATATCAATAATAGATTGCTATATAACTGATATGATATATATTACTGTATGTTATATATCATATAGAAGTATTTATATGCACCTCCTTGGTGTTTCACTTTAAGAAACATTTATTGAGCATGGGCAATTCCCTTCTCATGGTTTATTTACTTCGCTAACCAGGCAAAATAGACAGTCTTTCCCTGAATGACATGTTCCTTGTGTTATAATATTCGTCTGCAGTGGTTCTAATCTGGGTCATTTTGATCCTGAATGAGTAGAAATGTACCCCGCATTTATAATAAAGTCATACTAGGTGTCGTGGTTCAGCCTCAGCTGGCAACTGAACACCACGCAGCTGCTCACTCACTCCACCCACCCCTGTGGGATGGGGGAGAGAATTCGGAAGAGGAAAAGAACTTGTGGGTTGAGGTAAGCACAGTTTAATAATTACAATAAGATAATAATTATGTTTATGATAATAATGACAATAATGATAGTATAATAAAATTGAGAAGGAAAGAAAAAAAACCAGAAACATGAACAATACGGCCGCTCACCACCCGCTGACTGACGCTGCCCGTCCCCAAGCCGCGATTGCTGCCTCCCTCCCCCAGCCAGCCCCTCCCAGGTAACATACTGGGCATGACGTTACATGATATGGAATATCCCTTTGGTCAGTTTGAATCCGCTCTCTTAGCTGTGCCCCCTCCCCTCCCACCTTCTTGTGCACCCGGCAGAGCATGGGAAGCTGGAAAAGTCCTTGACTAGTACAAGCAACAACAAAACATGGGTGTGTTACCAACATTGTTTTCATACTAAGTCCAAAGCACAGCACTATGCCAGCTGCAGTGAAGAAAATTAACTCTATCCCAGCTAAAACCATGACACTAGGGGTCTACATAGTGATACTTCTCTAGCTGTTCTGGAAATACATCACTGACTTCACCTAGATTAATATTTGCCTGTTTATTTGGCACACACTTAGAGTCATAGAATCATTGAATGTCCTGAGTCAGAAAAGACCCATGAGGATCATCAATTCCCACTCCTGTCCCTGCACAGGACAACCCCAAATTTATACCATGTGTCTGAGGGCATTGTCCACCCTGTGCTTATCTTTACCCTTCTCAATCATTTGCAAGTTATGAGCTCCCACTTTATAACCAGTTGTCCATATGTGCATGACCTTGTGCTTTGAATTATTACATTTTTTGTCTGTTCCCATGTGTTATTTTCATCATCTGCTGTATTGGTAATATGTCTGATTTTCTACCATACAATTGTCATTTACATACTTCTATGTCTTATGCCAAGGTCATTAAAGACAAGATGAAATAGGATTGGTTCCAAGTTCCAATCTTCTATAATTCAGTCTTTCTTTCTAGGCAGAAGAATTCCTTTTCAGCACATCTTGGCACACATTCCTCAGCCAATCTTCTTTTCATTTGCATTTTTAGAACCGAACTTGTCATAATATTCCATGTAACACTGAGGCAAAATCTTTGCTGAAGCATAGTCACATGCAAGGTAGGAAACGAGAGGTGGGACATCAAGATTGCAACTGAGACCAAAGTGAATGTGGGCATGATCTATAGCTTAAATAACACTGTTGATCTAAGAGTGTGAATACAGTGGTAGTGTTTTACCTTCTAAAGTGGCCTCGTTAATGGTGTTGCTTGAGGGAAGATACTCAGACCAGTCAGGCCATAATGCAATTCCTATATTCTTTCTCTAGCATATCAGAAATCACAGCACTGGAAAAGAATATTTGAGTACTCTGCAGCTCTAAATGGAAAAGAACACACTCCTACCAGGAGTCAACTTCAGGGTACAAATTTTTTAACTTCTTTAGCACAGCAACATTTATTAGCCATTGGAACATGGTTTGCTTAAGATGACTGGTACAAAGCCTCAGCTATTAGAAGGATAAGACCAGAATCAGTCCATATTTGTCCTCTCCTGAGGGTAATTTACATTTAATGTGTGTTTTGTTGTTAAGTGGGAGGAAAAGCATAATGGATAGCAACTGTCTGGTTTCATTCCTCAGAGGCTGTTAAAAATATTGGCTGTCACTCTAACTTCCAGAGGGTTCATGACTCTGTGAATCCTAATATTCTTATCAGGAAAAAAATACATATTTCATCTGCACACCTGTGTAACTGGGCAGACAAGCAGCAATTGAAAGAATCATTGTTCTAAGTGAGGAGCAGTGCAGTACAATAGATCCCCGTGAAACACTTACATTTATTACAGCGTAACAGGATGTGCAATTAGCATTGCCTAGGATGTCTGAGTGGAAAGAAATTAAACTCACTGTGTTTAATACGGATGGATATATAGTCATACATTAGATTCTTGATCATGGGAAATAATGAGACATTTTAGCTTCTGTTTAGATAAGTAAGAGCTATGCTTGACCAGGACCTCTATAAAATACCATGTTATTTGCTGTTCTGTGGTATTTATAAAGTGATCTTTATGAGTTTTGCAGACACCTCCAAGTCTTTTAAGGCAGATTATTTTGTTGATCAGTTTATCCTGTAATGAGAGGTTCAAGGCCACAACAGGGCCTGAGAGGGTTAAACTATTGTGCTGGTCTTCCAAATCTTAAGAAAATCTCCTCACCATATTATTGTAGATGCTGCTTAAACTTGAATGATTACAACCCATTTTAAACAAACCTGCTAAGCAGGAATGCAGCAGAAACTCCATTAAGAAAAGTTTCTAAGGTCAGAAACTTTGGCTTCTGCTTTTAGTCTTCTCTCAGTGGAAAAAGACATAATGCTTCAGCAAAAGCAGACATACCCTCCCTTTTGGGGAAGACAGAAACTGGGTGACATAGATGCAAACAGCGTAAAAAGATCTCTCATCTAGACTATCATGAGTTAGAACAGCCTGGTCCATCAGCAACCATGGGGTCCCAATATTATTCAAAGCTGAAACTAGTGTTGTTTGTTTGAATTTCTTTGTCTAGATCTAGATTTCCACTTTATTAAGCGTATGTTTTTAAAAGCTGCTATTTATTCCACTAATTTTATGCTCTTCTCTGACAGGGCATATTTTGCAATAAGTGCACTATTTCAAAGTAACATTTTATTTTAAAAAAGCTATATTCCTTGGTGTTCTGAATATCATATATTACGCATTTATCCAAGTATCAAAAGTATTTATATTTGTTCGGTATAAACTTCTACTGTGTGATATATATCTTGTATTTTACTGAAGCTAAGCCTTAAAAAAACCCCAACAAACCAAAAAACAAATCCCAAGCCAAAACAGATAGGTTTAACAGCCATCTTCTAATGATTTTAAGGAAAGCTAAATGTAACCTTCAAGGCCAGTGTCAGCTATGGACCTACTGTTACACGGAACACATTCCTGGTCTTCATTAAGCACTGAATAAATAATAAAACAGCTTTCAGTGCTATCTGTCATGACTAATGGCTCTCTCTAGGACAACAAATTATTGTATAATTCATATTATGCTCCTGAATACCCCATTCATCAGGTTCTGGGCAGATCCAGTGCTGAGTGTTGTGTCAATCTACTGTTCTCTCTGCTCTAGTGTGGCATGTTATCTGAGGTCATAGTTGTGTCTGCAACGTATTTAATGACCTTTCCCTGTAAGGTATTGCTTGAAGTAATTTTTCACAAGAATCAGTGTCACCTATACATAGCATTTGCTTTTATTGTGGAGATACTTCCCCAATCTTAAAAAGGATCCAAAAGGCATGTGATTGAGCATAGTTTGCTCAATGAGAGTCACCTTGCTGGATTTGTCTTTGCACCCATTGCCCTAATGCTGCGGATTAGCAGAGGGGAAAAAAAAAAAAAAGCCAGCTTGCAGAGAACTTGAGTTGGTGGATTAATACTTCTTCAGCCAGTCCACATCCCCACAGAGAGGAAGTTGCATATGGGTTTCTTCCTTTCCATTTCATAAATCCTAAGAGATTGAGAGTTGCTTTGCAGTAAAGTAACTTTTACATATGGTACTTCAAGTGAAGAGAATTACACTTATTCTTCCTGTGAGAGCAAGTTCATTATCCTGAGCCAGTTGCTAGGAAACCTCCCTGTTAATGTGTCCATTCATTTGCTGAGTTTTTATCTCTAAACCAAGGTGGTTTCTTCAGTATCCAACCTTTTCTTTTGAAGGCTCTGCACAAGAACAATCTATAATCTGCGTGCATTTGAAATGGAGCTCACAGTTATACCCTAGAGCACTTTTTAAACATCTAGTAAGTCTCTTGTTTACTTCTCCCTACCTCTTCCATAGAAGAATTAAACATTGGTTTGATTATTACACAGTTCATCACATATATTCAAAATACAGAATCATATGTGGAAAATATATATGAAACCTAGGACCCTTAAATTGTTCTCTTGTCATTATGTCAATCCTAGCTTTCATGTAATCTGTTTCTAATGCTACTCATTTTCCATGCTGATTGTCATAATTCCCTTCCATACTCCAAATGCAGTTCTGTGAATGTAGCTCTGATTTGTCTTGGGAATGAGGGACAAAAAGGGAAGGAAGTTCAAAATACTGAGTAGTCAATAGAGATGATGTGGTGAGTCGCAGCTCTCAACTTCTGCACTGCAAAGGCCTGGGGTCTAGAAAGGCTGCCTGTTATTGTACTGAGGATTCAGGTTGGGAACTCAACCTGGACACCATGCAGTGAAAATTGTCTCTCTGCTTGGGAAGAATATGTCTAAAAGGGGTAGTGAGACCATTACAAATGATCATGATTCCACAAAAGCTTAAATCAATGGGAAAAAAGAGTGAGCAAACACTGACTGCCACTGCAGGAAAACTTTTATGATGAAAGCCTAAGGGGTGTTTAAATCATTTCTTTACTATGACTAACGGGGTTTACTGAGGCTTGCTGGCTGTCGTCTAAATCTCTTGACAGAGAGAGGTGAAGATGCTTCCCTACAAAGTGGTTTCTATACAGAAGAGAATGCTTCAGAGGTACAAAAATCTTGAAAAGTACTTAAACATTTTGTAAAGTCATATTCTGTATAAACTGAGAACAGTAAAATAATGATCTATAATTAAATGGGACTGCAATTTGATCCTAAAAAAGAACGACCTGTGTTGTTAATGCTGTCTTATTCAGCTTAAACAATCATTTAAAATATATGGTTGTTTTTACAAATAACACACAAGCTAGGTGAATTCCTGATTTGTACATTATTTGATTTAGCAAAATAGCCCTTATTAACGAAATTCAGTTGGATTAAATTGAAAAATTATTTCACAGCTGAATCTTGATTTTTTGACATATTTGATTAGCAATGGAGTTTATTTTTGTGGAATTCATCTGAAGCAAACTAATGGTCTTACAGAATAACCTCATGGCAATGTTAGCTTTGTACCATCAACAGAAAGTGAAAAATAGCAATACAATAAACTTCTTTTAAATTATGTTGAGAATTGGTACGTACATTATGATCGATTGTTGGCTTCAAACCAACTTCTGTCCATAGTACATTTAGGACAATTTAACTGCTATTTGATGCAAATTCTCAGGTTTGAACACATCAACCACTTGCTCGTTTACTGCCCAAGATGTTTACAAATTGTAACTATTTAATCTGTTAAAAAGTAGCAGATTTCTCTGATATAGTGATAATGGAAAATTATCTTCTAAGTTCTGTCTTTTAATCATATAAGAACATTTGGAACAAAGAAGATGAAATTGTTGTTACTGGTTTTGTTGTGATTAATGTTATGTGGTAGTATAGTAATGGGAGTATGGTAGTAACCAGGCTGATGCAGGTTGACTGAGGGATACATGAGAATACACAAGTTGCATTTTCCCTATCTATAAGAAATAAAAAAGATGGTTTTCGGGTTTGTGGATCCATGAGAGTTATCCAGGGGAGGTGTGGACCCTTCCGGTGGCAGTATTTTTGAGCAGTTTGCAAAAAAAAAAAGAGCAAGAATCATTGAAACAGTTGTTTGGGTGAGCGCTGGTGGTTGGGAGCGGACGCCAGAGAGCATTGGGGTGTTGGGATTGGATAGGGAGGACTTTAAAATGCAGCTTGAATTGCTGCAAATGAGTTTGATTCATTTTATTAAGAGAAGGCAGAGGAAGAGATGAAGTTAAATGAGTATCAGACGTCAGGTAGTATGTCCTGCACTAGGGTAGTTTTGTGGAATCTAGGGATTAAAGGAAACATAGAAGAAATATTGCAAATGTGAAGGAATGAGAAAAAGATGGGATATGAAACGGCAAGCTTCAGGGCAAAGAGATCCACTACACTTATGTTGTCAAATTCATGTTTGTATCTGAGTTGTTATTACCAGGAGAAAAAAGGAAGGAAAAAACCCAAATAATATGTGGTACCTGTGCTCCTGTTTAAAGAGGCAGAAAAAGGGAAAAAGAGAGGATGGAGCTACACCTGTGATTTCAGTGGAAGGGTGGTTATTTTTTCCTAATGTTGTAAACTTTTCTCTGGGGCCTACTCAAATTTCCTACATGTTTGATTGTTAAGCTTCTGAGTATGTATATGGTTGGATAATACTTATCTAGTATTTACATGACCATTATCTACTTTGCTGCACACTGTGGTTTGATTTACAAAACAAGACAAAGAAAGGGGGGCAGGAGGGAAGGCTGAGTTTCAGGTCAGTGGGAGCTTCTTCCTGTGAGGCCCCACCATAATAACGCAACTGGAGTTTGCAGGTGCAAGGCCATGAAAACAAAACCAGGACATCAGCAGCGTAAGAACTTCAAGGAGAAATACTGCCAGGAAGGCTCTGGAAAACAATGCTACAACAGCCTGGGAGAAATGTTGCTGAGCTGCAAGTGAAAAATATGCAGCAGAGCTGCAAAACAGAAGGCCTTAGCATCAGGAAGGCTGGTATTGATCAGGTGTTCAAACTATCAGCTGTGCTGTTATAACCCAGATTACCACTGTACCAAGCAATTAAATGATCCATCAGCTTCAGGTAAACATAGGAAAGAATGGACTATCATGAAAAATCTTTTATTTAGCCCAAGATTTTTCTCTTTAGAATATTTCTTGTAAACAAGGGAAGGTATAAAATACCTTAATAGAATAAACCAGTGTAAAAATTATCTGAGTTTATTTCATTACTTTTTTATTACAATCTTTTTTTTTACACTAATTTGTATTCAGAAATGTTAAGAGGCTCACATTTTCTAAAATGCTCAGTTATCTCCCTCCTCCAAAGTAAAATTAAATAAAGGAGATGTTACTTATCATCTCTCTCCCTACTCGCTATTCATAGCCAAAGGCACAAGCACTCGGGCACACGAGTTTATGTACTTGTTTGATTCTAGGAAATGTTTGGAGTGTCCAGTTCTATTGCAGTATGCAGTCAGTTCACTGGGACTATTTATAACCTGGAAGAAACACATAGTGAAGTGCATCATTAGACTGTGGTCTTCAATGTGTTCAGATTTTGGTTTCTAGTTGCCAGTTATAATACATATTTCAGAGTTTTTTGACCAGAAATCCTTATTCCATTTTGTACCCTCCCTAGTTTACAAGAAATTTGTGTTACCAATGGATAAGATAAATTTTTTGTTTTGAAACTGCTTCTAATCACTCAAGTATTTAACTCCTTTAGTGTGACAAATGGGGAAAACCGGATAATGAGCATAGGGCAGAAATATCTGGAGATCCGAGCTGACAGTAATGGCTGTGTTCAGCCTCTTCCATCAGCAAGAAAGTATTGAGACAAACAGTGAAACAAATTGATAGCAATGAAGTTGATATAGCAACATTACCCTGAACAGAAATTCTCTGTGCATAGAGCACACATCATCTACAAGACTTTTGACAACTATTGCTGTTCTCCTCAGTGTGGGGAGAAGGGAGGGTGTTAAATATGACCCCTATTTAATTAGCCTTGTTTGGTTTTATGTCCAATAAAGAAGAAAGACATTATTGCTAACAGCCTGCTGTTTTAATTGATTCCATGTAGTGTAGAACTTAGTGCTGCCTATTTAGAAAATACTTAGGAAATTTTAATCTTAACTTCTAAAATATGATTAAAGTGCTACAACAAAGAAGAGACTTGAAAATGTAAGGAAAGGTGCAAAGTTATGCTTTCTTACAGGTTCTAGGTTGTCAGATTGAAGACTCCAGTGCTAGACAGTAGTTAATGTATTGTCCAGTCAGTATCTACTGGCCTCTTCTAAAAGTGAAACAGTAGGATTCAATTCCATCTGAACAAATGGCCACTGTAAAATATAACATGACAATTTGTGCTTACTGCTTCCCATGGTGGCAGTTTCAGTTAAGATCAAAGACTAAGAAGATACTGAGACTAAATCACTTTCCTGAGTCTGAAAGGTACTCATGCAGGTCAAAGTGAGGGACACTAAGAGCAATGCTGCTGCTTACCAGTCTGTGGATAACCACAATAAATCATTTTGCTTGGCTGCCATAAAAACAGTATTGTCTTTGAAACACAGAGTTGGATTGACAATAGCTGAATGAAAATCTACTCTCAAAATCAGGTGTGTTTAGCTAGATAAGGGATACCTCCAGGGCAAAATTAAGGTTGGTGGAGATCTTAGGAAAGAAAATCCTGAATAGAATTTTGAACAGGACTTCTGGATTTGGCACAAGGGATGGAAAATCAAAGCTACCCTAATAAAATCAAGCAGGTCTATATTTTCTGTGCTCAAGTTCTCACTGGTGTTGCTAGAAGGAAATCTTGGCAAATCAGACTTCCATGCAAAAAATGTTTCTATTAATTACACAGATTACCCCTCACAGACTTTAAAATGTTATTGAGTCTTTTGGTAGACAAAGTAAGACTTTTCTAATACCAAAGGATTCTGGGTATATGTAACCCTTTGCATTATTTTTCTGTTACCAAGTGTACGGTGGAGTTATGCATACATGACATTTGGGATATTTTCCTTTCCTAGAGTACAGTCTGTAGCTGTCATTCCAGTAGAGTTGGGTCTCTTCTCCTTAATATTCCCTTTGTGCACAATTTTGTTGAACTTGATATCCTTACCACACTTATCCTCTTGCCAGGCAGGTCCCTGAAGAACCTAAATTGCCAAAGGTACTAAGTCCTTGATAGCTCAGTAAATAACAGCAAAACCAACTTGACTTTGTATAAAAATTACTTCTCAGGATGAAAAATTATAACACCTCTTTTTTTTTTGGTACAAAAGCTATAGATATAATTTAAAAACAAGCAAAGCAATATGTATTAAGAGAAGCTTTTCCTCTTCCTTTTAATTGTAATTGCTAGGGAGCATGCAATTTTAGCAAGTGGAAATTTGTCTACAGCCCCAAAAAATGTTACTTTGGTGATAGCTTTTATAACACTGCATTAAGCATCAGAATGTTCATCATACTTAACACCTGGGTCTGCTGCAGTGAAAGTAAAAGCAATGCAACCAGTAGTGAGAGGTTGACAATGGTTTTGTTATTAACAAAACCCATTCAAATAATGTTCAGTTTGTCAGGCTTTCAAACAAATAAACAAAACCCAAACAAACCTGAATATTTTCTTATCTGATGAAGTATCAATGTGTGCAGAACAAAATGGATGCATAATTCTTCACAAAGGATGTTATTTTTCTTAAATGTACTGCATTAAAAATAATTTTTTTCAGGATCAACTCATGCAATATAAAAGAATATTTCATTCAGAAAAGCAAAATAAGGGACATAGATGGAATTCTATCAGATTTCAAGTTTTCTTCAAGATCCTTTTTTCTGCATTCTTAAATGTGTGTCTTTATCACAATATGTATCACTTCTTTGATTAAAGGAGATTACATGATAGGAAAATCAGAAGTGTTTTGTTTTATCTTGCTTTCCCCTAGCACGTGGTCACGCTTTAGGTCTCAACAAAGTAAAGAAATACATTTTCATCCTTGTGACTAATTTTACATGCTTATGTGGTTAACAGAAAAAATAATGTGATACAATTGACAACATTATACAAATAAGTAGCTATGGGAATTATAAATTTTTTGTGTCAAAACACAAAAAAATTTCTGTATTACCACAATCGCTACTTTCGAGTTTTGCATCTCCTAATTGATTCATCTTCATTTTGGGACAATGCAAAATTCAAGCTATGCCTTTTGGTGAATGAAGATCTACATATATTTTGACTACTACTTTCAAAGAGGGAGAAGGATGTGTCATATTATGTTTCCAACAGCATTCAGAAAAATCCAGTGAGGATTGTCCTAACAAGGTCATGTTTTGATATCTCTGTTCTGAAAAGTTGTGTTTCCCCTGCCCCGTTCCTGCCTGTAATGTGTTAATACGTATTTTCAGCCCTCTTCCAGTTGATCCAAGGCTACCCTTCCATTCTCTCTTTAGACTGAAAACCAGAAAAGAAATGTCTTGACATTTAAATGAATTAGGAATGCAAGTAAATGAGGAATGGCCTGACCACCTCTTTTGTTAGAAACCTTGTAGAGGCCAATGAAGCTAGTCCATTTTAAAAATATCAGAGTCTGATGCTTCATTTTGGTGTTTCTTTGGAGTTGCGTAGTATTTCACTATTTCAACACTGGTTTAACAGTGAAAAGGTAGGATCTAATTTTGTAATATTTTTCAAAATATGCAGTGCCTCTTTTCATTTTCTGATCAGCTGAAGTTTGCTGTTTGTAAAGGAGTATGTTTTAGGGGAAAAAAAATTCTTGGGTGCCTCTGAAAAGAAAGATGCCAGAGTTTTCCTTAATAAACAACTTTTTTTTAATCCACTTAGTCATTTAGACTTTGAGAATTGGTGTCATTATGAGTTATTAATACTATTTTCACTTAGTAAAGTAGCAGAGACTCTTTAGCAACACAGTGAGAAGGAAGTCATAAACTCATACTAAAGTAACTGGTTAAATCTACTAGGTTTTGTCAAAATTTTGTCATGTCAGGACAATAAAAGGAGTCAGTAATTTCAGTGAGTTCTGCATGAATATTTTTCTGAAAAGAGTCCCAGTATGTTATCTACCATGTTCTCATTTTGGATGAGTCTTACTTCTACCAATTTGAGGGCTTTCTCTGGTAGAAATGAAATTGATGAAGAATTCCTGTTGAAAGATCTACAAAATCCTGTTTTCATAAAACAAATGAAGTTACATTAAATTAGCTTTACTTTGATAGGAGAAATTACTTTGGAAGTTTCCTAGCCTGAGGATTTTTCCCAATAATTAAAAATACCCTTCAGCACAGAAGATGCTGAAATGCACTAAAGAAACGATTTAAGACATTTTAGACTTCAAATTTTTGGAAATTACTTGAACTTAAATTGTAGTTATAGAATATTTTCTTGCATCAAAGGATGGTTTAACCTTGAAGTTAAAAAAAAAATTATTATAATGTTCTTTCCTTTATATTTAGTGCTGGATTTTGAGTACTGGACTTCCTCAGATGCAAATAAGTATCCCTTATCTTACCTTCACAAATAAGATAAACCTTACTAATGTTCTTCAATTAAAAAGCTTATTGAAGTAAAACCAAATTAAAAAAAAAAAAAAACAAACAAAAAAACACCACACCAAAAGCAACCCATACCACCAGGTGCATATAGTATGACTTCCGTAAAGACAAGCAGAAGAATAAATTGATTGCATCTGACAAGATTTTTAATGCAAAGTTAACTTTGCATCATTGTACCCAAATTAGATACATTAACTTCTAAAATTTCCTGACCTTTGTGAGTTTCATTCTTCTCTGTTGACATAGCATGGACATTTGATTTACATTTCATTAGTGGGAAGACTGAGTTAAATGACTGCAGATTCTATTTCCAAATTTGTTCACATTAAGGGATTTCTTTCTACTATGAAAAGTTCCAACCATTTTGCATGGGACAGGTTTGAATTACTTTATCATACTGTTTGATCATATTAATTGTTTTTTAATCAAGGGGTGATATTTGAAATTGATATGCATATTTCTTCCATATGATTCTTATTGACTTAAATAATGGTTGCACAGCTAGAGCCTATGTCATGCAGGGGAGTTGGAAAATAAAGTATACTCCTTACTATACAGATTAAAATATATGCTAGGCAAGTAAAAGCATTGGGAGGTGAGGGAATTCCGAGTCATGTTATCTGTGAGAAAGAAATCAATGCTCATAGCATCATCTTTTCCATATTAAAATCAGCAGAGGAATGTAAAGAGGATTTGATTTAAACTACTTTCTGTTCCTTCACAGAGATCATCAGATGTCTCACTAATAATTAGATGTATAGGTTTACATTTAATATCTTCTTGATTCAAACTGCCTGGGGTTATTCTTGTGACCTGCAGTTTGCACCTCCTCTAGCTAACATTTCTTTCCAACATTAGCAAAACCAATTATCTTTCAATTTGGTCAGATTTTGGTAAGTGGGAAACGTGTAAAAGCTGCAAATTTCTATCAGTTCACCACACACAGATGGAAAACACATGGTCACTTACCGCCTTGATGCTTTCAAAGTGTCCACCTTCTTTTTCAAAGTCAATTGGCTGCCCGTTGAGTGTCCAGTAGAAAGTGACATCTAGTGTGCTGTCATGAAGGGCTTTGCAACTGAGAACAATACTTTCTCCAACCGTTAACTCTATCTTCTTGGGACTCAGCTCTATTCTTGTAGGTTCTTGAAATGTAGAAGGAGTAGGAACATTTAGGTGGAGGTCTAGTTATAGTGCAAGGCCAAAATAATATGATTGAGTTCTGCTTTGACTTCTCAGAGCTTATATTTACTGTTTGTTTCAAATACATAATGTCAAATACTTAAATATATTCGTAATGCACACTAAGACATGACAGCATTGACCGGAAGATACAACCAGTTTCATGGAAGGAATAAGGCAGGCTCCTAAACAACAATCTACTGTTGTTCTGAAATGGATTAATTAATTATTTTTATTAGTCTCAGAACAAAACTATTAGTTTTTTTTAAGGCTGCAGCACCTGGAGTCTTGTGACTGCATGAAAATCTCAGTTTTGTCACATAAAATAAAAAAATGATGTTTCCAGGCATACTACAGGAAGAAATTTGAAAAATATGTAAAAAGAGTTGAACACCTAAAAACCAAAACCATGATCATATAAGAATTCAGCTGAAAAGTGCAAAAATGTGGTCTAGAAATTAATTGTGACTCAGTGATTTGATTATTATTACTGTTCTAAGGAACTATCTTTCCTTAGCTTTATATTGATACAATTATTACTTTAATCCTAAACTTTGCTCCCATGCAGAAAGAGGTAGAGGTAAGTGAGTTCGCAAAGCTAAAATATGTTAAAAGGGATATTGATTCTTTTTTTTAATAGAATTATTTATAATCTCAGTGGTTTAATATGTATATACTAAATCTTCTGACATACATCTATGATATAACATCTGGAGTACTCAATCTGATGCAGGAATATGATGTTTGACCAGATGGAGGTTAACTCCCTTGCTTGTTGGAAATGCTTTTTTTATTCTGCCTGAACAATGCTGTTGTATGGTTAGCTGGGGATTATAAAAAATAATGAAATAATAGTAAAGAGAAGTCATTATCATCAAACTACTTTTTCACACCTTTAACAGATATTGATGCAATGATTTCTGCAGATCCAAATACATTTACACCTTGGCATATGTACCGTCCTTCATCAGACTTAGAAGCATTCAGGATTCGCAGGCTCCCATGTGGAAGAATAGTTATCCTGAAAAGGATAAATACAGAAATATATAAATATATGTCCCAGGCCAGTTGCCACATTCCATGATGATATCTTTTAGAGCTAATAAATAGGATTAAGGACTGCTGCCTCTGTATCAAGGGATGATGAAGATCATAATTGAATTCTCTTCTGTTTCAAAAAGGTTGTAATAGACCCATTTTACTCTTCCTTCCTTAATTCAAAAAGTTTCAGGGAGGCATCAGTGGATTAGTATCCTTTGACACTTATCAGTAGTGAATTTTAATGAACCTTTTGTAAAAAGTAAAAAAGATGATTCTTCATAATTTGTCTTTAAAGTTTCACTGCTATATTATTGTCAAATCACATTTCAATATCAAGCACAGGCTTTTTCCATTTAGGAAAAAAATGACCTTAAAAATCAAATCTGAGAAGAATGGGAAGTAAAATGTAAAAGAGGACTGGGAAAAACATAAAATTAATTGTGTCTGGTCAAAATATGATTTATGACATCGCTAACCATGTAGCATAGGGACTTAAATGATCTCTGCTTTTTTGTAGATCAGCTTTTATTTTTTTCTTTGACTCTTATATGATTGTGGCTACACTACTTCTCTAGGTAAGTAACCCCACTGAAGCATACTCATGAGAAATGTTCAACCATTTACATTTAGGAGTTTCAAATTTTGGCTTTGCTTACACAGTATTAATCATAAAGTCCATGAAGCTACATAGAGGCCAAAATTAACACATTTTTACTGTTCTAAAATGACAAACCACCTGAATTTATTATATGTTAAAGCTGCAGCCTTGGAAGAGCCATACATAATCATTGCTGTTTTCCTGACAGAGAAGAACTGCAAGTCTTAATGGAACACAACAACTATTACATGGCATTTAAGCCAACCCCTTCTTGAAGATGTTGTATATCCTTTCCCAGGTTCCATAGTGGTTATGGCTCTCTCAGAGGATATGGGAGATGTAGGTTGGAAGCCCTCTGGCAGGGATGGACACTGAAAGCAGACAATCCCCAGCAAGTGCATTCAGGTACCACACAGAAGTGGAGGAGGAGATGAAGGAGTGCTTCCTTCTGTATTTTGAAAGTAAGGTAAGACCTCTTTCTGTGTTAGACAAAGAGTCTAACTAAGTTGGTGGGTGGCTCTTCCCCAGTGGTGCTTGGATATTCAGATATACCTCTCCAGACAGGGCTTTCTATCTGTTAATGTAGTGACTAGCGCTCCTTCTGCTGGGAGTCACCTACTGAGGCTATGATAAGAAGTCACAGAGTGTAGGATGTTGTGGTTTACTCTCGAGAATTATTTAACCAGGAGTAAGGGGCTTTGATCATCCTGATTAGCAGGTCTGGGTTGGGCTCTTCAGCACCCAAAAAAGGGAAGGAGTTCTCTTTCTAGGCTGGATGTGTTAAATTGCAAAGCTGTGTTACCTTTGATTTTAACTAGGAGCGATTTACCAAAGGCTTAAGATTCAATAATGTGCTCAAATTAAATCACCATTATGAGACTGCATTTATTTTTTTTTTTTCTGGAAAAAGAATAATACTCCCTATTCTCTGACTCTGTTTGTGAAAAATGGTGTTTTATTATCTGAGGTTTATAAACATTGTGGTGGAGAAAACAGAATTTCATTCCAGTGAAAAATGTACTTCTATTCACTTCAGATGTGAAACCACTCACTGTTCTCAGCAGAGAGGCAGAATAAAATAATAGCTTCCAAAGTGAATGGGGCAGATGAAGGACATGTCAACTCTCAAATTCCCTAGTGCATCTGATGATGTATCTCCCATCTTGCTCTAAACAAATACGTGTCTGTATTTGAGTCACATTATTTGTCTAAAGGCATTTTTATAGAGAACATAATTATATTAAGCAAATGCCTCTGTATCAGAATTTTGAGGTTTGGGGATTTTTTTCCAACAGATAAGGAGGCCTGAAATTTTGTTATAGTATGTCACACCTTTGAAGAAAAAATCTGCTTTAGGACCAGACAGGGATGTAAGCTTCCTTCATTTTCTCTTGGTGTAAGTTTTGTTTTCCTATCAAGATTCTCAGTGATCAATGCTCTGAGGACATCGTATCATTAGTATGACAATAGCCTTTGCAGAACAGTAATAGTTTTCATCAATATACTGTCAGCATCAGACAAATGAAAGGACACTCCTACAGTGTTTACAAATTATAAAAGCTTACATGCAGTGTAAGTCCTGATATAAAACTCTTTTTCATTCTGAGCTTGGAGGAAAAAAGTTAGATGCATATGGAAGATTATCTAATGAATCTTATACATATTATCAGCTACATTTCTATTTAGCTAAAAGCTCTTGCTGTCCATGAGGAAAAGAGTAATTGCTCAATCAAAGGAATTGCAAACACATTTGCTGGTGAATTATTTGGCTCAGAAATTAATACTTTCCTTAAAATGACTAGCATTCATCTGTTCTCCTTTTTTTTTGTATTTCAGAAAAAAGCCAGAGGCTGGTTATGATAGAAGCTGAAATGCTTTATTTATTCACATAACACTTGCTGCACACAGCAGGAACATAGACTTTTCCTCCTTCCCTGCCAATATCTCTCAGTCACGGAGAGACCACCTGCGTAGTATATCTACATATTTTAATAAGAAAATATGATAGCAAAAGGTTTTTTAGCTTCAAAAATAAAAGGGAAGCAAAGAGAGAAGAAATGGAGTTGGAATAAAGTTAAGGATAATTGAGGAAAAAACATAATTAATTTATTAGAAACTGAGGGAAAGATGATGATAGAGGAAATGATAAAGGATGGATGTGAGATCAAGGTGATAGTTTGGAGATTATTGTATTTAAATGTAAGAAAACCTCATTGTAATCACATAAAGAAGATAGAAGTTGTCCATCCAAGGACTCTGAAAAAACTGGCACATGAGCTTAGTGTTTCTGTAGAGTGTTCATCTGTCTAATAACATGGAGAAAAAGAGATGACTGTTAATGTCTTAGAGTCAATAAGCATGTTGGCTTAAGATCAATAGCAACAAAGATTTTACCAGCAATTATTAGGGACGAATAATCAAGATATGACAGCAAATGGGCATCAGATAAAATTCAACATGATTTATCTGAAGTTCACTGAGACTGAAATGCTATAATATTTAATAATAAGAAACATTTTCTAGGGAAAATAAATACAGAATTGATCTTCCATATGTTTCAAGCATGATTTTCATGCTGAAATTCACATGACTGGTTAAACAGGTTTAATACAGAAATTTAAGATGGTTAAGAAACTGGTTGAACAGAAGACAAGAAATAATTTTTTGAAAGAGAAATGGTTCTTTGTACCATTATCTTATTTTTCATAATGACCAGGATACAAAAAGAAGGATGCTAGAAATTTGATTAAATAAACAGTTCATTGACACAGCAAGATCAGCATATCAAACAGGAGGGCTTTGATGACTCTGAACACCAGACTCATAAAAAAAGTAGTGAATGTGGCTCTGAACTAAAAGCATCATGCAGCAAAGGCAAATGCAACCCTAAATATGTCAGGTACCAACCTGCGGCTCATTGTGGAAGTATTAATACATAAGGTGCAGAGGAGAGGAAACATAATATAGAATATATGACAATTTTGATCATAGATATTCAGAAAGATTAATTCTAATCAAGCTGGCACTCAGGAGGCTCATCAGGGTGACCAGGGAGGAAAGAAAACCTTTTGCTCTAGAGGCTGTTTGTAAAACGAAAGCTAAGGCATCTGCATGTGGGATGAGTTTCTATTTTACATATTAATTCATGGATCTTGTCAGTTGTCAGTGAAACCTCTATTATCAGTAAGAAACTTCAGTGCCTGATTCACATTGTAGATATCTACACTCAGGTATCTCAATCTAGAACTGAATCTCACCCTCAAATCTTAATTTAATTCCCCAGACATAAGTGCCTGTTATGGCCTGACATAATTTGAGGAACAAAATCCCAGCTGCTGTTCACATCAAGAATGTGACTGGAAATTAATTTCCCCATTGTCCCTACTTGCTGTGGGTTTGGTTTGTAAAATGAAGGAGCCTGAGCACATGAACTTCAGCTGATATTAAACCGGGAGGGATGGTTGAGGAGTGCATTGCTGTTCAGCTACAAATATGCATCCAGTCTGGGGAACTGGACTAGAATTATTCCAAAGAGAAGCTCGGAATTAGGCAGTGTAGACAGTGTCAACTTTTTGCTGTTCCTATTGATCCATACTACCTGCTCATATAGAATTATCTGTAAGGTATCCAAGACACCTGCACAGGGCTGACAAATGTGACACAAGACCTATGAGAGGATTTAACTGCTTACAGCACAGAGACAGAGGCTTACAGCAGGTGTAAATGTGTCTTTTTGAAGTCTAGATGTGAACCAGAATGACACTGTAGGAGTCTCAAAGGGCAACAGGAGTTCATGTGGGGGTAGCTGACTCAAGCCCATAGTGTAATGTTAGAGTCAGTCTAAAGAATTAAGGGATATAAAGTCTGCTAAAGATGGTGGTGGTGAGCACCAGGTATGATGATGGTTTTTGAACTTAAACACCTGCTCTCTCAGAAATCAATTAACCACAAGCTTCACTGCATACTGTATGCCCATAAAGCTAAAAAAAAGAATCCAACAAATTAATAATGAAAAGAGGTAAATTGAAATTAGATATGAATTTCAAAGTGTATCTGATATGTGTGCATATTATATTTTTCCACTGTGATTTTATCTGAAATAGTGCAGCTGTTGGATGCCCAGCTTGCAATGCCTGTGGTTTTCTTGTCTAGAATATCAGCAATTTTGGAAATACATATTAGTAGAATTTCTATAATGTCAATTTTGATAATGCCAGCATTACCCAGTAAAATAGGTTGAAAATTGTTACAAAACCATAGAAACATGTATAAGAGTGTAAATTTTTGTCTTTAAGGCTTCAGGATTAGACTTAGATTGACATTGGAAGGCTGCAAAATACACAGTAATTATAGTTTTTGGACAATATTTCCAAGTGATTATTTTCACTCTAAAAATATTTGCAACCAATTCAAAGCTATTGTTCAGCAGTAAGACTTAAGTTTGGAAACATTCTTATTACATTTGTTTAAACAAAAATGCATTAGCTCACACAGATCAGTCATTTCATCAGCTTTGTTCTTTTACCAGTAAAGTATGTACCAGAGAGACTAAGATCCCTGATAAAGAATGTGCTGTTTTGTCTGGAAGGATGAAATTTCATACTGGTTTCATAGGAGATGTTGATGTGAACAGAAAGGTATTCCAAAGAGAGAGAGGTCTCAGACACCAAGTGTCTGTTGAGAAGTTGATGGATGGAAATTAGGCTCATAGGAAATGTGGGGTCTTTGCTTATAGATGGGGTTTGGAAGTCCTTTACTGGGCAGTCAGAAATGCCTTTTCTTAATTAGTGTTGAATGGAAAAGTTCTGATGGAGACGAACAGGGTGGAAGGCCCCCACAAATATGAATTATAAAATTTCAGGTTCATGTGATTTAGATAAAAAGACTGAGTAGAATATGATATTTCAGAGTTGCTCATATGGGGAGTTTGGCAGGATTTAAAAGAAGTATCCTTTATTTTAAAGTATTTTGATTAAAAACTAGCAAGCTTTTTTCTTTCTGCTGTTTTATGCAGAGAAAACTTGAGAGTGACTGTAATTTTTGGCATTATTTTGAGGGGGAGGATAAAGAAGTAGGAAATACAGTCATCATTTCTTTGGTATAAAAAAGGGGAGTCTATTCTGCCTGCCGTAATGTTGTGATCTCTTTGATTAATTCTTAAGGATAAATGAAATTTATTAGTAGTCTGGATATTTTTACTGCTCCACTGACTTACAGACAAAATATTAATTCCTTAATATCTGGTGACACCCACTGTGAAAGTTCTCAGATATTATTTACAACGAGTAGAGGACATAGTGTTTTAGATGGTGGAAATTCTCAGCTCGCTCTATCACCAGGGACAGTTTTACCTTGACCCACCAGGGCCAGGATGTGCATTTGTTCTTCCTATCCCATGTAAAATCAGTGAACAGAGACTTCCATCAAGATTAAGATAAAGAGAAGGGGAAACCCTGATTTTCATTCTGTTACATCATTCACAGCAGATTCTCACAAACAGATGTATTGATGCTGTGGCTAGGAATTGTTCAAGAATTCTGCAAAGGACCCTTGAGTCTGGATGCTGAAGGAACTGAGCAGTTGAGGCAGCAAAAGTTACAATTACGACACAGCCCTCAGGATTTTACTGTGGACTTGTAGCAGAGACAGTGACACACTCTCTAGGTCTTAATAGAAATGAATGCCATACAGCTTACACTTGAAGCTTTATATTCTTTAAATAACAGTTATAGAGTAAGAAAAAAAGAAGTCAATTGTGTGGCCATTTTTGGTGGGGAGGAAGAATTAGAAATGAGTATTTTGATTAGGCTTTTACCTTTCTCTCTTTCAATTTTTTTTTTTTTTTGTATTGTATTTGACTTTGTCTTTCATACTAAAGTCAATTTTTACAGGACTTCAGAAAAATAATCACAGCAATTAAGGAAGCATTACAGTTAGTTAAAAGCTTTGTAAACTTTAACACCTAGTAACTGGCTAAAAGAAAAGTGTAAGTTATTGAAGTGGTTAGAATTTTTTCCCCTGCATTTCTCACTGGGGTCTAAAACTAAGACTATGAAATTGGTTTGTGTGCATGTTGGAAATAAGAACTTTAAAGATGTAAATGGAGACAAGCTGCACTGACTCATTTAGCCTGTGGCCCCTCACAGTGTTCCGATCTGAGCAATCTGTCATTTCACATTAGCTCTGGTATGGAACCTGTCAGTATCCTTTAACATAGATTGCAAGGAATCGAGACAAGTATTTGTAAATAGTTGAAACCTTTATTTCTCCTTGAATGGTTATGGGCTTTCTCATTTCCCTGCTTTCTCTTGGTCCTTCATAATAGATGTACAAGCCTCTAACTCTCACGGAAAATGGATGTGACTTATTGCTCTAGTAAAACCACTTAAGTAAGCAGAATGCCATCTACTTTATATACATTTTTTATAATATCACCCTGGACAGAATCTTTTTTATTTAAATATTGTTGACCTAATTAGAAATAATAGAAAAAACAATTAGAAATGAGACTATGTGTGGCCCAGTCCCTTGGCAAAACACAAAATTATTTGGATTTTCTTCACTTCAGATTTTCAAATATTTATAATGGTGCAGTTCCTGTGTGTGATATCTTAGGTCCTTGGAATATGCTGAGACTTATCATTAATGTACTGCAAACTACTTCCAGCTCTGTTTAAGCCAATCTATGCAAACTGTCTTAGGGCAGTTTTTTTTCAAAGGAACCACATCTGGGCCTCTCATGTTGTACTTGCCGTTTGCTGTACAGTAACATTTGTGCATGAAAATACACAGCTCTCACCAGTGCAAATGATGCTTACGTATGTAAATGTAATTTGAAGTGGCTGACACAAAAAGTCAGTTTTTGCTAACAAATGTAGTTTCAGTTCTAAGCACAGGGGATGTGCTTAAAGTATGATTTCTGCAGTGTTTCTGAGCAGTAAAGGCTGGAAACTACCTTTATGTCAGAAATAACATGGTCTCTTGGAGTGTTTTTTCCTTTGTTCAAGTAGGCTGGTAATTACTGGTTTTAGCAGTACTTTGTATTAATGACTTTATTCAGACTAGTACATAAACACATAGTTTGTTTTAAAGGCTCAGTTAATAACATTAATGTCGATGATATAGAGGTTCTAAAATTTGAATATCTGCTAAGGTATTAAACTGGATCAGAGCGTAACTGTAAATGGAACAGAGGTTCAAATCAGTAAACTATTACCTACAGAAGTCAACCAAACAAGAAGACTTTTAAATTATTCTATATTTTCACTGGTACACTCAAGTAAGAGGGACCAGTTGGTATATTTTAAAATTTAACATCACTTTGCTAATTGGCACTTTGCCATTCTGCTCAAATGTCTTGCCCCAAAATGTGTTTGGTCTTGTGTGAAGAAGAAAAACTGGAAGAATCCCACAGACTAAGGGTAAGTGTCCCAGAGGGCAGAAAAGGCCATTTAAGGTCTTTTCTGCTCTACATTGTAGTCCAAAAAGTTCTTTTAAAAACTGTTATGAAATATGTTTGGTTTAGGAGAATAGATCTCTAACATGCTGAAATTATTCTAAAATGATGAAAATATTCTTTTATATTTTTTACAATCCATATTGTAGTCTTGATCCATTTAAAATTAAAATATATTTTAATATTTTACTATTTTAATAATTAAATTTATTTCAACTTTATACACAATATATCAACTTCAGAAATATTCTGCTACTTAGAAAAGGTTCCTGCTTTTCAAGGAAAGACTTTTACCACAATAATTTTTATATGTTCTTAAGTGACAGGAGTGAATTATTAACTTATTCTATTTTCCTCAGAAGGTTTAGAAATAATAAAGTGCTTGTAGGATTTCATAATTCCCTCAGGAAAAGAAAAATACATGCAAAAACTTTAGTTACTTTAAGATATTTCCATGTTTCATTTGTTAGCTAGAAAAGCAACATTAGTACTTGAAATCAGACTTGGTATGCAAGAAGGGAAATTCACATAGACCAGGTGCTCAAGGGGACAGATCTTTAGCCTGTGTTAAATGACTTTTCATTTAACTACAGGGATCTATTTTGATTTATACTAGATGAAGACACAGCTCAAAACAGCCAAACTACGGTATGCTTGAAGTGTTAACATTAACTCCAGCAATATAATATGAACGGCAGAAACTTTAATTTCATTGAAATTAGATTCTGGTAAATTTAAGTCTGTTAATTACATGTTTACATGGGAAGTCTTCACGTGCTCATAGCAGCAGTCATCTAGCTAAAGCATTATTATTGTAAGCTCTGAAATAATGTCCAGTCAGACGGAACCTGCTTTCCAACATTGATTCATGTTCTATAACAACACTACTAGAATATTAACTGTAAGTGGTATTTCCATGTAACACAGCAATGAAATTTAATCTTTCCCACCTCCCTGAAAAATTATTTTGATAGAGGTATTCCTACTGCTTTCATCTGAAAAGAAGAGTTGAGTAGATGAGAAGAATTGACTACTTTTGCATTAGAGACCTGCTCTCAAAAAAAAAAAAAAACCAAAAAAAAAAAGAAAGAAGAAAACAATGTAGTTTGTAATAAATTAATATGCATTGTTTAAGACCACCCTGAAAGAGCTGGTTTCTGCCTTTTAGTGCTGTCTCCCTTGCATATATAGACAATCAGTTATTTAAGTGTCACTGGGAGCTGACTGCTGTAATTGCAAGCAAGATGGCAAGGTACCAACAGCCAAAGTGGCTGCTGACTGCTTGCAAGGGAGGCTGACAGCTGAGAATCAAATCTGCAAGAGGGCTGTGAATGTATCCAAATTAGCCAGAATGGAGGTCTGAAATGGAAAATGGATTAGTGCTTAAATACATGCTTTCTGCATCCCATTGATATAATTCATTAAAAAACCCCTGCTGGGCTTCTAACCATTTCTGTTGTGAAATGGGCCCTATTTCCCCCTCTTCTAATAACTGTAAGGTCTCAGTTGGAGTACAGCCTAGTTTGACACACTGTTTTCATGAAAGGTACAGATCTAGAGGGGATAGAGTAAGGAGATAGAGTAGAACAGTTTTTTCATATAAAAATTACTTCTGAAAATGGGAAAGGAATAATTTGACCATGTTAGGCTTAGGTTATTTTATTTCTTGAAATAAATTTCCTGAGATGTTTGTGGAATTGTCAATGTTGGGAAGCTTGGTAGACTTTATGTAACAAAAATGGGATAGATTAGTATGGTGATAGAAATTATAGAAGAGTATTATTGGTCCAGCTCTCTCCATGGCTCAGCTGTCTCCATGCAAAAAGCTGTCTCATGGGTCCATTTTCACTCCAGACTACTTCACACCTTGAGACAGGAGATTTTCAGTGGAGAAATCTGCATGGTAGTGCGGACTTCACAAAAAATGTGAGACGTGAATGTGCACACCTGACAAGCAACCTTCCCTCTCTAGTCCCATGATGCTGCCCTAACCTAGCTCTGTGATATAGTGACATTAGCTATAGATTTCCACCATGTTTCCATCCAACGCACTTCCCAGCTGCATCCTCATGAGTGGTGTGCATAAAAGTCAGTACCTCTTGTGAACAGACAGTTGATTATTAAGATAATGGTGCAAGCTGAGGATTCGGGAACCTCCATTATGAATAGCAGGCAGACTAAAGGCTGTACTGTTTCTGCAACACATGCAAAACTATCAGAGGAACATTTGCTCTGGAAGTCAGCTTTTCTAGAATACTACCTTGTTTCTTGTCATTGACAATTCTGTCTAATTATGTTTCTCTTTTGATAGTAAACCTATGGGTTAACAATCATACTGACAGGGTCTTGCAATGTTTAAATGTTAGGGGTTAGAAAAATATATCTAACTAAACCGTAAAGCTGACTAAGCTACATTAGCTTTCTTACATTTTGAGAAAGAAACTGTCTGACCTGTGGATGCAGACATCTTGCAGGAAAGAGAGACAATAATTTCAGTGGAGATGCAGTTTAAAAGCATTGTCTCAGCACAAAAATACTTCTAGACTGTAGGAATTGTAAATGGGATTTTGACCATAATAGACTAGATTCTTATTGACACCACTTTTCAGGTCATTTGAGTTCATTTTTAATTCTGGAAGAGAATCTGGTACTATGGCTGGAAAGGTAGGTAAAACGATCTATTTTTTTCTCGTGTCACAAGGTGAAATAGAGACTTTTAATTAGGAAAAGACATTTAGAAAGATGCATGTGCTCCCTCCAGAGAACTGTATTACCACTAATACTAAGGGTGAAAAGGGTACAAAGTTCTTACTGACACACAATCTATTGATTAGGGTTGTTTGAAACTTAAAAGCTTTAGTTTACTTTGGAATACCTTGCACTGTAGAGGCAAGACTCAAAAGATTTTGATTACAAGTTGTAGTAACAGTTCAGCAGGAAGTGCTTCTCTTTAAAACTGACATATCTATCTAGAGCTGTGTCACTGTGCATGAAAGAGAACAGATGGAATTACCCTGGTGACATAAGTGATGTGCAATAGAGCGTAAAAGACAATAATAATGATACAGGAAAAAAATTCAGTGACTGTACTCTGCCAGGCTGCTCCCAAAGATGGTTCTTGTTTTAGGCTGGGGTGCCCAATCATCAACAATGAGATGGTCATAGACCTCTTTGGGAGAAACACTCTCTGTGAAAAATGGGCTGCCCTTGGGCTGAGCCCATTTTGCTTTAAGCACAAACCATCCACGCACAGGCTCTACCTCCTGTCTGTATTGCTTTTGCAGTGATGGCAAGTTGTAATAGTCACACACTTTGGAGAGGACTAAGAGGCCAGTAAGAAGCACTTGGGGAGAAGATGTGATTGCTAATGTTGTGATGTTGGTTTCCCACATCATCTCAAGGATTTGTACTGCTCTTGTATTGTTCTTGCTGCTGCCAGTTACAAGCTCTCTGATGGATGGGATGCAGTGCCCTTGAGCTCGTATTTATTTATCATGGTAAGTCTGGGTACACATCACTTATCCCACTAGTGAGACCACATGCTCCGAGGTGATACAGATGATCAGTTGTGGATTGCTAATTTCAAGATATAAACTGTCACGGCTGCGGTGCCACACCACCAGTCGACAGCAGGCGTTAGAGGACATCCCATATTGGTCTAGCTGCAGCAGTGAATTGTGTGGCATCAGCTGTGTCACACCTACAGACCGGTGGCACAGTGGCTGTATAATCATTCTAAGCTTTCTGCTGCTGTACTTGTAATGGAAAATTCTAATGTCAAAAACAGGCTCTTGTTTGCTGTTTGAGAGAGTCAAAGCAGCATTGGGACATTCATGTGACACACAACTCCAGGAATTCCTGGCCCTCTTCATACTATCAGCCTCGATAAATACGCATCTTCTCTCACCAGCACTGAAACAAGAACATGATACTTCTTCAGTGACATAATCTTCCCTGTTTTCCTAAAGTTTTTTGCTTTCTTCAAGCCTTTTTTTCTCCCCAGTCTTTCTTCCAAAAATGCACAAAACAGCATGCTATGGCTTTCTTAACTGTTGCCCCACCACTCTTCTTCTTCAACCTTACCTGTGAAGTGCATTATCAATAACATTGTCATGGAGATAGGAACATAAAGTATAGAAAATAGGATGAAAATGTTACTGTGTCGCTGAGGATAGTCCAGTGCCAGATATGCAGTTGTGTTATATAATTATACAGATAGACGAATCAGAAAAACCCATTTTGTAAGCTTGTGTAACTCTAGCTAGTTCCCTTCTCAGAATGGCAGAGATAAGTACTGAATCAACAGAGAACTCTCTGCTCACTATATAACCACATCTTACTTTTGCACACAGAATTATTTTCTATAGCCATTCAAAAGTACTTTGATCTCTTTTTAATGACTTTACTTGTATACTCAGAATCTATTAGACCAGGTGACTACTTCCCAGGGACCTGGCAAGGGTAAGCTAAGTATCTAAAGGCAGTAGTGTGAATGTATCCTTAAAGCAGATAGTGACAGATGGCATCAGTTTTGCCTGTCATATTGTAGTTCACTATGTTGGTATCTCTTTCCCTCTCTTCTGAGGTCTGGGAGCAGACACAGTCAGGGATTGGAGACGGTAAAAAGAAAGATATTTTTCCTAGGGATACAGAGAGGACTTCATACAGAGTTTCTTGAAACCTGATGAAAGATTGCTGAACTAAGAGCAAACCTGAAGGGAAGGATGAGCCTTCCAAGGACACGGTTGATGGGGATAATCTGTTTATAGCTTCACTTTTCTGTTGCCAAATTTGCTTCATTTAAAAATTGTTTCTTGATTTTATTTCATTTCTAAGCAAACATAGCTCCTGTGGTTCAAAGATTTTTGGTGCTTTAGGGGTTCTCATTTTGATGAAAAGTTGCAGACAAATCCTCAAAACTCTGGTGGACTCATGCTCCAGTCACACTTATGTGCATTCCTGCTGAACTGAGATTACACGTGTATCCTCATCTCCTCATCCACAGTGTTTTCCCTAATTTTTGAGTGTTTGAACTTGGAAACTTTGCAGTGCTCTTTAAATAGTTGATTGGATATGATTATAGCATTATTCATCAACTGCACAAAAGTAGAAGAATGTAAAGAGCAAATGTCCTTCCTTTTAATTCAAGATCTCATAGCTTCTTCCAGGGATAACTGGCAAAAGTAAAGCCCTTTTTTATAAGATGTTTTTATTTACAGCTTTTATTAAAAGTGGAAACTTAAGCTGCCATTTAGCTTATAAGAAAGATGGGGGAAAGGCTTTTTAATAGGACCTGTAGTGACAGGACAAGGGGTAACAGTTTTAAATTAAAAGAGAGTACATTCAGACTAGATATAAGGAAGAAATTTTTTACAGTGAGGGTGGTGAAACTCTGGTGGTGAAACCACAAGAGAGGTGGTAGATGCCCCATTCCTGCAAACATTCGATGTCAGGTTGGATAGGGTTCTGAGCAACCTGATCTAGTTGAAGATAAAATCATAGAATCATTTAGATTAGAAAAGACCTTTAGGATCATCGAGTCCAACTGTAAACAGTGGTTGGATGGTGCCCTTGTTCATTGCAGGAGGGTTGGACTGGATGAACTTTAAATAACCCTTCCAACCCAAACTATTCTATAATTCTATGATTCTATGGAAATAGGAACAGTTAGTGGAAAAGAAGAAAACAGACTTAATTTAATGACAATGTAAAGGGCCATGGGTTTTTTTCATACAAAAGGAGGTGCAACTAATGCAAAATCAATGCTCAGCAATTTAAGTGTAGCTGCTTTTGTAATCCAAGCAGGGAAGGTACATTCTATGCCTGTAGTCTGTAGCAGAACAAATGGACAGCCTGTCTCTTCAGTTGTTCAGCAGTGACACAAGCAGTAGATAAATCAGTTTGTTTAATCAGTTGGTCCTACTGCCAAACATAAAATAAGTATGGATTTGCAGTAATTATCCTTGTAAAGGGGACATTAGTGGTCACTATACCTGTGTGAAGAGTTTGGGACCTCTGAGTCATTTACGAACCATGGTCCATTGACTGCTCTTTCACAGACTACCATTTCTACCTAATCAGGATTTGCATCTAAAAGCTTTTCTTGGCCAGGCTAGAATTAGTTGTATTTATAATTTGTCTATTCACATTTAGTATTTATTTAATCAACAAAGCAATGATTGTCTAAATTACTAAACAAGTCTTACCTCAAGCCTTGATGATTGTTAAACAAAGGAATTCATTAACAGGGAGATTATTGCCATCCTTGCAAAGATATGCAATAGCAGTGAAGATACAATAAAACTTTCCTATTACTTTCTAAGCAGTTTGTTAGAATCATAGAACCATTAAGGTTGGAAAAGACCTTTAACATCATCAAGTCCAACCGTCAACCCAACACCACAATGCCTCCTAAACCATGCCCTGAAGTGCCATGCCTACATGTTTTTAAAATACCTCCAGGGATAGTGACTCCACCACCTTCCTGGGTAGCCTGTTCCAATGTCTGACCACTCTTTCAGTGTCATGGTTTCAGCTGGGATAGAGTTAATTTTCTTCACTCTAGCTGGTATAGTGCTGTGCTTTGAAATTAGCATGGAAAAAAAACCTGTTGAGATAACACACAGATGTTTAGGCTGTTGCTGGGCAGCGCTTATACTAGTCAAGGACATGCTCTGCCGGGTGCACAAGAAGGTGGGAGGGGAGGGGGCACAGCTAAGAGAGCGGATTCAAACTGACCAAAGGGATATTCCATATCATGTAACGTCATGCCCAGTATGCTACCTGGGAGGGGCTGGCCGGGGGAGGGAGGGAGCAATCGCGTCTCGGGGACGGGCAGCGTCGGTCGGCGGGTGGTGAGCGGTTGTATCGTTTGTGTTTCTCTGTGTTTTTCCCTGTTTTCCCTTTCCCTTCCTTTTCCCTTTTATTATATTAACATTACTGTCATTATTATCATAATCATTTATCATCATCATTCTATTGTAGTTATTAAACTGTGCTTATCTCAACCCACAAGTCCTTTTGCTCGTCCGATTCTCTTCCCCATCCCACAGGGGTGGGGGGGTGAGCGAGCGGCTGTGTGGTGTTCAGTTGCCAGCTGAGGCTGAACCACGACATTCAGTAAAGAAATTTTTCCTAATATCCAATCTAAACCTCCCCTGACGCAACTTGAGGCCATTTCCTCTTGTCCTATCACTAGTGATACGGGAGAAGAGACCAGCACCCACCTCATTACAACCCCCTTTCAGTTGCTTGTAGAGAGCAAGAAGGTCTCCCCTCAGCCTCCTCTTCTCCAAGCTAAACAACCCCAGTTCTCTCAGCTGCTCCTCATAAGACTTGTTCTCTAGACTCTTCACCAATTTCACTGCCGTTCTCTGGACATGCTCCAGCAACTCAATGTCCTTCTTGTACTGAGGGGCCCAAAACTGAACACAGTACTCGAGGTGTGTCCTCACCAGTGCTGAGTACAGGGGCACCATCACTGCCCTGCTCCTGCTGGCCACACTATTCCTGATACAAGCCAGGATGCTGTTGGCCTTCGTGGCCACCTGAGCACACTGCTGGCTCATGTTCAGCCAGCTGCCAACCAGCACCCCCAGGCCCTTCTCTGCTGGGCCCCTTTCCAGACACTCTTCCCCAAGCCTGTAGCACTGCATGGGTTTGTTGTGACTCAAGTGCAGCACCCAGTGCTTGGCCTTATTGAACCTCATACAATTGGCCTCAGCCCATCGATCCAGCCTGTCCAGGTCCCTCTGCACAGCCTTCCTACCCTCAAGCAGATCAACACTCCCACCCAGCTTGGTGTCATCTGCAAACTTACTGAGGTTGCGCTCAATCCCCTCATCCAGACCATTCATAAAGATATTAAACAAGACTCGCCTCAACACTGTGCCCTGGGGAACACCACTTGTGACCAGCCGCCAACTGGATTTGACTCCATTCACCACATTTCTCTGGGCTCAGCCACCAAGTCATGTTTTTACCCAGCAAAGCATACACCAGTTCAATCCATGAGCTGCTAGCTTCTCTAGGAGGATTCTGTAGAAGACAGTATCAAAGGCTTTACTAAAGCTCAGGCAGAGTCTTGCAAGGACCAGGCACTTCCATGAGTTTTGCATAGGGAGTACAGCAGATATTAGAAAAATGTTGGAAGGAGAATTTGGAATGGAGAAGGTGACAGAGATTCTTTTGCAGCCTATGCATTCTCAGGAGGAATTCCAGGACTTTTCTGAATGACTCTAAAATCTGGGCACTGTGATTCAAAAGTCACAATCAGGTTGTAAACTAAGAATAATATCAATGGGTAACTAGTGTTGAAATTATCAAAGAATAAAGTACTACACACTGGAGCCCTTAGGCAGTGCTATCATAAAAATATAGAAACCAAAGGGTAAGATGAAAGGTTCGTGTTCACTTTGACTATAAAGGAACCTTATAGCTGCAAGCTAATATCCCATCTTCTACAATTATTTTAATCTCAAAATGAGAATGTTTATGTTGTTGATATTATACATCATTATGAACTCAAAGCCCAAAGTTCACCAGAAAGCAAGGGGTTTTGAATCAAGATATTGGTTTAATCCCATTAGACATTTTTCTGATCTGGTTTTAGATCTGACAGTTTGAAGACACAGTGTTTGAGATCTTGGTGAGGCTGAGCTATGCTTTAATTCTGACAATTGTGTGATCACTTTTTTTTTTTTTTTAAGTTTTCTTTATTAGGTTGGCTTTAACCTAATTCTATTTTTTCCCTTTAAAGACAAAATCATCTAACTCTAACAAAACTTACAGAAGGCTAGTCTTTGCTGGAATATGCATTAATGACAAAACCTTTGATTCTGCTTTGCTTCTGCTTTGACTGTAGAAGACTAACCTGGCTGGAGGCAGCATGGAAGCCTAACAGAAACTGGAGACCTTCATTTCCAGGTTCCCTTTTTGGGGTAGGTATGTTATGAAGAAGATTTTTGGCTGGTGCTCTGCCTGAATTTCAAACTCAGTCAGACTTCAGTAGTCCACTGAAATCCAGCCTGTTCATTATAATGATAAATGTAGACTAACAAGAAATTTTTGGATGCAACACTGGCTTTGCACCATATTTTTAACTGTGCAAAACTGTGTGTTTAAAATATAAATTGTACTGGGTTTCTTTCTCTGTGTGTCACAATTTGCATGACAGAAAAGAGATTAAATTGTAGGATAATATTCTAGTACTAGATAATTAATGTTTAGATTATATTCAAGTATTCTAGAGATAATATTCTGGGAGCTAAATCCATAGAATTAGCCGCAGTTGCAGAAGGTTCAAATTTGCTACAGGATGTTATTCCCCCCCCCCCCCACCCAGATTTCCAGAATTCTATGGGTTTGAAAAAAAATTAAGTGTAATTTGAAAGGAATATGTAAAAAATGGTTTTCATATTAAACTTTCCACATCACTAGACATATAAACAATATAAATTATCTATGTTCTGGAACACTCTAAGACCTAAAGCATAGTTTGGGCATTCAGTCAAAGTACTCACTATGAGAACAGTATGATGGAAATGAATACATTTTGTGATCAAAGCTAGACTTTAAAAATTAATGCCTCACTCTAATTACTTCATTATAGAGTTACCATTTTCATCTTTGTAAATACCAAAAGAATTAATCACTATATCTAAGCAATTAATACCTTGCTAACTAAATATGACTTGCATTTCACTGTATGTTGTTACATTAATTCTTGGTCTTCATGTTGGGATGCTAGCCATAAGATTTTATTTCATAGAATCATGGAATCATAGAATGTCCTGAGTTGCAAGGGACCCACAAAGATCATCAAGTCCAACTCCTGCCCCTGCATAAGACAACCCCTAAATTCACACCATGCGTCTGAACTAATGGGAAACTTTTAAAATGAAATTCACAAATGCAGAAATTGAGTTTAAAGGTTCATATGCCAGATTGAAGATAGCTAAGACATAGATAACTGCACTTGAAAACAGATCTGCTTAAATTGGAAAAGGGGTGGATTGCTAAAAATATCTTGCAAAGCAGGAGTGTATTTAATCCAAACTTACTATTTTCAGCTGGAATTTATGGAGGAACTGTGTATTATTTTTAACAGATGAAACAACTCTTTCTAATTCCTAGTGTTCCTGGATCTTACCCTGTCATTCCACAATCCCGCTGGATTGTTTTCCACCATAAATTTGAGCCAGATGAAGAATGGGCATTTCCATCCAGTTAGCCAAAACTCAATATTAAGAATTTCTGACAGTCTTATGTTTTTATTGGCTTTCCAATGGCATGGAAAGGCAGACTACTTAACTCACACAAAGTTTACAGAGACTTTAATTATTTTTTAAACAACTCTGAAGCAGCAGATTGCATTTGTGCTGTCTTCAATGTTTTCTAACAGAGCTTCAGCATGTTTAGTTTCAGAACAAGCAATCTAAAAGTGGATTTACATTCTTGTGAGTAACAGCCATAGGAGGAGCTTCTGCAAAGCAACAGTTTCACCAGTGTAAGTCACAGTGTTTCCACAGGGTGACCTCTGTCGCTTCTGCATTTGACAGACCTTCTAATCTTAATAGAACAGCTTTGAACTCAGTGCATGTGGGGAGTGAAATTACTCATGTATCACAGCACAGGAATTTGGAGGTATACATGTATTATTTAAAATCAATATGTTAACTTAAAGAAAAATTAATTTTAACATAGTAGAAATTTCTCTTAATGTATGCTTATCAGATATGATGTAAGATTAAGAGGGAAGTATTTTCAGTGATAGCTGAAATGTCTTTATTCAGGAATGTAATAACTGCTTCCAATTTTAATTTTACCTACGTATCTTGGACACAGACACTTCCTTAGTTTCAAATTGGTAAGACAATGACAATTAAACCACTGGTGTAACATCACTTTTTCATCATTACAACAAGTTCAATATTATAGTTCTATTATAAAAGAGCTTAATATGCAAAACCTCTGCAATATGTACTGTGAAGATGCAGTCAGAATGAAGCACAGTGGGTAGCACACATTTACCTGAGTGCTATAGACTGCTCTGTGGCTCTATCAGAACTGGACAATCACCCTGTTAATTAATATAAAAATCTAGTTCTGCATTTTTGTCACAGACACTTGATTCCATTTTGTATTACAGAAAGCTCTGCTTCCAGCACCCAGAGTATTTCTTTTTTAATTTATATGTAAGAGAAATTCTTAATGCTACTTTCAGGAGGCAAGGTACAATATTTCCCCTTTGACCTTGCCCATTCTGTCAAAACTCGTCCTATTCCATAGTTCAGCCCAACCATGTTCATGACATCCTGCTTCTATTTAATAGTCTTGATATTAGAGCTTGAACCCTGGAAAAACTACTGATGGAAGAACATTATGATCTTCATGTTCTTTACTGTCTTTCTACCAAATAGAGAATCCTGTGAATGTAGGTCACTTTTTTTTTTTTTTAATTCATGTGGTAACTATGGCAGCACCAGGTTCTATTTAACCATGACTACTTGTAATAACTATTAATCTAAAACAATTCACCAGCTGATCAATATGCAGGGACCTATGAATTTAGAAGACAGAAAAAGCAAAACTCTTGCAGTAGGTGGCTGTAGATTTAGAACATCTGAAGTAAGTAGTCCCAAAACTTTATTTGATTTTCAGCTGTATTCTTTGGCTAACAAAAGATAGTCCTTTTCCTTTCCCTTGGCTTATTTCTATCCTTAGACCTTCATTGTGCAGCAACTCTGGATTAAGAATTCAGTCATGCAACAACTAAGAATGTCCCATAATACTTTCATACCTATTTGTTAAAAATATATTGTGGTTTTTTTTCTTAGTTTTCTTTTAATTAATGTATTATAGATAACATATAAAGCCATTCATTTTCTCATATAAACAAACAAATCTTATGCACTTTATTATAGAGGAAGAAGATAGAGATGAGGTTTACTGTCATTCCTAGTTTTAAATATTTGTGATTAAAACAGATATATGGGATGTGATCATATAAATAAAAATAAATTTCAACATTTATTAAACATATAATTTATCTCTATAAAGCACTGAAGCATTTTGATCCCAAAGCAGCTGTCTATTTTAAACTCAATATAAGAGGAAAAGAAAAAGTTTTGTCCAGAATTCCAGTGTCTTCAATGCACAGATGAATAAGAGCTGTACTACTGCATAAGATGTAAAAAAAAAAAAGTCACTGTAAGAAACTGATGAAGGGTGTGCTCAAACATTAAAATAAAAGTGGCATCTTCATTTATTATTTTGAATAAAAACGTACTATTCAAAGACTAACCAACCTAATTCAGACTCCCAAGATTGGTGTACAGACGATTTTGCCAGATCCAGCTGAGTAAACTGAACAAAACATTTGTACAAAGTTAACTCACTAACAGAGAAATCTGTGAGTACAGAACAGTGTATTTGTAACTGCACGGATAATGGTGACAAATAAGTCACATACTGAAATGAAATCCATCATGAGCGGTAATGAACAAAGGGTGAAATCTTATAGCACATTAAAGAATATATCCAACAAAGTGGATGAGAAGCCATTCTATTAGACATGATTGATCTAAACCCAAACAAATGACCATGAACCCAACAGATTGAAGCTAATAAGAACATGCGGTGAAAAGGTGCAGAATCATCAGGAAAAGGTACCTATCGCTTCTAGATTAGATATTTACAAAACATTCATTACCAAATGTGAATTGTTTTCTTTCTCTTCCTCACTTTCTATAATTTCTAAATCTAGACGTATTTAAGTATCACAGAGCTTTTAAAAAAGATAATATATCTCAAAATTTTATAATTAATGAAAATTCTATTACCATTATTATCAAAAATTAAGACTCAAAGCTAGGTATGTGATTATTTTTTGATGTCTATAAAATACACAAGATCACCTATGTTATTATTTGTTCTGAAGCCTCAGAAATTAGAACATGCATGTTAAAAATTTGTGTAGAAATATAAATTACTCCTGATATATAAAGATAAATCCCATCCTTCTGGAGTTGGCTGGATTTTTTCTAATAGCCATTGTATAGCCACATAAAGAAAAAGGGAAAAAAAGTAAAAAGGAAAAGTAAAAGTAAAGGAGAAAAAAAAAAAAGAAAAAGAGAAAAAGGTAATATTCCAGTGCAGATTTCCATCCACCACTGAAGATAAACTGCCTTGGGTGTGGCTAGTTTTATAAAAGACTGGGCAATGTCAGTGACAGCCTCACTTGAATGTCCAAAGCTGCCTTTTGTCCTTCCTCAGATTTCAACAGTTTATCTCCTCTTGAAGTTTTGGGAACTCATTTTCCTATCTCTAGCAGTGCAGGTTGTCCATACTTTTTCGACACCACACAGGTGGTAGGGACCCGGAGAAAACATAGGAATATTATCCACAGCCAGCAGCAGCTTCCTTTTCCCTTGCTGCCACCTGAATTCAGGGGAATGTACTCCTGCTATATGCTATCATGCAGAAGACAGGTGGCCCCAAAATATCCCTTGAACTAGTAGGTAATGGCTACACCCACGGAACAGCAAATGCCATAATCCTATGACACTTCACTTTGTTTTTTGTTTTGTGAGTTATTCCAGTTAGGTTACTTTTTGCATTTTACTTGTCTCCATTAATAGGAAGTGATAGAAGAAACCTAAAACCTGAAGTCCAGGTGTGATTTGTTCTGTACTCAGTGGGAGTGACCTGTCAAAGGCTTGCACACCGGTGCAAGCTGGTGATAAAGTATCATTTGAAAACCACTCCCTTAAAACTAACAATAGTATTCTTAAACTTTAACATGAAAAAATAATTAAGTACATCTTAGCCAGGTTTGAATGCAGTTTTGTGTTTTGATGTTCTAACACAGCAGCAGGACAGCTGGGACAGCAGTGGAGTATATCCTGAATGTGGAGGAGAGAAGCTTCAGTTAAATTTGTTTTTCTCCTGACTGCTTTCTTGTTTGCCTCCTTCTTCCCCTTGTGAAACTTATTTCATGTTTGACTGTCAGGGGAAGGTTTCAACTCTTCCTCTGAATTCATGGGTACTGGCTTCTTAAATATAAAAGGCAGATTGAAAAATATTTCAGAAGGGAAAGAAATGGACAATCTGAAATTCAGGAAGGAGTGGTGGGCTGAAATGAAGAGTTTTGGAGCAAGCCAAAGACTGCTCACAGATAGCTAGACAGACAGATGGGCAGACTGACATTTATACTGTACTATATGGACCTGTAAATATGAAGAAGGAAAACAAAGATTGGGGCCCTCTATGAGAAGTTTGAGACCAGCTGTCCAGTCCAAACTTGGCATTCATTCATGCAACTAATGACTGACTCAGTGCTGGCATATCTTGAAACTTTCTCTGACTTCTGATACTAAAAAAGATAAAGAGAAAATGCACTGTTATTACTTCCCTCACCAGCCAGCGATGTTTGTATGAACGTTGCACTATCTAGGTGCGAATCTTCTCCTAAAAAAAAAAATAAATTTGAATATTTTGTGCTGTTCTAAAACACTGGCTTGGACTTTCTGCCCCTCACCACTCCCCCCAAAAAAGAAAAGATTGCATAAAACACTGAATTCAGCTCTTTTGCTTTTCACGGTGTGCTTACAAAATACAGAAGTCTGTAACTTTGCCAGAGCTATCGTTATACAATGTTGCCAGAAACAGCACATGCTGTACAAAAGCAAACTGGGAAGAACTTTATTTCTTAACTTGAGACTTGGGGGAAATACCTTCTTCTGGTGAGATCCATTGAGTTTATGGAGCCTTTTCCCAATGACACATCAACAAAACGTGAAAAAGAGCATAGCCTCAGGCTCCAGAGAAACATATCAGAATCTCGGCCTGTAAAATTCTGAGGCTATTTTTGAACTGTGTACATAGATATAACCTAATGGGGAAAACAACAACAACCAAACAAAAAATAGTAGTTTCAGCCTACCTTATTTGCAGTTACTAAAGATATTCCATCTATATTTGGGCTAGGATTAGATGTAGACAATATTTATTTAAGGTAAGATTTTTGAAAATGATGGTCTTATGAACGAATTAAACACTCCTCACAGAAAAAACTGAATGATCCACACAATTTGGCTTTATCATTCCTAACAATGTCAGTATGATACCCTTAGTACTCATATACCTCTCAGTCCAATTGACAAGGGAAACATTACTTCTAACATGTCTAAATCCTTGATGAACAGCAGACAATATCACAAGAAGTTCAATGCTGTTTGACTGTAAGTAGTTCCTTGTTATTCCAGTCAGAAAGGTTGGAGGAGGGGGGCTTAGCATGTACAGGGCAATGCTGCTGACTCCACTGCTTTAAGAAGACAGAGAGTGGTAGATGAGACTGCAGGCCTGCCTAGAGCAATAGTTCATCCCTAATGGTAGTGTTCGATAAATGTTTTAGAACAAAAGCAAGGAAATCTATCACCGTCTATTTCTAAAATCCACATTAAAGATTAAGGCCCAAAGCTTTTTAAAATGTTAATAAATAGAATATGTTATTACAATTTGGGTATTGTTATTCTTCAATTAAATGTTTAATAAATTGACAATCAAATGTAAATTCAATGTTAACATTCATATTAAATGTCTAATCCTTCACTGAATCTTGTTAAAACATGGGTTTATGTGATAGTCTATTGTGATAAACTCTACAATGAGAATATCTGGAATGGAGCTACCATAATTTACCACAGATGACAATGGGCATGGTTATCAACTGCTTTTTCATCATGAAAGATAACTACATCAGATTGTATTCTGAAAACAGCTGAACAGCTTGGACCAGAACATTTTGACTCCACTTTTGTACATACAACCAGAACTAGGAAAAGAATGTTGACTTTCTAGGAATCTCAAAACTTACATTGCCAGTAAATTAATTTCTATCTGTTTATCTAGACACATCTGTCTGCATGGGTTTATTTTTTTATAAAACTACCTTTTCAAGGAAAGAGAAATCAAACTGGGTTTTTTTTGATAACAAATCAAAGACGTTAACCAGGTGGTCATGCTTATAGTTCCCTTAATCCTTTCTTGAATGGCAGTTTAGTGCACATTCATTTTTGGCAAGGCATTTCACGCAAAGACTATCTACATCCCGACAGTAGTCAGCCAGCTGGACAACTGAAGTGAAAACTGATAGATATTCAACTAAATGTTTGACGACTTCATGAGTACCTACTCATTTAATTCAGTCAAATAATCTTTGCCCACCACCTTTTAAGGCAAAGCCATTGCAGAAGTCTGTCTGTGGTATAAACTTTGTTAGAATATAGTACTGTCCATGTGAGGAAAGTGAGTAGATCATCCAGGATTTTAAGAAGAATGGTGAGATCTGAAGTGTCTAAAGAGGTGGCTCCAATTTAGGTCCTGCAAATATATGCCCAACTTCAATACTGATTTTTTTGAGATGACAGAGTTAGCTATGCTTCCCATACTCAGCTCCATAGTTTTTGAAAGGTCTGGACCACAGGCAGAACAGAGCTTCTTCTGTCATTATGTTGTTGAACCCTTGCTGTCGTTTCATTTGGCCCTGTTAAACACAGGATATGAGTGTTTCAGGTCTTCTGAAACTCTCAGCATATATGTACTGGCTAACATATATTTTTTAGGTGTGTGCAAACCTTCTCTTAAGACCCTTCTACTGAGCTTGGTTCCTTTAAGACTGTTTCTTTCCCCCTATCACCAATAGTTTATTCTGAGATAATTTTTTATTTGCTTATCTAATTTATTCCCTCATTTCTTTTAACAGTGGTTATGACCTAGGCTTTCAAATATAATGTAATGGGTTCTATGAAATAAAACAAAATCTTTTATTGTGCATTGTTCATTTTGACCCCACTGTCTGCAGTACACTGGTTTGTTTTTTAATTTCCAAGATTTGCATTCCTGTTAAGTGATGTAGGAAAAATCTGTGAAGAATATAGTAATTATCTTCATTTGAATGTGTACATTAATGACTGACAATTTATTCTTGTTCAGTAGTAGCAAATGAGCGTAGCTGACATTAAAACACTGCATTATTGCATTAAAACTGTTATTTTTCACAGAAACTCATTATATTCTTCTGTATTCCACCTAGAAGGTTTAGGTTTATTATTTATGAATTTGATTCCTCCTCCAACATAAAATATTAAGAGTAGTTCTATAAGGCACAGAGGGAACAAATTCATTTTCATCCAAGATGTAAACAATAATAAAAAAAAATAGAAAACTAAAATAAAACAGTGGCAAAATCGACTTTTTGCTTTGAGGACTGAAAATATTCTTTATTACTCAGCAAGAACTTTAAAAAAAAAACATATTTAGTTAGGTTTATCTAGCCACTAAATTATTAAATTGCTAAAACAGACTGACAGCTAAAAGCAGCATTTTTCAATGTTTCTCTGTTTTCCCACTTCTGTTATCAAGGCCATGGAGTGGATTTTGCTGCTGTTTGTCAAGCTTCAGAAACACAAAGATTGCCTGATGAATAAAATCTGAAGAATGACAGGTGCATGGAGTTGGACCTTCTGAAAGGTGTATGTACTTCATTTAGTAAGGATATCATCTACTCCCAGGGCTCAGATGACTGCAATGGAATTTGTCTTTGATCCAAAATAAAGAATTGAGAGGACTTAGAAGCAGCATGCTTCAGTGCTGTCTTGTTGTCTGAAACTGCCACTCGACTCCAGCTCTTCCACATTCACGCTAATTGACAAAGATTGTGCAATGTTTGAGTAGCGTCTCCCTTCCAGTCTACAAAGAAGAGAGTTGAACAGCATTTTTGGTTAAATACCTCCTAGTAAAAGGTAAGGCATATTATGGGAAAAGAACCTCTAACTCCCTTATAATCCATGCTATGTGTCTAGCGGCTCCGTTTCTGCTTTATCAAATTTAATTCATCTGCTCACAGAGGTACAAAGGGGCAAACCTTGTAAAAGGATTAACATAGTCATTCAAATGGACTCAGTTATAGACTTGGGCATTTACAGCCAAGTAAGTTCAAGGAAAACAAAAACGAAGAGCTAAGACTGGAGATAGATAGCAGCACTAGGTAGTATCTTCCACTTCTGTCAGTACTGGTGTACTTTAGCATCAGCTTAACAGGCAGCGAAGAGCCAGTGAATGCTTTGAATGTCCGGTTATTTCTTAGACTAATTCTTTAGTCTCTGTGCCAACCTGATGCCCATCATGCCCATGCAGGCAGCCTGAGCTCAGTCTGTCTCCATGACACCAAGATGTTGCACTACACGGCAAAATCAGTGTCACATATTGCTGTGCAGTGTTGGTGGGTTCTGCACCAGTCACTACAGTTCTGAAAATAAATGCTACTTCTGCGCATGCAAACACTTTTGGAAGTAATTGTACTTTTTTGACTTTGCATGTAAGGACTCAAAATAGAAGAGACTTAGGAGGCCCTGCCTGATCTTGCCCTCCTTTTCACATGCCTGCAGTTCTGCAGATTTGTAGGGTACCACACTGACATACCCTTATCTGCACTGTGTCAGAGGGCTTTTGATCTAACAGTATCAATTATGTCAAAAGTATTTATGCACTTATGTAATTATGCACAGAGAGATGCAAGAAAAGACCTGCAATTAGAAATAAGCTTATAATAATCTCGATATCTAGCATTATAACACATTTCTTAGTATATATTGGTATTATTAGTATACGTTTTGCCATACAGTACTCAAGACTAACCCTCTCTTGTCACAGAAATCAGTGGCTTAATTACCCTTAATATATTTAGGGCCAGGATTTAACTTTTTATAATACATTTGATCACTCGTTTCTTACAACTTCCTTTCAGGAACATATAAATAAAGGGTTTATAGGACTATAATTTCAATTCTAAACATAAAATACTGAGACAAGATGGGTCTGAGAAAATATCTAATGTGAAAATGTTATGAACTCTTGAGAAGAATAAATTAATAAGAATTTTTATTTTCATTGTATCACCTTTCATAATGCTTTTCAAAAAGACAGAAACAAGCTGTTGTATCCAGAGCTCCTCAACTGCCGTCAGGTAATTTTGAAAGTGATAAAATATGACATTAATGTGATCGATGCATGTATTTTGTAAACAAAACAATTTAAAATAAAGCTGAGTATTAGTTAAAATTCATGGTAATTGCAAACCTTCATTAACACTGCACAGCTGAGGACATTAGATAAAAGTCTCAAGAACTGCTTGCTTTTCAATTAAGCCCCTGCTATTGAATGTTTTGTAAATAGTAATTTATTATCAACTCACTGGATAGTTCCTAATGTCCTTAAATCACTTAAAATTTTAATCTAGGCTGTTTTCCTTAGTTTGTTTTTCTGTTAAATGTAAGAACAGCAGAGGTGCTGGCTGTTGAGAAGTGCTATATTTAAATGGCAAAAGAGAAGTCTGAAAATGTTATTATTCCTAAGAAAACTGACAACATCAAAACAGAAACAATCTTTTTGCCACACTACTATATCATAAAGAAAACTGGCAAAGCAGCATCTGTTGTGTTTTAGAGCCTGAGTGGAGAGATTTCCCTGCTACCTCTGACTGATTTCCAGTATCAATCCATCACTCAGTACAGAGGCTGAGGATGGGTGATGTGTTTTACTGGTATCTTATTCCACCCTTATTTGACAAGGGCTGAGAGAAACACAGCAACATATGTACACGGTACAAAACTTGAAAGTATGCTCTGTGGGTTTTAGGAGTTCCTGTTCGTTTGGGTTCCCCCTCCTCCCTCCCCCCTCAAAGATGACATGATGTTTTAAGAAAAATAAGATAGGACAACTAAATCATTTTGAATGGACAGTTTAGCCTGCATCTGTTAATATCACTCACCAGTGCATGGTATTCTCCCTACATCATATGACAAGGTACAGCTTCACATGTTCCTTCATTCTCCTTTGAACAGCAATCCTCTGTGGAACTGTTACAATGCTTAAAGACTAGCTACTAAAGAATTTGGAAGTACAAGCATTTCCCAGTCTTGAACAAAACAAGTTCAGTTTTGGAAGGTACTGCTGCTGCAGAGCGCAGATGTCCTCCAAAATGATGGTTAATTCTTTACTTACTTCTGAACTTCACTACCTCTTTCTGGAGTCACAGGATCTTTAGACAGAGAAAGATGAGAGTGGTGACTGAGAAAGATGAGAGTGCTGATTTTACTTTGACAGGTCACACTTATGAGAATGACAGTGGAGTACTGCATAAATTTTATGTTTCTACATTATATTTTAAAAAGAAATAATTTTTTGAAAGAATTCAGTAAAAAATTTTCAAGTAAAACAAGAGCTAGGGAATGCACTATGTATTGAAAAACTTAGAATTCTATCTGCTTGGTTATTTTAAGAGATTTATTTCATAAATCTTTTTGGAGCAAGTGAATGCTAGGTCCCAAAGGGCTTCATAACGTAGAAGGGAAAGAGATTAAAAGTGCAAATAGCAGGAAGGTACAGACAAACAAATTAAAATTAAAATAATATGTTTTAAACTGTGAGAGAGATTAGCTGCTGGAAGGAAATCCTGAAAACTACCAAGGGAAGAGCCAGTTCCCCATCTTTTTATGTTTTTGTATTAAATCTAAGTTCCTTTCTAAAAGAAGACATAGTATAATAAAACATGCTATTTGGCAGGGAATTAGGAGGATTTGAGGTGTAAAGCAACTCAGACAAGATTGTCTAGCTGCCCATTACAATTCTAGGCTCTATAAAACTAAGAAATATTCAGTTATTTTGTGGGTTTTTTTGGCTCTTGTCACTAACACTGATGAAGGAGTATATGCTTGGCTTCCATTAGAAGTTACACTGCATCCAGCAACACACTTCATGACAGAAGAAACTTAAGACTTTTTAGTGTTAAGGGAACACCATTCCAGCTATGCAGCTTCTTGCTTGAAATGTATCATCCCCTGGAAGTGATGCGAAGTATATGAAAAGACAAGTTGCTTCTTTCATGTTTCCATGATTGCAGAAAATCCCTCTTGTCTTTCTATTGCCACTGGATTTATGATACAGAACACATAGAACTATTGTAGAACCTGTTCTGAGGTAGCAGAAATTATAATTCCTTGGATCTGATTGTTGCTATCTACCTGTATAGTAAATAGTCCTTTGATATATTACAAAGTAGAGTACAGCAAGATTTGTTTGACATTTTGAATTACCAGAAAAACAGATCTGGACTGAGCTGATAAAAGCTCTTTGTTCTATTTCTCTTCGCAGTAAGTCACAATACTCAACAAGGTAGCTATATTTGATGTCAGCATGTTTTGCATTCTTTCATAAAAATAAAGTATGCTAAAATTCTCTGAATATGTTAATTTGGTCTTTCTACTATTTAGCAATACTGAAAAAACCAAAGCCGTCTAATAAAAAAAAAAAAGCACAAAAGGAAAATTATATTTGACAACTAACAGATGCATTTCACTACAACAACAACATCAACAACTAATCAGAAGGCTAAGCTCAACCTTATCTTAGTTTGGAGTGAGGTAACTAAAGACAATAGAACTGTATTTATACCAGGCCTGGACATGGATGTTAATGTCTGATACTACCTGATAACGCATTTGCAGGTTTTCTGACTGATAGAAATATAACACAGCTGTGCCTACTTGTGTTTCTTAGAGACATTGTGGAAGGTTCTTATATTTAGGTAGTAAGAACATACAAAATTTTTAAAGGAAAGGCAAGACACATTCAGGTATTATGGAACATATTTTATTCTCATCTCAGTGGAATCAGCTGTTTATATTCTGACTGAAACAAAAACGTGTATAGGCAGGAGATGCAGTACTGGAAAGCTATTTAACTGAATGTGGCCTTGTTACATGTTTTCCTTGGCTTTCAAAGGGACAAATCACTTAGGAGTAAAATGGATAAAAAGGAAAGACCTTAACCTTGTTGAAAATCCAAGCCAAGAAGTTGTTAATATATGCTATTGCAAATTACTGACATTTAAAAAAAACCAACAAATGCCTTTATAAAGTAGTCTATTAACTTGACAAGAAGGATTAAATTGATAAAAACCAGTTGGCAGCATTTCTATTTTGTTCAACAGGGAACCTTAAACTACTGAGAAATTGATAGTTTTCAGGATGCACATGTCTTCTTTCCCAGTTATCTCTATTTATTATATGTAGCTTGATCACATCCATTGTCTAGTAGAATCCATCATGTGCTATATATACCTTTCTAAGAGTATATCACTGCTATCTTGGGCACAAATCATGACTGATACTAGAGGAAAAGCAGGAAGTAAAAAGCAGGAAGGGAAAGCTAGAATGTATAGCATACACTGTGTTCTCAGCTGTTGACTTGAAAATAACTTTAGAAGACAAGTAAAATGTCAGCAACACTAAGAGGAAGAAGATACTAAGAATTTCTATTCTTTTAAGGTAAAAACTTATAATAATAGTAGAACACCATTTGTACACAGAACTTTAGATAAACTCTGATTTTTTAAGTAAAATTAACCTATGTATTCAGATACTATTTTAATTTAATTGTAGGCAACAGGCAGGTAGGAGAAGTTAGTAGATCACTGTGGTATTATCTCTTTTGAGGTATGACTTCTATTGGTGACAGCAATGATCAGTATTGCTATGATATGATTTTATTTTTTGGAAAAGACATAGAAACAACTAAAGTTTCCAAAATTTATGGTACAGTTTCCATTTAGAGTGATGTTTATCAGGACATCAGATTGAATCATATTTTATCTGTAACTGTGAACCTTGCCTTTTCCTTTCTTGTAGTGTACAGACCTGGAATATTGTGTTCAGTTTTGGTCCCCACTATACAAAAAAGATGTGAACAGGCTGGAGAGGGTCCAGAGAAGGGCCACAAAGACAATGAAAGGATGAGGAAATGCTGAGAGAACTGGGTGTGTTGACCCTTGAGAAAAGAAGGCTTAGGGGAGACCTCATTACCATGTTCCAGTATTTAAAGGGTGGCTACAAAGAAGAGAGACTCATTTTTTACCAGCAGTCACATGGAAAAGACAGGGGTAATGGGTACAAGTAACTCCTGGGGAGATTCCAGCTGGATACAAGGGAGTAATTTTTTGCAATGTGAACAATCAGCCATTGGAATAATGTCTCCAAGGAAGTGGTGGATTCCCCAACATTGGACACTTTCAAGAGTCGTCTGGACAGGGTGCTGGCCCATCTTGTCTAGACTCTGCTTTTGCCATGAAAGGTTGGACCAGATGATCCTTGAGGTACCTTCCAATCTGGTATTCTGTGATTCTATGATTCTATGATATATTTTATTTTGAAGTTAATTTGCATCAGTGCCTCTTTAAAGAAATTAGTGCATACTGTCACTTCTTTGCAAACACAGAGCTATTGAAGAGTCTATTGCCTTTATGCATGTTTGCAGCCATGCCATTTGTGACAATAAAAATACTTATTCACAAACGTAAAATCTTCTCTTGATCATATATGACAGGCCATGATGCGTTTAGATGATGCTGAGCACTCCATCTCGTCTGTCACTGAACTCTGCCATTCAGGAGCAAAGTATTTTCTTGACACTTGAAAAAATGTCTTGCAGAGATTATTAAGTTATCTATACACTGTAAGAAAGAAAAAGGCAAGGTTCACAGACATATTTGGCTTCTCTCAGTATAAGCTGAAGTAAAGCATCAAATGCTTGAAGATTAGTGCAGTTTTCCATGTTTGTAAGAGTAAGAACTGCCTACAGGCTCGTCACACATGGGAAACCTCCCATCAGTCAAAGGCACCAGGAGAGATAATGAACCATGAGAAAAGCATCCGGACAAAACTTGAGATTTAACTTGCTCACTTGCCTGGAGAAATTTGCTGAAGGGACACAAGTGTGCTGCTCTGGAACACACTGTGCAGTGGCCTTTTACAAGCAGATGAGAGGACAAATAAAAAATTTTGGCCATTTTATTTCCAGGATAGGAAACACAGGAAAAGATAATCAGGAAAAAACCCCATCAACTTGTAACCGTAACAAATTGTACTTGGAAGGCAATGCCAATGGCTTGTCAATAATATAAGAAACAGAAAATTTAAAGATTATTGCCTCAGGAGTGCTGTTACTTAGAATGCCCAATTTTGTTTTCTAATAAGGTTGTTGTAATAATTCATAACGGTCCTGGGTCCTCAAGGTACAGAAGGAGATGTGTCCTTTTTAGAAGATAAATGAGTGGGCAGATTTTTGGCTAATATGTTACCCAGTTCTAAGTTTATTTACTACATTTACTCTTCCTATTATAACTTTGAACATAGATAAAATCAGGCAGGAACAATCCCAACATATTAATTCACAAATTAGGGCCAATGACACAATCAGTGAGCTATCAGAACAAAGTTCTTTGTTTCCTCATGGTCTTTACTATTTGTTTTCCTCATGATCCCACATGACTTCAAGACAGACAATTTTGCAATCTGCTCAGATATATTTTTTTTTCTGCAACAGTCTAAAATGATAGTTAGAATGAGATTTGTCTTATAGTTCAGGAACATAGGAATTTTCTGCCACATATCCTGGTATAAGGTTGCACTATAAACACTTGAATTACTTGAAAATAAATACTTTTAAGTTGAAAATGAATACTTTAAAAACTTTTTTAAAATTAATAAAAAATATAAAGTTTCAATAGTTTTTAACCAGCTCAAAATACCATAATGCCATTGTCTTTTTCATCATATTTCATCCAATACAAAATAAAACTAAGCAGTCCTGTGCTATGTAGCTGTAGCTTATTTGCACCACATGTAAGAACATTAGCCAAACCCTGAAAATATGATCTCAAGACTTATTTTTATTTTGATGGTGCTCCCTCCCAAACTCAGTTTATTCCACTGTGGCAATATGAAGCCATACTTTTTCCCAAATGTTTGCTATTAATTTTATTATATACTGTAATTTTCAACAGTACATCAAAGTGCTGTGACAACTTGTTCTGATTCAGTGTTTACTCTGCTTTGATCAGTGGTGACTATGGTTAGTGACCTTCCAGGGTCCCTTCCAACCTGAATGTTGCTCTGATTCCATGACTGAGTAATCCTGAAAGCCTCTGCAGAGAGGCAAAATTAGAAACATTATTCCCACCCCACTATTCTAGATGAGGAATTCAAAGAGTTAAGTGACTTAGGGTCATAGGAATTTTTGCCAAAGTCAGGTTTTAGACCCCAAAGTTCCTCTCTGTTCATTCAGAGAGACAACAACACACACTGACACTTTAAGAATGTTTTATGTAAAACTTGAGGAAATTAAGACTCTTTCAGATGATTACCCAAAAGTTTTGATCTCTACTGAACCGAAACTTTGGAATATGATATGTATTGAACAAGAAGCAATAATAAAAGACTCATTCAAGGTTAAAGTTCCAAAAAAAAAGAACTGAAAATATTCAGAGAGACATGGAGACACAGTGAGTTGACATCTTTCTTTTGCTGGAGTTCTATTCCTAAACTAATGTTGACTTTCTGTGGCAGAATCCCTGAAATTAGTAGAAAGGTACATACCTCCTCCCCTCCCTTACGAGATTATCAAACAGTCTAACAGTCTCAGTGACCTCTGCCATAGGAAGATGCTTTCTGACTGGCACAGGACATTTCAGCAATACCTAATCTAGTGTATACCTGGTTTATTAAACTTTTTTTTTTTTTAATTTCACTTTAAGAGCTGTTATCTATGATCAGTATAAAATAAACCAAGAAGACAAGTAAAGGGAGTGTCGTTCATTCAACTACACAGAATAAAAAAGAAAAAAGAAATATTGATGTTATTTACCAAAAAAGTCCATGCATATCCTCTATTACAGTAGCAAGAAATAAAAGCCCATTATTAGATGCATATAATAAATTATTTTTATATAAAATTAAAATATGTATAAATCAATATGCCTATTGTTTATACATACCTATTATATATGTTACAGTGTATAAATATATATAGTACGGTGTGTATAAATATATATACATATAAAAATAATATGTACCCCATAATAAATAGACCAGCATTTGCCCCAGAGCGTACAGAAAACATTCTTTGTGATTAACCTACATTTATTTCAGATACTTCATGTGGTAATACACATGGATGAGGATTTCTTATCTCTTAATGATTTTAATGCAAATTACTGTTTTGCTTCCTGTATTCCTGTATACACCATGTATGAGGAGATTCTCTGTAGTTTAACGGTTAAGCTTAGAAGCTTAATTAGTTCTATTTTTTTTTAGTTGTTCTCCTGAACGTGGTTGACAGAGGTACCAGATGATTTCTGCTATGTACTCCTTCAGTAATTGCTGAATTCAGTGATCTTACAGAGACCTTGTCTTCATTACTCCAAATGGGGGTCGCATTAGTTTTTCCCTACACTAAAGAACAGTACTGTACAGTTCAATGTCTTAGAAATATTTCTAACTTATTCTAATTAGAAAATTGAGGAAATTAAACATATTGAGCCTGAATCTGGTAACATAAGAGGGAACTTGAAGATAATTGGAAGAAGGTAGAAGTGCCACCAAAATATTCTCATTTTAACAAATGCCAGTTAAAATCAAAGATATTGTAAGCTGAAAGATATTTTTTCTTTAAAGTCCAGCAGTCTATCATTCTTTGCTGATTAACTTAGTTCAGTACCTAGAAGAAAAACAATCTTCAAATTAGAATAAGGGTATTCTGAACCCTTAAATAAACACATTTACACTCTGTTTCAGTCTATAGATATCCAATCCCCACTTAACTAGGATAATGGTTGTGCAAATTTTTAGCAGAATTTTATCTTGTGGTTATATGCTGTTCTTAACATTAACAGAAGGAAGGGAATATAAACAAAAAGAACCTAAAACAACAACAACAAAATCCATTAATTCTGTACTAAGGCATGTCTCCATATCCAAAGGAGAAGTTGAATACGATTGAAAGCAGTGTAATAGCTGGACTGGAGTCAGGAAATTTATATCAGTGCCAAATCAATTACAGGTTGCAGGTGTCCAGAATTAATTAAAATAAATTGCTATAAATCAGGCATCAGCTATCTGCCATGAGCAGAGAAAAGCAGAAGAGAAAGTAAAAATAAAAAAGTATCTTGTTCATAGTGAAATGTTGAAAAATATCAGAAAATTTGTACATCGTTTGGCAGGGGTTTCATTCTAAAATCTAAAATCTGTTTGAAGGTCTCTTCTCAAACGACATTAAAGTGTGCTTCATTTTTAGAAAGGGATTTATACCAAATTACTTCGTTGTATCTGATGTGTATAATTTCTGTGTTTACGATTAGAGATAATACTGCTAACATACATTAAACTAAACTGAGTTCTGACTTGCACAGACAGAAGCTTCCGTGCAAGTAAATAAATATTTATTTATACTTGCATGTATATAGAAAAAATTTCTATGAACAAAAATTTAAGGTTCCTAAATGTTAGAAATTGTATATATAAAAGTGGTACTATGTAAATATGTATGAACATTTTTCAATAGTATTCTTTGTCACAAAAACCTGTTAATTTGTGAAATCATATCAAACAGACCAAAGGTCAGAAAAACTGCTGTCTTATAAAAATTACTACAAAACCATAGAATTACAATAATGAAACCAATGCAATGTGTTTTCCTAAATTTTAGAAAAAGGATTGGACAAAGTCAACTTCTACATCCACAATGTTCCAAGGACAATGAAGTTGCAATGAACTTGACACAAGTCATAGCAATATTATTTTCACTGTAACGGGAGACTTTCCAAACTAAATATGTTGGTGAAATATATAAGTTTCCAGTGGTTCAAAGATCTGTCTGAACATCCAGTACATCAAAGTCTTGCTTCTTCCTTTCTCTGAAGCTAAATTAAAACTTAAACTGCAACTAAAATAAGATAAAGGAAGAGCAGATAAAATTCCAGGAAGATGGAACAGAGAAAGAGAGAAAAAGCAGAACTCCAGAGAAGTATACCCACTCTGCTATAAATACATCAGGATGAAGAACAAAGTACTAGGGAGTGAATAAATCTGATTCTGTAAGCTTGCAGTCATGAAAGCGAAGGTCTATTTGAGTAATTGGAGCAGGAAAGTCACTACAGTTTGAAATGCTCTTCAAATAGAAAGATCTTAGGTCTGTGTCCAAGACTATGTGGATTTATACTCACAAAAAACTGCATTTGGTGGTGAGGTCTTGAAGATGGGATTTGTCTTATCTCAGCTACTTGAGAGTGTTGAGTCTTGCCTAAATTATGTGTCTGGTTCTTTCTCCCTATAGTAAGCATACAGAAATAAGCATATCGGGATAATTCGTATCACTAGTCTTGGATGGGTATTTTGAGCTGAGTGCAGCACTTTGATCAGCTCTTGCTTTGCTGCTTACTAAAAGACCAGATGACTGGCTTAGAAAAAGCACCCATCTTCTGGATTGCTAAAGCCTGGTGTGACCCGAACCCTCAGTCTCTGCTGAGAAAAAGAAAGTAAAAACTGTTTTGCCTGAAGTGGAGTGTGAGGCAACATAACAGTCAGAGACATAGCGGTTCCTGTGCTGACAAAGTCACATTTGCAGCAGTCATGATGACCATTAAGCTCATGAGTTTCCTGCCTAATATAGCCATTCCTCCATCGACACTCTCCTGCAGTCTGGGCAGTGACTGGGGGGGATGCAATCAAGAAGCTGCTGCTGCTGAATACTTGTGTAAAACATATGAAGATACTCAAATCTTTGTGACAGGGCCACATAACATCTGAATGAAAAGCAGGATAGTGGATATCAAAATTAATCCAGTGCACTGCTGGTTTTCATAGATTTTTGGTTCTGATGCTTACTAATATTTAAATCAGGAAATGGCAGAAAGTATACATCTGTACACACACCCCCATTTTTACATATGTCAGATCTTTTCGTTTTGACCCTTACTAGCATTTAAATCAGGAAATGGAAAAAAAAGAAGTATATAATATGTGTAAGTGTATATATATATTATGTGCTCAGAATTTTTGAGTACAAAAAGTGTGCTGTATTTTAGTCTTGATTGTACAGTATTCAGGTGGGTATTCTGTCAAAAAATACTACTGGGTTTTAAAAAATTTTTTATATAAAAACAAAAAATGTGGGTTTTTTTTAATTGATAGTGTTTATGAATGCAAAAGGGACACGTACTAGACAGGACATTTAGTCCAAGATAACTGAAATGGAGAAAAAGAACAAAAGAATTTGATGGAGAGGAGGGAAATTTGTGTTGTGCACAAAAGCAGAGGGTGAGAGAAAAGACACTGGAGTTAAGGAAAATGAGGTGGCATTAGCTACAACACTCACAGAAGCATCTCAAAACACAGCACAGAAACTTGAGATGTCTCTGAATTTCATGCAGGAATGGTACAGGTCTGTAAACTCTCTCTGGCTTTTCTTGTGTGATACATTACACATGCAATCCCTTCTCCCAACAGAAGTGTCAATAAATTTAGTTACCTTTGTTATCTTGAAGAGGAGAAGGGGTGAGAACAAAGCATTGTAAAAAGAGAGCTACTGAAAGCAGTAAGTCTAGTCAAGAAGCTATTAGCAATGAACTAACTTAGTTACCTGTGCTACAAATCAAGAGCCCAGCTTTTGAACTGGCTTTTCAAGCAACTTAACTAAAACTACATACACTTGCAAAACAAGGTATTGACAGCTGAGAATGTGAAAAATTATAAATGAGATATGGAAAGGAAGACTAACAACTCAACATTTTAAAATGCCAGCTAGTGGACAATCTCACTGAATTGGTTTAGTGGAGACACAAAATACTAGAAACCTTGTGACTGGGGACATGGCTCTGGCCAGTCTGGGGGTTTGTATACTGTAAAACTTCTATGAGTTTCATTTGCTTTTAGGTTTCTGGTTTGAAAGAGGAAACATTATATGACTCAGTCCTGGGTACCACATTGTCTGAGTTACAGACTCATTTTCTGCTAGCTTATTTCACACAGCTCCCATTCACAGACCATCTGCTTCTCAGGGCATAATTTGGCCTCAGATCTCATGCACCAAATCAAAGTTTCTTATTGTTTTTTAGAGGCAACACACACAGAGGCAGGTAGATAATAAACCTGCATCGTAGTTACAACGTGCGCCTCAATATTTTTAATAAAACATTGCAGACTAAAATTACTGTTCTCATACATCACCATTAATGTGGTAAATGGCTCCTATGACCCTTTTCCTGTCTATAAATCACAAACTGTGAAGATATACCAGGGCGATCAGATCAGTCAGTGGATGTTTAATTAAGTGCACAGTTTTACAAGCTGCTATTTATAAACAAGAAGAAGCAATTTTTCTCCTGCAGTAGAAAATTAGAATCTAGATGAAGGTTTACAAATTAGATTAAGATCTACTTTTTTGGATTGTACGTTTAACCAAGAAATGCACTTACATTTTCCCACTGAAAGTGCCTATCAAATCCTACACTCTTTTATGGACAGTGTTTTGCATTTGAAGAGGATCTGACGTGAGCTTCAGCATGTGTCAGAGAAAATATTTCCATTATTTTCATGTCATATTGAATACCAGTCTCACTAATGCCACTAATAATACCTCAAAGTCTTTTATTATGCTGTGTTTGTTTCTCATGACAAGCAAAGTGTCCTGGGACAAACAGCCAGTGACAACTTTTCCACATGGAAAATACAAGCTTTTCATCTTGACCTCTGGAATGTAAATAATGAATTGCATTCTTCCACAAAGAATGAAACCTGCTCCAAACCTACATAAGCATCATTTATTGCACTAACTTGCATCCTCACCTGGGAACTGCATGTGCTTGAGTGGTGCCTACCACGATGGACGCTAAGACAACATGCATATCAAGTGTGTTATCTGCACAATTCTGGTAGCTGAATTGTTATAACAAAAAAAAATTTCTTGGGAAAGAACAAATGTAATTTTATTTGTTCCTTTAATTTCCATTCAGTTTTCTGCCTTTGGATTATGAAATAGGCTTTTATGAAATTGTTGATCTTAATTCAGATGTTAGTAGATGAAATTAAAGGACTATATATAGATCAGTCATGCTATGTTCCAATACCTTTTGGCTAAAAACTAATGAACCTATGAAATGACCAGCAAGGTGGCTGTTCAACATCTGTGATCCTCCAATTTTACCTGAATTCAATTTTTCACCTTCTTTGATCTTTTTCTCTTGACTTTGAATAATTTGCATTCATTGAAATATTACTTTTTTTTTCTCTATTTAAACCTAGGATAGAAATCCCCTGGAGTAGTTTTAAATGCTAAAAATAATCAGCTTGGATAATATTCAGTCAGACATTTCTGTTTCTTCATCATTCAGCCTATGAATCTTTTAATGGGAAACTGATATTTTCTACAGAGTGAAAAAGGTGCCAGTTTGCAGTGCTTTAACTGTCTCTCATTTTGGCCTTTTCTGATGGCAGTTCTTTGCTCATGGTCAGTTTGCTGCTGAGAATGTGACAAGTGCGGCAGCTTATAATTTGTCAAGACTCCTTGAGACTTCTTTTAGTTGCCTCAGTAACTTTAATGCCTATCCACAGAGTCCTTTGTGTAGAATCCTTCCTATTGATCAAAATCCTCCACTTGCTAAGTGCAAAATCCAGCTTAACAGTACATGGATAATAATGCTGCAGAGCAATCTACCACAGAGCTCTGCGGAGTGTTGTTAAGAACCTGGGGCATCAAAACTCATCTTTTCAATCACCCTGCTATGACAACAATAGTAGCTGCAGAGAAATTTCGAAGCTTCCAGAACGTGCATTAAAAGTGTGGCAGGTGTTTCTTTTTCCTAGCAAGGTTCAACATCATACTAAAGAACATTAAGCCACAAACTAGAATATGAAGTTCCTGTCCTCAACATTTAAGGAGAAATAAAAATTCTTCTGAATACCAGGATCGAGAGCTTTAAAGCAGAGTACATTTTCCTGCACTTTGTGTTCACCGAAGAGCCACTTCTTTTTTTTTTGATGAGTTATTCTTGATCAATCCCAACATTCTTTTACCTTTTCCTCAGTTTTTTGCTCAAAATGTGTATCGCGGAGATGTGAGTGCAAACTTTGCTGTTTGTAACATTACTAGTGAAATGTTTTAGTTGCTTCTGTAATTAAACTGCTGAATCTGTACCATAGTGAAGACTCAGCTAGTTCAAGAGGTGACAGCAATTTTGTCATCAAATATTTCCTTTTCAGGTGCTTTTAAGGCACAATTAATTATATAGGTTTCATCCTTTCTTCTACCTGAGGAAATCTGCATATTTTTCTTTTGACTTCCACATAAAAGTTAAGCAGAATTTTAATGTGTCCATGTCCTTCCCTTCAAATACTTCTCCAGTCTACCATCCAGCTGTTCTCTTACCCAAGGACTTCCTAGATGGGGTTGATGGGGCAATGTCTGTCTGCAGCCTCCTTGCTGTAATAAGGTCTGACCCTTCGTTACGGTGCTCACAACATAATGCACACAGTTACTTTAAGAACTACTGGGAAGGCCCACGCAGAGAGAAATGTGATTGTCAATAGTACATTCTGATACTGCCTCAGTACTGAAAGTACTCTCCATCATTTACCAGCAGTCCTGGTTTACAGGGTTGGTCCCAGATAACTGGAGGCTTGCCGATGTGACACCCATCTACAAGAAGGGCCAGAAGGAGGATCCTGGGAACTACAGGCCTGTCAGCTTGACCTTGGTACCGGGGAAGGTTACGGAGCAGTTCCTCTGAGTGAGCTCACCAAGCATCTTCAGGACACCCAGGGGATCAGGCCCAGCCAGCATGGCTTCATGAAAGGAAGGTCCTGCCCAACCAACCTGATCTCTTGCTGTGACAGGGTGACCCGCCTAGTGGATGAGGGAAAGGCTGTGGATGTTGTCTACCTGGACTTTAGCAAAGCCTTTGACAGTCTCCCACAGCATCCTCCTACAGAAGCTGGTGGCTCATGGCTTGGACAAGTGCACTCTGTGCTGGGTAAAAAACTGGCTGGCTGGACGAGCCCAAAGAGTTGTGGTGAACGGAGCTAAATCCAGTTGGTGGCCAGTCACAAGTGGTGTTCCCCAGGGCTCAGTGTTGGGGCGAGTCTTGTTTAATATCTTTATGAATGGTCTGGATGAGGAGATTGAGCGCAACCTCAGTAAGTTTGCAGATGACACCAAGCTGGGTGGGAGTGTTAATCTGCTTGAGGGTAGGAAGGCTGTGCAGAGGGACCTGGACAGGCTGGATCGATGGGCTGAGGCCAATTGTATGAGGTTCAATAAGGCCAAGCACTGGGTGCTGCACTTGAGTCACAACAAACCCATGCAGTGCTACAGGCTTGGGGAAGAGTGTCTGGAAAGGGGCCCAGCAGAGAAGGGCCTGGGGGTGCTGGTTGGCAGCTGGCTGAACATGAGCCGGCAGTGTGCTCAGGTGGCCAAGAAGGCCAACAGCATCCTGGCTTGTATCAGGAATAGTGTGGCCAGCAGGAGCAGGGAGGTGATCGTGCCCCTGTACTCGGCACTGGTGAGGCCACACCTTGAATATTGAGTTCAGTTTTGGGCCCCTCAGTACAAGAAGGACATTGAGTTGCTGGAGCGTGTCCAGAGAAGGGCAATGAAGCTGGTGAAGGGTCTAGAGAGAATAATAAAGGTGCCCTCAAACTATAGGTGATAATAGTCAAAGTTATCCATTTTATCCATTGGCTTTTCTCAGCTGACCTCACATCACTGAGAAGTTAACCATATGTACTACTAAGGCACATGCCTGGCTCTGAAAAGAAATGTGTTCTCCGTGGAAACAAAAGCAGCTGATGACTGGTCCTCTGAGTATGAAATCAGATGATACATTGGGGTAAACAGAACATCTTTTTTTTAGGTATTTACAAAACTGATGAGCTGAAAAGGGGTAACCTGGAGAGGAGCTACCAGCAAGGTAGAGCCTACCTATTGCTAGGCCATTTGTGCAATCAAGGATTTTGAGACCAAACAGATGACAGGGTAAGAATATGGTGCCACAAGTTCAATACTTTTGAATATAGGCAATATGCTTTTTATGTGTTTATAAAGCTGTGTGAATGGTAGTATAGTAAATGCCACATAAGTGTCATAAAAAAAGGGCCACAATAATCCCTATGTGAGTTTAATTCCAAAGACTTGGTAGGAGTCTTTTATTTTATTTTATTTTATTTTATTTTATTTATTTTATTTTATTTTATTTTATTTTATTTTATTTTATTTTATTTTATTTTATTTTATTTTATTTTATTTTATTTTATGTTATTTTATTTTATTTTGTTTTATTTTATTTTATTTTATTTTATTTTATTTTATTTTATTTTATTTTATTTTATTTATTTATTTTATTTTATGTCTTGTTTCCTAAAATGGTACTTCATTTCTGAAATCAAATTATCTACATTTAAAAAAAAAAGCACAAAACCCAACACTCATAAGCAAAAATTAAGAAACATGGGTTAAATTAAAATGGCCTAATTACAGAATTAGAAGATAAAAACTTGAGGATACGATCTGCAAATGAACAGTGTTCCCAGTTTTATTTTCTGACCTATGTACAGTCAGTTTTATTACACAGTTCTCTACACTCTGGGGTCCTGTTGGAAGTGTCTGAATTAGTTCATTTCAAAATTATGTTTATGCAGTAACAACTTTTTTCATTAATGTTATAGGGCAAACTACATTTAACACAACAGGAAACCCTTTGCTAAGGAATAAATTAATTTTAATACATAAGGATTCATTTAGAGCTGTAGTTGGAAGTATTTCTTTTTATAGGAGTTTTTACTAGACACAAGGATTTCTCTTTGATACAAAACCTGGATTATACTTTCTGGTGTATGATTTTACGTCAGTGGCACATGAAAATGCCATTGAGCCATAATGCAGAAGTCAAACATCAAGCAGGAATCATGTCTTAAAGGAGAAAGCCCATGTGCTTAAATTCAACAGTCTGAATCGCATGAGTCTCTTAAGCTGACATGAGCATTCACAGAATTACAGAATCACAGAATCCCAGGTTGGAAGGGACCTCAGGGATCATCTAGTCCAACCTTTCTAGGAGCACAGCCTAGACAAGACGGCCCAGCACCCTGTCCAGACAACTCTTGAAAGTGTCCAACGTGGCCGAGTCAACCACTTCCCTGGGGAGATTATTCCAATGGGTGACTGTCCTCACTGTGAAAAATTTCCCTCTCGTGTCCAATCGGAAAGTCCCCAAGAGCAACCTGTGTCCATTCCCCCTTGTCCTCTCCATGTGACTCCATGTAAAAAGGGAGTCTCCATCTTCTTTGTAGCTACCCCTTAAGGACTGGTACATGGTGATGAGATCCCCTCTGAGCCTCCTTTTCTCAAGGCTGAGTTTAGAAACCGCTGTGTATTGATGGAATATCAAAGAAGATGTACAATATCCCTGAGTGGGTATTCAGTGGACAACAAAGAACTATTGTGTTGGCCTTGATCCTGAAAAGGGGCACAGAATGGAAACCCCTAACAAAACACAACAACACGACTATAATAATACTCCGTGCTTTGCATGCAAAAGTGAGGAAGTGTTGAAAAACTGATTCAGGATAAAATGAATCATGACTAAGGGGAATATGGTGATAAAAACTTCAACAGATATACCTTTCTGAATGCCGCACTTAGCTCTTGAAATACGAGGAATTTTAAGTCCCCACCAATACTACTTTTCATGTAAAGGATATTCAGTACAGAGATAAAGTATATGTGCCATTTATGGCTAATTGCCATTAAAATCAAAAACTCACAGTGAAAAACAACATCTCTGTTGTCACATAACTCAGGCAATGTAAACACAGAGGATCTTTTACTTCCCTTGTTTTTACCTAGAAAAAAATGTAATAAGTATTATATTTCCCATTACAAGTTTGTCAGAGCAAAGTTAGTGCATGGTGTGCTCTGAGACCTGGATTGTTCAGAGATTACTGACACATGAAATCAGAATGAGGAGAAATGCTAGAATGAGGTGATAGGCTGAGATGGAAGCCCTAAGGAAGCAACATCAAACAGCAGCTTCAGAAGGTGCATTTTCTGATTCCTACATAATCATACTTCTATCATACCATATCACTTTATTATATTGGTACAATACCATATCATCACTTTCCAACAATATTAGACTATGTAATGAGGGGATTTTATGCTTTGTGACCTTAATTCACACATATGAAAATAACACACTTTTCTCATAGCTAATCCCAAGTTTTTACCTAGAAACTGTAAATTTTTAATCCTTTAAGGATGTTTCAATGGCTTTTGCACAGTTAATTTAATGACACTGTGGTAAAATTTAAATTATACATTTCCCAGCTTTAGGCTGGTTATGTCTGCTGTGAACATGGGCAAAGAGATAATAGTCAATGAGCATAATACAATAGGCATATTAATGACTGTACAGAGATGACAGGTTATGGTGGCAGGGAAAGAAAAAAAGCATAGTATTATATTACGTCCAGCAAAATGCTACAGATATTAATGTTGGTGTTAGTTTTACTAAATATTTTGAATAATATGATAAAAATGACATATTTATTAACTTGGAAGATATCATTTCTTAAAGTTTAAAAACAGAAACTACAGATATAATTTTTTAAAAAGGATTTAGTAAGAGGAAAGAAGGGAAGGGCAAAGTTGAGGAATGCTCATTAAAAGTCTTCACAAATATGAAACACCTCAATTGTTTGCTCTTACTAGAATGTTTTCTCTTTTTTCAAGGCTAGTCTGCTAAACAGAAATCTTGGTATATTTTTAACCTTCTTGCATACATCATATTTATAATTCTTTTCCCTCTGACTTTCTTTTCATTTATTTGCTGTAGGGATAGCAGCTGTATACAGCCACTGCATAGAAAATAAGAAATACAGTAATCTCAGATAGGTATGTAGAAAATCGACTTTCATGGAAGTCACTAACAGAGTAATCTGATTTTCACTGATGCTAGTAATTTGCCATGGCAAAACTGGTGTTACACACAACTAGATCATTTTAGAAATAGTTTCTTTCACAGTGGTAAATGGGTCTACAATTTACAGGCAGTGATGGATCATTCAACTTGTTGTTCTTCATAAATATTTTGAAATTCTTGCCTCTTCTCTATCATTTATTAAAGAGAAACATTAAATTTAAAGTTATTTTAAATTAACCCCTAGCCCAAAGGAGAACATGAGATTGATAATGTTAAAGACAAAGAATGTAACTCATTATCACTAACAGGGCAATAATGATTTGTGACACTAATTGCCATATTATTTAAATAATAATTGCCATACTACTTAAATAAAGGAATACCTTGGCTTGCTTTATAGATAAACATGTATAAAATTTTCATGAGGAAATCTGAACCTTGACAACCATGAAGACTGATGTTCTACATTGCTTGAAAATATGCAGAAGTGCAAACGTGACAGATACCCCTTGTTCTGACCTGAAGTGTCTTTTTTTCTGGATAAGATGTCGTTTCATTGCCATATATTGCTTAGAAATATGCCATTGAAGCTTCTGATTTGATAGTAAGTTTATGGTCATTTATGTATTGAAATCTGTTCATAGAATCAGACAAAGGCCTAAAAATCATTGACCTTGAGAGAGTTATTTTTTTGTCATGACTATGTGGATTAACTGTAGCTTCTTGTTTTCTAGACTACTGTCATTCTTTTTTGTTACTAATCCCATTAGAAAACCAGTTTCCACCATACTTTTTTCTAGAGATCGAACAACTTGCTTAAGTTTTTGTATACAATTCAATTTTCTGCAAAGCATATCTTACTTTTTTAAAATATGCATAGACTTCTTCTTCTGGGAAAAATTAGCATACAAATACTGACAGTCCATGGATTTTCAAGACTGACAGACTGGAGAATGTCAGAATATAATGTGAAAGAAGATGTCAAATGCATCACAAATTCTCTTTAAATTTTGAAATTTAATAATAAATTTCATAATATAGCTACTAAGATCACTAAATCTTCATCCAATAGGTGATAATCTGTTAAAAAGCCACCCTAACTAATTTAGATTTATGACAGATAAGGAAGAATATTCCCTGGGAAGGTAACTTTCTAGTGCAAAATTATTTTTAGCAGCCCATGTGTAGATGATCTTTGTAGTCTCCAGACAGATCATGGATGCTGACTGGTAGATCTAACAAAATATCCAGCATCGCTTATAGTTTAGCCCTTTACAGTGCTATAAATTAAAACGTACACTCAAAGAATATGCTCCTATTTAGGAATCTGACAAGACTTCTCAGTCCAAACAATCTGGGTTCATTTAACCAATTTCCCACAATGCCTTGGGAATGCCTTCTTTAACATTCTGTTTCTTCCTAATTTAAAAATAAACTTGGTGTCTACAGACTAAACATTTTATTGCTATATGGTAACTTGTCACTGAGCGACAGTAATTATTATTTATCTTGTCACTATTTCAGTGTGACTAATTCAGTGATAATGCACAGAGACTCTGGCTGAGGTAAGACTCGTGCTGCACAACTTAAACAGTGATTATTTCTCTATCTGGAAAATAAATAGGCATACTCCTTCCATATATTGAAGCCAGCTATCACAGAACTGTTTCCATCCTATTAAGTGCTGTTAGCCTTTAAAACATGATGGCAGCATGCGGACAGCCTAGAAGGACTGGATTTTGGCATGCACAAACTCCTAAGATGCCTAAGGACTAGTTGGGGACAGCCACTTGATGCAGGCTAAAATCCAGCCAGGGACTAACTGCTTAACAGCATAGCTGATTGCATCCCTGTGCAGTCCTAGGCAACATTACAAGGCAGCTTTTTTTTTACTCATGTAGGTAAATCATCTGCCTTGTGTACAGCATATATAGGCAGGGAAATGTGAGACTTGCTTTGTGTGCTCTCCTGGACACTCCACTGCTGTGAGCACCTGCCTTGGTCCATGGCCAGTTGCTCCAACCCTTCCTGGGCTACTCTGGCACATGCATGTCTGCATCTGTGTGACCAGCTGACAAGGGAAATGATCTAGCAAAAAAATACCCAGGTGAAATAAAGGGATTACTTTTTACTGGAATCAGTTCCCTAAATCTTTTCATTGTAAAGCAAGAGGCCTGAGGGAAGGAAACTTCAGCTATTTAACTTTATCACTGAAACCAGACCTGACTGCACCCATAGGTACAGAAAAGCAAATCTCTTGCTTAAGGTCCACAAAGCAGAAAACATTTCAGGCATGATAGGTACTAGATTGTTACTTTAATCATGTTCTCTGTAAGAAAACATGAGTAAAGAGTAAAAGCTGTTTAGGAGTGTGGCCAAAATCACTGTGTTGTTAGAATTCATGTTGTGTAATACAGTCAATTAGTAAAACAGTGCTGCTTTTTACACAGATAACTTTTTGTGAAGGGTTGATCTTGCCATTGTTTTTATTATTTAGTCAAGGTTATAATTGTTTCCCTTTTCTACTTTATAACCAGATATCTAATTCCCATTATGAGCCTGCCACGGCTAAATTAGACCATGATTTATGCAAAAATTGAAAAGAAGTGACTTGTGGAACTCTCTCAGGAAGACATGAGTTTCTGTCATGAAGTTTCTCTTTCTTAATGTCCTCAGCATTTTCTCTCTTCACTACTTTTTGATCATTAAAGTGACACTTGGGAATCTGGGGATCAGCTGGTGGCAGAAAGTTAAGTGTTTAAGTTCCCAAGTATTTTAGATGAAGTTTCTATTAAGGACAATTTATGTTGAAAGTCATAATCTGAAGAGCCTTAAGCAAAGAAAAAACTTTAGGCTACTGATGACTTGTCGTATTCTGCCTGTGTGGTGCACAAACAGGAGGCCATTTATAACAACAACAGAGAAATGAATCATAGAATCAGAATTCATGAACTGTTCAACTGCTAATTATTTGAGTTGTGTAAGTAGATATTCAAGGCATATACAGCAGATAAAATATTTTGTGATTGTTAGCAATGTAAAAAGGTTGAGCTCTTCAGCCTTTTCTTATCAGTAGGGCTATGGGATATATACATGGGATACTTACAGTTCAGTAACCAAGAAAAAAATAAAGAATTACAATTGTATAGAAATGCCAAAAAGCAAGGTCATACATGGTGTGACTCAGTTCCCTAAGTATTAATGTCCAGTCTGTAGGTGCCTGAAGAAGTTCAAAATATCCACGTATGCTTGAGGGATACTACAGAGTAATTATGTGAGACTTGCACTCTGCTGACAACACAGCAGAGGAGGTTATTGTAAGCAACTGAATATCTGTTTCTACACAATTAAATCCTATCTGAATCTAAAATCTGTAAGACGTGGTGGAACGCTTCTTCAAACATCAAGCCAATAAGTGAAGAAGGTGATGTTTTTCTAAAATAATGTATACTTTAATGCACTATTACCCAAACATACACTTTATATTAGAATCATGTGTTATTTCCCAAATGAGTCACAAGTGCCTAAATAGCTATATAGCAGTATACAAAGTACTGTATTAAAGAAAAATAATAGAAAGTGTTGTCCTGAATACCATTCCTGGGAAGAAAGACTGGGACATTTCAGTTCAGAGAAGTCATTTGGGGTCTTGTAGGTAACAATTTCCATGAATATAACCACAGAATTCATTTTGTAAACTGAGGGAAATGATATTTGTTAAACTAATTGAAAATCATGAGTGGCCATTTTCTTTGGGTATTTTGATTGGGGATGTAAAGTAAAATCTTCAAACTGCTTAATAATATGCTCTGTATTTGGATAAATTCTGAAGATCTTTCTTTATTACAAGGAAAAAAATTTGTGGTATTTTCACCAAAAAGTGTCAGGGTAGTAGACTGAGCTACTGTGCTGTCTATATGGTTGATCATACACATCAGGAAAAGCTTGTGCAAGATACAAGTTGATCCTGGTGCAACTGACCGAACAATAGACAAACTGAAAATTACAGTTCAGGGTAATTTTCCATCCATTTTACATATATAGTTTCTTTTGCCTTCACAATATACAGTTTTCAGTTTAAACAAATGTTACATATCACAGTTATATGGAACTGAAATTCTTTTGGAAAGCTACCACCATGATTATGAAGAAAGAATATAATATATACCTCTGTTACATGCAAATATATGTTAATATTTAAAAACATAACACAACATGTACTAAACAAAGCACTTTATAAAATTAAATGCAAATTTTACCTGCAAACTCATATATTTTTTTGCTTGTTACTGCTCTGAAACATCTTTTTCTTTTTTCCTTTGATTTTTTTTCATACCAATTGTGATATAAAGCCATTAAAATAGGAACTTACAATGGAAACACTGACAGATCATTAAATATAGTAGAGTGAAGAGTAAAACTATAATAAGAACCTGTCAAAGCTGAAAATGAAGGAGTCTGAGGGACAAGAAGAATATAAAAACATGTCCATGTCTACTTTTTTGAATGAAGATATTTTCAGATTTAAGTGCTTTATGTGTTTCCATTAATTGCATAGCAGTGTGACAGATGAAATACCTAGGCTTACAGGACAACTACTTCTGTAGTTCAAAGATTTTGGTATTAACCTGGAGGTATGTAAAAGTCAATAGTCTCAGGCTTCCCTGTGTCTCTGTCTAGCAATACTGTAGCAATCCTATATTAGTATTTGGAATTTAATGTCCCCATATGAGATCTTTCTTCTCTTTCTTCTCTGACTTATTTCACAGCTGCTGAACGTTAGAGAATCATAACTGAAAGAACACAACATGATGCAAACTTAGGTAAAGGCAAAATTTCAGCAGCCTCAGTTGACCACCTCATGTATTATGTTACATATAGCTTGAACACATTGTCCCCTCCAGTGGTTTTATTCTTCATTTAGCACTTATAGACTCACTTAATGAGTGCTGTTTGGTGTTTTTCTGTTCTTCATAGGTGAATGTGTGTCTTGAAATTTTATATCCACATGACTATGAAGACAGAATTTCCTTGTTAACATTTCTCCATGTTTTTAATGCCTGATAGCTTCACAGATATTTATGTCTCCCTGCTTTCCATATCCACTAATTTTATTTGTGATGTTTAAAGACTGACTGTCACAGTACTTGCTATTAGTATCCAGTACTTCGTTGTTCAATATACAGCTTCTACGGGCTTCACTATGGCTGCAGATCAGTCCCAATGGCCTTAGGTGAGGCACGTGGTAAATTAAGAACATGTCAAGCAGACAGTAACTTTGCTACATGGCAATACACAGTGGGCAGGTTTTGTATGAGTGACATCTCCATTTTATTAATTTTGGTGGCCAAGCAGGTTCAGGGCAGATCTGAATGGAGAATTTCCTGTGTCATGGAAGAAGCATTGATATTAATTCATTATATGGCCGTATTTTAATAAATACACATAGATCACAGTCTCCCAGCTGATCGACACATTGATCAACTGGTATACACACTGATGGGAGGGAGTAAGCAAACAGAGCCAGATTCTTCTCAGTGGTACCCAGTGACAGGACTAGCAGCAATGGGCACAAACTGAAATATAGGCAATTCCATTTAAACATAGTTTCAAAAGGAAAAGGAACAAAAACAAAATAATGGAGCACAAAGTTGGCACTATATAAATCTTTCTTCCTCAGTTACCATTTGTTGGTTAAATTGTGTTTTTGTTCTTAATTATTTTTGGTGGTCTGAATGGAGAAGAAAAAATAAGGACTGAATGGAATTCCTTGCACTGCTAGAGTGCTTATAAATTATTTTATTTTAACTATAATTAATGGATATGTAATGGAAATAATGAGCTAGAATGAAATTTCAATATATGTTTAATTAGAAGAATATTTTAGATGTAGGAGAAAGAACAAAAACAGGTGAACAAAGAATTATTTTGTTTTTTAATACCTATGACTCCTCAAAGATAGCTGTTTAAACACCAGCTGTCCTCACTACTACAGGGCAATCTAGTCCAGAAAGGTAAGTGACATAAGAAAGTGATGAAACAGAGATTGCAGCTCACAGAGTAACAGCTCACAAAAATCTGTGCAGTAGTAAATCATTAGAAAATACCTCTAATTTAGAGAAGCCTGAACACAGGAACTGAAAGAATTTATAAAAGTGTTTGTCTAGAATTTAATTATTTACTTTATTAGCATTACTCTTGATTTATATTGATGTAACTGGCAGCAGATTCTGGTCTATTCTACCATGTATTATAAAGTTTACTGTCTATATAAAATAATGTTATTAAATATAAATTTTGTTAACTTCTTTTAGCTTGACACATAAGTTTAAAAAATTGTTTAATGAGAGACAGGTTCCTGACTGGCTTTCTGATCTGAATAGTCTCAGTCTGGGTCTTGTTTAAAAGCTGATGCTAAAATAGTAAGAGTTTGATTACAGATTAGGAAATATATTGTTGGAATATTTCAGAAACTTCACAAAAAAAAATTGTTGATCACTGTACTCTTGCTCAAGGGTCTAATACTTCCTATTTAGGACCTAAATCAAAGTTCTAAAAAATCAAAGCATAAACTTATTTTTTCAGACTTGGATCCCAATATAATCCTCTTTTCTGTAAAACCAAAGCACTTACGGTCTAAAAGATTCAAAAGTTCTTTACAAAAATCTTATCGACTAAAGGACTCAGTGTTCAAATCAATAACCAGAGTACACATTGTCACAGGCTGCCATAAATGACACACATTCATCTATCAGCCTATGAGACTATAGAGTCCAGAGACAAGTGCCTAGTAAAGTTAGTTAACAATTTTCATTATTGTGAGATGACTAATGAAAATATGCAGCTTAAATGTGTTTCTCTATCTGTGCAACTCCCATTGATGTTGCACTCTGAAGTGTTCTAATTCCAAAATGGAAGTGTAACTACGGAATTTTTTTTCCTACTCTAAACTTTTAGGTGAAAATGTTGATGAATGTATATTTGTTTGAATGTACTAATGACTCACTGAGATAATGGCATATGAAAGAGATAAGAATTTTACATGTAGTTCCTTGCAAATGCTGATAGTGATCATTAAACGTCCTGTATCAGTAAGTTTCATAGGCTATGCCTTGTTCTTTGAAAGAACATATTATTCTGCATAGTAGATCTCCAAATACCATATATTGTATTTCATTAAAATGTGGCTTTTGCAGCAGGTCTTGATCTTCACATCTGGTTAATAGAATGAATTGTGAATATTTATATTCACCTAAGTTATGTTAATAACTTATATTAAATATTAAATAAGTATATTGAATATTAAATAAGTATATAAAATTTAAAACATTTATGAGATTGTAATGCAATACTTTCTGACAGTTGTGAACAGTTGTGAATATCCTGCTCTTTTTGCAACTTATTCAGAACCCAGTTTGAAAGAGATGTTATAATATACATATGCTTTCCAAGAGGAATGAAATGGTCTGACTGCTCAGAATAATGGCTGCTCACCAGGGAGAGCAAACCTAGCATAGATAGACTGTGAATATGAAGACCTTGAGTTGGGTAATTTGTTCAAAGGTAAAAACAGACCAAGAGAGGGAGCTCAGGAAGACTCTTTCCACAGTTATGTTGCCTGGTGAGTGTCTTTGGCCTCTTGAATTAATCTGAAACATTAGAGGCTTTCAGACTGCCTTAAATTCCAGGAGCTGGAGTCAAGGTCTGACTGCAGCAAGAACTGTACTCAGCCACAAGTCCCACAGAAACAAACTCATCCTTCTGCTCAGTTACGATGGAAAAGTCACTTGAGGTATTTCTGTTGACCAGCTTTTGGTTATACGGAGGAACACCTAAGGAGGAAACTCAGCTTGGAAGAGGTGGACTGTATGACAGCAAACCCACTAGTCATATGGAATTTCTTCTTCTCTGTAAAGGGGAAGGTCTTTTTCATATTGAGACTTTTCTAACAGATGTGTCTAAATGGATCAAATTTCTTTTCTGGGTTGGCAGACTTTTCAAAAATAAAACACAACATGCACTTGGTACAAGAACACTAGAAGAGGAATAAGCTGCAGCAGAAAAGAAAAAAATATATTCTGCTGTCTTATCCTTGCCCTTCCTTATTATTTAATCAGAATGCTTTCTTAAAAAAATCTTTAAATGCTTAACATTCTATGCAAACTCATCACACGACAACACCTAGTTGTTTTTTTGCTGGGATTTTTATCAGCACTCTATGAAAAAAGCCCCTTTTTAAAGTATATAGATGTGCTCATCATCATTTAAAAATGTTTTACGCAGTTGCCTTCCAATGGTTCCTTCTCAGAGTGCCCGAAACATACACATTACTATTGATTTACACTTCTTTTCCCAAAATCACGATAGGCTTCCTCATCTCCTCTTCAAACAGACTCTATTATTGTTGTTGTTTGTTTAAAGCATACTGTATGTAGAGGCAGGACTGAGTTCTCTTGAAACTGATATCCCCCTCACCCCCACCCCTCTATAAAGAGTAGATGCAGGGAAACTGCTGAGTGACACAAGATACTCCCTGAACAGCTGACTGAAAATTAAGTTAAACACAACCCAAGTCTTTCAAAGATTTGAAATAATTCAACCAGCTTTTTATCTTCCATGTTTCATCATTTCCCGTTCCATCCTCTGTCAAAATAAGCAAGTATCAAAAGCTGCAAAGAGCAAAAATATAGTTCCAGATCTTATTTTTATGAGATTTTAACTTCAGAGTGGGGCTATGTTTGGACAGACATCAAGTAATTACAAAAATATTTTACTGGTCTTGGATTAAAATGTGATTTAGATGTGGTGATCAGAGAAACCGTAGAAAGTTTTGCTGAGATGAGAGGAAAAGGTCACGTAGTGAAAACAGTTAACTGTGTAGCTATGGCGCAGAGGCATCAGTCTCAGAAAATTTTACATTATCAGCATCTTTGTAATAATCGTTCTGTCATATTTTGTCAATATGTACTATAGTATACAAGACATATATAGACTATTTCATACAACTCATATCTGTTAGTAAAATGTTCTATATAATGGTGTTTTGCTCTGGCCCCCAAAAAGACAAAATGGCATGAAAAGTTACCTGTTCTTCCTTCTCAGAACAAAGCAAATGGCATGAGATGAAAATAAAACTCACCTGGATGAAATGGCTTTTGCAGCTAATGAGGACAGATGTGCTCTACTGCTTTCATCAGTATTTCACAAATAAACAGAAAGGCCTTGCTTTTATCTCTTTGACTAATGCCGTACAAGTCACTTTAAGTGGTTTATTCACATACATTACCAGAAAGGAGATAAGACTGCTCTGTGTACTTAAAGACCATGTGCAGGGTGGCAAAACTATTCCTGTGTACAGGCATACAATCTCGTAAAGTGCAATTACAGCTGGCATTTAACCTGCAGTACTTAAACAATGTTTAACATACAGAGCTGGACAGAACTTATTTAATAAAACATATTCTGTTAAACAGATGTGCTGCTGAGTACAGAAATTACTTGTATAATTAAATTCTATAATTAAATAATATTTTTCTTCTCTGAATAATTTTAAAGCTATTCTTAGACAGTCTTCCATTGTGATCAAGCTGCAAATCTGCCTTATTAAAATTATAAGCACATTTGATATTTTATGTGGTCCTGACTCCCTCAACCTCTATGCTTTTAATACCCTCATACACTAAATTTGTAATATCTCTACAGTGTACTTGAAACATTTGGAACTGAATAACAGAAATTAGAGGAAAAACCCAAAATAATAACTTTTTTTTCATCTGTCTGCACCTCTGAATGATTTTAAAACTTTTCATTTCAATATTGTGGAAACAATAAAGGCACTACTCTCAGACAAATGAGCTTGACAAAAAAATTGTGCCGTACCCGTGTTAACATGTACTTGTCACTTCCTCTTTTTGATATTCTATCACAGAATCAAACATGGTAAAGGAATATTTAGTTTACCAAACAGGCTTCTGACCTCTTACTCTCCCTTAATGCTTTGTCTCCTTTCTTCCAAGTGATCGTTGGTTTTGGAGAGGCTTGTGGCTTGCACTCAATGACAACTTCTTGGCCCTTGGTAATAATTATTGTTTTCTTCATTTGATTTAGTGGGAAAGTGGGAGCTGAAGCTGTTAAAAAGAAGTAAGTTAACTCTACAGAGAACAATCACAGCTTCCTATTTCATTACATTCTAATAGAAGATTAGAATAATAGATTTGGTTCTGGGGATAGAATCTCCATCTTTGGCTTGGAAATTATTATACTCCAGATTAGATGGAATTTTACAAAATATTTGAAATTGGCAGCCAAGACTAGATGGCAGGTCTATAACTTAATCCAGTTATGAGTTTGTGAGATGTCTTTCACATCAGCATACTAAAGTAAGATTGCTTGTGAAATTGTTAGATATCTTCATATCTTTAGATTCATATCTTTAGAAATTAAATACTACAGTTGATTTAGCTACACTTTTTCCAAATATTTTATAGGTAAATTATTAGGTGTAAATTGTTCAAAATGAAAAGAAGTTTAAATTCCACAGCTATCCAAAATGGACTCTCTAGAGTTAATTCTTACAAAAAAGTGTTAATGTTAGAGAAATTTTTTGCTCTCTCTTTTTAGATTTGTCTGAATACTGGGAATTAAAAAGCAAGAACTTCTTAACAGAAGATATTTAACCATGTCTTGTTCTTAGTATTTCACTTTTCAAGAAGTCCCATTGATTACACTACATCAGGTAAGGTAATAATGTATCATAAAATGACACTAATTACTGTAATTTCACACCAAGAAAGGACAGTTGTTCTCAAATAATCTCACTTGTTTGTATTTCTTAAAATAGTTTTGCAAAACCAAAGCCCCCCTGCAACAATCTCATCTACAGATATAGGGGCATGTTACATTCCATTGCCCCAAATACGTAGGAATTTCTTACCATTATTTGTATGGACAATTTATTCTATTCTTTTCCCTATATTAATCCAGAAAATTAAACAATACTGCATCTTTAATGCAACATTATGGCTAAAATTTAACAGGGGTACAATTTCACAAGTGACAAAATGAAAGGCTGATTTTACTGCAGCAATACAATGGCCATTTCTGATAGTAGAGAAAATCAAATAAAGTGTACAACTACTTCTTATAATAGGTATACCATTTTATAGTATATAGATAGAAAAAACAGAGCAAGAGAACACTGTAACCAACACAGATCTCTTTGCTGACTGAATCAAAAATGGCAAAGGAAAGTGATGGAAAGAGAGCAACCACTGACTGTGGATTTTAATTTATGGAGAGACAGAAATATTTTGAAGAGTTATCAGTGAAAATCTAATGTTGGCCAGCTAGGAAACAGTGGAAATATATGAGATAAGTTATTCTTCAGAAGAACCAAACCTTAGCTGAGATGTAGTATATTATTTCAGTAACTTTAGCTTTATTATACATTTGACTGGGAGTTTACAAGAACGATTCCCAGTTGCAAGTTTTGAAATTTGCAAGGTTTGAGCAGTGCAGAGACCTCTAATCTCTGATATGGCCATTGAATTTCTTTGACAGACACCTGTCTTCCAACCATAACATAGTCTAATCATGAGACTCTTACAAGTCTGTCTCACTTAACCCTGTGGAAGTCCTCTTCTCACTATTGTCCTACTGTGTGTTACCACAGTTTGCTTTAAGGACACCTGGAGTGCTGGAAAGACATGCTTTAAGTTTTTCTTCATTAAGTCCCTGCTTCAACATTTGAAGAACAATGAAATTATTATTGTATTTCTGGGTAACGCTATGTAGTGTATTTGCTTTACTATGGGACGGTATTAGCTCAGGTATGTAATTTCCAGTATTCAAACTGTTCTGATGACTTCACAGGAAATTTTTACACCTCTAAATCTAAGATCATGCTTAATTACTCTTGAATTACTCTAGCATTGGTAGAAATAATAATTTAATTTTAGCAGAGATGAAAATATATTTACTTTCTCTAAGTTTCTTCTCCTGCACTTATTTTTAAAGGAATAAAAAGTGTTTTTCCATGTATTTGAACTGAAATATCTTTATATGAAAAATAGTCACAAAATGTGAATAAGTCGGTAATTTATGAGAGAAAATTTGTAGTTAACAGAAGGACCTGTGCTCTCTCATGAAACAAAGGACCCACTCACACATAAATAACAAGAAAAAGGAACCCACTTTTGTCTGCTGAGCTCAGTTTGGGCTGGCAGAAGCTGTTCCTTATCATAACAAACCAAGAACAAATGTAATTATCAAAGGGAAAAACAGGAATGGTCGGTTCTTTTTGGATAATACTCACCTAAAATCTTCAGCTCAGCACTGGCGTAAATGGTGCCATACTTATTTTCTGCTAAGCACTGATACATTCCAGCATCTGAGAGATTCACACTGTGGATCATCAGAACACCATTAACCATCTCAATCCTGCTCTGTAATGGAATTAAAAAAAATTCTATAAAAGCAAACAGGCACTGGAAATTTGCTCTGCTATTAGCTTAAGGCAAAGGGACAGAAGACATTATTGAGCTGTAATAAAACTGAGCAACAAATTTCCTTGAGCTTAATTTATTTCTTGTTATATAAGGAATAACAGAAATAAAGCAGATGGGGGAGGGCAGAAAAAACCTGAAAATATATAAAGATAAATATTTTTCAGTGCAGGTTCACTATCTCCAAAGCTTGCTTTTGTTGTGTGCTTTTTGTTGGCTAGTACCCTTATATGATTTTTGAAAGCAGTTCGTCCTGGGAACTTTAATGCAGCAAGAAGTCAGTTGTGAGTGTAAAATATCTGATGATCTTCACATCTCTAGCAAATGTTTCGTTTCAGTCATGGTACTATTTTCATAAAAGTAGATATAAAAGATTGCTTCCATAAGTAAGAGCAAAATGGTTTAATTGTCTTCATCGTTAGTGCAAATTTCTTATTTAAAGGTCCACTAGTAGAAAATAATTACCACAGCTGGAAGAGAAGGGGTATTAATAGCTGTTTATGAAAATGTGTACTTCATGGAGATGTATAATGAATAATTTGAACTGCTATAAAACATCTCTACATTTCATTATTACAGTTGTTGTAGGTTTAATTAAAAGCCGATAAAGAATAGAATGTTTGGGAATACAGAGGAAACGCTGAAAAAAGTTCTCTCTGTTGCAAGCCCCCAGTTTAAACTGAAATGTAATTTGAAATTCCAGAGCCTGGTGCAACTAATGGTTTGGAAAATCAGAAAACCAAAAAGTACAGATATTTAAATTGCTTCAATTTCAGGACTAATAGCTCCATCTAAAAAGGCAGAAATGGATAAAGGCATATAACCTTATTTTCAATGCCTCACAGCTTCAAAAGTAAACTGTGTTTATGTTTCCGTTCTCATTGTTTGCGTAATTGAATGATGTTCACAGACAGAAGCAACAGTCGCTGAATGAATCTATTATATTCATAAATCCATTCTGTGAATTCATTTACAAATGGAGTCATTTCCTCCCAGAATTGAACAGCTTTATTTTAATCTGGAAAAATGCATGAAATAAATTAACAAAACTTTTCTTTAAATATTTTGGGACTATGAAAAAGGAAAGGAAAGGTGCTAGGCAAAGTCCAACATGTTGATGATTCAGTGAGAGAAACAGAACAAAGTGAAATAAAAGGCAGGCCATGCTATGAGTGGTCTTTTAAAAGGATGAGAATTTTATCTAGATCTAATTCTAAAATATATCAGGTGGCTGTAGTTAAGGACTTTACATTCTAGGAGTCTTATGTGAAGCTTTTAATGGTCTTGATGGTGAGTTCTGTTACTTGCAGAGAATTAATGGAGTTGAAAACTGATGAAAATATAATAGTCATTTTCCCTCTTCCATTAGCCTTCTAGTGTTTTGAAGAGCATGATTATGTACAAGCAAAATGTGGTAAATAACAGAACATAATGTAACATCGGGTGATATATGAATCTGATTCAGCAAAATCAGGAGTTCTCTGAGCTGTTATTATCTTTTTATATAGAAAAAATAGATATGAATAGCATAATACCATTATCTAAAAGAAAAAAATATATACTGGAGATTGCTTAGATGTACATTACAGTACAATGATAGATGCTGTTCCAGACACAGCTCAGAAGGTTCCATCTCTCAAATATTTCTGAATGACAGAGAATTACTGATGAATGCAATTTTACATTGTTTGAGATGGTTCAGAGGGGACATGCATAGAAAACTTCTTTATATACTAACATTTAAGAAACTAACACAGAAAACAGTAATTTCTGAAGTACTTCTCAGAGCTGTCTTTAACTGACTTTATCTGAATGAAAGGAGAAAGATGCAACATATTGGTGACTCTTCATCTAATGTACCTGTGGCCAGACAGGAACTCCATTTTTCAGCCAACGATATGTGGGTCTTGGCTTTCCAGTGGCTTTACATTCCCATCGGAGCTGATCTCCACTGTCTAACTGAGTATCATTAATTTTCTCCACCCAATGTGGGTAGGCTGCAAGAAAAAAATACCATGCTAAATACAAAGTGCATAAATTGTTAAGTCTCTAACTGATATGCAAAGACCTAATCAATTAAAGAGCTTAAATTATGGCCTTTACAAAGCTTAACTTACTCTCAGAAAGAAACACATTTGAACAAACAACCAAAACAACAACAACAAAAAGTACTAAAAATAACAAAACTCCATAAATTTAAAGAAAATGCTGTAATGGCACCAGGTAGTGAGCAGTATCATGACCAGGAATAGAATTTGCCTGATTTAATAAAGTCCAATGGAATAAAATACAGTACTATATATTAATGCATCCATTATTACTGAATTTAAGAGCATTTGTTTGGTAGTCAAAGTAGAATATTTAGTAAGTTTTCAAGACCAAAGCTATTTAGAATTTGATGAGGAGGTCAATCATCATAGAATCTGTTTCATGTAGTTTTCTCAGTTTACTAGGAAATCATTATTTATTCAGCTAGGAATGACTGGGCATTTGGTAAGGTATTTGAACATATTTTTGTTAAAGTACCTTAATTCCTATTTCAAGGGAGAAAATGCTTTTAATGCTTTTCAGCAGAGAACCCACGAGATTCCCAGCATTCATCAGAAACATAAATTACACAGTAAGACAATGTTAAACCAGTATTTTTTATAAAGGTAGGAGTTGTTAGGTGTATATGTGATCATTAGTACCTAAATTTCATGTAATGGTGTGTTAAAAAGTCAGGAATATGTTTTTGCATAGTAGCAGATCATTAATGCAGCAGTTGATCAGATCAGCTATATTTGGACCTTATAATTTGAAAACTTTGAATGACTCGGTAAGGAACAGAGCATTCATATGCAGGAATAAAAATGTAGGCTTAAAAGCCAGCTTTTGGGATTTCATACTGTAGCCATATCAATTTGTATAGCAAAGAGGACGATAGATTAAATTAATTAACTTCATGATATTAAAAGTTGGTTGTTGTGTTTGGTTTTTTGTTTGGTTGTTTTTTTTTGTTTTTTTTTTTTCCAAATAGTAGAGAATAAGTAGCTAAAAGGCCTTCATTGCTAAAGGAATGTAAAATTCTTCTGCTTGGTGTGAATAGAAGTCCAGATCTGTCACAACAAAGTGTCCGCTTCAAATGTCAAATAATTGATAACGTACTTAAACATGGGGAACCAAGAGTTTAAAAATAAATCATCGAATCTAGCTGGCATTTGACAGGTCACCAATCAAAATGTGAGATGATATGAAAAGGCATGACAGGTGACTAACTGCTTCTAGCTTACATCTCGTGCATGGATGATAAAGAAAGTGAATGGGGTGTCTATCATTCCTAAGCAGAAAATAGTCTGCTTCAGAGTCCCTGACCAGACAGTTGTCAGAAGCAGGAAACATATCAGAAAAAGAATCACTCATTTCCCTTTTACTAGAGGAAAACAGAGATAAGATTGACCCAACCTCACTCCCAAACCCGAGTCAAAAAACATCTGCTCCCTTAGTCTTCTTATTAAAGTCAAGGCAATGCATGACACGTTGCATATGTATTCCTCTGCACTGAATCACTTGATTCTTAAATTATATCAAAGGGTCTCATAAATTCCTCAGAAGCAGCTTGCGGGAGTCCCTGCTTACTTGTTGTCTACTAAGTGTCCTAAAAATATAATTTGATTGCATTGTACCCACAGAATATCTAGTCTCATTTTTCTGTGTTGTATTTGATCCTATCATGAACCACAGCATTCAGAATTAGGGTGTGCACCTGTTTACACTCAAATAAAACTGTCTCCCCAAGCCTGGCTGCAGAGGTGTTCTCCTCAGTACACAACTGCCATTCCCTACCCTCTGCCTGTGGCTGTCTTGATAGCATGCTCAGGGCACAGGTTTTCTTCTGTAACCACAAACTTGCAAATCACAGTGGTATGATAGATTGCTATTAATAAGCTTTTTTCATTAGTTGGGGTAGTTCTGCCCTAAATTTTCTCCTCATAACCTAAATGGCCTTTGGATTCATAACCTTCAAGCTGTTGAACTTGCCATCAGCCAAGGCAATGACTCAGATTCCCACTCCTTTGAGAACAAGGTAGCAAAGCAATAGGCAGATATAGCAGGAATAGAGCTAAATGCATGATTGGGAGAAATATTTTCTGTGTACTCTCTGTGTACTCCTTATTTTGCCATAGAGAGTTCCCTCTCTGCTCTTTAGCAAGGGTTACACACCATAAAATCATAACTCTTGTTCTTAAACCCTGTCTATAATTTAAAAAGTGAAATATTTAACTGGATGATCCTATAGGTCTTTTCCAATCTTAATGATTCTATGATGTACAACCTCTGATTCAATGTATTGTTTTCTCTTTTTTTAACAAAAATATGTTAACAACATCCTGATATACATGTGGGCAAAGGAAACTTCATTCCATAATTGCAGTTAATTTTAATTAGAAAATATAAAATCTAAGACACATTTAAACAAATTTGAAAAGTAACTGGTGCTTTTTTCTTTTTTTTTTCTTTTTTCTTTTTATAAATGCAACATTCATCTTGGGGAAGAATGGGTGTTTGCCTGGTTTTATCTGTCCAATGAAGAGTTTTGGGTGAAAGTAAGAAAAGAAAGATGTGTTTTATTTTTCAGTAGTCTTTATGGATATTGCACCATAGCTTTATACAGTGCTCCTGAGATTTTAAAATCAGCATCCAATCCCTGATTTATTTTATGCTGCATTTCTGCATCTGCTTATTCAAGGATGTCAAAATGTTTTACAAACACATATTGGCAATAAATCTGCAAACTTACATGCTAGTTTTTATATCCTCTGTGCAAAATTAAATTTGGATGCAGAGAACTCAGCCTTCTTTCTCAAATCATTAAGCAACTTTTTTGACTGAAAGGAATTTAGGGACAAAATTTTGCATAGGCAAATGATGTTGAATACTGTCCTAAAATGTGAATGATAACCAAGTTTGGGGTGAATAAAATTAATTTTCTGCACATAAGGCCAATTGGAAAGTGTACAGTAGGAGAAGAAAAAGTAGCTATCACAGTCAGAAAGATGATTTTTACTATAGCTATGTGGGGCTAACCTGTGGGTTTTCTCCCATACAGTTTATATAGGGAAGCTATTAAAATGGTTCTTAAAATCAGGGTGATCCATTACACTGCATTATAGAATATTCCTGCCCTCAGCTGCTTGTTCCACTCCAGCGCTAAGGCAAACTTCCCCTCGTTATGTGGTAGCAGTGCTGCTCATGGGGCTCTGCTGTGAGCAGGGTCAGGGAACTGATCCAGCCAAAAGAAAAATGGCCAAAAAACCTGTTTTTGTGGTGTAGTTCACACCACCACCCTCTGCTGAACTCACAATAGTGGGTATGTAACACAGAAGCAGACACAGAACCAAAAAATAAAAAAAAAAAGTTCAGAGTAAGAGAGGAGCAGGAATCACACTAACCAGCGCTTACTGCTGGGAAAATGTTGCTAGTCAGGATTTGTAGAGGAACGGTGATTACAAAAGGATAATGGCCAATTTCTCCACTCAAATTCTAAGTTTTATGCTGTCTTTTATTAATAACTTTGAGCTTGAATAAAATTTTGTGAAAACTTACAGGATGAGCAGATCACTTGGCAAAAAATCACACCTCTCAATAGGTTACAGTGTATATGAGGATGTCTTACATTATCAAAATTTTATTTTTAATGCCTATGTCACTTCTACCACTGAATTTCCACTAAATGCTGAGACTACAACAAGCTGAAATCGTCAACATCTGAAATACCACTTTATGAACATCTGAAGTGTCAGCTGCATCAGGCAGTCATTGGATTGCAGCACCAGGTAAGAAATGAAAAATCACTAGTTTGTGATTAAATGTGACCAGACAGGCAGACTGGGCACCCTGAACTTTCTCCAAAATACTCTGTGGTGACCCAGATCACATGCAACTGATGAAATGGAGAAGATTCAAAGAGACAGCAAGTGTGTTCCTACAAAGATATGCAGATTGTGAGACTGCAGTATGACACCACTGGTCCTACAGCCTACTGTGAAATTTTACAATAAACACCTGGTAAGGAATGATGGCCTAATTATGAATTTCTGAGCCAAAATAATGATTTTCTCCTGGAGGAATAAGATGGCAGTGAAAAGACAATGACTTAAATGTAAATAATTCATGTTGACTGTTGTTATGAATAAGAGGTAGAGCAAGAAATGCTGTTTCAAGCAATGCCCCCAAATCCTGTCATATAGGCTGTCAGTGAAGGAAGCTGAGAATTTTGTAAAGTAACATTTGGCTAAACTTTACACTGCTAAAAACCTTTTTATCCAAACCCTCTTACACCCTTGGAAAGGGTGGTCAAGGTTTGTAGGTCAATGAGATACTAATGCTGTCTTCAGAAGCACTGAAGTCTGAGAGAGCCTCACTGGGGAGTATTTCATCTCGAGGCCAAGAAAAGGCACTTGTAGGGGGCTAGTAACAGCTTGTGCTTCTTGTTCGGCTGTGCTGGAGGTCGCCGGTGGTGTCCTCGTCTGGAAACCCTCTGATACCTGCCCTGACCTTGCTCCCTGCTAATGAAGATAGGTGAAATTCTGACTCAAATCTGTTTTTGACTTATCTGTAAGATAGTCTAAGGTATAATAATAAACTTAAAAGAAAATAATATACTAGTCTTACATATGTGTTAATCAGAGGAATAAGACAACCTGAAGTGGACCCCCTTTCTATACTGTTAAATAAGTTGTTCTAATAATATTGCAAGAAATGTCTATTGGCACAAATTGTTCACTATCCATAAAGGCAATGACTGCAAAAACTATAATTTTGACAATGATGGAGAACTAAGAAATTTGTATTTCTCTCTGGACAGAGTAGAGTAGAACAAAACTAATGTAGAAAATGCTTTCTATGGACTCCTAGATTTGAGACCATCTTTATTTCTGCTGAAAACAAAAAATATGTCCAGGCTAATGAGAGAGGCAGGGTTGTGTAGGACAATACATCGTGTTTGCTGTGATTTTATGCTACAGGTCTGCAGGGTGCTCTTGAGGAAATAATTTCATTTTCCAGCATCTTAGTTTCTCTCTTGAAGAGCACCTTTTATATTCTCATATATATTAATTCTGAAAAAGGGAGGCAGGGATAATTGTAAATCCTTTATAAGGTGCTTTGGCATCTAGTAGTTTCACAGCTCTAGAAAACAGCTAGTAAGTGTACTAGCTGGGGTGCACTTTATAACTCAAACTGAATTTATTTGAATTTCAGACATTTTAAGGAATGTTAAAAAAGACCAGGCATGCTGCTAAATGCCTCTGGCCCCCAGGCCCCTAGCAGGAGCTACTCTACGTTCATGGAAGTAATTGACAGTCAGAATTTGTAATACCGGAGAAATACCATTGGGGTATTGGCACAGTAGGAGGCACTAAGTGGTTCCTGGGCTTTGACTGCTGTTTTCAGTAGAAGCCTTATAAAACCTTTGCTACAAGTGCAGTATGGATGGAATGTCCAAAACAAAAGGTGTAAACTACCACCTTTGCCATCACAAATTTTTTCCAGCATATAAAAAAAAAAACCCAAAAAAAGCCACAATTGAAGACAAAACCCTGCCCTTGACTCTAGATGGATCAGAAACAAAAGCAAGGAGAGAAGCATCATCCAGGGATATGTTGATACTCACCAAAAACAGGGGAGCTAAGCTAAAGACTTTGGAAAGCAGGAGGAGACAGGAAAATTTATTATGGACCAGGTAATACTGATGTATGTGGAAAATAAACTAAATATATGATGCCAGTCTACAGTTATTTGATGAAAGTGTGTAACAGAGAACTGTGTATAGTTAGTAATGGGGAGAAAGCACTAGGAGCCATGGGCTGAAATCAAGAAAAGAAAAATAAAATTGATTACCAGGAGAGACTCCTTCTTAAAGGTATCTCTTAGCCTGAGGACCTGTCTAAACTGCAGCAGTTGGAATTCCACTGACTGTGATCTTTGGAGGTAGAAAACAATTCAGAGTCTGAAAGATTTGTTGCATGATCTCCTGCACTAGACCTTTCCTGCTAACTATTTGAGTTCGTAGGATTCATGGAATGATAGCAAGTGATGTAGCTTTAATTGATAAGAAGTGGGTGAGACTCAAGCATACATTCAATATAAGGAAAACTGACTTGTAAATATTCAGGGCATTTCTTATATAAGCTTTTGTTTCTAGTCTTTAGGATGCAGAAACAATATTATATATGATATACATTTTTATATAATATAATATATTAATATTATTTTATTTTAATGATCTTAAAATTTATTGTATTGTTTTAAAATTAATTTCATTATCTTTAATTTATGTTATATAATAAGTAAAATATTATTTTATATAATATTATATAGTATATAATATTATTGTATATTCTATATACTTTAATATATTATACTTATATAAAATTGGATATTTTTACTAAATATTTTTAATTTCAAGTTGTGTTTTTCTTTTCAGTGTGATGTATGGTTTGGTGTTATTATGCTCACTCAAAAAACTTTTAGAAAGCCCAATCCTTGAGAGAAAATATTCAGCACTCTATGAAAATAAGAACCTTCAGAAATTGTGCAAGCCTAGATTGAGAATTTTTTACAAAAACAGAAGCACTTCTCCTTCTCTGATTCCTGTGCAATGAATTTGACAAAACTCAGCACCCAGGCATGGCAAGGGTGAAATATGAATAAAAGTCATAAAAATGATAAGATATTTCTAACATTGTTTTCTGACAGATACATCATGCTTAAGTTGCATGTCATTGTTATATGTCATATCAGGAGAAAAAAGATAGACTTCTAAAATCATAGCGATACCCTTTTAAAAAAAACCCAAACCCCATAAACATCAAACATGAAATTGTATTTAACCCAGTTCTTTGAGGGAGTCAACTTTATTAATATTTCAGACTTTAATGCATTTCTAAGGAATAAAAATATTTATATTAGTTCAATACTAATTGTATTTTAGAAGAAAGATATTTTGTTTCTACTGGACCTTAACATCCTTCATGTGTAGTTAAAGCCTTAAGTGTGGACAAAGCATTGGTGGATAATACTGTGTGCAGTTACACTTACTGTACACTTGTAGTTGTCCTCTGAAGACATTTCTTCCACGAGAGTTTTCAGCCTTACATTCGTACATTCCTGCGTCCTCTAGCTGCACATTAGGTATTTCAAGCACAGCTTGGGATTTTCTCAGGCGGGCTTTACTTGGATTATGACCATTAACTTTCCTCCAAGAGATTGTTGGAACAGGGCTGAAATATTTAGTAAAAATACTGTTAGCACTCTTCCACTATTGAGAATATAGATTCTGTTATCTGGTAGTTTAAACACTTAATAATCTAGGTAGCAGTAAAATATAAGTACAATTAAGGTTCATATAATGCTTGATATACCTCACTTTCTGTAGGGAATCCTTAATAAATGGTTTGTTACATGGAATGTTCCTTTTAATCCACAAGGGAGGCCAAGTTTTTACTGAGATCAAGTAAATTGCTTGAAAGCTCCCTCTAGAGCTTCTTTAGCACACTATGCTTTACTCCTGAAGACTTTCACTCCACAGGTAAAAGAAAATAAGAACTTCAAAACCTGGATGAATTTAGCAAATTCCAATACATCCCAATTTTCCTGCAATGAAACTGCAGTTCAGGAGATCAGTAAGTGACACGTCCATCTAGATGGGGGATTTCAGTACCACTGTATCTTGAATAAGTTAAGTTGACCAAAGTTTTGGAGACCTTGTCCGTTGCAATACGCTGGAAATTACAAAACGGTTTGTGTAGGTATTAACAGCACTGCTGTTCAGTTTTAAGTGTAAACTCCTTATATGCTTGTCTGCTTTCTAAAAGGAGTATAATTATGTCATGGTTGCTGGCTGCAAACCAGCCACCGTGGCCAGGCAAGTGTTTCATTAGTCATTATTAATCACCATACAGGTCCACGGTAGGATGCTTTGTGTTGGTACAGTGCAATACTGCTCAGCAACTGCTGTTTTATGAATGAAACAGGTGTGTATGTACACTTGAACACATGCTTGTTACCCGTTATTGCTTATGTGCTCTTCAGCCCTACTTCCCATAAAATCAGTGACAAAGATGTTTTTGTTCTTTGTCATGGAAGAAAGGTGGTTCTGGTGAATAGAACTGATAAGTGGAATTTTTTCATAGTGTATATTTCTGAGAAACAATGAAAACATTACAAACTGTGAAAGTTGTCTCATTTAGCTGCTATGAGATTACTCTGAAATTCAGGGATTTAGAAAATTTCCTTTAAATTGCATTTAACTACTTTTTTTCTTTTAAATTTGCTTTCATATATGGTGTAGAAAGTAAATATGTATAACATGACAAATATAGAGGAAATATTCTCTGGGCCATTATGAAACATATTTTTAAAAACCTCAATTTTTTCTTCATCAGTGTGAGGTAGTAAGTGGAGTTTTTCAAGGAGATAAAATTACTTTAACTGTGTAGATTTAATAATTTCAAAGGAAAGTTCTCCCAAACTGCAAATCACTATTTGCAGACAACTTGTAGTTCTGTTTAATGAAGCTTCTTGTTTTCTCTGCATAACTTACAAGTGAGGTATGAATTTTACATCTGAAATAAAATTGTATCTATACCTATTTCTCCTCTGTGGCTTGTGTGAGAATGAAATGAAAGAATGAAATATATCTGAACGTGGATGTGAAAGAATAAAATTGTTTGAATGTTCTAGAAAACTCATAAAATCCACTATAAAAACTAAAAGAGGTACATATTGTTCATATTTTTTAAATGATCCACAGCCTTTAAAAAATAGACCAATGGCTGAAACATCTCTAAAATTAATGAGTTTAATGCAATATGAATAATTTTAAAATCTTATAATCATTATAATATATGTTTATTTTGGTTTCAGCAGACATCTATGGAAATGTAGTTCCCTTGTTCATTATAATCCTCTTCACATTCACCTCCTCTGAGTAACTTTTTATTTGAGTTTCAACTGAGTTCAAAGATTTCTTCTCACTTTTAGAAAGAGTCTGTTGAATACTACTGGTAAACCTTAGCACCACTGAGAAAAAAAAATCCTATTTGATTTCAGAAATACCATAATTTAACTTCTCATTCATCTGAGCTGAAATGAAAGTTTTAGGAGGTGACTGGTGACTGTGATAGACATTACTGTGGGTTTGTTCATTTTGAATTTGAAAAGAATACAAGTTATAGTTTTACATTTACATCTAGAAAAGATTATAAGAGTCAATTTTCAGGAGTATGTTATAAAAAAGTTTGGAAAAAACTACTGAAAGCAATTTTATACTTTTTTTATTTCATCTGAAAAAGAATTTAATTATATCTATAAATCATATGTTTATTTCAGGAAAGGGGTGAGGTGGAAATGAAGGTAACTGTCTGAATTTTAAAATACCTTTTCTATGGATTTGAGCTCCTATATTTTTAGCAAGGTCTTAAATAAGAATGCACAGGTTACTTTTTCTATTTTTGGTTGGTACAAATGATATGCTCTTTTGAAATATTTTACCTTATACTGTAATATCAATTCCTCTTCACACTACTTTTCTTTACCATGCATCACTGTTCTGAGCTGTGCCTTCAAACCCACAGGTTCACGTCATAATATATCTTGAAAACCTCTGCATGCCTGTACCTGTGAGGCTAGAAAAAACCTTTCTCCTTATGCCCTCCAGCCTTACAACTGTGTTAAATATCTTCTAATTGTTACAGGGTAATTATATAGGGTTAAAATGTCAGAGTGTGTCATGAAATTCTCTTCACCAGATGCTTTCCAGAAATGCCCATCAGCCATTCACATGATTCCACTTTTAGAAGTTCCCATATAAATCTGTTCTGGTCAGATGCAGAGATTTAGGAGACCTGACAATAACTTTTCATTTGGTTATAAAAAGATAGTTAGTACTCATGAAATATAGCAGCTGTGAATATTGGTGATTTAAGAATACAAATAGAATAGAAGGAAATGGCGATGAGTTTGAACCCTGTGTGCAGGAACAAGCCCAGGTCTGAAAGTCACATCAACATGAATCCATGACTGTCCTAAAAAGGACTGATGCATGTATCAGTGTCATATACTAATGTGGATGTACTTCCACCACTGCTGGCTCATTCTTTATGGCACAGAGGAGGACAGCATGTCTTTGTTTTGCTGCATGTCCAGCTCCATTTCTTTTTCTTCACACTAAGTCCTAACATGCTAAAGCATCTCTAACATCCAAATAGTGCTATGGATAATGATTCATACTCTATAATGTTTCATTATTCATGGTGAATTATACTTCAGAGGCTTTTCTTTATTGATTAATCAGTGCCTAAATTGTGAGCTTAAACTTGAACCTTAACTGTTTCATAGCTAAAGTAAGATAATATAACTGACACTTCTGGTGATTTCAAGAAGTTTTCCAAAGTCTTAAATTCAAATTAATAATGAATGAGAGAGTCATCTGATTAAGGTGTAATCAAACAAGAGAACAGAAGATCCACAACAGGCTAGTTATTGGTTTCATAAGTAGAGAGTAAATGGGGAAAGCTATTCCACAAACTTTGGTTTCTCCATTTACTTTAGATAATGGTATTTACTCTTAATGAAATCACAACAGCACAGCTAGATGATGAAAAATTTAATAGAAAAGAGCCGAACATCTCCTGTGGATTCAGGATTGGTCACATTGCAAAATTCCATATCACATTTTTGTCATTATAGTATAGCAGCTGCTCTGTTGTGGGATGGAGGTGTTGAGCTACCACAACTGTTAAATAAGGACAGAGGTAAGCTCTGCTTTTTCCTCAGCCATCCAATGACCTTTTTTTCCTAATCTCTGTATCACACCCTACCTCAGCTTGTTGGCCGGGGGCACTCTGAAATAAACGGGCATTCTTCTAAAAAGAGTTAAAAGCATAAAAACCAGGTAAGTTGTCACCAGTCTGTAACTTGATCAAGGTTGTTGAGAATAGAATCTGAAGCAACATGAAAAGCAAAAGACATATATGTCATCTGCTATGTTAGTATGGGGGATAATACATAAAGAATCCACAAATTTAAGTTCACAAGTGCTTTGAAGCAGAAAATTTGCCTGAAACGGTGACATGATTTTGGCATGTGTTCATACAGATTCTCAGGGCAGCAGTACTACAGTACCACTGTGTTTACTTGCCATGTGTAAAGCTATTGTATAACTGGACTTTCTCTCAGAATATTTTTCTCTGTGCTAAACTTTGTCCAGGCAGAATTTCTGTAGCTGGCACACTAATCTAAGATTTCCAAACTCTGTTGTACAGATGCGGCCAGTGCATGTATACAGGCTGGTTCTGGAAGACTAATTACAATAAGTTCAGGACTTCCAGAAACAACAGGTCTGCTGCCAGTCATGACTCAAATGAGCACCACATGCAAATCCAATGTGTCTGGGGTGTGCAAGATGGCTTTGAACCTGCTGATCAGCTACAAAGTTTGAAGGCGAGTTAGCGTGACAATTTCTGGAAGTGCTGGATTTAAGGCTCTGGTACCACACACCATTATATGCATTTATTTCTTTGTTGGAAATCCTGAAGAGAAATACAACTATGGTAACTCTGGGGACCTTCTATTGGTAATTGTCAGAATTTGTTTGCTTCTGATCCTCTCAACCTCTGATACAGAGAAAAAGACTACATATGTGCTTCTGGATAATAAGTTTGAAATAAATAAAAAAAAAGCTCCATCATCTTTAAACCTAAAGCAAAGCTGTGTAAATTACTGAACAAAGTTTTTAGTAGCATTTAAAAGTTCTCTTTGATGGTCATGAGGGAGAAAGGGAATGGATTGATAATATTTCTTCTTCAAGAGTGGTGTTCTACTGATGGGGACTTTCAGTTTGGTGGCTTTTTTTACCACTTTCCCTATGCCATATGGTAAAAGCAAATAACTCCAAATTTTTAGATGTAAGTATGAAGCATTTAGGCAGAATGAGCCCTGGGAGTGCTGCTTGAGATTCACCAATGAATATTTATTACATTACTATGAATGATTGCAATATTTGTAACAGCATTATAAAGTCTATGCAAGAAAAAGTCCACTTAAAGGAAGGCAGAAATCAATCCAGCCTGAAAAATAGGAACAAAATCCAATCCTGGTCTAGCAACTTATGACATAAATTCGTATTCAGTATGAGCTAAAAATGAACTTTAGACTGATGAAATTCTTAGAAAGATTTATTTGACATAAACAATATGTGCTATCAAAGGAAAAAAAATCCTGGACCTGTTCCTGTCTTATATAAACAAACTCAACTTGAAGATGCCATATTCATGTATAAAAAGGTTCTTTCCTCTCATAACAAGTTTATCCCCGGGGGAAAGGACATTCCTACTTATAACACTGACAAAAGTTGTTCTACTGAAAGTGTTCATTTCACTCTTGGGATTGTTTTGTTATCAGTAAAATTTAAGAGTAGCTTCCACAGCTTCCAGGCATCTGATAGAATTAACAAAATCTCTTTCCTAAAGTGAGAAGCGGTGTGAAGGGGCATGGAGGAACATAATTTTTTTGTTCTATAGGACTTAGAAACATATATTTCTATACCAGTTTTTGCCTCTCTCCTGCAGTTTGATTTTGGACAAACCATTATATTTTAATAACCTATGCCATGGTTTCCATGTTTTAAAAAGAGGATACAGACATTTTATGTCTCTGTGACTGGTAGATGAAAAACATAATATCATGAGAAGAATTGGTTTTGAAGGTGAAGGAAAATTACTACCTGTGGACTTCTACACTGTGAATTTGCTTAGTACTTAACGATGCTAAGACGCTAGCACTCCTCGTTCCACTAGTAATTCTCCTATATGTAGGTAAAACACTGAATATCTGACTCCCTAGTTCCAACAAGGAGTTGGATGTACAGCATCTAGAATGATTTGTTCCACTTAATGCAAGGCAGGGATGTTGGCATGTCATTAAATTTTGAGTACCATAACACATTTAAAAGACAAGTCAAAATTAGCTTCCTCTTTGCCTGTAAATTGTATATTAAATCTGGTTAGAATTCCTCAAACCTCCAACGTTCATTTATCAATGCAGTGATTCATCATGTCCTTTCTTACTTTGTTTTGACCAGCAGTTCCCATGTAGGGGATAACAGTGTATGTGCTGATGTCACAGGATTCAGTGGAAATGAGGGCTGCTAATGTGCTCTGAATGTCCCTAGTATAGATTCAGGTTATCTGTAATATCAAATGTATTTCTGTATCACCATTATTGTGGGAAGAGGCAAGAACTGTTTTGTGTTCATGGAAAAGTACAAGGAGCTTTAATCACTTCTGAAAGACAATACCTAGAAAGGAGCAGCTGCTGGGGTTGAATGGCCATTCCATGAGCTATGTCTCTTGACCGCCACTACACTGTAAAGATCTGCTGACATATTCCAAAGAAATGGCCAACGGACCTGTCGTAGTTGACCCTAAAAACAGTGAAGCCTGTTTTATATCACAGATGTTAGTACCATTTTATATTTGTTATATTCCCATGTTTATACCCAGTAATACTCAGCTACTGCTTGCCACCTTGAGCCCTCACTCATCTCAATGCCCTTGAAATGCAGTGTATGATGTTAACAGAGGTTAACTTTAAGTTTGTTTTCAACTGTGATCAGTGCATTAGGTTTGCTACTCTTTAGCATAACTCCAGGGTTGGAGTGAGAGGTGGATTCATGGATTTGTATTAAGGAGATATATGTCAGAAAATAATTTGATCTCAGAATAGAAATCCTCATGAGACCTTTTCTGACTCTGTATTAGTGGGAAGGGTTCAGGTTATGGGAAGGCCTTGTCTGCTTCTGTTGACAGTTTATAGCAGGGGATGCCTCCTGCCAGGTCTGAAACCAGGAAGAGTCTTGCTGTCCACAGCCAACACGCAAATACTACTTCTGAAACATTCTGGGCCAATATAAAACAGATAATACTGGATTTGCCAAGATCAGCCAACAAAAGGATATGAGTCAGGGTTAAAAATATGGAAGACCTGGGGCAGACATTTAACTGGTGGGGACTGAAAGAAAAAGCTGTATTTTACAAATCTGAAAAGCAGAGAGGGTTAAGTTTTGTCCTTTGCAGTTAAAAAACAATATGGCACAATGCTGGGAACGTCTATTCAGCTGTGTTGAGGGACCAGATGGATAACTGCATGTGTTAGAGAAGTGTGCAACCTGGATCTGTGACTCATTATAGGATTATTGTTTGTGAATTTTGTGTTCCTGGCAGAAAACTGAAGTTCAGAGGAAGAAAAGAAAGGAACCAGGTACTGTAAAACCTTTGACCAAAGATGCATTTCTTGAGTTCCTTTAACCTTCCTTCTTCTCTGAAATTACTCTCTTCCTCATTACATGGTTTGTAAAACACTGACCAGATCTCATGGAAACATCTTTTTAACACGTGGACTTGCAAAGTCTGTTACACTTGCAAAAAGATCTGTAATATCTAGAAGCCTTATTTATAGCCACTACCCTACATCATTACCTTAATGAGCAACACCAGCAAAAATAACTTCTTCAGATACTTCAAGAAATTCTCCACAGTTACAGTCAAATGTCCTTCACTAGATCATAATGATTTTTTGTATCTCTACCCTGATCTTTGCTTAGATATCATTTCACTTATCCAAACACTTTTTCTTTTGTTTATGCGTATTGAAAAATCTTAAGTAAGCTCCCTCTACATGTACAGTCTGCAATAAAAATATTGATAGTGACATAAAATAAATAATAACATTTTTAATAAAAATTTGAAGAACAATTTAAAAAGTATTTAAATAAAATCAGGTCAAGGAGATAAAATTAGATCTTCCATTCCATGCGTTTAAAACTTTGAGATCTTCATTAATCGGAATTGATTCAGAGTTCATTGTTTCAAGAGAACATTTTAGAACATTTACTAGATTCCAAGTCACTAAATTTCATTAATTCACTTGCATGACTTAAACTTATTTAACCTCACCTTATTTTTATTTTATTTCATTTAGAAAGCAAGATTTAAAAATGGACTATCAGCTGAGTTCTTGCAAGCCATATTGCAGATGGGAAGAATGTTTATGACTGAGCTATAAATCTCTTCAAAACAAAGTTTACAACAGAATTATGAGAGCAACATTAAATACAACAGCATGAACAATGCTTCTATCTTAACAGCTTCACCATAATTCAGTAATAAAAGGAAGTCAATATCTCTATTTTATTCTTATCTTTAACTACAAATACTTCACAATAAAAACATAGCTTTGACATTACTAGAATGAAGTAAGCTAGCATTTAGAAAGGGTATTGGTGTACTGTGTAGATGTTACTATCATACAGATATAGCACAAGTGTAAAACAGTCTTTCAAAAATACAGAAGAACAAGCATATGGGTTGTAAGAAAAATTGTCTGTCAGCCCTGTTCTCTATTGATTCTTTTGATTAAAATCTCTTTGTGTTGATCTATGTAATTAAAAAATAAGGATAGTGAAAAAAAAGGATGCATAAAACTTAATTTTTTTAGCAAAACAATCCCTTTGTCAGTCTACATGGCCCAGGGTTCCTGTCTTAAAAGCAAAGATTAAAAACTTTGGTGACCTACGAGTACAGCAATAACCCACATTCTCTAATTTGTTCTGATGAGAAATGAAATATGGTTACTCACTCAAAATTGACTGTTGGCACTATTATAATATAAACTGGTTGGGTTTTTTTTTTTTTTAGCTGGAGCCAGAAAACCAATGAAGTATGAGGTTTACATGGAGAATAAAATAGAAACTGCTATATGGTGTGATGCACAACCAAAAATGCAGTGAGGAAAAGGCTGAAGTGCGAGGATCAGGTAGGGTGTGTGCATTACACAAAATTTGACATTAAAAAATCTGTGTGAAAGAGTGGGTGTAGAAAAATTATTTGAAAGGGAAAAAAGAAGTCAACCTAGAGTTATATGCCAGAAGAAAAAAAAGTAAAAAAATAAGAGCAATATATTTCTTGCTTTCTTCTGAGGGCAATGGTCTGTGCTCATTGAGGAGGGTTGTAACCTACAGCTTTTCATGTGAGTTTGGGCAAACCAGTCCTATATCATTGTTTGAATTATGAAAACTTGTTTCTTTTGAGGCTTTTAAAAACACCATATATTTCCATTGATGTCTGCTTTTAAGTCGCATATTAAAATAATAGTATTAAAATCACTTATGAGATAACTATACTCCAAATTTAGGAAGTGTTAAGGTACGCTCAGATGGCAGTCACTGGAAATGCTTCATTAATTAATATGTCATGTGGTGGGGATAGAACTTAAAGTCCTTTTACCTATCAGCACCATTACTTTCATATCTTTTTAATGGGGAGCTAAATGAGGACATCAGAATTATTCCTCTTTAAAAAGTACATGAAAAAAGAAATTACAGAATTAACCAGTTGCCTCCAGATGTTCTTGGAAGCAAAGTCAGTAATATTTGAGAGAAAATGCAAATGGCAACCTGCTGTGACAGAAGGCAATTGCATTTCTGGAGCAGGAGAAGCCAGGAATGCTGAGATCTGTGCAAGAGTGTCAGCTGGGAAAATCACGGATTCTTCACCAGAACTTTCCCAAAGAACAAGGTCATCGTGTGCCTTCCTGATTTTCTTAAGTTCTGATATTGAAATGATTGAAAAGCAAGATTATCTGGATTGCAAACAACCACCTCATTACCAATAAGTTCATTTATTTGTTTTACCAAAGAATTAGCTTGTCTTTTTAAGTAACAGAAGACACAAGCAGTAATAATTCTGTTACTCAAAAGCAAACACTAACATACTAGTGGTTAGGTTTATTTTTTTTAAAGTAGATGTTTTGAATTCTTCCATTCAGTAAGTTTTAAAGGAGATTTTGTCTTTTTTTAAATTATTATTTTATTATTTTAACAATGCTTAATGTAAATCTTAATAAAGATTTAACAATTATGTAAATGAAAATGATGTAATTTTTTTCCTATGAAAAGTTCAAAAACTAGAATATGTTAATACTTTGTTATTGCCAGTGGGTTATTTTTTTAATTTTTCTTAAAAAAAAATTATATGCTGTCTTGTTAGGAAACAATCAGAAATTCAAGTGTTCCTAATAAAAATGGCATAATTAAATGGGTGGCAGAAAACATCTGTATGCTGTATATACAGATATATATGAAACATAGATGTAATCGAAACACAAGTTGTGTGGATGTGACAGTGAATATGGCTATAAAAACAACCTTTCAACAAAGTGCGCCAGCATAAATACCCAACACAAATCACAAAATATCACTACTAGCAAAATGCACACTCTGATATATAATACAGTAAATTTTATTTGACTCCTCTGTTTGTCCTATCTTCTATTATACCTCAGCAGTAAATCATGGATATATGTAGTGGTTTTGTAACCAATGACTGGTGTTCATTATAAGCAGCATTATCTAATAAAAATAACATAATTTTGAGGTATTTCAATCCTGCATTACTTTGAATTCTTTAGCAACAATGAAGTCTATTTATAAGTGGCATCAGTAACATAATGTTTTCACTGTAATTGGACCAGCTACATATTGCTTGGCTCAGAATAAAAACCTTCTCAGAGAATTTCTGTCTGTCAAGCAATTAAGATATTTGATTTTAGTTTGGAGACAAAAGCTGCACAGCTCCAATTGATTTAATTACTACAGCCATAGTGACTGGCAGGTCTAAATAAACACTATTAATAAATCATTAATCTGTAACTAAAGACTAGGTTCTTTCTGGAATATTTGCCAAATGCCTACTTCAGGAAATCTCGCTGGAACCTCTGTCATTCTCACAATTAAAGCAGAGAGAGAAGAGCAAGTATTTCAGACAGCTAAATTAAAGCATGAGAAAAACAGCAGTACATTGTTTTTGAGACTGTAATAACTTCTGTGTTATTTACAATAAAAATTCAAAATGCCAAATCTCAAAATGCTAAATAAAGAAGGAACAAATTAGTTGCTGATTCATTCTGGTAATGGGGACCCATGGCAGTGTAACAAGAAAAGATCCTTACAAGCTCTTGGGAATAAGAGATGGGGACAAAAATTGAAAACTATTAAAATAAATAGGAAATCTGATGCATTTCTACCTCCCACCTCCAGGTTTCAAATGAGGCTTGAAATGTCATTCATGTAATTATTACCATATCAGGTTGAAAGCAATTTCAACTCAGCTGATTTGATTGTGCATTAATGGCTGCAAAAAGAAGATAAGGAATGTGCGTGGTAAAAATAGCTGCCCGTTACAATAGCAGCAAATGGGGTCAACTTATTAGATAACCTTAAATTCCTTGATGGTTCAGGTGGTTTTGTGTTTTTGTTTATTAAAGGTTAACACCAAATATGAACATGGAAATAAGCTATTATTTGAAGCTTTTCTTGTCAGCCTTCACCTTCCTTATGTGGCTGTTTGAGTAGCTACTGACTCTTTTTGAGAGAGTTTACTAAATCTCAGGGTGCTGATGATGAAAGGTATCAATAGCTGTGTTTCTTGCCTGCCAGTGATGGTTGCAAAGGACAACATGTAGCATACCTCTCCTTCACCAGAAAGTGACAGTTACTTGTAATCTGTCAGCAACTGCAATTTAATTCCAGCAAAATGAAGAAAGCGGAAACTAACACATTGGTTACTGCTTCAGCCATAGCCAAGAGTCTAAAAGGGCCTTGTTGCCAGCTATTGACCTTGCAGAAAATTGGTTAGTGTTGCTGACAGGTGAAAGCCTGGAGCCATCAGCCTCTATGGAAAAGCTCTTCATATATTTCAGCATTTCAGAGAATATCTCCATTTATTGTTTTTCTGTCCTCTCTCATGTATGTCTTTCCTTCTCTTTACTATATAAAACATAAGACTTGTATTTCACCCTACAGAAGTTGTTCCTTCACATTTTCTTTCTAAACTACTGCTTACATTTATGTTGGGAATGAATTTTCAAAAGCCTCTGTCACTGTCTTATGGCTCCCTGTATAAAGGCTATGGTCTCCCACATATTGTTTGGGCTGGTTTGGAAACATCCTGTCTCTCCTGGGCCTAAATAGATATAATTAAAACACTTTGTCAGAATTTCTCTGTAATTATTTATGAATACTTTCTGATCACCTGCTCACTGAGAGAATTTGGCTTTTGGTCAAACAGGAAAAACAAACAAGAATAGAAGCAAGTTTAAGACATATCTCATCCATCCAGTACATTGGAACTGTTAAGAGGAAAATCTGAACAAAAAAAATTCAGTGACCAGTTACACATGAAGGTCAAAATGACTACCCTCTCAGGTAGTAGAGACAGGCTTTGAAAGGTTGTTCTGGAAAACCAGAACAGCTGAACAAGCTGGAGTGGTGATCCTCAGGAAAATAGACTATTGTCTTGAAACCCCTTTCCTCTTATGTTTTGTCCCTACTTAAGTAAATAAGTAAGAAGAATTGGTATGGAAGATACCGTACTCCTCAGACTAATTGATTTGTGAAGTTCCTCCACAGGAGTTACAATGACAAATCCTTCCACTATTTCTTAATCAAAGCCACGCTGTAAGGAATCTGTATGTGCCTTGACAAGCTATGAACTGGAAAACCAAGCAGGATATATGATATTGAGCAGCATGACTTTGGAGGGTGTGGGAGAGATGTCCAGAAGGAACAGCACTATAGAAAGGAACTTAAAAGAATTCAGTACAATGAGGTTTCTTTCAACACACACATATATATTTTTATATGTCTCTAGTGAAACATCACTTATGGAACACCTATTTTTAGCTACGTACATGTACAAAAGAAAGAAAAATTTGTTTGAATCACTGGAATTGCTTCTTAGTTCTGTCTGACTGTATACTACCCTTGCCACCCTTATTCTTGGCAATAATAATAATACTAATTGCCATAATAAAATTGAAATGTTATTAATTTTATCCTATATTCTGTAATCTGAATAGTGTATAGAAGTAATTTCACTTCTTATTTAATTTGTATGAAATAATGAAGAGGTGTTTCTAAAACATTTCTCTCCCTAAACTCATTTATCAATAAACATATTAAAACATGAATACTGAACACCTGTCCCCTAGTAGTGCTGTTAGGTCAGGTAGAAACTAGAGAATTGGCACTGCCACAAAGTGTGTTAGGCCATTTAAAACACTATGCTTTTAGCTTCATATATAAGCTATGCAGTTGGGGAAAAGAGAGCTACTAATCTTGTTTATTCTCCAACTATACTATTTTGGCAGAATAAACTCTAATTTAGTGATTTATAGTATCACAGTGAATAAATGGGTGAGTCTGGTAAAATTTTCCATAAAAAAACTTCCCTCTTTTTGTTTACAAGAATCTTACTTTTAATTTTGACAGAGAGTCTTTTAACTTAAATGAATTACTGTTCACAGAAATGGCTGGGCAGGGAATTCATAATTGGCTACTCAGTCAATTGGTTACTTTGAGTGTGCAGTAAGGACTGTCTGTGAAAACGAAATCCAGCAAAATAATGAAACCACAAATTAGGCATGTCACATCTTAATAAACAATGATGTCTAATTATGAAGAAACTGTACTTACTTGCCGAGAGCAAAACACTCCATCTTAACAGTAGTTCCCCTTGCAGCTGTAACTGTATAAGGAAAATGGACTTCAATTTTTGGTTCATATTCCCCCATCACACCTGTAAAATAAGGAATGTTTGTAATATGAAATATCCATTTTCCATTTGTTAAGATTATCACAGAAAAACCCTGCTGCTTGCTTTTTGAACCCGCCCAGCAGTAAATCTAGAAATTGATGGAAATAGCCTTGTTTGATCTGATATGCTCTGCTCAGGTCCAGTACGTATTCTAAAATGCTCTTCAGGGTTACCAGTAACAACACAGTGAGCTTGAGAAAAATTATTTATTTTTCTCAAACATGGGTTAATATTTACATTTTGAAAGATTAAAGCAGGCAATCAAATTCAAAAGGGTGAGAATTTTCATAGACCAAATCTTTGTTTACCAGTGCAGTGACAATTGTGACAAATCAACATATCAACATATCATGCTGTATGTGACTGAGGGCCTTCTAAGCTCAGAAAGAAAAACTCAAATGATGCATTTGTGTACACAGATAAAAACAGAGATATGCAGACACATACAAAGTTCAGTTATTTCATTTTCAGTGACCCTTTTATTTTGGAATATGATTAATTTTATCAGGACAACACACTTAGTACTGTAAGATGCAACTAGAAAAACATTCAGGAATGTGAAAAATATAAACACTGAAATCAATAGAGTTGTCTGGAATTTGCTGTGCAGTGACTGACAGCTTTGGGGAATCACAAGAGTTTAGGAAATTAAAAATGAGCAGGAATGGGAGACAGGTTTTATAAGGCGAGGTGAGAGATGCAACCTGGAGGAAATGTCATAATCAGAATGGCAGGAGGCGATAATGACTCTAGTAGCTGTGTTGGGTTAGACAGAAGATGGGCTACTGGGGTAAGTGATACTCATGAACTAAAAGCTATGTTAAACAAACTAAGAATTGTTCAGCTTTTTAGATGAGGAAAACTGGATGAAATCTGACTTGGGGACAGAGTAGCAAAAAGGCAAGTCTAGTCTACATGGAAAAAATCAGTCAAGAGTCTCCAAAGAATTGTAAAGCAAGCAAATAGGAACAAGAGAGGAAATGAAGGGAGAGAAAAGAGATAACTCATGCAAGAGAGAGAAAAGAAATGAGCACGGAAGTAGGGGAATATGAAATTTGCAGCTGAGAGAAGACCAGCTGGCAGAGAAGATGGAAAAGCAACCTACAACCTAACAGAGCAAAAAATAATATATAAGGCTGAAATGGTAACACATATAGTTCTAGCCCTTCAGATGTTCCTCATGGGACTCAGGAGTTTCCACTGGGACTGTGCTCTCTTCCTCCTGTTGTCCCACAGGTCCCTGCAGTTGGTTCTGGGAGGAAGTCTAAATGTATATGCATTTAAACATGTCTTTAAGGCCTTAAGTTTAATTAGGAAGTCTAAATGTGTCTGATATGTGGATCAAATAACAGAAGTAGAAAGCATAAAAAGCTTTTAATTCAAACAATGTAATTCCATAAATAATGTAGCTTTATAAGTAACAGTAGATTTCTTTTTAAAAACTATAATAATGCAAGTATTACATGTACTAGCAACAGTGATCCATTTTTCCTCAAAAATACGACTAAATCAATGTTTTGGCATTGAGAAATACTACCCTTTGTACGAAAAGGCAAATTCTGAACTAGTTGTGTCATTAAAGCTTAAAAGGTATTCTTTTGTACAAAAAATGAGATTAACCTTTGTGTCCAAGATATTAAAATAAAGTCAGGGTATCAACCAAATTGTAGTCAATTAAAATTTTCCCCAGCCTAGTCTGAAGTCAGTCCTAGTCTAATCTGTCATAAAAAAATATATTCCTACTGGCTTGTACTATGACAACAAATTTCATAATTTAAATACACTCTTTGTGACTTCTTTTACAGTTTTCTGGCTTTTTTTCTGATTACAAATACTAGTTTCTGATTCACCTCAGTCAAGTAATTAATAATTTTATATCTGTCATATCCCCTTTTAGCTGTCTTTTACAGACTGAAAAATCCTAGACCATTAATCCTTCCTTACAGTGAATATTTAATAAACTTTTATTCATTCCTAGTGCCCATATTGCACCATTTCAGATTCCATTCTATCATTTTGAGATGTGAGGATGAGAACCACACAGCAATATTGAAGCTGTAGCTCTTTATATGACAGGTTTTTTTCCTTTGTTTTTATAATTTTTGTGTGTTCCTTATTGCTTTCATCATGATTTAGTTCCATTTGCCTTTTTGCACTTGAGCTGATGTTCATCCACAATGGCATCCTAATTTCTTTACTGATAATATCAAAAAAAGTATTTTATTTTAAGGTTTAGTTATTATAAAAATTTGTACTGGGTCACACTATATATCACCTATCACTCTATTATCACAATATCCTTTTGCAGCTCTTCACGGTGAGGTTTAATTTTAACTTTCCTGAATAATTTTATATCAACAACTTTTCTACCTCCGTGTTAATTTCTTTTCCAGATGGTTTATGTGTTGAATGATGACATCCCAGAAAAGTATTCTGTGGCTTCTGTGGCAATCTCTTAGTTCACCAAACTGATCAGATACTTCTACAACAGGTGGAGTTTTTTAACCTGTTATTAATTCAAAATAGGGCTGTCCTTCAATTCCTCTGAGAATTTAATTTCTTTGACAGCCTACGATGAGTAACCCTGTCAAGAGCTATCTCAAATGACAGTACACCCTGACTATTCCTATTCATATGCTTTCAGACCCTTCAGGAAAGTTATATACAGATTGAAGCATGACTTCCCTCTTTAAAAGCTGTGTTCATGGTATATGACTGTGGTAAGATTACTGTACAGTAATGTGATAAATACAATCCTACTAACTCTACTTTTCCGTGTATTTTCTTTCAAACACTTGACACAGAAGTCAGACTTAGTGGTCTGTAGTTCCTCAGATGTTTCTAGGAGTCACTTTTGTTTTTTAAAAAAACCACAACTTTTCTACCTACACTCCTCCTAGGCCTAAAGCCCGGCGAAGGAAAATGGTACATCCTGCTTCCTTCTGTATATGAGTTTGGCCTTGGGGATTTGTTAGTATTTGTAATGTCAATATTTCTTCTACTGAAACTTCAATTACGAAGTCTTGCTTCAGTCTTGCCAGGGGATCCTCCCTAAGTTCCCTTGTACTGAACACTACTGAAAATAGTTCATTTAGGTTTTATGATGCAGCCTTATACTCCTGAGGTGTTCCTTTTAAATCTTTGGCATCTGTTGACTGTGCATACTTGCTGGCAGGTTTTGTGGATCAAGGAATTTTAAAAAGTTTTTTTTTGCTTTTGTATAAGACTTTGCTCCTGAAAATCATTGTGTTGAATTTTATAAACTATTTAACATTTACCTTTTTTAGCCCTGAAAAAATGCAACTTAAAATAGAATTAGATTATTCCTACCTTTGAAATACTAAACTACTAAAGTGTTTCAGTTTTTAGTATTAGCAAATTGCTACAGTACTAAGGTATTAAATTATTACAGTATTAAAGTACTAAAACAGTACTTTTGAACAAATCTGAGGGACAATATTATCCTTCAGATCTTATGCTTTGAACTTACATTAATTCCTTTTGAAGATGCAATCTGTACAAGTAGTGAATGCTCTTTGTGAGTCATGCCATCATTTCATATTTCTATTGAAATGCCGATCTACTAATGCTTTGTACCACATCCTGTTCTTCTAGGTTATTGTTACACTAGCAAGCAACATGCCTGCAGAGACTGGTAGGAAAATGTAGAAAAATTACTGAGCAATTGCTCGGTGTCCCTATGAAAATTAGGAAACAAAAGTCTATTACTACAAAAGAATATTTTTCATCCTTATTATTTATGATATTCTAGACCAAGGAGGCTATTACAGTTACATAGACATCAAGGGAATTATCAAGGCCTTACCTTCCCACATTACACTATAATTGCTTTGCTATGGCTGTTGTACCTCCAGGCTCTTTATCTTTCCCAGTTTCTGTTTTGGTCACTATGAGTCAGTAATGGTATAACAACCACCATCTGCATTTTCATCAAGATTTTTGTTCATTTGTATCAGCTGTTAAAAGGAACCTGAACTTTTAAGAAATATTGAGGCCTTGAGTTATGCGCATTAGAATCAATCTCTCTCAGACTTATATACATGACTCTCTTTCAGAGGTTTTGTTAAGGCCATAAAAATTGTCTTAGTAATTTTTTATTTCCAGGTATCAAACATGAAATATAACAATAAATTAAATTGATCATCAGAGAATAAAACTATAATATATGATTTTCAAGCAGCTAACAAATCACAGCACACACGTGGTGTGAGCACTAGAGAGGAATGGGACCATTCTCAATGTTCCCATGCTCTGCCTTCCCATGAAAATACCTCCTTCTCGACAATCTTTTACCTTCCTGGACATGACGCTCATGATTCAGTTTTTCTTAGGCTAATTTTTAGTTTACTACACTCCCTACTTCACAAGTTATGTCTTTCAGTTGAGTTCAGATCTGAGTATGAAAGTGCTAAATTTGTGATTGGTATGAAACACACTGCTTCAAAATAAATCTAATTTAGCAGAACTTGAAAGTTGATCTAGGATTAAAAAAGGGGTTAAAAACCAAACTTTCCTGTTTGTTTAAGTAAATCTTACTCCTTTACTGTTTAAGTAAATCTTTACTCTGAAACAAGTCATCTCACCTTACATTTCCCAGTCTACGGGTCTCTGCCCTTTCAGTGTGTATGAAAAGGAGAGCTCTCCACATTTCTGTCCAGGCAGGGCCTTCCCTGGCTGGGTGAAGTTGAATTGAGATGAAACACTAGTAAAGCCTTCTGTTATATCTCTAATTACTGGAGAAGGCACTGATTCAAATGACGGAACATGTCCCGGGACTAAGCACAGCTTGACCATGTTAGAATTAATGGCTTGTTAGACACATGGGCAGAAATGGAACTCAATATTTATAGAAGAGATTATTTCCCTATTCCCTCCTTCAGATATTTTTTACACCAATGTAATTATCACAGAGCAATTATGACACATTCTCCAACTCAGGTAAGGAAAAATCTTCATAAAATCAGGTTTAATTTTAATAAGCTGTTTAATTTAACCATATATTCTTCTGACTTGGCTGCAAATCCGTTACTTGAGTTCAAATCTCCACTAAGCAAAGTGTCCTGTAAACCCTTAGCTACTCTATTGTATGCAGTTTAGTTTTCCATCAAAAAATAGAGATGACACAATCCACTAAATCACAGTAGTGTGATAAAGACTGATTGTGTGGTGCTTACATACCACAGGAATAGATGTAATAGAATTTCAAACATTTACAGATATTACTACAGCTAAAGCTGTTTACATTATCCCCTGTGGGCCATTTAATGGAAATGGAGAATGGAATAAAGTAGCAAGGTCAGTTTCTGATTGTCAGTCCTTTCAGCTAAACACAAGTGAAAGAGCGACAGACAGGATATCAGTCATTATCACTTTGAAAAGAACTGCTCTACCTCTTCCTTTAGCCTGCAGCTCCATGACTTTTACAACCTCAAATGAAGAGTGTAGAAAACTTGTGAGTCTACCACTGTATCCACACAAGGAGGCTTTTTGCCTCCATGGGGGGAAAAAAAAACAGACTGCTGAGAAATCAGGACACATCATCTTACTCCAGCCGTGTAGAGGCTAGTGCTTCTGTTCCACTAGTCTTCCAAATATTATTTACCCTCCTGAATCTCCTAGAACATAAGCTTCCATGATGGCTCCTTAAACCTGTCCAGCTAAAATGATTTGTGTTTGTTTCAAACTGTTTAAGAAACAGCTCTTCAACTTACTTCAGAAACTAATTTTGAATTGAACAGTTACAGGAAATACTTGAATAAGTGGCTGATAAGCTTTTAAGAGAGTAGCTAGAAAAAAAAGTAAGATTCCTGGCAAACATCATCAGAGAAACATTAGGCACAGACTTATGCTTGCCGTTATTTTATTAGCAAAAGATACAACCTCCATAGTTCAGTGATTAAGAGTGTTTGCCTGAGAGCTTTGGGTGAAGTCCCTGATCATAATCAGACGGTGTAGGAATGTTAATCCATTTTGCTTACAGCCTGGATAATGTTCTAATCACAAAATTATGGGGAATTCTTATTGGTTTGGATGTTCCTCTCAATTCTGGAAAACCTCCTGAGGAGTGATGAACATGTCCTGCTGCACAAGTATTTTCTAATAATCTTAAAGATCAGAAAGCACTGTAGGGTCCAGGTTTTGGGAACAAAATTTCCAATTGAACCAAACACCAACCCACCATCGGTGAAGGAAGAGTTAGTACATGAATTACTACAGGAGCTTGACCCCTACAAATCAATGGACCCTGACGCCATCCACCCAAGGGTGTTGAGAGAGCTTGCTGACATCATCGCAAGGCCCCTCTCCATAATCTTCGAGAGGTCATGGAGAATGGGGGATGTCCCAGAGGACTGGAGGAAGGCAAATGTTACCCCTGTCTACAAGAAAGGCTCGAGGGAGGATCTGGGTAACTATAGGCCCATCAGCTTTACTTCAATCCCTGGGAAAGTTATGGAATGAATCCTCCTGGGGACCATCACAAGTCAGTTGAAGCACGTGATTGGGAAAAGCCAACATGGCTTCACTAAAGGCAGATCGTGCTTGACAGACCTGGTGGCCTTCTACGACAAAGTGACCTGCTTGGTTGAAATGGGGCAAGCGGTGGACATTGTCTACCTGGACTTCTTCAAGGCCTTTGATACGGTCCCCCACAGTCTCCTCCTGGAGAAATTTATGTGTTATGGCCTAGACAAGTGGTCTGTGCGGTGGGTGGGTAACTGGCTGACAGGCTGCACCCAAAGGGTGGTGATAAATAGCTCTCTCTCAAACTGGCAACCTGTCACTACTGGGGTCCCCCAGGGATCGATATTGGGCCCAATGTTATTCAATAACTTTATAAGTGATCTGGATAACGGCATCAAGTTTGCCTGATGAAGTTTGATGATGACACCAAGTTGAGTGAGGAAGTAGACACTCCAGAAGGGAGAGCTGCTCTGCAGGGAGATCTGGATAGGCTGGAAGAGTGGGCCAGCAGGAACCTTATGAAGTTCAACAAGGAGAAGTGTAAGGTCTTGCACCTGGGAAAACATAATCCAAGAGTGCAGCACAGACTAGGATCCACCTGGCTGGAGAGCAGCTCTGTGGAAAGAGACCTGGGGGTGCTGGTGGACAGGAAGCTCGGTATGAGCAAACGGTGGCTGCTGCAGCCAAGAAGGCCAACAGGATGCTGGGTTGCATCAAAAAGGGCATCGCCAGCAGAGAGAAAGAAGTCATCATCCCACTCTACTCAGCGCTTGTCAGGCCACACCTGGAGCACTGTGTACAGTTCTGGTCCCCTCTATACAAAAAGGATGTGGACAGGCTGGAAGGGGTCCAGAGAAGGGCCACCAAGATGATCAGAGGACTGGGAAGCCTGCCATACAAGGATAGGCTGGGAGAACAGGGTTTGTTCCACCTTGAGAAAAGGAAGCTCAGAGGGGATCTCATCACCATGTACCAGTCCTTAAGGGGTAGTTACAAAGAAGATGGAGACTCCCTTTTTACATGGAGTCAAGTGGAGAGGACAAGGGGGAATGAACACAGGTTGCTCTTGGGGAGATTCTGATTGGACACCAGAGGGAAATTTTTCACATCAGGAAGAGTCACCCATTGGAATAATCTCCCCAGGGAAGTGGTTGACTCGGCCACGTTGGACACCTTCAAGAGTCGTCTGGACAGAGTGTTGGGCCATCTTGTTTAGACTGTGCTATTCCTAGAAAGGTTGGACTAGATGATCCCTGAGGTCCCTACCAACCTGTGATTCTGTGTTTCCGTGATTCTATGAAATTGAGTTTCCTATCACATTGTAATTATGATCTATTGTGTGAATATTTATCCAAACTTAAGAAAATTTTGAGCAAGAAACTATGACAGGAATATTAATGTCTAATTTAATGTATAGTATAAATAATCAGTGATGAAAACTAAGGTTGTCTATTATTTGGGTCTTTTTGTGACAAATTAATATTTAGCATTTTCCCTGAAGACCTGCACTACTAAATGTCCCCAGATATTTATTGGGAAGAGAAAGCTCAGAATACACATATTTGCAGTGACAGTAAATTCACAGCACAAACAGAATTAATTCAAATATAATGATACCCACCATTGCATCCTGACTGCAGCAGAAATTTTCAATACATTGGGAAGAATTTATTGACTTACCTGCCATTAATCTTATTCTAAATGGAAGGACTAGCACCTGCTGTAAGTCTCTAAAAATTTACTGTGTGAATGGTTGGTTTATGATAACTGTCCATGGTATTTGTCCACTTAGAGATCTCTCAGCCAAGTTTTCATCTATAAATTTATCTTTCAAGAAGCTGTAATGCTTATGTGAAATTGCATTCTTCAATGCACTGAACAATAAAGTGCCAACAATATATTCACATGTTACTTAACAAGCAAATCCTATCACATATCACTGGATGGAAAGAAGTCTTTTCTAGAATCTACCTTAATATAAAAGAAAATTTAGTAATCCAGCTTCTGGGAAAAAAAACCTTAATGAATACAGCACAAGAAGGGAACAAACTCTTCTTTAGTTTAGAACTAAGGGATAAGATGTTAATGTATTTCTAATTATGGAGGTTAGCTGTAGAAGGAGGTAACATTTAACGAAAACAAAATGTTTAACTAAAGCTTAAACAAAAATTTCTCTTCCCATTTTAAAATCCATCTTTATATTATACTTCATTTCACTAGTCCAGGAGTTACTCTCTGAACTCTGTCTAGAAAGCCCTTTCTAGAAATAGTATTCCTATCTTGAAATATTTTAAAACTTATTTATAAATAATAAATGTTATGTATGTGTCATACATGCACAAGAGTTTTCTACCTCTCTTAAACAGCAAATACAACTAAAACCATTTTGTTTTCAATTATAAATGGGTGTGTTATGACTGAAGTAAAGGGAACCGGGGCCAAACCCTAAGAATATGAGTCAACAAAAAAGCGAAAAGAACTGTAATTTCTTTTTTTTGTTCCATTTTGTTTTGACATGGGGAGAGGATTGTGCTGAACTTGGCACAAGAAATCTATGGCAGATTTATTTTAGACATCACTGGCCAATGTTTATTTTTCGTACTTTCCAATTACCTTCTGTTCATCCAGGTCAGCCTCACAAAAGCTATTCAGAAACCTGGAAAATATTATTTAATCTAAATGATTAGGAGGAGGATCTAATTTCCATAGGGTTTCTAATTATCTTCCTGATTGCATGTTCACAGTTCTCAAAGAACCTCATTTCTCCTATAGTAGATGACATAATCGTTTGTACTTCAAATATGACCTTAAACTCCATTTTTCTTGCAACATGCACTATTTTTTTACGGGATAAGACCAAAATATCCCCTTTCCAGTTAGGTATCAAAAGTGTCAAAATTATTGCAGTGTCCAGACGAGGATTTCTCATTTTGTTCTATTCAATTAAGACACAAAGTAGTGTTGCTCTAATATTAATTGTTATTTAATTAACTGGAAAGAGCTTCCTAAATGGGAAGTTTTTCAACTGAGACTCCTCATATAACGATGAAAATACAAGTACCTATTATTTCCTCAACAAGAACGATCAAACTATTTTTAATATTTCTTGTCCATTAGCAACAGCTATTGAAATACTCATTGTTTTAGGCTCAAGAGCAACAAACTATCCTTGTTATAAACTTACTGCAGTCCTAACCTCAAGCAAAATTCCTACTGTTCACAACCAAATTATTTCATTTTCTTGAGAACACCAAACAGAAAAGTCATTCTTATTTGAACATTATGGTATATTCAGTGATTGCAAAGCAAGCAGTCACTTGTGAATTTGTATTTAGGATCCTGAGACTGTAAGAATCATAACATTAGGTATGACCATTCTTAATAATCTGAAACCATTCTCAACTATAAAGGTTATTTTCATTATCAATTTGCACACATTTTAATTTAGTCACTATTAATCAAAATATTACCAACACACCTTTTGAAATGTTAATAGCTACAGTTTGATGCAACAGCATTCCTAATCCTGAGTTGAATTTACAGGAACATTTTTCTCCATTTCATTCAATTTATGCTTTTTATACTCCATATACAGGTCAGTTAACTCTTTACTGTGTGTAATAGTTTCATAAATCATCAAAAGGAGAAGCAAAACAAGAAAACCTGAGTGCAGTATATGTGACGTCCAGAATCTTAAATTACTTCAGCTAATTAAAAAAAGCAACAACTTCATTTCCAGCAGATAGTGTTTCAATAAACTAGTAGGAAAATTTCACAGTTAAAATTCCCATAAAGAGGTTATCAAAGCAAACTGTTTCACAGTGTAAGAGTTCCTGTTCTACACTGAATGCTGAAACTTAACCTCCTCCAAACCTTTCCCAGTTCTCCTCCTGAAATACTCCCCTGGGATCAGCCCTTTTATATTGCCAAAAGACCATCCCTGGATGTTTTCTCTATATTTTTGGGGGCTAAATCTTCTAGGAATAGTGTCTTTGAACTTTTGTGTGCTGTTTGATAGTGCACTTGAACCATGCTACAATGCCTATAAAACACTCTGTAAACGGTTATTGTATAGGAGCCCTCCATAAAACTTCCTGCCTACCTACAGATTTTCACTGAGAATTTTAAATGGAAGGACCACTGGTGCTTACTGTAGCAGATTTTCTAAATGGAAGGAAACACTACTATTTTAAAAAAATAACAACCTGTGCAAAACCAATGCCCCCCCTCCTATTATATATATTTGTCCCTGTTTTCCTTATTAATTAAAATAAGATTATACTGGGTTTCTTTAATGCTGATTTTTATCTTTACAGTGAGATCTAGGCACAAAAGCCAGAATGAAACAGACAAAAATTGTTTCTTCAAAATACCTGTAACCCATGAAGGATGTATTTTTATTAGAGGAAAGCAGAAATTGTGGGAAGTCTCTTATTTTCAGTTTCATAATAACCCATCATTAAAATATCTCACTACAGCTTTAGGGGAGAAACAACATACATACTACAAAAGTAATGACTGTCTCGGGACATTGCCATTTTATCAGCCTTACCCTGGAGCAGACCTCACATACTTTTATGTCTCTGTCAGTGCCATCAGTGTTTTTATACCGCTAGAAATCAAACCTGATTTTGCCCAGACAGCTTGACTATGCTTGGAAAAAAAATCAAATTAGGATTATTTCAGGTTTGAGATCTGTCCTGGAGCATTAGGAGGAGTTCCCACAGTTTCCACCCAGTCTTGCATAGTTTTTATGGACTTGCACAATTCATATATGAAATGTGACTGGACACTTCAAAATGTAAGTTAATTATCTTGCAATATAACCCACACAAAAGAGACAGCCTACAAGGCCAGAAACTCCAGAAAACCTGGCAGGATTAAGTCACAGCCCATTATTTTCAACTCTCATTACAAACCAGGTATGCTTTGTGTCTTCTAGACTTCAACTCCATATGAATAAACACATTAGAAGACAAAACTAGTAACACAAGTAGGAAAAAAAATAATTCTGTGCATTTCTGGAAGGGGAAAACTGAAAGATCATAAACATTCTGCTTAATCTTTAAGCAAATCTCTTCAATGCTAATTATAAATTAATTAACAACTATGAGCTTTCTTCAGGGATGAAAATAGTCTATGTCTGTGAAACTTGATTTTGCTCTATCTTTACTTTTATGAATTATTTATTACCTTAACATCCTATACTGGCCCTTTTTATTTTTTAATTTCCACCATTGGGGAAATTATTATTACTTCTTTCAAGGTTTTTTTAATGTTGGGAAAGAGATCCTTAGATAACCCAGTGATGTTCAAACAACATATCCCGGAGTTCAAACTGAATAAGCATGTGCAGAACAAATGCCATCATGAAAAGCAGAAATTAACATCCTTAATACCTTTATAAATATATGTTCCATTATTATGTGAAGCTATTAATCACATAGAATTAATCAATTAGGACATCAATTAATCAATTAGGACACAGAAGTTTAGGTCACAGAACTATGATGACAGGGGAAAAATAATTGAAGGTCAAGGTCTGCATTCAGTTACATGAGAATATGTGTGGTCAGATGCACTGACCTCTGTTGAGGTATAAACTAATTTGCCCTAATGGAACACAGTAGAAAGTATCCTTTGATGACTGAAATTGTACAGGTTCTCTTTTTTTCTGGAAATTTTACCATAGCAAAGCCACTAGGCAGTATCTACACAGACATAAAATGAAGAATTACTTAATTATCTCCTGTACAGTAATAATGTTAAAGTTAACATATTTTCAAGAGAAATATAGAAAGATAAAAAAAGGAAGAAAAACTGTAATGAAAATGTGTGGACTTGAAATAACTGCCTTACGCTACCAAGCGTCAAATGTTTTACAGTCCCTAGGATTCTATTTCCTAAATTTGAAGAGACTTTCTGTTGTTTTTATTAGTCAAGATAATTTACTGCTCCCAATCAGCATCCAAGCCTGCAAAGATCCATTTTAACAATGCTGTTTATTATTTGTAAACAGTTATTAGATAATTCCTCAAAGTTTCTATCTATTATAAAGGCAGTTAATGAAATGATGCGGGTTTTTTTTTCCTGCTAAAACTTTTTATCTCCTCAGATAGAATTTTTGAGTGTTTTTATAACCCAGCTTGAAGTGAAATTGAATTGTATGAAATGACTGATTGTCAAGGACATCTGAACAAATGAGGTATTCATTTTATTCAGAATCCATTGAAGGATTTCTTGATGATTTTATTTAATTTGCTTCATATCAAGGAGCTAAATTCCCCTTTGAGACACATCATGAAAGAAATAAAAGATTAATAAAAGCCCAGGAAGTTCCTACATTCTTGCAGAGTTTGACAGAAAGCCTTAATATTATTCTGTTTCTTCCTCATAGATAAATAGAGACCAATGTTGTCATAGGAGTGTTTTTCGTCACAAGCTGTCCAGTTCCCTCAGTATAGGTCCTGTTTATAAATCAAAATGCAAGAATAATGATAAATATATAAAGGAATATTTCTGAGTTAGTGATACCTATGTCCAGAGATTACAGACTATATAAATTGTTTTATTTATATAGTGTCATTTATAAGAGCTGTTTAAACACACAAGCTCTTCCTGTGGTTTCTGAAAAACGTGCTCACTGAGCAGTATGTCAGTTGTGATGCCAAGCATTAGAAGTCAAAAAGCTGCATGATTTTTAAACTCAAGCAAATATTTGAAAAACTGAAAGTGATTAATTTCATTTTATAATCAAAAAGCTTAAAAACCATATTTAAAATCATATAACAGTACTCAGCTACATAGTGTCAAGTAAATTTTCAGGTACTTGGATGTTTGTTCTAATGCCATTCTTAATTTCTCACTTCCTTATTAGAGTCAATCCTCAGCTGTTTCTTTCTCCACAAATTACTCTAATTTCCTTTAACTCTAACAAGCACCTCTTTTTCAGCAGCTATATTACCACATATTTTGGGGTATAATTTATATATTTTTATAATCCTGTCATCACTTTTTAATATTTGTCAATGGACAAGGCAATATAACACAGAGCAATTTCTATCAAAAAAGTACAGTACCATTAATGGAATATTTTATTTGTGATCTCAGATAGTTTTTAAAAGACCCATATTACTGCATTCTGTGGAGGAGGTAGAACAAGGCAGATGTTCTAAATAATAAATATGTTTTAGCAGCCAGGATTTTCCTGAATATTTTTTCAAGGTAGGTTTATGTAGAATGCAAGGTTAGGTAGAAAGTCTGAGTCTCTTCACTGAGAAACTTGCTCAGTCATACAGGAAAGCAAGCAATTTACTAACAAATACTAAAGAATGCCATTACAATAAAGGGGCTTTTCAGAAACCCCAACAGATAAAAATTAAGGCATGGAAGCCTGGTAGAAGCTCATGCATGTGAAAAAAATGAATTGAGACATTGTTGAGGAGCAGTTCATCTATGTGCAAATGCCTCCCCAATACTCCAGCACAGTTCAGAAGGTTGGATTGTCACAGTTGTATGACAGCCAGCTGTGAAACACAAATTTGCTTGAGGCTGGTGTGTACTACCCTGCACAGTTTTCCTTCACAGGTTTTGTTTCTTAGCTCAGTGATGTAGACTGCTGCATTTATCCTTACTTATTGTCTCCATTTCTTATACTGTGTTGTGTGTCTATGTACTGTTAGTGCGATATGACTGATCTATTGAATTTCTGTACAAAACTGGAACCCAGTAAAAGCATGAAGAAATGTCATAAAGAAACAATAGAGCAAGATATTAATAATAAATACCATAAAATTATATCTTTTTAGTGCTTATCTATACAGGCACTTTTGGAATCATTAGTTATTATTCTCAAAAATAACATTATTTTGGCAGAAAACAAAACAAAAAACCAATTATAATGTAATAAATATTAATTTCTCTCCTGCAAAAGAACAAATAATACAGTTGCCTCTATAGGCAGATATTCCAACAGAATCAGAGTTGCATATCATTTATATTGCAATGTCATACTGCTCCATAATAAATATTATTGGAGGGTGTTTCTGTCAAGTTTTGGGAAAAAATCTTAAGCCATTTTTTGATAATAAGATTTAGGTACTTATTTACATTAAAAAATACTGCAGTTCTACGCCTCGATGAAATTCAAAACTACCTGGGTAACTACCTATCATTGTAATCAAATCTATTGTAGTGTTCTTGGTGGTGCTTAACCAGTGTATTGAATTGGAGCCTGGAAGTGTAACAAGTCTTTAGTACAGCAACAACTAAAGTTTTAAGAAATGCAGCATCTGTTCAGTTGTCTGATCATGTGTGCCTTGTGTTATCTGAGATGCATGCATGTATATCTGCTGGCATCCTGCTGCTGGTCTGTATGTCCTATGTGATATTTGCCAGTCCCCTGTGGATGTCTCAGATGCTTGAGGGTTTCTCAGTGTGGCAATGGTCACTTGCATTGAGGCAACTAAACTGAGCCCTAAAGAAACAGATATTACTAAAAAAAGAGATTTGCTTTTTTTCTGTCAGTGATAGAGCACCGAATAGCAAGAAAGAGTAACTGTTCCAAACAAAATACATCAAGAGGTGTTAGACTGTACCTCAGCCTTCAGAGGTCTAAATATTCTCACAACTGTTAGAAGTTCTAAAAGAAACTGTTTCCTTGAACACCTTTCCTTTGCTGATTGCTGCAGTAAATGCATGAATATACTGAAAAAAAAAATCATCATTCTTAAATTAACGAAAGTATTTTTGGCTTAGTATTTTTGCTTCCATGTGGTACCCAGAAATAATGTCTTTCTTACCATCATTTCTCAGTGTCAGAGGTGTAGGAGGACTCAAAACTCTGGCATTTGTCACTGTGTTTTTTACCAGGCATATATAGCTGCCAACATCGGATGTTTGCACCTTGGAGATGTAGAGATTGCCTGTCTCCTGAGAGATGAAACGTCTGCTATCTTCTGCCACAAAAGATGGGAATTCATTAAATACCCAGCTATAGATGATCTCTGAAAGAGAAAATAAGAGAATTATGGAAACAACACTGTGTAATGTTAAATTTTACACTCAATAAATGTTCATTACCTTTACACTTAAATAATCTAGAAAAAAAAAAAACAAAAGAAAAAGGCTTTTAAACTTTTTGTTTGGTTGTTTTTTGTTTGTTTTAGAACTGAACACAAGAAATTTTTTTCTCTCCTTGGAATTTTGGAAACAATATAAGCATTGAGTCCTCAGGACAGATTTAGTTAGAGAAAAATTTATTACATTAATTAACAGACTAAGAAATCACCCATAAAATATTAGATAATTCCCTTTTCTGATCTTTCAGGTCAAGCCAGAAATAATATAGAAAACCTTATTTTCTCTACTTATTAAAAATTTCACTGAACTATAGCAAGATGCACACTATAGAGCTAGGGATGGCTTTTCCATGTGTGTGTATAAACAGTTTTTATTTCTGAACCTCTGTTTTTAAAATCAACATATTCTAATAACTGTTCAGCCCACCTTGCATGTAGTACTACCACACTACACTTCCATCTTCTTCTACATCTGCTTCACTGAAGAATCTCAGAACCCTTCCTATATGCATCTTAAATCCCTACAGTCAATGAATAATTCCTTAAACCAAAGCTAGCAACTCCTTTGTCTCATAATCTGATGGAACAAAGACTAATCAAAGTGATTTTTAAAAAAAGGTAATTAAAGGCAGTGTCTTCATTCTCATTTTTATCCCACAAATTGTTCTCTTCACCTAAAAAGTATATACTTCTCCCTTTATACTCATAATAATTTGTTGAGAAAAAAGATTATTTCCTAGTATTGTATATCAGATTATATTGTGATTTATTAAAAACCTAGATATATTAATATCTCTGCATTAGAAGTATCAATAAAGTTAATGAGATTCTGATTTTGCAGAGAATTCCTTGCAGGGAATTACGCATGAGGAGTTCTACCAATTGAGACTTTAAAGCCTTAACCTTCTTTATACTTTTTTACATGTGGTTCTCCTTTCAATCTTATCTTCCACTGTTGCATTCTGTCTTCACACTTTAAAAAAAAAGATTCTTCACTACTTAAATCGGCATATTAGCTGAAAGGCAATTTCTTCTGTAAACTCCCCCCATGACAGCCTTTAAAGAGCTGACTCCAAAATCAGAAAAGCCAAAGCTAGTTCAGGTATATAAAATCCCTGCTACTGCTCCAAGATGCAAGTTCCAGGTTTTTAGACTTAAATTTCTTAGGTGACTACTCTCAGCTTCAGCAGCAATATGACAGTAGTTGCGTACTTTTATCCCCACAACAGCCCAAATGTTTTCTTGATATAAAGTGTTTTTTGAAAATGAAAGGATCAAAGAGGTGAGAGGAAATACTTCAAAATTTCAATTTTTCTGTGTGCTTTTCTGCTAATTATAGGAAAGAAATTGGTATAGCTCTTCATGTTACAAGAAGTGTAAAACACATTAACACTCTCTCTAAATATATGCCATAGCCAGGTGTGCAGTTTGACTTTAAAAGCATCAGAAATCCCAACTGATCTGTCCTTTCTATCCTTGGGCTGTACTGTTCCCTGACATGGTGGTCAGAAAGGAATGGAAAGACACCATGACTAGTTTTTTAATGAATATAAACCAACAATGCAAGCAGTGATGTAAAGATGTGTTATGTTCTGGATTAACTTTGAAGTTCAATCTAGTTTTGAAGTCAGATGAAAATTTTCTTATGAAAACCTGATGGTATTAGTACAAAAATGCTATATTAAAGGATTAAATATATTTACCTGATGGTAGGGGAAGACTTCTCCAAAACAGGAAATTAAGCTGCACATGTCTTTTTGTTTAAAACCTTTTACAGATCTAATTGTAATTCTGAGTGGTTACACAGGACCCTGAGGAGTTCAGAGCTCACAGAGAGCTCTCTGAGTGTTCAAAATTTCCTTCCTCTTCTGTGACATTTCAGGCAAAATACTAATTAGCCCGAAATATTTCTCTCTGAAAATTTCATGGCCACATTTTGCTATGATTTCTTATCTGGCAGAAATGATTCATGGTAGCATAAAAATCTACAAAGCAATGATGAACACACAAGTTCAAGGAAAATGCATAGGCTTTAATTGAAGACACCTGTTAACAATTCAAATGAAAGCAATCAGTCTCACTAATTGCTCTGGCTTAAAAGTAGTTCAAACCAAATGTAAAGTACTTATTGTTATGGGTTCATTTGTAGTTCACGAAGAATTGTATTTTCTCCATTTGTACCCTAAAAACACATGCAGTTTAATTATTCATTTATTAATTAGAACTACTCCTAAGGAATGGCTTTCAGGCAATACATTTTTGTGCCTCTAAGGACAGAGTACTTAGTCTTTGCTGGTGCTGAATCCAGGGGGTATACTGTCATTTTGTCACCTTCTAAATTATTTTTGCTGTTAAAAATGGAGTGATGGGTGAATGGGTACTGGGATAGGATACTGCGAAAAAAGTAACAGAACTTCTGCCAAATCTAAAACTCAAATCCTTTATGCTATTAACTTGCAGTTAATGTTTTTATTTGTGCATACCTACAGCATCTCTATTCCAGCCAGGAGCCCAAACTCCAAAGCACAGCCAAAAGTGCTAACAGTTTATTTCCTGATCATTGTCAGCCCATTGGCATTGAAGGAATTACTCCTACTTTTAATTTCTAAAAAGAAAAACCCTGGGAATACACTTTGAAATACCTGAAGACTTTGCATTTGAATGCTCAGTCCTGGAACTGATCTGGAATTCTGACTTTCTTTGCAGGTGCCCCTTACACACTTTACAAAGTTTCTTTCCTATTAGACCTGGTTAATAAATTCAGCAGATTCTTAAATACAATTTTGAGGGTTATGTCCATACAGTATGCACAGGCGTCAATGGAAATATCCCAGGGAAACTGCAATTTCCAATGCATGCTATGCAGAGCAGTCAGAAACAACCACAGCTGGCTTGGGATCTGGGGACCCAAGAGTTTTTAGCTGACAGAAATAGATGGATGATCTTGCAGAAGCGATTTTACAAAAGGGTGTTAAGAGAATGACTGCAATTATGGGAAAATGGGTGTACCTTGACATTGATCCATTGTACAAATGTCTCACCCTTCTAAATTTGCAGCCATGGTAGAGGATGAAGCATGCACTGGTGTTCATATTCTGGGGCTCTGAATGTTCTCAGTTTGTATGCCAGCAAAATTAAGATTTAGGGTTCTTAAATCACAGAATTGCTAATGAAGCCTGTCCAAGTACAAAACCTGGGGTTTTGTTTTGGTTTGTTTTCCTTCTGGCAGTATCATGCATAAAAGAATACCCAAATGACTGCAATAACATATAAAAATAGCTAATAAATAGAGAATGATGAAGAATCAACATTTAAAGCATTGTTATCTATAGAGAAGTCTGTCATTTCTAGTACACACAGAGTAAAATATTCTAAACCAACATTGAATATAGTTACATGCCACAATTCCCACAGCAGTTCAGTGCAGAAGCACATGTAAACTAGAAGAAGAGAGGCTTGCATTTAAATATTATCTGAAATCCCACTCTTACAAAATTGTAAACTGCCAAGTGAAATTTTTGAATTTCAGAACAAGAAGCCTAAGACCAAACAGATGACACTAGACCTGTTTGTAAACAGCTCACTGCAGATGTTAGTGAAGTTCAAGCCTATATCTTCCTGTAATGGCTTGTGTTAAAAGATTTCAGAACCAGTGTCATTTGGCTAAGCACAAAGCACAAGTGTATTCTATTAACTTTTGAACAGCAGACTGAACTCCAGAGATACACCTCAAGCCTGACAGGTAAATAATGATGAGCTTCAAGAGATTTTGAGGTTGAAAGTCACTGCTACCAAAATCTAAACAAACCAAACCACAACTATGAAATCAGGAAATAGTTACCCTAGATATGAACCTTCTGAGGTCACCTCCTTTTTAGAAAAGACTGAGTTAATGGTTTCTCCATGCTGTACTAATTTTTCTTTCAATAAGGAAAATTTTAACTGAAAATAGGAAACTGCGAATACCTCAGTATACAGAAGTTTAGAATATATTTACAGAATATATGCTGAGCTTATTTTTTATTTTTACATCCACCCTTTTTATTTTTAATGTGACATCTGTGCCAAAACCTCAAAGATGATGCAGAGCCCTTCCCAGAAATTACAGTTGACTGCCAACACAAAAGAAACTTTTACATAGATACTATTCATCAACAGAAACAGAAACAGAGAGTAAAAAACCAGAGAAATCATGAATTATAGAGGCAGTTATAAATTGACATTCTCCTGTGGCTTGGGCTGGAGGACTCTTCTGCTGATAAGTTCTGTTTTATGCAAAGTCTTGGTGTGAAAATGATTTAAGTAATTTTGGTAACTGCAAAACTGGTATTTCCTTATTATGAATGACCAGCTTTGTTTACAGAAAAATGTCTCCAAGGAATTTTGTATCTGTTTTCTGAAGGTCATTTGGAAAGCCTTCTAAGAGTCCAATTTGTTTCTGTTTTTTATTAAGTACTTTTTAGTGGGCTATGTAGGTGAAAATCTGGACCACTTGTTGTTGAAGTAGTGGAAGACAGCATCTATCTCCTGCCAAAAGGAATTTATGGTGTGAAATTTTGTTTACTGTAATTTCTTAAATGATTTTTGTAGATCTATTTTCTCCATTTCACAACAGTAATTCCTGAACTGTCACAACGTGATGTACTTCCCATAATGGATGAAGCTGGAATACTGACATATCAGCATTTGTTAGTGCTGTATTGTGCTTTTGAAGATATCATTCTGATGCAGAAAATGTCAGTACTGTAGTAATGCAAAAGTCTTTCTGTCATTCTGGATCAGTAAGGAATAACCCCTTAAGTATTCTAATGAGAGCTGTGCTGGAGGCATTCAGATAGCATCACATATTCACTCGTGTGTTTGTTAGTGCCTGAATGTTTCCCAGATTTGCTTCAAGGCTGTTCTTCTGAGAAATTGCTTGTTTCATCCTTTTAACGTGCAGTCTCTGGACAGCCTTTTCATCAGTCCTGTCAGCTAAGTGGTATTTCGGGTGGCAAGTGAAGACGTAACAAGAAAGTCACCATACGAACCCCTTGAAGGACATGTAAATCTAAAGGTATAGTCCATACAATGGTGAAATATTGCATCTTCAGGAGCAAAGCATGCAAACACACATCCTGTAATTGCACTTCTGTGGAGTTGTGGTGTTTTTACAAGAAATAAGTCTGTTGTGTGGCTTCTTTCTGTGATGCAGTGGGAGATATAGTACTCCATCTCCCCCAGTATCCTGCGGGGAAAATGTTTCTCTTCTTTGTAGGATTTCCTCTGCTTGCCCCAATTCCACAAGATGGCAGTACTCGATGAACAAATGGTACTAATACCTGATGACAGCCAAAAATCTGAGATAATCTGTGAATTTTAGCAACTCTAGAGAAGTTTCTTCTCTATTTTGTATTAATAAAAAAAGCAGAAAAAAGTTCACTCAGGATCACAGGCTGAATTTACTATACATAGCTATACGCCACAAAATTTGCTTGATGGCTTTGTTTTACCATTCAGAAATATTTTGTTTAAACAAAATAAAGTACCAGGAAAAACATATGCCTAAATCTCCCCTGCTGAAAATAGGAAACCTTAATCTATCTATCTCATACCCAGTTTCAACCTTTACCATCACACCTGCTTTTTGGATATTCTGTGTACTAACTACAGAGTAAGGGTGCAACATGAGGCACTTCCTTATGATGGAGAGCACTTCACATTCAGGAGGAAGGCTTCTTTTTAGCTAAAATGAATGATAGCTATGGGTTGTTCCTTCAGCCTCCCACCACAACCAGATAAATAATTTTGGCACATTTCTTTGTGCTGTTGTGGCTTATTATCAGTGCTCATTAATCCTCCAAGAAAATATTTAATGAAGGTAATTTATTTGTTGCATTGTAATGCACCCTCACAGAGCAAACAGATTTTGTCGATTTATCAGCTAGCAATGAAATTGCTTCTTTTCTGCTCTGGGGGCTCTGTATCTACTGCTTACTTACCTGAAACACAGTTCTACCAATCACATATTTGTCTTTGTTCAGATTTAATTACAGTGATAAATCTTCAAATATTTTCTTTCTTATAACCATTCACAGAGCCAATAACTAAAAGTATGGTGGAAAACATAACTGTACTGTCAAGACTGATCTTGTACTGGAGGACACAAATATTATATTGTCATTACCAGTGTACACAGCCAACATAGTCTCATTTGTACATTTGACATATATGAAATGTAGCCAGTCAGTGAAACGTGTAAAGACCAATGAAATCTCTTTCTTATACATATGCTTTTTAAAGAGAATACATAGCGTACCACAAAAATATGGTTTCTGGGAAAGGGTGCTAGACTATTATGTGTATTTCCTTCTCACTGGCATGATTTTTGATTCCAGAAAGAATAAAAATGTTGTGATCAAAAGGAACTCAAGAACACATCTCCTTCAGGCTTTTCTTTTGCCCTCAGACAAGACCAGATATTATTAGCCTAGTCTTTAAAAATGTCCAGTGAGTTAAATTCCTAAATTTAGATCTTCAGAATAAGCTATTTCATTGCACAGTTAATAATCAGACAGTTTTCCTTAACATTTGTGTATATATATATTTTTTTCAATACTGTTTCTTACTTATTCAACCTACTATACTGAAATTATGGAAAATACTTTAATGATGACCTATATTAAACTTTTATAGTTAAAATGGAAGACACTTATCCTCGTCTGTATCAGGCTTCAGTTCTTGAGTCTAGATCAACCTAATCTCTTCAACTTTTCCTTCAAAGACATGGTTTTGAATCCTTTAATTAATTTCCTTGTTGTCATCTCCGCTGCTTTTCTACACCTTATAATGTAGGACCCAAAGCTGGACATAGTATTCTATTTGGGACATTAACACTGTTGATAATTGGAATAATAATCTCACGCACTCTATAGGTAGCAGTCATCTTAGTATCTCCTAGAATTGAAGTATGCAATTTTCCATTCTACTTAGTGTTTCATTTTCTGTATTAGCAGTATTTTCCTACGGAAGAATGCTGTTTAATCACTTATTTCCCTTTATTCTATCTGTAAAATTGATATTTGGTAAGCATAGTAATCTGCATTTTGCTGAATTTTATTTTAATCATTGCAAGCCATTTCTCCAAAATACTTTTCCTTTTAGATTCTCATTCTGTGCTGTGCAGCGATTGCAACCTCTTGCAGTTAGGAGTCATTCACGAATGCTAAATATACCTTTCTTTCCACTAGGCCACTCACACTTTCAAAGAAAAAAAAATAAATTAGATACGATTTGTTCTTGACAAATCGATATTGGTTGTTTCTTAACACCTCATTATCTTCTTATTGCCTGCAAATTCAGTGTTTAACAGTATGTCACAGTAACTTTGCAGAACTCAAACTCAGCCTGACTATAGGCCCTCCTTTATTTAAAAAAAGAAAAAAAAATATTTTCTTGCCATATTTTGAAATAATTTGTAAGATACCATATTCTCAGTAACCTTTTCATAAATGAATGCTTAAACATGCTATAATTTCAGAATTTAAGGCCATTTTATCAATATATATTGTTGTCTTATGTAAGTAAGGTAAATATGAAATAAATTTGTGTTAGTATTGAAAGAAGTTTTTTAAGGAAGAAAAACACTGGGATGAGAAAACTGAGTACAAGGGAGAAGAACTACAAATAGGAAGTTGTAAAAATCTTTTGAAAGGAAAGAAAAGAATTATAACAACAGATCTACTATTGACACTTATCTATTATTAGGTAGGAATGAAAATAAATACTTATGTAGAAAAATCCTGAATGCTCCTATAAATTTATGTTCTATGTTTTATAATATACCAGGTAATGCAGATGTCACTGTATAATGCTATCTTCTATGAAAAGCAGAAAAAAAGTTGATGGTAAAAAGCAATTAAGTTAAACAGTCTAAGTAAGTACTTGGCCCTGGTGAGGCCACACCTCGTGTTCAGTTTTGGGCACCTCACTACAAGAAAGACATGGAGCTGCTGGAGCGTGTCCAAAGAAGGGCAATGAAGGTGGTGAAGGGTCTAGAGAACAAGTCTTATGAGGAGTGGCTGAGGGAAGTGGGGTTGTTTAGCCTGGAGAAGAGGAGGCTGAGGGGAGACCTTATCGCTCTCTACAACTACCTGAAAGGAGGTTGTAGCGAGGTGGTTGTTGGTCTCTTCTCCCAAGTAACGAATGATAGGGTGAGAGGAAACAGCCTTAAGTTGTGTCAGGGGAGGTTTAGACTGGACATTAGGAAAAATTTCTTTACCAAAAGGGTTGTCAATGATTGGAACAGGCTTGTAGTTGGCCGCATTGCAGCCCAGGGAAGCGGTTGAGTCACTACCCCTGCAGGTATTTAGAAGACATACAGATGTGGTGCTTAGGGACATTGGACTCGATGATCTTGAGGGTCTTTTCCAACCTAAATGATTCTATGATTAATTTCCAAAGACAAGAATCAGAAATAATTTTGTCCAGCATTAGAAAGGGTAATCAGGAAGACCCATATTATAAATTCATGTGCTTCAATCTCAGATGAAATAATTCAATGACTGATAAGAGACTTGCTTAATCCAATTTAAAAAGTGAGATATAATTAACAATATTGGAAGAAAATAAATCTAGTCAAACTAACCCAGTATATTTTTGTTCTTCTTTTTATTGACAAAGACAGCAAAGTTTCTGTAATGTACCTAGGATTCAAGTTTTATAAGAGAACATGCTGATTAAAAAGAATTGGAATAACCTCATGTCATGGTTTTAGCTGGGATAGAGTTAATTTTCTTCACTCTATCTGGTATAGTGCTGTGCTTTGAAATTAGCATGGAAAAAAACCTGTTGAGATAACACACAGATGTTTGGGCTGTTGCTGGGTAGTGCTTGTACTAGTCAAGGACATGTCTAGCCTCCCATGCTCTGCTGGGTGCACAAGAAGGTGGGAGGGGAGGGGGCACAGCTAAGAGAGTGATTCAAACTGACCAAAGGGATATTCCATATCATGTAACGTCATGCCCAGTATGTTACTGGGAGGGGCTGGCCGGGGGGAGGGGGGAGCAATCGCAGCTCAGGGACAGGCAGCGTCGGTCGGCGGGTGGTGAGCGGCTGTATCATTTGTGTTTCCGTGTGTTTTTGTTTTTTTTTTCCTTTTTTCCCTTTCCCTTCCTTTTCCATTTTATTATATTAACATTATTCTCATTATTATAATAATCATTGGTACTATTATTATCATTTTATTGTAATCATTAAACGGTGCTTATCTCAACCCACAAGTTCTTTTGCTCGTCCGATTCTCTTCCCCATCCCACAGGGGTGGGGGGAGTGAGCGAGCGGCTGCGTGTTCAGTTGCCAGCTGAGGCTGAACCACGACACCTCAAAATTAATTTACTGTGCATTGAAAGGATTAAAAACTGACTGCAAAGCATGATCAAAAGGATCAGTTCTGGAATTCTTGTCCTCTGCTGCTGAACATTTTAACACTTATAAAAAAACTTATGCAGTTGCAATCACTGATTTACAGGAGATATAAAACTCGGGAGTGGCAAATGTGCAGGATGAGTCACTGGTAAACTCTGATTTGGATAGCTTGTTGTTACTGCAACCTTTTTTAGCGGAAATATGTTGAATGTGTAGTAACAGAAGTTGATTATTTCTTAATAATTTGAATTAACAAGAATTCTGTGGTAATGACTAACTAACTATTGTATTCATATGAAAAGTGTGGCATGGAAAATAATGAAGGTATTGTTTAATGCTCAGGAAAACACATCACTGTATAGAAAATTTATATATGGAAATTATTTCCTCTGGCAAAATGTTCAACAGAATTTAAAGTGTTTTTTTTTTCTACTCTTTTCTCTTTCACTCTTTACATCTCTCTTGTTCTCTGATCATGCTATGATGCTTGATTTTCACTACATTTTAATGGCACTGGTGTGATAGTTACACTGACATGGTCTACTTCTTGCCTAAGTCTGCTGCAGGGGTGAGCACAATGAAAAGTAGTACTCTAGAGCAGTGTTACCTGCAGTGAACCCCTGACCCCCAGAATCCTGAACGCAAGTGGGCTGCTGCATTACACAGAAATTTCATTTTACGACTACTCTAATGATACCAAAAGATTAATGCATTCCAAAGGCATCACTAGGACATTCATCAAAACAAAAAAGTAATGATAGGATGACGATCATCCAAATTTGTGGAATACCATTCTGTCTAGTGCAAGAGTGATATTATCTCTTTTTCAACTGAGATATGCAAAATCTCTGCATCCCTAGCTTTCCTCTACTCATCATTTTGCAACAGAAGGTCTGTTAAGCAAATTCTGTAATTTGGCTGAAAATACTCACTAGTACTCCAGTTATCAGAGTTTCAGTCTCTCGAGGAGTTTATGTGTATGCTTCAGATTGGCTTTTTGTACTTCTAAGAAAGAAAGCAACTAAAATTTGGCACTTCATCCCTCATTCACCTTTATTCTTAATGCCAGGAAGAATTAATAGTAGCAGAAAGATTTATTTAACAAGATTTAATTTCAGGCTTCTGGGTGTATAAATGAAAATAGAAGGCTACTGCAGCTCTGGTTTATACTTTAAAACACAGCCTTTTCTAAGCCTTCACCTCTCTTTACCTGCAGTTGTTGTCATAGGAATTGTATTGGCAACAACTGAGCACTCAGAGTTCATAGAGTCGCCTTTGTATGGCTGCACTACTGAACTTAAGATATGCCTCTCTGCTTCATATTCTTTTGGTGCTAGGTGTTTTACAACAAATTTAAAGGCTTTTGCTGGGTCTATCTGCAAGTCAGTGTTTGGTGAATTTCACCATGGCCACAGCATGATACAACTGATGGATCTTCCTCAGGCCTGCTCTTTTGCTCCTATGATATTTATTATCCTAAGATCTCAAATCAAGGGCAGTACCATTATAATCACTTTTATATGGGAAAACAGAAGAATGGAAGGAAGTGACTTCCCAGCAGTCATGAATCAGGCCATAGTCAAAGTGAAATCTCCACTAACACATAATTCTTTTAATTTCTAGTATTCTTTCCTCTCCTCACCAGCTCTTTGTATATCCACAAAAAATGCCAAAACACACAAAAAAGATGTTATAGTCAATGAATCCTTAGGAGATGTGTAGATGAACATCGGAGGTCAGTAACTAAGCCCTCAACCTCCCTCTGAATTTGATTCTCAAATGTTCAAAACCAAAATTGGTAGTATAAATCACATAATCCCCCAGATGCTCAAGATATAGTGTTCAGCTCCTTCCTGGAATATTCTCTAGGCTTAAATGTACCAAGGAATGGGTCCTCCATTACATCTTTCTGAACGCAATGCAACATGTGAACATATGCTTCAGAGAATAACATAAAAACAAATCTATAGTCCCCCAAAGACATTTTTTAAGTGTTAAGAATGACAGTGAAAGATTAATTTTTCACCTTAATTGAAAAATAACTCAAAGTGCAGATGAAGAGGAAGATACATGTCACATTAGCAAACTGCCCCAGAATGCTAATAATGCTGTTCAACCATGTTGTACAAATAAATTACTACAAATAACCTCAGCAACAATCTATCATTTAAAATTTAACAAAGTAGACACTGTAACTCTTACCTGTTTCTACATACAGGCAATACGCTCTTGAGTCCCTGTGCACATTGTTCTGCACTACTGGAAACCCAGTGAACTGTTTCCATTCATCTTCTACTTGTCACATAATAGTTAGAGATAATGCATAGCCTTCTGTTGTCTTACTTTCAGCCTAGGGCAGTGTCCCATGATTATAACCTCTCCTCCCCAACCCCTTAGCAAAAGCAGTCAAAGTGACACCTGCTGTGCCACATTATATGTACGGATCACATGGAAAAATAAGATACTTGTCCAACTCTCCCTGATTTTTTTCTAAAAGAAATATCATTATTAAAGTAATGCAAACAACAGGCAATTCTGCTCCCTCCTGTGCTGGGTCCATACATAGTTTTCAGAAGACTAATTATGTTTTTCAAAGCCCTTTTCCTTTTAGGAATGAAGCATCATGTTGTAAAGTTACAAGATCTGGACTGGAAATCAGTGCAATTTTAGTCTTTTGTTGAAATTTTCTTTGTAGATCATCCCATTATCCTCTTAAATGGGTAGTGCTCCTTCTTTCCATCTTGCATTTGGCAGAGCTGAAAATAGATTCTTTAGGATTGAAACTACACGGTAGTTTGATAAACTCCTAAAGCACCTTGTGTTTCTGCAGAAAAAGCCAAACTGAGACAAACCCTTCATCAGTATTATCTATATCCTTCTTCCCATTCTCCCTTCTTCTTCCTGATTTCTTGTCCCTGCAGTCTCCAATGGAAGATTTGCTTAATTATTGAAAAAGGAAAATACCATGAAAATTAATGCTTCAATAAACCAATAAATGAAGTTAAATTTTCCAGTTAGAGATTCTCCACTCTTGGGTAATAGCATCAACACAACAGGAATTGTATTAGCTGACTAATGAAGTCATCAGCAATGATTTTAACAATATTGGAACATAGCATGAGAGCACAGGAGATAGAAGTGGGCAATTAAATTATCAGAATTAAGTGTGGTATTAATTATTACATTGTTAGAAAGATGGCATTGTGACCAAAAAGAAGTAACTTTCCCACTGTTATTGCTCTGGAAAACATCTTTTGTTGTCAGAAGATAAAGGATGCACATGTGCTGCTGCACAAGGGTTTGGATTTGACTGTAATAATTCAGATCTTTCTCTGACCTCTATGATATTATGCTTATAACTATTCACTCATTTTCCTCTTGAAAATCCAAGCAATTGCCTTTAATATGTTTACCATTAATTTATAACTACCTTCATGCCAGTCACAATTGTATTAGGTAGGAAAAAAAACCATAAATACACCCAGATATCTATTTCTAAACAATTTCTAGTTTGCCCTTAGAAAAAGAATGAAAACTAGATATCCCGACTAGAATTGTTTTCATACCGCTTCATTTATTTGGAACAATCTTCCTGAACTTATTAAATAAAACCGTATGAGAATCTATGTCTCATTAAACATTGTATCACCTCAAATGGTTATATGTTCACTTTTATATCATACTTACAAAATAGGGAATAACTGACTCAGTTCAGTTCAGTCCTTCAGTTCAGCTTTCTCCTTCTGAATCAAGACTGACCTCCTAACATTTTTGGTAGTCGTCTCTACCAGAATCGCCGCTGAATTCAGTTAATCATGCCTAGTCTGGGAAGAGTTACATTTTCTGAAAACTCCATTGTTTTCATCCTTTTTTGAATCCTTTAAGATTTCCCCAAAATCTCCACAATAATTTCTCATCTCTTCCTCATTCTTGTTTTCTCCTATTTCAGCTGTCTGATCAGCATTGTATTTCTGGTTTCCTCTCCTTAGTTACACTGATTAATATATGCACTCTCACTCTATTCTTTTCCATGACATGAAGTGGAGAGCTAATTGGGATTAATTAGGAATTTTCTGTCTTAAACAAAATGGGCTTTCTGACATTTAACTAACTGACTTGTTTGTAAAATGGTATTGTTCCAGCCCCAGCTTAGTAAAACATGAGAATTAAATAACAAATGGATTCTCATAGGAAGGTTATTATGAGAGGGTCAGTTTTGCAAAAGCGCTGTTACCTCTGTGACTGTGACTGCTGTATGCTACTCTGATCTTAAATCTATTAATGTTGGGCTCCTACTATTTTAGAAGTTATATAGCCTGTGTCACAGAAAACGTTTTGCAACACCGTTTCCTACTTTAATTGGGACCTTTACAGTACTAGTTGCATAAATATGGTTGTGATACCATGAACATAAATTTCTGTTAAACCTGGCAGGACAATGCTGTCTTGTTTAATCACTAGGCTGAGGGGTTCCTGATAGTTATGTCTATTTTGTTGGGACATCTCAGTAACTGGCTAGTAACTTGTCTCTAGGGAAGAGGAGCTTGCCCACTACAGAAACTTTTAATCATTATTGTCCCATTTGTCAAGCTGTAGACAAATAGCCACATACAGCTGGTGCCTGAAAGGGGATAGAACACGAACCCGAGGGCCAACATACCCAATGCATTTTTCAAATTAATTAATCTCCCATGCTTCCTCCCTCTTCTCTTGGTATCTCCATTCACTTTGATTCTCCTGAACTGGCAGCTGGGGTAATATCTGTTGACAATAGTGTGGCTGTGAAACTACAGCACATGTCCCTTAAGCAGAGCCCTGTCAGGGCTGCCCCTTCATCCAATGTTGTGTGCTGTCTTAATTGGCCAAGGTCAACCAGCTTTGTCTCGCTACATTTTCATAGTCCCTGAGGGGAAGAACAACTCCAGTGAGTGATCCAGTGGGTCTAGGGACATTTAACTTTCAGTGTCCTGTGTAGTTTAGTGTATTTTTTGATGGAATTGTTAGTGTTTTTAAGGGGCTGGGGATGGTTTATCAATAGTGATAATATTTGGGTAAGTTTTTTTTAAAAAATACCAAATTGCAAGTTCTCTGGGATGGTTTACTACAGTTGGACCAGTAATTAATTTCTTTTCATTTATTACTTTTCAAATTATTAAAAAAAGAGAAAATCTAGACTTCTATGTCAAGAAAGTTTAAATCAATAATAATTATTTATCCATATGCCTATTCTACAGACATTGCCTAGAATTTGGGGCACATGCAGATCATTAAAATGTAATTAAAATCTAATAACAGCACTTTGTCAACAGACTAGGAGTAACTCCTCATTGGCAAACATAGTTTGTTACAATGTTACCCTACAGAAAATTCTATCATTCCCAAACTCTTAAATTTCATATCCTCAGATGCATGCCTTCAACAAGATTGAGGAAGGAAACCCTCTAAAGTGCTCCAGGGAAGTCAGCAGCAAAATTACTGGTCATGTATTGAGTAATGAAAAGACCATAGAAGAAAAAAAAAAGAAGTTAATTGTGTTTGTTCATTCCATAATGAAAACTACAGGCATAGTCATCAATCAGTTGCACAGATAAAGAATACAGATTCCTGTACTGAGCTGTGTTAGGGGCCATGGACATTCACTTAAATGATAACACACATGGGAATTAACATTACTAGGCAAGAAAATTTCAAAAGGAGTCTACTAAAAGTGATACAATAAGGGATGCATGAGGGAAATATCTTTATTGTTTTTCCAAGGAAAAACATGGGTGAAGAGATGAGATGACCCTATGGAATTAACCCAGAACTAAGACAGAAATACAAAGGACTGCGAACATGTCTTCTAACACTTTTTTTCCCCTCCTATAATTTAAAAGCAAAGTTCAAGCTTCATTACCATTCAGTTAAAGTCAAATAAGCACAAAAATATAGTAAAACCCAAGAAGGAAGTGCAGGAACCCTTCAATTCATGATAGCTAACTCATTGAGTTGATACATGTGGCTCTCAAAACAGTGTTTTTAAAACATTTTATATGTACATTATGTTCATTTATATGTTATGGACATATAGAGAAGTGATAGAGAAGTTGTGCTATCTAGACTTCTATATATGACTTATTAAGGGTTTATTAAAGAAGCTTTTCTGTCCTGTACAGTTAGCAATCATTTTCTAATACTATTACTTTAGTGGCTTGTTTCTGTTACTCAACGTCATGTTCCCACAACAAATTTAAATGAGTGAAGAAAATACTATGACATTCAGTTACGAGAGAAACAAAACAGATTTAAGATGGGTGTCTGTATGTCTTCATACAGATCCCTTCACTACCGATCAACTGTTCATTAAGCCTGGGACATATATTTGGCTTCCATTTTAACATTAACATAAGTCTTCAGGAAAAAACAAACAAACCAACCAACCCAAGCCCCAAACTTCAGTGTTGTTCTATATTTCACTATTGTTAGTAGAAGGAGAAGCATCAGGGTGTTGGTCAGTTCTACCTTTGCAGCAAGCTTAGCAGTTAAGAGATGATATTTATGTCCAATGGATGTGAAGTGTTCTATTTGCCATCACTATACATGCATACATACTCAAATCTACAAACTACTGATAGAAGGTACTGACTGAAGAATAAGTTCTGGTTAGCTTAAGGAAAAGTCATGGTTGGAGGCATGACATGTCTGGCTGTTGTTTTGGGAATACTGTGAGTGAGACAGTGGTTTGACAGGAACCAGTAAAACAGTCCTCCTTATTCTCAAGGTGAGACAAGGAACGTGACTTTCACCTACACATTGTTCTCTCCTGGAATCAAATTATATAGTTTTCTATGCTAAAGTTGAGTTGAAAAGTCAGATTTGAAAAAATATATCATAGAAGAAATTTGGATATTACTTTACTGTTTAAAACACATCAAATCATATCGATATCATAAATCATGGTCAGGAAGAAATCTCACCTGTAGTGTCAGGTTAGCATGACACTACATGTCTCACGTCTAGAGAGAGATGAAGATTCAGAGATCTAAGTACACACAGGTTTCCTATGATTTCCAATAAACTGGTAATGACTAGATCCACGTAAATATGTAAGTTCTCTAATGTTGTGCACTGAAATGCGCCTGTTAGGTCCCTGGATCCTGGAACTGAAACCACAGCCTTAAGATAACCTTGTGACCTTCATATACATTAAGTTAGACATCTGTGAATTGCATTCACAAAAGCCAGCTTTGTAAATGGAGAGCTGGAGGGTGTATGGATGCCTTCAAACCAGAATTTTTTGCATCCTGTGTGCAGATACCAGAGCCAATTGCCTGTCAACAAGCTAATGAATATACTGAGGGCAGTCCAGCCCAAATATAACAATCTTGTTATGATAACTAATTTGCCTGGAGAAGTCTACTCCTAACAATTCTGTACCTGAATTAGGTCATTTAGAGCCTGCCTTGTTATTTCTATGAATAATTTGTCCAGTATAAGCCTAACCAGGGGAGCTATGACTAGAGAGCTACTGCACTTCACTTGGGCTTGGTTTCCTACTTGAGTGGAGCTGCAGGCCAAAGCTGCAGTTTTAATGCAAACACAGATTTCAGACTCCTTTTGCAGACCCTGAGCAGTGAGAAGTGATTGGTTTGTGTTTACTTGCAAAGTAGTTTTCTATGTATGTCCAAAGTACACACAAACAGGAGCACAGTACAACTTAAAAAACCCAATTGACGTGACTTTCTCCAGTTAATATGAGAACTAGGACAGCTGTGTAGGAAATAGAACAGGACAAAACCTCCTGGACCTTAGAAGAAAGAGTTTTGTTTCAGTAGCTTGCCAGTTCAGCAACACACTGTGCAGACATCCAGAAGACGTATGGGAAGGGTTGTGATTCCCATAGAACTGGCATTAAACATCTTTGGTGAAGCATTTCTCATGAAAACTATAGTTTTATAACACTAAAGGGGAGGCACAAAAGATGCACCCTATAACACTGTTTCCAAACTGGGTAAGATCAGAGATGAAAAAAAGTTATATTTTAACAGCTGTACAGATGTTACATGCTGTAGAAAGACTATGTAGCACTGCTCCCTCCAGACGGCAGTGTCTCTCTCAGGTGGGAGGGAGCATGCATCTGCCTTCCCTTGTGCACATCAGCACTGTTCTCATTCTAACAATGAGAATCATAGTTCTCTATTAAGCTCATACTGAAAGCTTTGAATAAAAGCCTTAAAAAGCTCAGCTGAAAGTATTAATTCTGAGGGAAACATGGAAATCTTGATGAAATCTTCCATTCATTTTTAATCTCACTATGGTAAACCTTGTAATTAAGATGATTAAATGGCTGAATAAAACCCTATATTTACATCCTTTAGAATACCACAATGAAAAGCTGTAATTCTGTTTATGGAAAAAAGCAACACAGGCCTTTTAGACATCAAAGCAAGCTTGTTATTTAAGCAGTTGGTAATTAATGAACCTCTTGCTTAGCAAAGGTATCTAAGAGTTAACTGTCTAGGAAACTCACCTTGGAGAAAAATTTAATGGGGGGGTGAGAAAAAATCAAATGTTATGTTTATGGAAGAAAAAAAAAGGATGAACCGTTATGTTTATGGGTGATCAAGTTATCCACGATTAATATATTTCACAGAGGACAACTTTAGGATTTGCAACAAAAAAAAGTATTCATGGAAAAGCTTCTAGAGTAGACACATTAAACTGCTATAGGACTCCCAATGAAGTCAGAGGCAGCATTTTTTCTGGAATGATGGTCCAAGAAAAGCAAGAAGTGACAATCTGCCAGTAGCTATTTGTCATAAGGAGTCTGCACAAAATCAGTTTTGTTGAATGTATTTTCCTTCACCATTCTGAAAGAAGGGATAGTGTCTCCCCAAAAAAAGGTCCCTCCTTTTGCTGCTCAGCTCTGTCTCTGCAAAGATGACAATAACTTAAACTCATTTATTAAAACCAAGAAATGATTCTCTCATCTGAAACTACACTGCAAATATTCTGAATATATTTCAGGTACCTTTTTTTTTCATGTTTCCCCTGTAAAATATTTGGACAACAACCTAATGAAAACTTACATGAATAATCTATATATATCACAAGTTTGTATTTGTTTGTTTGCTTATTGCATTACCTCTTGATAAAATATCACAGCATTAATAAACAGAAGACAAGTCTGTATACATATGAATCTTGTTTTCTGCATAAATCCTAGTCAAAAGAAATTAGTGTAGTATTGTTTTCAGTCAGTGGTGCTTTGTAAAGACTTTCAAATTTTTTCTAGAATTGTGTTCTGTAAGAATGGAATGTAGGCATTACACAATCAAAAGTATTTAAATTATCTCCTATTTGAAAACATGTTGATAAGCCTATATCTCTTTTAACATACTGTTCTTTCACTAAGTCATCTTTCTTTTCCCATGATAGTAATTTTCTAAAAAGGTTCAGTCCTGAAATTCTTAGGCAAGTTTGTAAGTAGTTATTGACTTCAGAGATTGAGGAATGGGATTCTCTTGAAGGACAAATTGCTTACAAGGTTGTGGAGAATGATGAGGTTTTATATTGTATCATGGATTTATCTCCTGGGATAAGTAAGTGAAAATTATTTCTAAAGGTGCTGACCAACGTGAATAAATCAATATAACAGAGCTTCATCCACAAAAAATTCTCTGTCATCAAAAACACCCCCATAACTCATGGTCTTGTTAATGTTAGATGTTCACATATGCCAAACATGCATTAAATAGTTTTTAGCTTAGATATATCCACTACAATAGCTTAGCATTCACTTAAAAATTTGTCTCCCAGGTGATTTTGACGGTCAAAATTTCTTAGGACTATTTAGCAGACAATACCGTCTTTGCAAATCACACACAGAAACTAAAATGAAGTACCCAGAAATGGAAGACTAAAACAAAAAAAAATTAAAAATGTATTTTTTATGTTCCTGCACACAAACCCTTTAAGTTCTTCTACTCTGCAAAAGAATTTTGTAGCTGGAAGAGAAGTTTCATTATTTCATTACTTCATTACTTACTGCTTAATTTCAGAATTGAATTCACACACTTCCCTCTTGAAGTTCTGCTTTTGCTCAAAATAGTTTTCCACAAATTGACTCTGATCTGGCAGTCATCTTTCATAGTTTCTTGTACCTATTGCCAGAGCATCGTGGAATGATTTATTGTTGAAACATCACCAGTTGTGGAATTTTTTGGAAGGCCAGTGGAGATAGCTCTCCCCTTTCCAGGAGACTCCAGCCACTGTGCTAACATATTTGCAATCCCTTTGCAGTACCACAAGGACTTACAGCCCTTCACTATTTTGCTGGAGGGAAGTTGCATGTCATTCTGCATTACATGGTGACCAACAGAAAGGGAGGTCAAGTCCCCTTCCCATTCATATGAGGTTGTGTTTACATCTGTATATCAATGCAATTTTTCAGCTTTCAGTGATTACTCCTCGACACCGCAGAGTCTTTCTTGGCATAACTATGGTGACAAAATTATGCCAACAGGGGCTCAAAATGTTTTTCTAGAAGTAGTTTTCCTGCTGGCATAGCATACCAGTGCTCAAATAATATAAACGAAACCAACTGAACACTGCCTGTGAGCACAGTAGTTTCCACAGCAGGGGTTTTGCTGGCCCACTGATAAAAATGAAAGATACCAGTTTTCCACCATCAAAGGGAATGTGTGTATGACAGTAGAACATTGCACTGGAATCTGTCTAAATATAAGTTTGAAAGCATAATTTTAGGGAAAAAAGTTTGATGACATATAAGGTGCATTTTGTGGAATGGCAGATGTTACAAGACGCATGACTACTTCAGTTATGATGCCCATCTATTCTTACACGCTCAGTTTGTTTGGGGAAATAAAATTCATCTGTGATGTTGAAACCACCTCTTACTTTTTCTGTCTATGACTTTTCCATCCCAGTTTACTTATCGTAATCAAGCCTTAACATCATGTACTCAATTCCATCACATAGAGACAGTCATGTCAACCTCAGAAATAGATTATAAAGGCAACTGTAACAAGAGAATATACCCAGAAGAGAGGAAAGCATACAGATGGTCAGAGGATAAAAAACGTTAATTACATTGATAATTGTAATACAGTAAGAACAATCATTCCAGAATAAATAGAAACTGAACATATTTCTCTAACAGAAACTCAGAAGATGTTTCCTTTTCTGCGTCTCTTCCCTCTGCGGTGTAACTTTTTCCAGGGCTCAGACTTGGATGAAAAAATATCCCCTCAGTTCACACCTCATTTCCCGAAGAGGAGAAGGATAGGCTATAGGCTATACTGCATCTATTGAAAACCAAGGTATTCTCTCTAGCATCATGTCTCCATGTGTTATATGGTACACAAATATAAAGATGTTCTTTGCTATCTATCTGCAGACATTGCAGGAGTGCCAATTTGAAAAGCAAAAATGTAACCTCTCTGGAATATCTACACTTCCATTTGGCTTTTCATGAGATTTTCTGACTTCTCACAATGATGCTGTTGTACTGGAAACTAAGTTATACAGCAAAAGGAAGCAACCAAAACCATGGCCGTATTACTGAAAACAAAAGACAATTTGTATTCAACAACTGTATCTTGACACTGACATTTGGAACAATTTCTGAAGGCTTCTAAACTCTAAAAGGAATTGTCTGTGACCTCAAGGCAGCATATTCACCATTGTTGGCACAGAGACTATTGTTGTGCACTCAAGTTTTAAACTGGGAATAAGACAATCTTGTGACAGAAGCTCTGCTCCTATTCAGTGGCATTTGCAGTATACAAGTTTTAATTACTCTTTTGGTACTCAAAAAACTGTCAGCAGAATGGCAGTTATATCATTTTTGAAGTTCTGCAATCAAATACACGTTGTATCTAAAATACTGAGCATCCAATCAGCATACTGTAAAGGACCAGTGTGCAAACAAGCTGCAGCCTACTGTACCTGGTGAATGAAATGGAGGGGAGCACATCAGAACAACTCCTTGACCTTCACGTACAGAGACAGCACTTCTTGTCCGACCGCTAAAATTCCCCAGATCTATCAAAAGAACAAAGTATTTTAGTTACATACCGAAGTTTTAAAATTTTGTCGCTACTGTGACTTACATTTTATTTCCTCTTGTAAAGCTGACAGTTCCTTTTTTCATATCTTTATCTATAATATTTAAAAATAAATCTATTTCCATTACAAAAAATTCCATGTTGCATCAGCACTTTATTACTCTTATTAGTGCACTTCGATAGAGTATCAAAGGAAAACAGCAGACAATATATATACCATTTGCAAAAAACATTTAATCCTGTTTTTATTTCTTTTTACCATTTCTTTTTTTCACCAATAGAAGTGATTTATGCACAGTGAAAAAAAGAAAGAAATAAAAGTGGAGAGAACACCTTGGTTAACATCCAGACTGATGGTGTTATAAACATCACCTGGGCAATGCACAGCACATTGTGAGGAGAAGAAGGGAAAATGAACCTCATTGGTTCTAAAACCAAATCTAGTCTATAGGACATTTAGTCTTTTTAAATACTGTCATTCTGGTTTCTCTGGTGTTGTAAACACAGTCCAGTTGTGGGTAAATCTATTTTCCCTCCAAAATTTTCCCTTCAGCGGGTGAATAAGGGACATTTAACTTTTTGTACAAAACCTTTTGAATGAGGCTGTAGGGCTCTGATATGAACAGTTCATTGTGTGGCCTCTCAACCAGAAGATCTGATTACTCCATTTACCACAGGGAACACTGGACCTGGCTTCACATTTGAGGTGGATAGCTATGCTCTAGCATGCATATCTGTAGCAGAAGAGATGTGATATAGTTCAGCTTTGACATCAGACCGGTACCTTCATCCATTCCTCAGTGCCAGGGATGCCACCTAAAGCCTCTATTCACTCAGGGTTTTTCTAGGGACAATTCTCTCTGATGTGGATCAAGGGGAAAAGAGCTCCAGTAAAGGTACCCAAAGATATCTTTGAAAAGGACACTGAAGCTTCTGCAGGTACTAAAAGAGGACCTAAAATATGAATAGATAGGACCAGTGGGAGCAACTCTCATTGAAATTCAATGACCTGTAGCTGTACCTGTTCATTTCTGTGTAGAGACCAAGGTGCTGGTATGAGCCACACAGCACCATACAGTTTGAATAGGCTGAGTAGAATTATTACTAAATAAAGTAATAATTTAAGAAAGCTTAAGGAAGCTGCACTCAGCTGAGAGTTCTCTGTCAGATGCTGAAGCTCCACATCGTGCTGCATGCTTAGTAAAACTGAAGTTCAGTGATTTTCAAAAGTAATATGAGTTGATCTTTAATGGATTTCATAATGGGTTTAGATGCACTTTTTAAGTAGAAAGAGACTTTTAATCTTTTCAAATTCTTTTGCACATTTCTAAAAGATGTCATTGGCAGAAGCCTAAAATTTAATTGTATCTAAATTTGCACAGTCTTGGGCCAAAAGAGATCAGTGTTCTCATTTCAACAATAGATATCATATTTGAACAGAGAAAAGATGGATGGGCTTCAGTAGAATTTTAACAAATAACAGGACAATATTTCCAAATTATACAAAATTTTGCTAGGCAATAGTTAATGAAATATTGTATTGCTTTTTAAAATAAGCCCAACAAGGGTTATAATACAATCTGGTGTTATTTCACTTAAAAGTGTCATCTAATGAGTGTTACCTCATAGTGTAGTCTGCAGCAATGTAATAATTATTTTATGCCTAGAAAGTAACCAGTTGTTTTGAATGGGAGAACAACTTGCAATGAAAAGTTTTCTTAGTTAAAAATATCTGGATTTCACTTGGATGCGATTTTGGGTCTACAACTTTATGTATGTTTGTGTTAAGTCCTGTTTTTTTTGTAAAAGGAAGCTGATATATCAACTAATATTTTCTGCAATCTATTAAGAAACCAATGCTTAGGCTCTGATTTTAATGTACAATTTAGGAATACAATAATCTTTTTTAGTACATTATTGCGGAGTCTTGTAAAAGCTGTGCGTGTCATGAAGTATTTTTTTCAAGGTCAATTTTTCAGGCAAGAAAGACACTGGATTTCACTAAAATTGTCCTTGTAGCCTTCCTTCTCAGGAAGATATGATAAATCTTCTCTGTCTCGGCATCCTAAAACAGGCAGTTTAATTTACTACTGAAATACCTTCAAGGTTCCAGACTGTATGCACAAATCAACCTCAGTGAATTTAAAATGTGGACAGAACTTGAACTGGTGTGTCATGGCTTCAGCGTGTTTTGAGGAGATGTTCTGAAACCAGAACAGTCACTATGTGAGACATACATAGGCCATTTCTCTATGTACTGGAATAGATATTTTCATCGCAGTACTTCCTTACCTAGAATTTGGAGGAAAAAAACAACCAATGTTGCAGATATCAGGAAAAGAGCTGTAATACTCCTGACTACCTGAAACCCATACTGCAAGACTTCTCTATGCACTATAAAAGGAGAATTTTTTTTTTTTTTTAGAAAATATTTGGATCAGAGCCCAATAGCTGAATAAATTAAAATATTGTGAGTTCAATAGTAGAATTTCATACCAGTGTGAGGAGAGACTCTCTGCAACTTATACAGAGAGCAGGACAAGGAAGCAATATTTTCTACTTCTAAAAAAGGTCTCTGAGATTTGTTTCCACAGGCTTTTTCTGCAATTTCTTGTAAGCCTGAAAATAAGCAATCAGAATTTTCAGAAATGTTTTTTATTAAAAAAAAAAATTAAGAACTTCAGTGTTTTGATTTCAATTCCAAACTTGATTTAAAATACTGAATAATTTTTAAAGAAATCTTTAATTTTAGAAAATATTTTTTTCTTGGATAAAACCTATTATTTATAAACCTCTCCTAAGGGAAAAATATTTTAATTTTAATGTGGAGTCCTGTGTCTCCTAGGGTTATATCTTTTCATCCTTGACATGATGTTTTTACTATCTATCTGTGGTGCACAACCTGGAAGCTGGTCAACATAAAATACGGGAAATTTGTGACACCTAAATTGTAACCTCTATAGACAGAAGTAAAAGTCTTAGAGTTTTTGCTATTTTTTTTAATCAGGTGAATAAATGCTATTTTCCAATTAGCTGCAATCTCAGGATTATTTTTTTTCCTAGTTTCCTGTTTTGTATTTGCACTGAGATGGACAAATATTCTTTTTTCATTTTTTCTCAAAATGAAAAACAGAAATCTTCTTTTTTAGTTAAAAACAAAAGTACTGTGTATGCCTAATGTTTCTATTTGTTCAAACCAATTATTTTCAAACTAAAGAAAGAAGGTAACAAAGAGCTTTGAATTTCAGATCTTTTTGGTTATGTTAGTTCTGAATTGGATTTCTTGTTAGCATACAGTGAAAAAAAGGATTAACAGGTGTAAAAGCAGGGATTTAGCTGTAAAACAAATAAATGTAGGAAAGCTTAAAAGGAAGGAAAGGTGAATGGTCATGCTTGCAGTTCCCCCACATTAAAATAATAAGTCAAAAATGGAAGAATCAAATTAAAGGGAAATTTAATTCACTTACTGCAAAACTCAGCCATTTCATATCCTGCCATATTGAGAAAAGACAGCTATTGAAAAAGTATTCAAAGCCCAACCATTTTACTGTAAGAACTCTAAAATTAAAGATAATAAAAGAAAGGGTGGACAGAATGCATCTTTATATGTAGGGACGGTAACATCTCACACAGCAGTGCTGGCCATCAGTTCAGTATTCTTGCTGCACTATAAACCTGTAACATGTGAGACATGTCAGACAGCCCCACACAGAATGAGTCTGTCCTTCATAGTATGATGATGTGTATGGTTGATTGATAAGAAAATGTCTTTTTGTGCTTCATAGGTGTTCATCTTATGCCCTGAATGATTAGTTTTATTTACCCTTACGTCAGCGTTAGTGGCAATGATGATTACACTTATTATATTATTTTCAAAGCATTTCCTGGGGTTCCATCTACATGACTTCCATACTCTTTAACATGAAGAACAGCCCTGACCACTTTGAAAATATATAGTTAAGTGCCAGTCACCGCTTCTAATGTAAACATAGTATTAGCAATATATATGCAAAACATGCAAAGAACATCTAGGATGGAACATGTGCGGTGGGAGTAGCACAATTTTATTAGTTTTACCGCTAAAAAAAGTATTTAATTCAACAAATATGATACAGTGTCACTAGAGAATAACCTGTGACCCAGGAGTGGTCTCCACTATAAAAGGGAAACAGTAGAGAAGTTCCAAGACACAAGACATTAAATCTAATGGGTTTGGTGCAATGCTTTCTGGATGTCCTACATATACCTGAGGTGTAATTAGCTCAGTGCATTACTCAGTCTTTGACAGAAGTTATAAGCTTGGGAAAAGCATTCAGAACTCTGATCCAAAGCAGCTGCGGGTAGTATGCCTGTCTTTTCAGTGGCTATCCCCATTCTTCGGAAAGGAGCTGAAGTATGTGTTTCTTTCAGCACACATAGGTTTGTATTGATGTTTATTGTGGAAGAGTGACACTCAACACCACAAGAGTATCAGTTTAAATAAGACCCAACAGAAAACAAAACACTTCTGCAGAAGGTGAAAGGAGTAATGGAAAATAAATGAGAAAAATCTCAAGACAGACAAAGCAACAGAAAACTTTGCAGGACTAGCAACAAAATAAACAACTAAATAAAGGGGGAAATATTCTGTCATTGACAGAAGGACTTGTGCAAAAGTTGGAGCAGTTTTTAGCACTTTGCAGCCTTCCAGTTTGCTTTCACTGTAGTTTGCCTTTTAGGCATGCATAGGAGGGATTGTTCATTCTCTGTGTTCATCAGTTGGCTGCAACTGACAGCAGCAAGAGTGAAGTGGCAGGTTTCTGTGACCCCGATAACAGCCCACTGATGATTGCTATGAAATTAGGGTCAAATTAAAAATTAAAAACAGTTCTTGTATTTATTTTAGGCAATGACTGCTTGGTAACCTAGCATGGAAGCTGTGGAAGGCTCTGTCATTCATTATCCGTGACTTAAACCAGTCAATTCTTAACCAGCCCAATTCTGTGAATTTAAACTATTTTATGTGCAAATTTATTATGGAGTTTAAAATGAACATCATTTGATATGTATTAATATGTTTAAAGCAATACTGAAGATATCTAAAATATGAAGCAGGCGATATTCTTTCTAATAAGGTAAAAATAGCTCTACCCAAGGTAAAATTCTTCTGTCAGGTCAAGGACAAACTTATTCATTGCATTGTCACTACAGAGAGGGTAGCCTTCCTCTCCTTGTATTTGAAAGACAGGACTAAGAAATAGACCTTGAGCTGGAATAGTAGCTCTTTTAAAAAGGTAAGATTTACAGGGAAAGGAATTCCATTAAAAATATGTTTTTCAAAATTTCATTATAACCTAAATCGAAAACATGGCTTGACTGTACACTCTAAACAATGAGAAATATAAATGTTGTGTTTAACAGTCCATAAGTACAGGCTAAAGAAGAATGAAAGGAAGGTGTTAAAAAGAAATTACATATATAATTGCATAGGGAACTTTTAAATTGGATTAATTAAATACAGTGTTCATAGAATATCGAGATCTCCAAAGAAATTAATAGATCATTTTATTATTGACATACAGCTATTTTCTAGGAATATCAGATTAAATAGGTGGAGTCATATTATTACGGACAATCACTGGACCTAAAAGTAACTTTTAATACTGAAGATGTTAACTAGAAAAGATGTGAAAGGAAGCTTAGACAAAAAGATTTCTGCCATGACAGCAACACACCTCACCATGGTTAATGGGAAAAGCATACATCTTGAACTTCTAAAATCACATTACCATATGACTTTTAGGTGGCAAAATAAGGGCAAGTTTCAAGTACTTTAGAATGTATCATCATGCTTATTATCATTGCTGTTGTTATTATTTATTGCCAGAAAGCTTTTGAGTCCTTCATGGATCATCAGTCTGACATGACCTGAAAAAGGTAATTCTTTTCCTCAGAGAAGTTACTATGCCAGTATGTAACGAGACACAACAGAATGAGAATACCAAGAAGCAATGATGTTTTAAATTTGTACGCCAGCTACCCTGCATCTCTGTACACCTGCAGATTCATTGAAGAATTTTAAGGAAGGGGGGTGGTTATACAGGTGTTTTCAGGGGGTGCCAATAAAAGACAATGAGAGGCTCATGAGAAAGCTTGGAGATTCCTGTCTGAAAATGTAAAAGATGAAGAACAGAAGGTGCAAGATGCTGTATTTTCTTATATTTAGATCAACATATTCCAGAATCTTTTTTGGATATGACAATGCATATTTTTTTTCCTCAGAAATAAAGAGAAGTCATTAAGGAACGTTTGAATAATGATGGTCCTTGAGTGCATTCTTGTAAAAAGAAAAGAATTTTCTTTCTACCATGCTATCAGCATGAACTGTAATGTATTCACTATTGATTCATTAGCCCTAAACTAATTTTTCACTACCAATGCAGAGGAATAGTTAACTAAAGGAACATTGTTTTTTCCGTCCTTAATGGCATATTTTATATATGTAATTTTTATATATTGTAAATATTCAAAGCTACCTGGTCCATTGCTGTCAATAGTATTATCCTGTTTATTGCCCATCTTCATCTAGCTGTCTATGTCTACTGTTTTACTTTGTAAGTAGAGAACATCTTTTTGTACTTTCTACATTTCCTATCACAGAGAAGTCATGAATACATAATCATGGCTAATACGTGCTACCATAATACAAATTATTATAGTAATAATTAAGGATTCTAGTAAAGATAAGAAATATATAGGACTATTTCCTAAAATGATTTATTAATTCTTGTATGAAATATAGTGTAACACTTTTTTTTTAATTTCTTCACCAATTAGACTATTATTTATAATTAAATATTATTAATTAGAAAAATAGAACTTTTTATAAAAGGAAAAATATTTTTGCTTTTAATTACTATGCTATACTTGTTAAAAGGGTACACTGCTTTTCAATTAAAATATTCACTACCTGTGATCCTACATAGATTTTATATAAAATATAAATTGATATGCTTCTTGTACATTTTTCTCCTGACCAGCTACTCATTTTTTTGATATAATCTAACCATTCATGAAAGGGTGCCCCAGGAGTCTTATGTATATCAGGAGCTTTGAAGAATTTTTTTATTTTGTTATACCTAGTTTCAACAGCACCAGTGAATACCACCAGTATCATCAATAAAGCTTAATTCTCCTCAAAGCCTTGAAGAAGAAAGGGAATTTGTAGGTACCAAAATCTGCCTGAACTTCAGAAGGATTTCTGCACTCATAAATCCTGAAGTACTGGATCAAAGTGAATTAGAAAAAGAAATATTTACATGCAGAATAAAATAACAAGATTGTGTTGAAAATTATAGAGCTGGTATATGATTCAACTTGCCATGTTAATTGCACGATATCTGGGACATTTGCCGTTACGGTTGTTGATGGTTATGATTAATTAACTACAATCATTCTGTGCCTGTCAGGTTTCATCTATTCTTACAATAATTCTTTCAGCATGCTTCTCAGCTGTCTTTCATATCTGCATATTACAATATGAGGGCAAAACACAGAACGAAGTGGAAATATAATTAAGATTTTTTTCATCCTTTCGTTCAATTCATGATCTGTCATTTAGGAGCAACAGCTGAAACCAAACAAATAACCAACCTTAAGCAACAAATGAAAGGAAAGATTTTCAAATAGAGTTGCCAACACTTAGTCAACAAAATAAAGTGGGTCAATAAATGGTGTTATTTCCAGAACTTCTGAGCAAATAGATTTTCACTTGAGTAATATATGCAATGTATTTTTTTGTAAACACATTGTTTTATGTAATGTTATCTGCATCTTGAGAAACGTACATTTCTATTTGCATCTTTTTTAACACATTTTCCTGGCATTGAGTGGTATACTAACCCATATAAATTCTGTATACACGGTATTGATAATTCTACTTTCTTACTTTTTTCCTTTGTACTTATGAGTGTTTCTTCCTATTTTCTTATTTGCTCTGTTAGTCACTTTTTTCAACTAAATTAATTCCAAATGTTCAATGCTATATTGTGAACACAGTTTTGTTTGTTGTAACTTTCTTCAACTAACTATGACTTTTCCTTCCTTTAATTAATGACTAAAGGTAGCAACGCCAGTTAGGATTTTGTGTGATTTAACATGGAATAACTATCACAGTACAGTTTCTTACCATCTGATTTCATATTGAATTGACAGTGACTAATCTCCTCCCTGTAGCTTGTTGGAAAATCACTATATAGGTGTTGTGGTTCACAGAAGACTGATCTGTAACAGTGTTAGTAAGATAGAGAAAAAACCCTTTTCTGGCCACTCTGTGTGAACAAGCTTTTAAGGATAAGATATTAAGTATTTCATTAATTTAATTCATATCAGAGAGTAAAACATTGCTTATATATATCTAATACTTTTAGTTCATGGGGTCTGGTCCTCCAGATAACATAATGGCTTCAGTTCCATATGTACAGGACAATGTTGCAAACCTTTAGCCTCAAGGACCCTTTCTTCTACATCTCTTAAGTTCCAGATCTGTCTTTGCCAAAGCTGGAATTTATCAGAAGGAAGAGTATAAAACAGTTAAGAAATTAAATTATTCTCATCAGGGAAGGGTTGAAAAGGAAGGAAATTTTCCCAGGTTCAGAAGAGGTGGTGCTGAGCTCACCTAAATCAAAATCTTTACAACTTACACAGCTTCTGCATTCAAGGCTATCTTGCTTCTTTTATACTACACTGACAGAATACCACCATGTTTCCATGACTTGTTTCATCTGACCTAGTTTAGATCTCTAATTTAGAGAAGAGATTAATCCTACAGAATAATTGATTATTTCTCTTTACTGACTACAAAGGGGACCTAGATTTACAAACTCAGGCAAAGATTTTTTTAACTTCATGGATATTTTTCTTCAGCGGCATAAATCCAGCAAAGGTGGTACAGACAGAGACTCCGCAGAAAATAAGAGAAAAGGCTGCCCTAACAGGGTACCTGTTCTGAGGTTAATAATGAAGATGTGTTTGATAATATTTTGGTTGTTATTCTTTTTTTTCTTCTGACTAAATTATTTTTTCTATAAATAGATTTTTTGTTTCAGAATGGTAAGTTATATGTGCACGAACTAGGACAAATATAATATCTGAGAAATGCTGTTCAGATATAAGACTTGGAGAATAACATAAGTGTCCAGATTCCAGTAACAGCTGGAGGCTTGCAGGCACCATCTCTGTGAGGTATGACATACCCAATTCTGACTCTACTCTAGACAAGTCATTCCACAGTGCTGACTTTTCACTAAACTAACGTGTATAAATGCCACCATACTTCACTTCTGGTCTATCATAAAGAAAAAAAGAAGGTCATAATCTCCCAGAAATTATTTATTTGCTCTTCACTAAGAGTTGTGGTGCCCAGTAGGACCTACAAGTCAATTGTGACAAGATACCTAAGTGCTTGGACATATGCAAGGAGTAAATCTGGAAGATCTTGGTCTTAGCTAAATAGCTTAACTGGAAATGAAGGCCTTACAAACACAGAGTATTTCCTAGGTAGCAGCTGGTTGTTACATATGATGCTGGGTAATGTTTTTAATAAGGCAGTTTGTATTGAAGCATGTTATTTTGCTTAATATCAAGGTGATATGAGTCACTGCAAATCACAGTTTAGGATATGAGCATGTAATTGAACAAGAGTCATTGAAGATAAATAAATTGCCACTAGTCAGCTGAACTACTATAAATTACTGTCTACATACTTTAACCTTTTCAATCTATAAACTAGAACACATCAATTAAAAGCCCTGTGAAGGTGGTTTGACCATTAATTTAATGATCTAATGTGTGGCCGATAAATGGCACACTATTTATTTATTTATCATATCAGTAAAGTTAAACCTTCATAGAAGGTTTCAATATTTCATGAGATTTGGCTAAAGCTGTTTCATGTGCTCTCTGAAGGGCATTTACTTCTCCCCCCTCTCTCTTTGTATTCTAATGTTATTCTTCTATGCCACTTATTTTCTAACCCATCCTCATGCTAGTGTCAGAGAGCTTGCTTAGCATGCAGCCTCTCCTCTCCTCTCCTCTCCTCTCCTCTCCTCTCCTCTCCTCTCCTCTCCTCTCCTCTCCTCTCCTCTCCTCTCCTCTCCTCTCCTCTCCTCTCCTCTCCTCTCCTCTCCTCTCCTCTCCTCTCCTCTCCTCTCCTCTCCTCTCCTCTCCTCTCCTCTCCTCTCCTCTCCTCTCCTCTCCTCTCCTCTCCTCTCCTCTCCTCTCCTCTCCTCTCTTCCACTACCCTACCCTACCCTACCTTCTCTTTTTTCTCAAGACTGTTATGCTTCTTATCAAAATGGTATCCTACCTCAGATATCTATATAAGAAAGTGAATTAAGGCACCAGTAGTACTATGCACGCTGCCATGTAGCAACAAGGTTGCACAAAGAAATAATCGCAGTCTCTGTTTTAGGAATGTATATTAGGCAACAATCCCTCAGTATTTCGCTTGATCATTTAAACTCCTTCATCATTTGTCAAAATTATATATTATTGCCCATTAATCAATAGAAATAAAAGTAAAATATGTTTCCTGAACTAAGTAATTTAGATGCTCCACAATGTGGATTGATTTCTTTAAGCAATCTAATAATCGCTTCTCTTTTTAACTGACCTTCCTAGGGCAAAGCAAATTACTGCCAAGTGTGTCCCAGTGATAACAGTGGCACACACTCCTGATAGTGAAACTAAGGAAAATCAAACCTGTGAAAGCTGTTGGTTTGGAATTTATGGGTAATTAGGTAGTATTACTAATGCAGTGGAGAAGAATATCAGGACAGCTTCTTTTTTCATAAGCTGACCACATAACATACAAGAGAGAATCAAGTATTGGTCCACGCTATTTAAGGCTGCAGCCATCCCTAAATAAAGCAGTATGCAATCCTTTACAAAAAAATCCTGAAAGGCAGATTTCCATTTAAGTCAACTGAACTTGCTCAGAGGACAGGTCTGGGTGTCCTACCAAAGAACTATACTTCCTCCTACATTAGTACTAATGAATTACACAGCTCTTGTAAACCTTAAAGCTGTAATTGACCATAATCACAGGCTTACGTTTAGACAAAGATTTGCCACAAGAAAATACTGGGCTCTGTGATACAGGTACTGAGTAGTGTGGGCAAAATTAGCCCCTGAGAGATTAAAAAAAAAACCAACAAAAATCAGTCTAGAGAAGTTTCGAGCACTGAATACATGGATTTTCAGTGTAATAAGAAAAATTCTGCTAGAGGAATCAGACCTGTTAGGAACTGCCCTTGTAGTAAGCTACCAAAAAGCAGTTACAACAGTTATTCGAGAGAGTCAGACATAAAAGAGGACATGGGGGGAAAACGTTAAAAAGAATTCTAGCCATTTCAAAAGTATGGTGTGCATTTTGCAGAGCAGACTAAATACATATCTTTTTACCAGCAAGGAAAGATTCCAAGCTTCTGTAACGAATGCGCTGTATGAAAGAACTGCAAATTCACTTCAGAAAAAGAAAAGTGTCAATGTGTAGAAAATAATGTCTGGATTTTATAGTGAAGTTGACCAAATAATTAGAGAGTGTGAAAAGACGACTATGAAGATGGCTGCTCAGATTTTAATATTATGAAATAATATAAAGAATGATTCAGATATTAATGAATATCAAAGGGAAAATGAGAAAAAAATCCATAGATGAAGTACTTGCAGAAAAAGTTTCTGCAACAATATTGCCAGATGATTACTGAATGGCTTGGAAAAAGCAGATCAGTAATCTCAGAGGTGCTAAAAGGATTGTTTCTGAATATAAGGTATTCATTTACAAGGGACCTGACACAGCTGAAGAACCTTACTAACTAAAAATAATAGGTGAAATTCTTCATATGTGAGGCTGCAATACTTCAGGAGGAATATCTTAATCATACCTGTTGGGTTCTAGATGGTTAATGTTATATGTTATAAAGGTAGTTTGTTTTCCCACACTCCAGTGAGAATTATAGTTGTTTTTACCAAAAAGGGCTGAGTTTTTGCTGTCTGAAAATCAGGTCCTTTGAAAATTTCTTTGTCACCTAAGTATAATATGTTGTTCTGATGCCATACTTGTAAAAAGAGGTTGACAAATCTAAAAGGCTTTAGAGAAAAATTCTGAGATTAATTTGCACTACAGAAAATATCTTACAGTGATAAATGCTAAGAAAAAATATTCTGATTAAGTTAAAGGTGGGAAAAGGAAAGAGGTTTTTCCATAATTTCCTTGCTTTAAAATAAAATATCTGAGCTTCTGAATCAATCTCCTAGTGAGCCTAGCTGATCCCACAAATAAACATTATGTGATTGCTTAAGTTCGCTCCTAGAAACGGTCCCCTTGAACTCCATGGGTATTCTCAACAGATTTAAATATGTGCATAGATGTTTGTATACGCCATGGAATGTGATTTTTAACATAGATTTCATGCATAAATTGTTTACACAAAAAATAATAAAAAACTCAGATATTCTTAGAAAAGATAAAGAAGAAAAAATAGTGAAGGCTTTTCAGTGATGGGTGAGAAAGAATAGGAAAATGATCCCAGATTATTGCAGTGTTATCACTTTAAGAATGATTGAAGAAATCTCATTTGAAGGACTGATGTTTAAGGAGATAGTACCTAAATATCTGAGGAGAATTGTATCCATGCTATCAATGTAATTTAATATAAACTCTTTTGTTTAATTCATTGTAACCCATTTTACATGTTTCACACTCTAAGGAGATGAAATGGGATCTTTATCAACATAATTGCAAATTATTGACAAGAACAACTACAGTGGTATCAAATTTTATCCAAGTCAATTACTACTAAATATTACATGTTTCTAGTTACCAATACAAACGTGTATTGTAGGTTAAAATTGACTGTGATTAAGCTCATTCCAAGTAAAAACATAGTGTTAGAAAATTTACACTTACTGATTCAGATGAAGTCATATCATAAATGCCCATGGCCCACCAAATATTAATCAAATGTAAGCAAACCTAAAATGAATGGTAGTGTGACTAAGTAATGGTGACTTAGTTGAGGAGATTCATGTGTGATTATACTTTAAGGTAACAGTATAATGCTAATGCTGAGAAAGCCCTTTTTAAAATGATTTGTATGCAAATGATTTTTGAATGTAATAGAACAACATTTCAAATTGTTACCCCTATTATTTGGGATTTTTTTTTTCTTGGAATACAGATTAATTCTTTCCTTCTAACATGTCACCACAAAAGCAATATTTGTGTGTGCTAAATTTTATTCTCAATGTGGGGTTCAGTTGCTTGATAGCTACATCTGAGCCAGTCATCCTAATCTTCCTTTAAAGAGAATGCAAAGAAATAGACACTTCAAAGGGCTGATTCATTTGACCTATTTTAGATGTCAGCTTGACATGAATAACTTACATCCTGGTACTGCAATAGACTAAGTAGGGAATCTAACAATTAGGTAGTTGCAGCTGCCTATAGTGTAGATATCTGACATTAAAGGAGAAAGAAAAAAGTGCATTTAGAGGCACTTTATTATTTCCTTGAACTCAGATTGTTTTCTCAGTACCATTATTTTGTCTGCAATGCCCTGATAAAATGGAGCAGAAGATGGCAAAGGATTCCTCTGGTACATGTAAGAAAAGTAATAAAAGACAAGTATAAAATACTTTAACTCTGTTGACCCTTCATTAGTAGAAGGTGAAGCAACAGTTTTTTGCTCTTAACATTACAGCAGTGAGCTAACTAATTTTTTAAAAGTTACACATGAGATTAGTATACGACTGTAGTACTTTTCCAAACAATTTCCAAATAAAGGCAAATTCAGCCTTTAACCTCATAGGCTTTCATATTGTGGCACTAATTGTATCATAAGATACTGTTCCAGGACAAAGATGGTAGCTTTAAATTTGAAACAACTTGGATATACACATTTAATTTTACACTTAATGAGTTTCTTATTGTTCTGCAGTATAGGAAATGTATCAGTTACCTGTATTAAAGAATTTTACATTGACTTATAAAAGAGCATTACGATGTGGCAAATTCCATCTTTTGCCTACCTGTTTGGTGATTAATGTACCTGTGCAGGAAAACCTTCAGCTCAGTCTTCTAAGCCTGAGTAATACTTTAGACAACCTAATTTCTCCATCTTGGCAAGACATTTATTGGAGAAAAGAGGATGGCAGAAGTGCTACCATCATTAAATGTACGCTTCAAATGACTAGCAAACTAAATCCAGCATGCAGAAAACCAGCTAACATTTCCTATTTATTGCTTGTAACTTCAGTGGAAACAAAAGGCCTTCAAAATAACAAGGAAGGAATGGGAGTGGCTTTGTTATGCATCTACTTTGCTGCATTGACTTTATAAAGAGTGTAGGAAACCACTTCCCTCTCTAGAAACACCTGTAATGTCAGAGAAGCAATGCCTTTGGGTAGGTATTGATTTTAAGTAGACAACACAAAAGATGATTGCTATCATGTAAACCTGCTCCTCAGCCTCTCAGAGCTTGAGTATTTCTGCCTGTTAAATTCTTCCTTTCAAATGACACTATTATTTAAACACTTCCAAGTTATTTGAGTGCTTCTTAGTTCTCTTAAGTCAGAGTTGAAGAGGAAATTAACAGGTATGTATGATGAGATATATGTATAAAGGCTAGAAAAGCTTCCTAATTAAAAATGGGAGGAGGATCAGTATTTTCTCTTGTAACACTAATTTCTGATGTACAAATAGTGACAGTGATGGAAGAAACAAGCAAGTCCTAAACTAAAAAAGATGTTCATACTTATCCTCTATTGAATTGCAATTCTGTCAGTGATTTTTTGAACATACCATAGAAAATTTAAATACACTCATATATTTTAGTGTCTGTAATCAAACTACACAAATAGTAGCTGTTAATATACGTAACTATAATAAATAAATAATGTGAAATCTATTGCATGTGAAAGGATCTAATTTGTGTTTTACCACTTCATTTAACCCAACTATCTTGTTATTTAGTACATGAGGCTGCATTGTAGTATTAAGTTCCCCATGTCTTGTTAGGCAGTATTAAGCCTCTACTCCTTTGAACACACTCTTATTGCTGACCTGTTAGAAAGAAATGGTTTTGCTCCCCTGTCTGCACTTGTTCTCCTTTAAAATATTAAGTGAATGGGACTATGAAGAAAAATCCAAACTGTTGAACAAATACTTACACATTTGGCAAGCAAAGCAAGAAAACAGTAATTTCTGACCAACAGACCTGTAATCCTCAGTGGGTCATGAAGAAAAGTTACAGAAATGCATAGCTGCTCAACAGAAACCTATTGTTTTTACAAGGATTTGAATTAAATGCTTGAGGCTGAAGATGCAAGGTGGTCTATAACAATCTCTGAGATATGGCACAAATTAATGCTCTGAAGTTTGAAAATAACTATTATAGAAAAACCCCAAACACCTATAATTGCAGATTCAAGAGGCCAAAGGCAAAAAGTAGATACAATGGAAAATAATGTGACAATGGAAAATAATGTGACAACGGAAAATAATGTAATACAGTGAACAGAACAGAAATCAGAGAACAGAAATCAGTTCTTTCAAAAACTTTAGTTAGAAAATGATTAATCTGAATACAGCATAAGTAAGGTTAAGTCCACCAGCAGAGCAAACAAAATATATTCAGTGAAAATATCAGTTTATGCCAAAAAAATAATTTTTTTGTTCATTAGTTTGACATTACTTTTGTTTATCCCAGCCTTGATTTAGGCCCATTGTTTTCTACTTAGCTTAAGAGTTACGTTCTTGGTCACTGGGATCACAGGGAAAAGAAATGAAATTCCAGATTTATTTCCTCTACAACTTTTCTTAAGTGTCATTTTATCTTCTTTTATTACTGCAGTGAACTTCTCCAAAGACTTATGAACCTTTCCTGAAGCGTTTTGTAGGCAAGGACAATGACTGGTCAGTCTTGTTAGATCTTACAGACACCGCCTTTCAGTAGACCTGGCATAGACGCTCTTGGCACTGTGCCTGTAGAGAAGGGATGTCCAATACATCAGCTATGAAGGGGATGCAAATTCGGTTTTCCCCCAGCAGACTGCTCAATTGGTATTTGGTAAAATAGCTGTTGTCGTGCCTTTTTCTTATATTATGTGAAACATAATCTCCAGAATCATTAACTTCATGTAATCTTTGGGGGGAAAGAAAAAAATATTTAAATGTTTAAATAGATTTTGGTTAAAGATAAGTGTCTATTGCTCAGCTAACCTCATCCTAAGCATCCATCTTAATGTATCTCAGGTATGAAAATTCTCAGTGAACATTCACAGATTTTACTGCATCCTTGTTTTTAATCTTCATGTGTAAATAAGAAAAAGCAAAAAAGTGATGTGTTCAAGGATATACATATGTATGTATTTGAGAATATATTCCAAAGTTGTTTTGCACTGAGAGTCTACACTAGTCAATTATATCAAAGACGAGAAAATACATACAGTTTTTGCAAGCATTCCAAAAAAAGCTCTGGTACACTTGCAAGTGTATAAGTGGTCGGCGCACATCTTTACTATGGAATGACGGCTTGTCATTCAGAAAGTACAGAGCCAAACAACCTTTCAGGAGTTGTCATTTAGGCCAGTCCTGAAACTGGGTTCTTTCTCATTTGGTTATGCAATATGAATATTTTCATGTGGCAGCTGATTCCAGCAAGCTTTCACAAGAGCCTTAAAAATATAAGTTTTCTACAGATTAATTTTAGCCCATATATGGGCTCGAATTGCTTAGCTAGATGTGGAAGGTCAAGCCTAGTTCATCTTCAGATCTAGGAGAAGATTTCAGTTATGGCTTACAACAGCAAAAACTGGAGGGACAATATAGGACATTCCTCTTCTCTCCAGAAAGAAGAGTAGGATGTCATCTGTAGGTGCAATTCACAACCTTATGGTTAACATACCAATGCAAATTTGAAATGCAGTTTAACTACAGTGGACTAAAATAATTTCCATTTTCTCCATACTCTATCTTAGAGTAAAGAAATTTGCCCACACTTTCTGTATAATGTGTGATTTTTCCACAAGGTATGCCTGTTCTTACTGGTTGAGTCACAGAAACAGTATCAAAAGAGGGCCATTTGCAATTCCTTTTCAATTCTTAATATAAGTAACTTCTGAAATAACAAATACAATAGTCAAATATTATTTTTACATTCCTTTATATGTTCTTTTATCCCAAATCTTGTCTGTGGCATTAATCTGTTCTTTCATAAGGGAAGGATGGAATGTGCAGGAGGAGATAAATCTGAATCTTTCAGATCTATCAGATGGTCAGGAGCTAAACAGGGTAGAACACGCTCTCCCTAGCTGACAGACATCAGGGTTTAGAAGGGGAAAATCAGGAGGAAACTGACTGCTTTTTGTTTGAGATGGGTTATTCTTCAATATCTCCACTGGTAAGCAGAGCATTTGTGCCATGCATCCACGGATGGAGTGGTGGAGATGCTTTCATATTCTGTCCACCTACAAGGAGTTGTGGCTGATGATAGAGCCAGAGCTTTCATTGCAATTTGACCTTCAAAATGCCACAGTGCCACACAAACAAATGACACAAGTCCCAGTTTGTAGCTCTTTCTTTTATCTTGCATCATATAAGCTTATAAATCTGTCTTTCATTTTTTCAGGGCACATGTAAAACCACTATTTTGAAACTAAAGCTGATATTTCTTGAGGATACTTTATGTCTTCTAGCTGTTAACTATACATTCAGCCAAATTCTATGAACTTGAAGAGACAGCTTGTAATTTAGATATTCTGTCATATCAACAAGCTCACAGTACTGGGGGAAAAATCCCTTACTGTTCTCATGTTTTGTTTTGATTTTTTCCCCTAAACAAACATCAGTTGCTGAAATTCCTAAACTAACAGTAAACTCCCCTTAGTGATAAGTTCAAAAATCTAATGCTAGATGTTTAATATTATATTTTGTGTTCTTCCTACAGTGAAGGACTCAACTCACCCTTATATGAAAGTTCTATATTTAAGTCAATCTACGAGGTATTTCTTTCCCCTTCCAGTTTGTGTAATCCAGGTTGGTGTCAGAGGCCTTTCTGTCATGTTCTGAGTTCTGTTTCTCAGAACATGAAAATACATGTCTTTGCTTCCCTTCTGAATAAACTAAAAATACTGTACTTCACAGCCATACCCTGCAGTAAATTTCACTTAAGGGCAACAATATAAACACACAGTGCTTATTGCAATAACAAAGTCAAAGTTTTTTAACAGATGAAGGAACACATAGAAACTGGAAGTCAGAGAAATGATAGGATCAGAGGATAATTCAGAGTGGAAGGGACCTCAGGAGGCTGCTGGTCCAATCATCTGTTTAAGCAAAGTCATCCAGAGGGTTAGACCAGGTTGTCTGGAGCTTCTTCTGGTTGGGTCTTGAGAACCTCCAAGGATGGACTGCGTAACATTTCTGGGGAACCTGTGCTATCACCTGGCTGTCTTCATGGGGGAAATGTTTCTCGTTATAACCCTCTTTCTAGTTTGTGCCTATTTTCTCTTTTCCTCCTGGCAATCACCACTTTGAAAATTCTGGATACATCTCCATGTTAATGTCCTTATAGGGAATGGGGAGATGCTGTTAGGTCCCATGAAGCTGTCTCTACTTAGGGACGAACAAACCCAGCTCCCCCAGCCTCTCCTCACAGGGCAAGTGCTCCAGCCCTCACCACCTTGGTGGATGCCCACCTGAACTATTTCTACTTTATTATTGTTTTTTCTCTACTGGTGGGTCAGAAACTGGATGCAGTATCAATTCATCATCTCATAGAATAAAAGGATCTCATCAGCAGGGACTGTTTTCTGCTAAGTATCCGAGTCCTTAATCTTCACCTCTCAAACTTCACCCTATTTCTGCTGTAATTACTTAGAGAACTTTTAAAATAATTTGAAATTATTATTATAATAATTGTGATAGAAGAACTTTCTTGCCTCAATATTTGTAAAGAGGTTGCAATTCAGGTACCATGACAGAGTCAGTCAGAATCTCTTAGTGCTAAAAGCATGATCGTCTACAACTTGAGTAAATGGGCACGCTTTTATGTTGACAAATACAAGGATCTCAGGGGACAGCTGTGACATTCAACACACTCTGGCAACAGGTTTCATTTCTATCAGACAAATTATCTAATATAGTCACTGTGCAGTCCCTGTTAGAGGCAGGAAGGCATTATTTATCTTTGTAAGTTTAGATTTTTCTCTCATTTACATCAGCAAGGATTTTATCAAAATTATATCCTCAGAAATCAGGCTTTGAGTAGTCCATTTATTTTGTCGTCATGTTTTTGTTTAAGTCCTTTCCAGGCATTCAACTCTTTCTACTGAATTAGTACCAAGAAATTAAAAACCCCAGGTACAGCACACCAGAACAACACAGGCCCTCCACATGGACTGTCTTTCTAAAAAGGTTCTGAGAGTTCAGTAGGTAACTGCATTAAGTCCTTTATGTACCAGAGCTGTTTCTCTAGTATACTTTGTGTACAAACCTACATGCAGATGAGTTTCCTTGTGCCTCTGTTATCTGAATAGGCAAAGCCCAGAGGCACAGAAGGTTAACGTGGAATATAAATATTTTCCAACAACCTAATGCTGTGTAAAGCACAGTGTATAAGATAAATAGAAAAAAATAATTTAATGAAAAGTGCTGGTGATAAAGAAAATAAACTACAATTATTAATCTGTTGAAAGTGTAGATCAAAGGGGTCAAATCAATCCCTTATATCATTCCATCAACTTCACAGAGTATCACAAAGGGTAAACTTAACTACAATAGCTATCACTTTGTGACTCTACTTTTGTGTCAGAATCAGTATTACTGAAGAACAGCAAGGCAGTATAGAACACGCATTTGTGAATGATGCATATATCTGCAATGCTTATAAGGGGAAAAATATTTTCAGAGAATAATAATAAAAAAAAAATACCTTCTGGGATTCAGATCTGAGTGCCAGCCAGACAAGTTACTGTGAAGGGACTTAGCTGAATTATCTGAAATCTGTCCTGACTCAGCTCCTGTTCTTAAACACATGTATACTAACCTTACTTTTTAAAGCATGCAATGTACAGGAACAAGCAGGCCTACAACATACTCAGGCTTTGTGCAGGGGTGTGCAGGGGGCATAAAAAGTTTTCTATGGGCATCCTGTCTGGAAAGCAGTTCTGTATTTCCATTGGGTAAAAATACACTGACAAGAAGATCATACTTCATTTTGTGAAATAACTTGTTTGTGTTTTGAAACACTCTTTCACCAAAACCAGTGTTTAAAATATGTAGGTACATAAAGGTATGCAATTGGCATTAACACTTAGAGGAAAACATCTCAGGAGATGCAGCTCTGCACAGTATGCACCTGTGAGACACAGCAGCTCCATGTTTTAACCCCCCTCCGAGGCTGGAAATGAAGAAGAGCTTTACTTTGTACAGAGGCATGGCTCCAGCTTCTCTCTGCACATGGCAACACCATCACTACCCGCATACTCACAGAAATAGTATACCACCAAGCAGTATCTTCCATCCACCTTGAAAAGAGGAATTATATCTACATATATCCCTGGTTTTCATCACTGTATGTTTGTATACAATTATCAGAGGGAGCTCAAGCCATTTCCATCTTTTATTGTTTCATCCTCATAGAAGAGAAAAATCACAGCTTATGCTGCAGTCAGATCTTTTGCATAGTTTTTGTTTGGAGTATGGTAAATTTGGACAACTAAATTTGAGCCTACTATTCATAGCAAATTAATTTGAATTCAGACTATTGAAACTGGAGTTTGACTTTGGCCAAGAAACTTTTCCTTTTTCCTTCATAAAACTGTCACAGAATAATTTAGGTTGGAAGGGACCTCTGGAGATCATTACAACCCTCTGCTAAAGGCAGGACCAGCTTTGATCAGGCTGCCCTGTGTGTTCAAGTTTTGAATATCTTCAAGGAACTCCTTTGCCAGAAGAGGATTTTTGGTAAACTGCCTCTTGGGGCCAGACAATTTAGGACTAAAATATAGGGAAAATAAAAAGGTATTCCTAATAATTTTGGTTACATTAATGGCCATTTCCTTCATGTCTAAATGTCTGAATTTGTTTTATATGGTTAGACGTGGCAAGGTTAGTACAATGATTGTCACAGAGAATAAATCAGGTATCTCATATGTAGCTGACTGGATGTCCGGGTTTAACCCCAGTCAGCAGTTAAGCACGACACAGCTGCATGCCCACCCTCCCCCCACCAGTGGGCTGGGGGAGAGAATCAGAAGGAAAAAGTAAAACTCATGGGTTGAGATAATGATAGTTTAATAGTTTAATAATTTAATAATAATAATAATAATAATGAAAAAAAAAAAACAAATAAAGGAGGGGAACAAAACCCAGGAAAAACAAGTGATGCAGCCGCTTATGTGGATGACATCCAGCCAGTCCCTGAGCAGTGATAACTGCCCCCTGGCCAGCTCCCCCTATTCATATACTGAGCATGATGTCATATGGTATGGAATATCCCTTTGGGATATTCCCAAGGACCCAAGCAGACACAGGTTGGGTCAGCTGTCCTGGCTACACCCCCTCCCAGCTTCTTGTACACCCAACAGAGCATGGGAACCTGAGAAGTCCTTGACTAGTGTAAGCACTACCCAGTGACAGCTAAAACATCAGTGTGTTATCAACATTATTCTCATATTAAATCCAAAACACAACACTATACCAGCTACTAGGAAGAAAATTAACTCTATCTGGACACTGGAGAAGACAAAAAGTGCAAGAGTAAATTTCAGAAACAATAAAAAGATGGTATGTCAATGTCAAGAGCTAATCAGAATACATACCCTAAGGTATACCAGCAGTTCAAGTTGTCATAAGTGCTCCTAATGGAGGATCATTTGCGAAAGTTTTACCTACTGTCTTCAGTTAGTATTCAGCAATTGAATAACTGCCATGTTGCTCCCAACAGAAAATGCAAGAGACAAAAGTATAGAATGCAATTTTTAAACATCTCTAGATACATTAAGAAGTGATAAATACAGAAATTATCATTGCAATCACCTACTCTAACTCGTGTGTATCAGGAACTATAGTATTCTCTAAATTAACTGCTGTTTAAGATAGAAGTCTTTGAGAAAAAAATGTCAATGCTTTCCTAGCCAAGTTCTTCCAGTGGTTATTTTTATTCCCTGTGAAGCTGCATCTTATTCCCAATAAAAAATTTATCATTAAGTTTAAAATTCTGAATTTTGTAACTGTTTTACCTGCTAGATTGCAGAAGCCACTGTGATTGTATTTTTATTGCCTATGTATCAGTGGATCAGTAGCCCTCCTTTGAAAACCTAAACAAAATAAACTCAAAATTTTTGTAAGAAATTCTTGTTTTCTGCGGAATCCTCCAAATCCTCTCCCATTCATCAAAATCCTTTTTAACTTGCAGACCGCAGAAGGTAGAATAGAGAGATAGGGTAGGCCCCAGAAGTGACAGCGTGGAGAGGAAGATCAGGAATCTTCATACTGTCAGTATGGAGAGAATAACCTTGATTTTTGATTAAGAGCTCCAATAAAATAGAGCTTGGAAAAACACAAAACAGTCATTCCCTTAGATGAGAAGTGCCATGGTCAGGAGAGGTACGTGGACATCAGGGGTTGATCCACAGGGTGATGTGAGACATGAAGGAACAGCAAAGATCACCCCAGAAAACCTTTTACCACATCCTAAAGCTAATGAGTGCCAATAATACAAGATTTCTTTCATCCTATTAGACAAAGGAACTCAAAAATCCTGACCCTGCTACTATTCAGATAGGAAATCCTAAAGCTAGACAGTGAAAAGAAAATAAACTGCTGCTGAAGACTTACAATTAGTTTTTTCCTGTGAACATTACTTTTTTTAAATCCAAAGGAGCTCTATGTGAGCAATTGAACTCCATGGGAAGATCTGTGTTCTGGTAATAGGATATCTGTTGACTTAAGGCAAGGTGCCAGAAGCTTTGTGTCAGTCCATTTCCTTGGTAACTTCTATAGTTTTCTATCAGACTTAAGAAGCGCAGTTGTGATGATAGGCACAGAGTAAGCAGATTTCTGTGTAGGAGGAAGGGGTAGATTTTTCTTGATATTGCTCTCACATGAATAGAAGGAAAACTTTGCATCCACTATCTTTCGGGACATTTTTAATATTATTCTCATTAAAAATCTTCAAAAGAATTGCAGCTTTTTAATTCATCTAGCTGAACCTGGCAGGACATAGTCTACTAAATTAAACATTTTATATTTGTTCTTAAGTTCAGATTCTAAAAAAGTCAATGATTCATTTTCTGACAGTAAAGAAGTTTGTGGTCAAATTTGTGTAAGAAGAACCAGTCCCTTGGTGGGCTATTAAGTAACCTTAAGATGCAATCACAAACAATTTCTGACAAGTTTTGCTTATGCATTTCTTGAGGAGGACAAATCACTTAAGATTTAAGTTCACAAAAGCAAATTTGGAGGCTAAGAGTAGGCAATGACTGTTATAAGACTACACATTTTCTGGTTGAAATCTCCCTCAATTTACATGGTCTTCTACCAAATGATCTTGATATGCTTCTCAGCCTTGGAATCTGCCCCTATTATCTGGCTCAGCTGCTGCTTTATAAAACCTTGGGCAAATATGGTCCAATGAACAGAGCAGACACAATCAATAGCATAAAGAGATGGCAAATAAACCAGTCATATATTGAGTGGCATTAAGTACAAAAGTCTGGGAATAACGACTAGATAAATATAAAGCATATGATTGTATTTTAAATACACATGTATGCATATATATGGATTTTGTGACATTTAATTAGTTGATTAGCAGCAATTTCAACAGGAAGACTGTTCACACTAATCTGAGCTCACACTTTGAGATTCAGACCTATGTGCATACAATATGATGTAGAAAAGAAAGGCAATAAACTACCAATTTTAGGCTATCTAATAAATTATAGCAGAGCTGAAAAAGTGGTATTACACTATTGCACAAATATCTGTTGCAGTTCAGCTGAAAAATCTATGTTGAGACTCTGAGGAGCTGCAGAGAAGAGATTAAAATTATACATGTGCTATGGTTACTACAGACGTGAATTGTCATCTGCTTGTGTTCTTTTAAGGAAGAATTTGTGAGATATGGAGCTCGTCTTGAGGGAAAAAAAAATCCACCAGTATAAACCAAGGAAACATTAAGTTGTGCGAATTCATGCAAATGGAATGAGGGTTCACACTCCTTGTGACTAGCAGAGCTTTCTTTCTCATGATAGTTATGACAACAATGCATAGCAGTTCAGGATGAAAGGAAAATTATTGCAAAATACATTAAGAGACTGCCTAGTGTTACCTTAATGCTCCCAATACTGCTATATTTATTTAATACTTGGGGAAAAGTGCAGTATGAACTGACATTCTTGAAAGAATGAACAGCTGAAAAGTATATAAGAATATTGCTTTTGTTGTTAATTGGGGTTATTAGAAACATTTTTGCCTCAAGCTTCCTTTAATACTTTCTGGTGCTTCTGAATATGAATGGAAAGAGTGATAGAAGAGGTGGGAAAGAATCATAATGTGGTGAAGAAATGATGCAACTTTTTCTCTGTAGTCGTATTTGTATATGAAAGGAGAGTGTCTGCTTCTTTAAGGGTATCTGGTCAAGGACCTTTTTCAATGCAAAAAGGGACAATAAGAAAAGGAGTAAGCCATAAACAAAACATACAGGGCAGTGATAAGAACCAAACCTGGTCAGTCACACTAATGGACAAGGGCAAGTGAGACTGTGAGAATATTTATTCTCTCCACCAGGGTTATCCGATGGGAGACCTTGTCAACTGGGAAATTAAAGGAAAATGGGGGAAACCAGAAACAACATCTAAAGAGACACAGACCTGACCAAACAAATGTGGAGACAATGACAGGAAACAAACCTCACCAGCTACACTAACTGATGGACTACTGAGAAACCACAGGCATCACTTCCAGGAAGATCAACCTGGATTTTACAACAGATGATAAGAGTGCAAACCATGGGGACCCAGACAGGGAGGGGTGCAGGAATGGATGTAGCCGTAAATCCTTAATATACTGTAGTGCCCAAAACTGCTCACAGTACTCAAGGTGAGGCCTCACCAACGCAGAGTGGAGCGCAACAATCGCCTCCCTCAACCAGTTGGCAATACAGCACTTGATGCGCCCCAGGGCACGGTTGGCCCTCTTGGCTGCCAGGGCACACTGCTGGCTCATGTTCCACTTGCCATCGACCAGAACCCTCAGGTCCCTCTCTGCAGAGCTGCTCTCCAGCCTCTCGTTCTCCAGTCTGTATGTACATCCAGGGTTGCTGTGACCCAGATGCAAAATCCGGCACTTGTCCTTGTTAAACTTCATACAGCTGGTTATTTCTGAGCCCTCCAGTCTGTCCAGATCTCTCTGCAGGGCCTCCCTGCCCTCAAGAGTGTCAACAGCTCCTCCCAATTTTGTGTCGTCAGCAAACTTAATTAGTATTCCTTCCAGCCCAAGTAATTTATGAAGAGATTAAGGAGTACCAACCACATGCTGAGCACAAGTAGAAACTGGGAGAGGAGTAGCTGGAGATCATCCCTGCAGCATCTGTGGGTGCTGGTTGACAGCAGGCTCGGTATGAGTCAGCAGTGTGTCCTGGCAGCCAAGAAGGCAAACCGCATCCTGGGGTACATCAAACACCGTATAATCAACGCGTCAAAAGAGGTTATTATCACACTGTATTCAGCATTGGTTCAGACTCACCTTGAGCACTATGTACAGTGCTGGGCCCCACAGTATAAGAGTTTTAAGGTACTTGAAAGCATCTGGAGGAGGGAAACAAAGCTGGTGAAAGGGCTGGAAGACATGTCCTGTGAGGAGTGGCTGAGGACTCTGGGTTTGTCTAGTTTGGAGTTTGGCCAGTCTTATGTTCCCCCAGGCAGCCCTAACTTCTTCACTTCATTTGTAAAATGTTTCCACTATTTTTCTTTAAATAAAACATATTGCAGTACCATCTACTTATTGAGCCTGAGATTACCACAGATCTTTCATACCTTCAACCCCTTTTTGTCTTAATGTACATTTTTGAGATGAGAATGATAAGGTAGCATCCATAAGTTTCCATGAAAAAGGAAGAAAAATATAATTTGTGTAAAATAAGTGTTCTACTTTTACCAAGTAAACTATGCAAAGAACCTGAATAAAAGTAAATAAGTTTTATAAATCAAACCTTAAGTGCCTAAATGCATTCCCATTTCAAGCAGTAATTTAAAGAGCTGAAGTAGAAACACCGTCTTTGTAGCCATTATAATTCAAACACCGAAACTTGTAAACCTTTTATTATAGCCCTTTTTTAAAATGCTTGATGTAAGAAAGGTATTTCTACTTCTGGTAATTTGTGCTGTCAGAAAGGTACAAACAGTGAATGTAATGTTACTCCCTGTAGGTACTTGTAGGCTATGTCTATAAAATATGGAAAAAATACCATTTTTGTAATTACTTCAAAGTTAACTGAAGGTACTATATCATGTAGATCTTTCACAGCCTGTTTACTCACAAATTGAAGGGCACCTTGGGTAACTTATATGAAGATCTTTCTAATGGCAAAATAACCCATGGATACAAATGGATACAAATTCTACATTGCATGTTCTGTAGATGTCATAATACAGATCACATTGAGGTGTGAGACCCTCACTAAAGATTTAGTTTGGGAACCAAGTCTCAAGATGTTGCCTGTTGGCTTCCATCTTGAAAATCGATGCCACTGGTTTCAGCTGTCTCCTCTGCACAGAGACAATAATTGTTGTCACTGAACAGAGTGAAATGTCTTTAATATAAAATTACCTACGTTTAAATCTCTGCCTATTTATTTATTTTTACCAGAGTATTCCTAGGAATTTGTGTCAGCAATTACTTAAATTAATAAAAAATTAAATTAAATGAATATGGACGTACAGGTAACCATAGTGAGAAGATATTTGGAAAATATTTTTCAAAAAGCCACGTTACAGATTTGGTAGTGTCTGTTTTCCCCTTCTTGAGTTCTACAGCAGTTGTTTGTTCATGTATTTTTTTTTTCATTCAAGATCAAAGCCTGATACTACTATACTACTATTTTGCCCTCACTGGTTTATGAGGATGTGCTTTCCAGCTACTTTGTGACATTGTTATAGTATTGGCCCATATGTGCCAATATTGTGGTGCTTACAATGATCAGTATATCAAAACCTCACATGAGTTTGCAGCTCACAAACTGTTAATTCCCCAAAAGGTGACCCAATTTGTCAAACAAAATGACCGCCTGATTGAACTAACTCCAGTATAAATATTTAATCTCAGTATTAAGGTAGATTTGAGCAAAGCCCAAAGCAGAATCCTCTGGAATCTGAAACATTTACAAAATGAAGACTTATCTTCCAGCATATTGCATCACTGACCTAGTTTGCATGCATTTTCATAGCAACAAGAGACATATCATTAGTCTTTACTTAAAAGATATCAGTCATAATTACAATATGGAAATAGTATCTGCTAAAGTGGGTGAAAGCATTTTGAGACCATTAATAGTGAAAGCATGAAGCTATATGACAGACATAATTTACAGATTTTTCAGCTACTAAATCACAAACAGTATTTCTTGCTTTTAGAAAGCATTTGGTTTGTGTTTTTTACATCAGTGACTGATCCTCTTGCCTTGACTGCTTTTCATTAAATCAGATAAGAATAAGCAATAACATATATGCAATGTACTAGAAAGCCCATCATATTTCACGGTACTCAATAACATTAAAATAATAATAATAATTAAAAAAAAGAATAAAACTTGGCATCCCTGACTAACTGAAGTAGACTGCTGAACACTGCCTTCATTACAATACACTGTCACAGAGTGCCAGCCTCTAAATTAATAAAATCGGAAGAAAAGAATTCTTTCTAACTAATCTGGAAAGGTTGGCTACTTTAAAATAGAAACCATTATGTATTTTACTGATCTCCAAACTTTGTAGGAAGTGAAAGGACTGCAACGAAAGCTTATTATATAGGGTTGTGAAGAATTTATTGGATGTACAAAACAACTGATGTAAGGATTTGTTATTATTTTCAAATAGAATGTCTCCTAAAATGATGAGATAAGCAATTGTAGGCACTGATATATGTCTAAGTGTATTACCTAGAAAAACGCATATACTGTCCAAAAAAACTAGAACTAGATCTTTCAAGTCCCTTTTAACCCAAACTATTCAATGATTCTATGATATAATTGTATCAAGTCTTTAGAATATGAAATTTTCATTGTTCTTATTACCTCAATTCATAGAGTCATAGAATATCTCAAGTTGGAAGGTACCTATAAGGATCATTGAGTCTAACTCCCAGGATTTATTTTATTCAAATTTATTTCAGTAAACACTTTATTTAAAGCAGATAAGGTACCTGTGTTGTTATGAAAATAAACATTTGAATTTCATTCCCTTTCCTTCAAGTTTGAACAAATTTTATACATGCTTTAGATCTATGTCACTTAAAAATACTCAGCCAAGTTTGCTCAAAAATAATTTTATATGCAATTTACTGTCTTTATTAAAAGGTCTTTGTAAAACATGTTTCTTTTCATGTTATTGGTCTGAATCAAAGTTCATTTAAAACAGTCGGAGAATCAGCAGATCTTTGGTCTGGAAAGTTTTTTCATTGTCTCTTGTGTTTCTGGTCTCTTTTACTCTACCCTCTTTTATATAAATATTTTCCCTGGGGAAAAATATGTATACATGCTATGATCACACATTTGGGAGCATACATGAAATAATTGCAAATAAGGTAAGCTTCTGGGCTGCAAGGAAGTCTCATTTTAGGGCTAGGTGACTAGGCAGAATGTGCATGCCTTTGTCGTCAGGTAAGTACACTAAACAAGGGTGATTTCTTGGCTGTGGATCAGATAGTTTAAGGAGAAGCTGTATGGAAGAGCTTGGGGTGGAAGAAAGGGAGGGAGTTTAGACAAAATAACACTGCAACAGTGGCAGTTTCACTACAACTTCATCTGTGGCCTTACCTTCCTCATCAGATTATTTTCTTATAGCTCCACTTCAACAGTTGAATACTGATAATACAGTATTCAAGACTTCATGACATAGTTTTCAGAAAAAAAAAGTAAGACCATTATAATGGTATTTTAATCTCGGTATTGTAAATGTTTTGTAATTTTGCAAATTTATCAGTACAGAAATATTTTGTAAGAACAGTCTTATGCGTAAAAACAGTCACTTAGACTTTTTGTTTTGGCAATGCTGAGTCAAGTTTTACCACGTCTAAGTACATATTACATATACATATTAATTGCGTATAGTTTTAGTATAATACAAAGCCAAAATTGAAGCACTCAAAATGCTGTGCTAAAAATTATTTTACTTGTTTTGTATACCTTGGTTAAGAAAATCCTATTATAATATGATTTTCTCAATCAAGGTATACAAAACAATTTGACATTATTAAAAAACACAATTCTTTGACTGTAAAACATTGCTTTGGAATGTTATCGTGAAAGAGATAATAAAAAAGATAAAATTTGCATTAAAAAGTATGAATTTTTTAAATATCCTGTGGAACTAGTATCCCAGTTTTTAAGCATCCTTTGTTCACATAGTACACAAGTCTGTACATTTCAGAGAACTTTGACCAAAATATGCAGCAAAGATCTTTATCCAGAATGAAATCCCAGTGACTTAGAATGAACGGCTGGTGATTGTGTTTTGCAGGATAAAGTACTTAAAGGATTGGATGCTCTGTTGAGATTGCCACAAGGCAACCTCGAATTGAGAATACTTAGTGTCTTTTGTTCAGCTAGCTATGATTTTCTTACCAATATTCCAGTTCAACTTTTACATTCACTGACAGATTTCATCTATCATGCTTTCACTTTTTTTAGCAGATATTATTTTAATGAGCTAACAACAATTTTAAGAGTTAAACATTAACAAAAGGTGCCACTTCCAGTATCACATTAGTACACATTACCAGACCTTATATAATTAGCGGTGAAACAGAAAAAGAAAAATTTTTAAGGAGTTCTTATTCATATCTGCAGTTTGTCATGGCTAGTGATGATCATAAATTAAGATTGTTCTATACATCTTATGCTGCAGTTTAGATGGAGCCATAACTTTTCATTTGTAAATTGTAAAGAAACATAGTAGGCAAGGACAGGAAATGAAGAAGACAGTAGCACAGTAAAATAGTGGAATTCAGAGGATGTGACTGAATAAAGGCTGCCTTAAAATCTCAAAAACTTGCAGTCACCAACCAAAATGCAGGTCACAGTTAATCACTGTTATATTAATGAGGAGTGAGGGAGATGGTTGAGACCTCATAGTAAGGAACATTTTGATAAATGGCAAGTATTTAAGTAGAAATGCCTTTCCAGGCAGAAACTTATCCAAGGAGCACCTGTTTCACTATAGTGTCTTCTGCAGTAATGATTTAGTAATTTAAAAGAGAAAGTACCAGCTACGGAATTATCAGTAGAACTTCCTACTCAACATACCGTAACTGTTTGCCAGTCAAAGACTCGACTCACTTTGCTTATGAGAGCTAATGGAGTAGCAATTTAAGTTATTTAGCCTGAAGATATATAGAATTTTTCTAATTAAAAAAATCCATTCTGCCAATGGATATTTGTACTGTTAGGAAATCCATCCATTATTATAAACGCAACAGGTAGCAACTACTGTGATTAAGATGATGACTAACACCTTCCATTAGAAGACCCTGCCTCAGTTACTCCCAGATTTAGTTAAAAAATAACTACATGTTCATTTACTCTCTTAAGGATGCAGAGGGTTATAGATGGAAAAAGTGTGCTACAGAAGGTATTGAATAAGAACCAGGAAAGAAAGTGATCTTAGGAGCCTGGAAGTGGAAAATGTGAGATAGAGGAACTGCAGGCAAAGAGAAAATGAGCACATGGACACTAAAAGACAGCTAGAAAGATGTTACTATCCTCTTTAGTCAAGTAGATGCTTTCAGTAAATAAGGAAACCACAAATTGTATTAGTGCTTAACGAATAGTAGGAGAGAGATCAGAAAGCAGGATTGAGATATGACTGATACAAAGGTTGAGAAAAAGATTGGTCAGAGTTATGAATAGGAAAGTCATCAGTTCTGGCTCTGCTAAGCACTTGGGAAAAGTAGCTCCTCCTGAGCTTACGTATAGCTCCCCAAATAATTGGATATTTTACATTAATCTCTCATGTTTTAGCTTTCCATTTATAAAAAGGAGATAATAATAACTACTCACTTCACAGGGACTTTGTAAAAATAAATATATTAATGTTCATACAGAATTTGGGTGCTGTAATGATGAGCACCATAAAAAGCTCTGAGGAAATTAATTTTGTCTTCAGAGTAGGTTTTGAATAGTCTAAATTAATGAAGGTGGGGGGCTGTGCCCTGAATAATAGAAAACAGAACACTGTTTAGTAAGTGAGCAGCTATGTTTCTGTGACATGAAAGAGTCTAGGGGGGTCTAATGTAAAAAAAACAAACCAAAACAAAATAAAAAAGTGATTGTGTGACGAATCTGTGTTGTAGGACTTTTGCATGCAAGGTGAAAATCAGATTGCATAGACAGTGATAAATCCCTCATCCCATATCTTGGATGTTTGACCTTGCAACTCTAATAAAATGCAGTGTAATATTTAATATGTAGAAATAGACACAGTATATAAGTCTCTGACAATGCATTGTCTTTTAATTAGTATGGAGTGGGTAAGTGGGTGGGGTCAACATTTACATATTTATAGAATCCTGAGGGCATTTTTACATATTTCCATGCTTGATGAGACATAGGGCTGAAACCTAATTAAAGGGTCTGTTTTGGTTTTTTAATGGTTTAGCTGTGTCTTTGTGTTTGTATATGAAGATAGGTTGCAATATGTTTCAAAGAGAGGATTTGTTTTGTTTTATATATGTACCATGTTCTATGAAACCAACTTCTGATACCTGACTTTTAAAACCAGTACAGAAGAAATTATGAACTTCTGGGTCCTAGTGTGCAGAAGTAACACATCTACCCAGTCTCACTGAATCTAAAACTGTCATGTTTGAGGATTTGACATTATCATCACATGGTGGTCATCAGAGGATGCTTTTGGTGTTATCATTGTCACTGGGGATAAATTATTCCTGGAGCTTGTTTTGATTTTATCCTCAAAATAATTACAAGAAATGTTATGCAAAATGACAGTGATATTATCATAATAATGTATTTGTGTGCAAAATATTGCAAATAAAATTTATAATTTTTACAGTTGAGAACACAAATTCTGTGTTGACAAAGCTTCCCATCTTTTCAGCGTTAGATAATTTTATCATTGTTTTCTGAACACTGGTGAAAATATCAAAAGGGACAAAGGACTAATCGGCCCTGGAACTGCACGCTGTTCTGAAGTTATACCACTGAAGTACTAAACGTTATTAATAGAACTTGTGAATGTTGTAGGAGTCTCAGCTTTTATTAACTAGTACATTTTAAGTGTGAATTTACTTTTACCATTCTTGTCTTCTCCCACCCCCAGACTGAATGTATATCTTTCTGTTTCTGGTATCTCATGCTTCATACGGAATCAGCTGTATAAGCTATTCTGTCCTTATGGAAAACCAAAGAAAGGCAACCATTGAATTTGGGGTCTTATGAAGATTAACTTTTGTTCTATCCCATCTACTTTTCTTATTAATTTTTATTAAGCTAGTGAAAAAGCTTATCTCTATTCCTTTTAATTTTCTTTGTCAGTTAAACTCGACTTCTGCTACTTCTCACTTTATCCATATGTCACAGCCTTCCAAACGTTGTTTTCTTTCGTGATCAATCTCCTTCATTCATTGTAGGCTTTTGTTAAACTTAACACCTCCTCTGCAGTGTTATTAACCTGGTTAGAACTGAACTCTTTCCTAGAAACTTCCCCCTTGAGTTGCAAAAGTATTATCAAAAGTGACTCCACTGCTCTTATATTCAGTCCTGTTCCTGAGTAACTCAGCTTAAATGCCTTGTCCATTTCTCTCCCAGCCTTGTGTTGTCACAAGTACCTGTGCATCTGCATTTATGAACAGAAGACTAACCTGTCAGACAGGTTTATTTCTTAACCAGATCAGAAGCCTGATCTGCTTGCCAGGAAAGCCACAAACACAGCAGTGTCAGGATAATGGAGGGAGCACAGTGAGGGCGGGAATGCCACGGTAGCACTACAAATACCATGCAAGAAATTTCAAGTAAAACTAGACCTTTAATTTGAAAGAAGGTAAAGTACTGCTCACCACAATCTACAACATCTAGAAGGCTCTAAGTAGAGAGTTGACGTGATAATTACTAAAAGTCAATCTCAGTTAGAACTTGCAAAAGAAATTTAGAAAGTGGTGTCTGGTCCTGGCACAGAATTCTCCTGCAGCCTTTTATAATTCCTCCTATTTAGTAATGCTACTTTTCATTACTGTCATCTATATTTAAATGCCAAGAATAATGGTTCATTAGCGTGATAGATTAGATTGTGAAATATAGGTAAGTAGGTTACAGGCAGGTTAAACAGCAGCCTTCCAGTCTTACAGAGAAATATACAATGCTAATATGAGAAGTCAGTAGATGTACTATGCATCTTTATATGATTTTTGTAACTACATTTCAGACTGTCTCCCTTCATGACTGATTTCTATTAATGCTTCCACAGAACACAAAATATAAAATGTATTGTTTAAAGTACATTTTCAGAGTTAAAGACTGAGCAGAACTTAAACATCAGAATACTTTTTTGGCATCAAAACTTATGTAGCAATAAATGAACTTGACAAGATTAATAATTCTCATTTCCATTTGAATACTTTGAAATAATCATAACATTTTTGGTGTTTGATGGATATTAGGATCAATGAGGTTGAAGTTATTCCTATGTGCAATTCAAAAGGAATGAGATAATAAATGTTGCTCAGTGGAGTACATCCAGAATTGTTACCCTTTTCTGAAGCTAGTAACTTATTATAATGAGAATCAAATTTGCACTGTACTGATGCATAATCCCTACTTAGGGATCTGACCTCAACTTTTCAAGCTGCCTTCATTCTAATACTACCATGCAAAAGAATAAATGATTCTGGGTTGCTTTAGAGATTCCTGCGTTTCAGCTCTCAGCTTTGTCAAAATGCCCCCTTTAGGCTGAGGTAATGTGTGATCTCACCATAGAAAAGTCAAATGTATTGAGTGAAGGAGTGAGTTAGTTGTTTGTAAGGACACACACAAAGTAACCAGCTTCTTTCAGAAGAACAAAGAAAGTCTAATATTTTTACCTTACAAAATATCTCTGGAACACAGTGCTGGTTAGTACCATCTTGTCATGTTCCTGAGTGTCACCCTACAGAAAGACTTTATGTGGGTGTAGCTGGGATTCTTCAGACTTAATCTCCTACCTTAAGATGTCTCTCCCAAGTATTTTATAACTGAATCATCAAGATGCAGCCTGAGAATTAAGGATGGACACAGACTAGATCAAAATTTGAGTGGCTTTGATAAATACTTTTTAGAATTAAAATTTTTCATAATTTTATTCACATAGTAAAAGTCATTAAATTACATTATTTCATACAACTATGGCATGTCTGATTCCTATATTAAAGATGCAGTATATCCATTCCCTCTAGTATGCTGAAGACTCTTGATTCAGTCTTTGTCTATACTAGTATACTGAAAAGTATAAAGAAATAATCTCCTGTACTGGACTTTCATCATGGACGCTGTCATGGTGTTAGAAATGTCCATGGGACTCTTTGGTGGGACCACAGCCTTCTCCAAGACAACTCTTGTCACATTCTGGGTTTTACCAGGATTGACTAGGGGCCATTCCCAAAAGACAGTTTAGAATTACTCTGTGTCCTGGAAGATAAAAAAGTTTAGAAGTATGGATATGGACCTTTCCATATGATTTGTTCTCAGTACACTGGAATGTTAAATGTACTAGCATAGACACAGAATCCCTTTTGGAACTGACAAGATACTGATTCAAGGAAGCAGAGAGAAGATAAATGATAATTTTCTCACCCTCCTCTTGTCTGCAAGGAAATGAAGCATTTACTTTTGTAGATAGGAAAGAATTGGGCTTCCTCTGCTCTTTAAAGTGATCTAGCAGAGGGGCAAGGCAGTTGGTCTTTACATGCTTATCAAGCAATGGAAAAATAGAAACTTACTGATGTTCTCAGACAGCTTCAAAAGCAGAACTATAGGGACAGAAATAACCATAGCAAGTCTACCAGAGCTCTTAGCTGGTCTTATGATATTATAAACAAGTCACTGTAGGTAGAGACAGGTACCATTTCCGAAGGCATACTGCATGCTTTGTGTGGAAGGGGAGTTCCAGGAAACAAGGTGTGTGTTTTTTTTCCTGAATCTTTCAATGGATATCACTCCTGAATACAGTTGAGCTCCCATGAGGTTTACTGTCTAGCAATACTTATTAATAGTCTGTTGGGAAATTTGAACAATGGATAAATATTCATTCATTTTGTCATACTTGTCAGAAAGAGTGGATGCTGCAGTTTAAGATGACCTCTCAAGTGCTGATTTTATTTATTTTCCAGACTTGCTTTTGGACTCGAATGGAAGATTCACCTAAGTAAAGCAAGGTCAGAGGCAGATTTTCATCAAAGATTCACCGTAGCCAAATGGTGAACACAGATCTATCGTTTCCAACAGGAAAGCTTCTTTAAGAACTGCTGGGTAAAAGGAGTTGTAATGAGTTCTAATTTTAAGGCATGACTTTTATTATTCTGAACTATTTATTCACTTTAAGAAAGAAAGGATCAAGAAATGAGTGGCAGAAGGCTTAATTAAACCTATTAAGTGTCTGTCATTATGACACTATGGTAACAAATCCACACAGATTGTTTCAACTCTTGCTTTAGTGATTATCATGTTTAACAACAAAGAGTTTAAGTGTGTGCTTAATGTTAAGCACGTTCATCATCCCATCAACTTCAAAAAGATTATGCAAATAATTTAAGACAAAATACTTTTTTAGACTAGGGCCAAAGTTCTTAGTGTCTTGCATCATTGAACTTAGTTGTATAAGCTGAATATTTCTATAAACAACTAAGTAAGCATCACCAAAGCTAAAATTCAAATAGCTTGGTTTTCCAAAGTTGAAATTAAACAAGAAGTTCCAATTTGACTCTAAACTTCATTTTTTTCACCATTTTGATATGAAAAAGTACATATCTTTCAGTTTTAAATTCTTTTCTGTTTCTCTTAACAAATGAAAGGGGCATATTTGCAGAATTGTAGAGATGTGCAAGTGGTTTGAACATTTATGTGGGAAAATGTGTCTTGGAGGTTTGATCCAGGTCCTATAGTCACTGAAGACCTCAGCTTTGAAATCCCATTCTGTAGGGAAGATCTCACAGTGTTTCCTTGTGAAATTGTTCCACCTTGCATAAATAAATAATGGAAGAGATAGGAAGCAGTCTCCACATCTGAACTTTTCTTACTTTATTAAGATTGCTTAAACCAGCATGACGTTGGGCATGAGGGATAATAGGAAATGCAAAGAGAAAAAAGAGAACTTTTTCTGTCTTTAAATTTTCATAAATATTTGCTATCATAGTTTGAAGTTTCAAGCAGATCTTTAACTGCACATAACTGGTCCTTCTACTTTGCTCCATAAAAATAACTAGTGATACAGGAGACTATTTCAAATGCTATAGCTCTAAACATGTATAAAATAATGTTCATTTTATCTCTCTGTCTTTCAAAATCAAAGACATCGTATAAGTATTTCAAAGTCCTGTTTTAATTATGCACATATATGCAAATGATGTAGTACATGAACATTTATATTTGTAATGCATCACCAATGCTGAACTACATGATAATAACCATAGCAACTGGCCTTTTGGCCATGCAGTTGTGAGAAAAGTAAGACCCAATGCAATAAACATACTCTCCTTTTTCAAGTTTCATGATACTTTTCATAGACATTTTACAGCACATGATTTTTCCTGTAACAATGTCAAAGGCCTTGTTTAATGGTCCCAGTTGTTTTCTTTTGAGCTGTATGCCATTCCTCTCTTTAATTAGAAGAGCAGCTCTTCAAGCTGCAAAGACATAACTATTTTCCACAGCAATACAAACCATGCATTCAAGCAAGTCCATGAACTTAATTTTTTAAAGTTTTCTGTGACAGTGGTAAGTTTCTAAGCTTCTGGAATCCATGGCTTTCAGCGAACAAAGGGAAACTGAATGCCATTATGTGTAGCTGTGTACCTCATAATCAGAAATGCCTTGGTTTGTCCTTGGGATTATAAATTACCCTTAGAGCCCAGTAAAATATACGGGCACCAATTACTTTAATTACTTTGAGGTTAGGACCTTTCCTTACAAAAATCTTTTTCAATGCTTTACTTTCTGTCTTACTGAAGAGAACTGGAGACATGCAAGCCAGCTGTTAACAAGCAATACTATGAAATATCCTACTTCAACTATACTGAAGTTTTATCTTACAGTATTTCATCACAAGCATTACATTTTAAAAATTCTTATATTTATTTCAGGTTAATGTAAACTAATCCTTTTCTAGCCAGTCTCCACTTATCTATATAAAGTTTTAGAGCTCAGTGCTAATTACTGAATAAACATAGTCTAACCTAAAGATCATTTAATTGTATATTACCTCACTTAAAGTCGTTTTCACATAGTTAATGAATTTAAATGCAAGAAAAAAGTTATTAATAAATGACATATATTACTTGGTTAAAATATCTTAATATGGAACATTTCCTGATTTAGTTCAGAAAGATTGTGATTACACTACAATTTTTTTCTAGATGTGAAATAAGAGGGGTCCAAAATATTATGTTTTAAATCATAAAACCATTCTTCATGCTGTAAAGTAAAAATTTCCCTTTAAGCATCTGAAAAGCACGTTTCAGTTTCCTAAAGGAAATAAAGAGTATTAGCAGTTTGGGAACCCAAGATATCAGGATGAAAGTGTTCCATTCTTTGCTTTAGGAAAATTTATCTGAACTTTCTGGTCATATTCAAGACAGTGTTTTACCTATTTTAAAGCTGAAATCACAATGAAAATATTTTAAATTTACTTTGGAACTGACTTACTAAAACATTTCTGTGATACAAACTTCCGATAGGTTGCTATGAGTTTACAGTATAGTGACACCAGTTTATACTGTGAGCTACTGCATGATGCAAATATTGTTTCAACAAGAAAACATCAGCCATTTAAGATCAGGGATTTGAAGAAGCATTAAGTAAAGAGCAGAAGACAGTGCCATGCTACAAAGAAATTGAGCTACAAACACACACTGAATGTGAAATTGCTCTTGTGAAGAGGTTGCTCACAAACTTCAAAGAACTTCAACTGGTTATGACTGTCCTTTTTTAAAGATTCCTGTGTGCTTATAACAGCCTTTTCTCTCTCACAACTTCTGCAGCATTGTTTGCTACACCTCAAAACTTCCAGCTAGCATTCCTCCATTAACGTTGCCTGAGAAACTTTAACTGCAATTCCCAAGTAAATACTTTAATGAACAGAAATTGCATTCAATCCATTGCAGTATAACAACTTTGATACCTGCAAAAGCAGGTGTGCAAGCTAATGATAATTTTAAATCCAATAAAAATAAACGCCCCAAAACCAACCTTTGATTTCTTATAATTTCTTTACAACATTATCCAAATTTGGTTTATTGGAGGAGATAATATTGTAACTAGACTACATGGGGTCCTAAATGAACTGTGGATGTAGCTACTTAAACACATAGACCTTCTGTTGTTTGAGGCCCAGCTCTCAATTTCTCTCTATTGTTTTTTTACAAGAGGTTAAATGGCCACATGTTAGCCATGCTCCTGAAATGAGAACAGAAATCTGAGGTTCAGAGCCTTGGAACGATCTATATTTACCAGTTGTCAGGTTCTGTAACTTAGTGATTTGTTTTATGGCAGTTTTCTTGTCTAAAAGCTAAAATGTAGCAGAATCTTCTCAGAGCTACATTTAAGACTGAGGTCCAATAACACTGTGATAAGACCACTGCTGCACTGTTTAGAGTTTTAAACATACTGCCCTGGCATGAAGAAACTTTGACAAATGTCAGTATTGCTCCCAGCTCAGAAATAGCTGAATAGTGCCATGATCTTGCTAATACCTTGACAGGATCTGCAGCAGATAAGACTATAGCTATAGGTTTGAGAAGTCTGCCTTTACCAGGGAGGGGTGGATTAAGGGCAGACCTCAGACCCCACACTAGCTCTGCTGAGTTCTCCACACCACTGGAAGTGTTAGCAGGCATGCAGATACGCAACTTGTCCTTAACCTCACTGTTTTCCAGCTGTGGCTGTATGAAGGTCTTCCTCATGTTTCATGGTAATGTTTTATTTTCAGCAGGATCTGAGAAATTAGGATAGAGTTCTTTTTGCATCTCCACCTCTTAAAAGGCCTTCATGGTAGGATTTACCTAGATAAAGTACTAAAATGGTGTTAGTTGCCTTCCTGTAATGTGTCAGGGTTGGAGGTAGACTACCTGAGATTCTAGGCCTGTCTCTCATGTTAGTATGTCTGGAAATGAGCATGCTATACATAGACCATAATATTTACTCAGGATCATGAATTGTTGATAGCTTCAGGAAAGTATATTGTAGTGAATGATTTCAAAAGCTATGAAATTTTCAGCATCCATTAACAACTAAAAAGAAAATCTCAGTCTCATTATGTATGAAAGTATGCATGATATGTATTTATACATAAACATGGATATAAACCCTGTATATTTATATACATATAAAACCATACTCACACAAAAAGAGTTATAGCTGCAGACTATCCTACAAATGTATAAGCAGTGTATCCCACTCTATTCCTGAGTTCACAGTTCTTTCCTGCTCAGATGGTGTGGCAAATGATGAATGTTTCAGGAAACTAGCAATGAATGCAATATATAACAGTGGAGTATTCAAGTACATCATTAAAGGATAGGAATTGGGATCATGTACTGCAGTTATTTTCCCTGATAGTTGGTTCTATTTTAAAAGTAAAAAGTCCACAGAAACCCACTATTTCCCACTATGCAATTTATTTCTGATTTTGAGATCCTAACCCAACAAAGTCAGTGAACAGTTTAACTTGTGTAATGTATTCAAATTACTATTTAGAACCTTGTCAAGCAATGTAAAGGTTTGATTTATCCATGTTAAAAAAATTGTTACTCACATGCAAACTGAAGAACAGCCTCTCTGCTTAAAATACTGCCAAACGTGTTGGTGGTTAAACACTGATACTGTCCAGAATCCTTCATTTCACTGGGGTTGTTGATGATCAAACTTCCTTCTATTAAACTGAAGCGATAATCACTTTCAATGTCGATTTCAGTTCCATTTCGAAGCCACCTTAGGAAAAAAGAAAGAAACTACTTGAGCATTTTAAGGCCAAAGGAAGGCATCAAGCTTAGTATACAGAACCTGACAGCCCCAGTTGTTATAAGGATGACTCAAATGTAGCCTGGGCAGAAACCATTACTTTGGTGTGCTGGTTTTGGATGGAGACATTCCATAACATGTGCCTGACAAAAGCTAAGTTCTGAAAAAAACAAGTAAAAACAGATCTTCAACCTCTGAAGAGAAAGCGTATTCTTTGTTTTGCCTATACTGAATAAAATTAGTAATCTCCTTTATTTTCTTTGGTTTGTTTTTTTTTTTTTCTCCAAAACACTATTGTCCACAAAGGTTTCAGTTTTGAAACCTGTATAGCATATGCATCCTTCATGTCAAAAATAGGATTTTTTCCTGTGCTTATGATAATCAAAGTTTCAAATGATGTTCTGTCATTAAAGCCTTAGGCCCAGATGAGCTTAGAGAGTTCATAGAGCCTTTCTTTTCCATTCTTTCAGCATTTGATATTCTGAGCCCAAATAATAGAGAAGCCTGATTTAAATACAGAAAGCAGAAGAACATGACCTGCAAAGAGCAGGGAGGTGGATTTATGTATGTAAGCTGTTGTGAAACAAAGGATGTTGGCAATGGACAGAGGCAAAATAATATCAGCTGGATCAGTATACACAGAACTCAGAGAAGACTGGTCCAGGGAAGACTGGAATTAGCTGGTGGCTAGTCAAGGGTAATGCCTGGCAGTTACCAGGTAAATGGAAACTAAGCTCAAATGAGGTGTTGGCAGAGGGAGTGTTAAGTTTGGGAGGTGTTTGGGAATGAAATGAGGAGCTTGAATAGCAAAGACAGGGGTGGGAGTGAAGATAAGGTGGAAAAAGCCAGCCTGTAGGAAACATATTAGAAAGTATCACACCTGAACCAAAGCACTGAATAATTCCCAAATTAATACTTCTTTTTCTGAGGTTTCATAAGTAACATAAGAGTCTCATAATTTTTCTCCTGTGTTACTGGGTTTGGGGGTGGATTTTTTTTTCCCCTGGATATTCTCTGCCAAAAAGCCTCACCCCTCTCATTCATCTCCAAACACTGAAGCAATAAATCCTGCAATAGTCCACTGGCTGCAAGGAAAATATTTTGTGTGGTAGATTAATAGGCTCCACCACTCCGCAGTAACCTCTGGGGGGGTGCAATATCTCAATTAAAGAATAATAACCCACATAAGAAGACTTCATAGATTTGCTTTTACGTCAAACTGTATAGAACATGAAATTGTTAAAAGAATGGCAAGAAGTGATAAGCAACGTAAACAGGTATGGCACAGCTATTATGATGCACAGATGTTTCCTTCATTGCTAGTTTGCAGTCATTCTGCAATTTCAAAGTTGCCATAGGAAATTGGAGGCACTTCCAAGCTTTACCAGAGCTCAGTGAAGACTGGAAGAACTTGGCAACATCTAGACTCCAGAAGCAATTTTAATGAAGCAAAATGATTATCAGTTCACCGTATCTTGTTAACATTAACGGTGAATGAGGTACAGACAGCAGAATTCAGCTGAAGTAGCTCTGAATTTTCCTTAATCCAAAGGTCAGAATTGTCAGAATGAAGATGAACTGTGAAACTGTTATTTGCCCCTTATTTTATGGTTGGACTTTTGATTGCAGAGGTACCCTGTCTCATTTAATATATGAAATGAAACACTGTTGCAATATCTTTATATTGCAAAGGATATTAGAGAAATGTCTGTAGAATTCAGCACATTTTTAAAGATTCATACATAACAGAGCTAAAAAGAAGAGGAACTTTTAATCTTGAACAATTTATTAATGATATAATATTTTGAATGAAATAATAGTGAAAGTTAACTTTTACATACATATATATATTTTATATGTATATATATAAAAGAAATAAAAATGTAAAATTATTTGATCCAGTAATGATGGGAAATTTAGATAAGGAAAAAGTAAAGATTGTATGTTTTGGCATTTCTAAATGGGAAATGACACAAAATTCAGCTTGCTTTAATTAGCCTTCTTCACTTAGCTTCATTTTCAGTTAAATTCAGTACAAAAATGTGCTTTTGTAATGCTATCCCAAACCTTTGATTCTTGATGGCTGCCTGCCTATATATCCTGGGGTCTATCTGAATGATTGCATTCCCCTCATAGAATCCAATAACATTAGAGGAAAAGCAACACTGAACTGTGAGACATGTTTTCTTCTAGGTACCCTGACTGATCTGGGAGGACAGAAACCAAAATATAATACTTAAAAGGCAACTAGCTGATAGGGAAAATCAGTTATATTTTCTCTTGAACAAAAATGACAGATAACATTTCAAACTGTTCTAATTTGACTTAGGCAAAGGGAAAGTAATTTTTGAAAATATTGTGTTTCACAAGCAACAAAAGCAGTGTAATGAAGCATCATCTCAGGGAATTCTGCACCTGCCTTTAACTCAGTAAAACTGGTGACCTGTGAGATCCCACAGGAAGCTTGTGAACGTCTGTATTCCTCATTGAAGGGGTCTCAGTTATGTTCTTGTACGGGTCCTGACTTGTGATACTAAAGTATGATTTGCAGAAATGCTGAGCAAATGGAATCAGTTTATCCCAGGGACTTCTTCCCTGAATAAATGCATCTAGATACCTTAATGACTTGAACTAAAGAAATTAAAAATTGTCATTTTAGGGCAGAGCTTGAACAAGGGGAAAAAAGCTCACTGCAAGGATAAGAAAATCTGAAATTATGTGAGGATTTTCCATTCTTTTAAAATGAAGTAATGTCCTAGCAAAACAAAAAGAATTTGTAAACAGGTTATGAACACTGTGTCATATGTTATACAGACTAAGTAAATGAATTGAAATGGCAGAGACAATATAGTTTTGGAATATTTGAGTGATTTAAGTGTTCTTTTAATGTCGCTTAAAAAAAAGGTTGCACTGTTCTTTATTTGACCAAAAATAATACTTAACAGCATGGGCCTCACAGCCCATGTAAATAAAGATCTCTATTGTCCAGTGTTTATAGATAATAAGACAGGATCTTTCGTGATGATATGGAATTATCCCTTCTCACTATTTCATATGCCAAAGGATGGGCATACAACAAACCTTTGCCTATCTATAGCATTTTTTGAGGCTAAATTCCTTCTGCACCTGCCCTGGAGAACAGTATATTCCTCACAAAGTAAATTCTATCTCTTTTCCCTTCCCCTGAATTATAGTGTGTACTACATATGTTGTACAGACAAGTGGCAGCAAAAGAAGGAGGAGAACCTAAACTGTGCTGTAAGAATTAGGCCTTTCAGGTCAAACCTTTCCTTTCATGAACAGTGTCAGGGAAGTCTGTTTATAAGGCTGCTGACACCAGTTAATCTCTGGAGAACTGAAGGAATGGATATCACAAAATCATAAAATGGCCCAGGTTGGAAGGGGCCTCGAAAGATCATTTGGTCCAATCTTTCATGGTAAAGGGAGCCTAGATGAGATTACCTAGCACCTTGTTCAATTACATCTTGAAAACCTCCAGTGATGGGACTCTGCCATGTCCCTGAGGAGGTTGTTCCAGTGAATGACTGTTCTCACAGTAAAAAAATTTCTTTCTTATATTGAGATGAAGCCTCTCTTGTATGATACCTCTCTTGTATCTGTTGCCCGTTGCCTTCTCCATGTGGATCTTTGTGAAGAGAGAGCCTCTGTCCTCTTTGTAGCTTTTTCCTGTAAGATATGCTGAAAGTCTGTATTTGTTAAATGCATTCCACTGGAAAAATGCAAAAAATGTTTGGACGAAGAAAGAAAGAAGACATAGGTTCTCCAAAGAGAAATTCTCCACATGGATAACGTGGTTGTCTGGGAGGGCTGAAGGGTTCCTCTCTTTTGGTGGGAATTTGTACCTTTTCCCCATGGTCACATGCTACTTTTGATGGACTGATAGCACTTTAACAGTGTGTGGAACTAATATACATAATTTTATCAACAGATCAACAAATATGTAATAGAAATTACACAAGGAATGTCAATAAGGAAGAATGCAGCATAGACTTCATCATACATGGTAAGGAGTTAACGGAATTCTAGTTCGAAGAATTTCTAGCCACTCATACATAATGCCATGTTACATGTTTTAGTCATGCCTGTGCTGTTTGGGGAGGTCGTGCCTTGAACCAGATCCATTTAATGATTCATATCTTTTGCAAAGAGGCAGGTTCAGTGATGTTGTGATGGGGATATATAAAGACGGTACTGCTTCTGAGTTTCTTCCAGCCATAGAAATGCAAGTTTTGTCATTCAAATAAGTCTAAGGAGAATTCATCCAGAATACTAAGGAATCCACAAGTGAAATAAGTGTAATAGGTAAAACCTAAAATGCAGACTTGATGATTGTCACCTATAACAAAACACAATTATAAGAGTCCTTATGTTCCTTTTGTAAGTGAAGAATGACTCTATGAGGAAAGATAAAGGGTATATGGAGAAAATAATCAACCATATGTTCTCCTAGCCCTCCTAGATCACTTGTAATTTGTATAAAATATGAGCAGTCAGGTATAGCAAATGAATAAGGTGACTACAACATACTGTTCCCACCTGGAAGTGAGCACCATTAATAAACTGAACACTCAGACTCAGAGGTGTGTCATAACAGATCTTTATAGTAGATATCTGTGGCATAATAGCCTGTATGGAAAAACAAGCAACAGACAATGGTTGCAAAAGAATAAAATGGTGGAATTCTGAGTGAAAAGACACAAGATTTGGCTCTGCCGTGATACCTTGTATTGCTTAGCTATGCCATTTAATGTACATGTTCTTTACTGCTTTCCTTATAAACTGGCATTGTATTTTGTAGCTTTATAGATGTTTAGATAAATATCAGTTAAAGATTTTAATCTTGCCTGCTATTACAGACACAAATCAAAAAAATGAACAAAAGTTGTCCCTCAACAAGGATAGCTGTGATGTATAGAGAAAATAATTTGAAACTTCACAAATAATTTTGCCTTTATTCATTGACACTTATACTTCCTGCTTATTCAGAATCAGAAAAAGCATTCAACCAGGAAAGCCATTTGTGTCACGGAGATGTTTCTGTAATCATAGAATCACAGAATGATAGGGGTTGGAAGGGACCTCTGGAGATCATCTTGTCCAACCCCCCTGCTTGAGCAGGCACACCCAGAGCAGGGGGCACAAGAATGTGTCCAGGTGCGTTTTGAATATTTCCAGAGAAGCAAACTCCACTACCTCCCTGGGTAGCCTGTTCTGGTGCTCCATAACCCTCAAAGTAAAGTATGTTGTTCTCCAAAGCACACTGACACAATAGGATTGTGGTAGCTAATATTCTGAAAACTGAAAAATAAATAAATTCTAAAACACATACCTGTATGTGGGATTTGGATTTCCACGAGCTTGGCAATTCAGAGATACTTTCTTTTCCTCAGAATCAGTTGGAAAAATTACATCATCTGGCTCTTGTACAAACACCGGCCCATAGTCAACACTTTCTGTGGAAATAGAAGTGCTATAGTTTAGGAAGTCTGAATAAATGTGAGTGTATTATAGCTTTTATAAAGAGGCATCAAAGAATGCAAAATTAAATTTATTCTCCAGAGGTTCATATCACATCACTTCATATGCTATATTAAAAAGCAATAGTTAAAAGAACAAAAAAATAAGGAAGAAATATTACTAGTGAACAATAAAATTGATAGTATGATTTAAATGTTCATCATGCCTTAAAATGGCTTTCTCATCAGACATAGTTTGGCCTGCAGTCTAATGAACATCTCAAGAGAATTAAGTCAGCAAGAGGAGTTAACTCTGCATGTAGAGAGCAAGGTAAACGTAAATTTTTCTGCTGCTTGCAGCTGCTTGTCTCAAAAAGAACTAAGACAGTGTTCCCCTTTATGTCAAGGAGTTGCTAAGAAAAATCACTTGTAAAATTAATGGCAGCAAACGGTGGCTACTGTCAAATAATACATAGAAAAATATGACATTTCATTTTCTTTTGCTGTCTTCACAGAGTTACAGATTCACAGAATGGTAGGGGTTGGAAGGGACCTCTGGAGATCATCTCATCCAACCCCCCTGCTTGAGCAGGCACACCCAGAGCAGGAGGCACAGGAACACGTCCAGGTGGGTTCTGAATATATCCAGAGAAGGAGAACCCACAACCTCGCTGGGCAGCCTGTTCCTCTGCTCTGTCACCCTCACAGTAAATAAATTTTTTCTCATGTTCAAGTGGAACTTCCTATAATCCAATCTGTGCCCATTGCCCCTTGTCCTGTCATGGGGCACTACTGAAAAGAGTCTAGTCCTATCGTCCTCTTGACACCCATCCTTCAGGTATTTAGAAGCCTTGATATGATCCCCCCTCAGTCTTCTCTTCTGCAAGCTGAACAAACCCAGGTCTCTCAGCCCTTCCTCATAAGGGAGATGCTCCAGCCCCCTGATTATCTTGGTAGCTCTCGGCTGGACTCTCTCCAGTAGTTCCCTGTCTTTCTTGAACTGGGGAGCCCAGAACTAGATGCAGTACTCCAGATGTGGCCTCACTAGGGTGGAGTAGAGGGGGAGGATAACCTCCCTTGACCTGCTGACCATACTCCTTTTTATGCACCCCAGGATACCATTGGTCTTCTTGGCCACAAGGGCACAGTGATGGCTCATGATCAGCCTGTTGTCAACCAGCACTCCCACGCCTCTCTCAGCAGAGCTGCTTTCTACCAGGCCAACCCCCAACCTGTACTGGTGCAAGGGGTTGTTCCTCCCCAGGGACACTCTGTTTCTTTGTCCAGCTCCTTGATGAGTGTGTTGAACAGGACTGGACCCAGCACAGGGAACACCACTAGTTACAGGCCTCCAACCCACCTCTGTGCTGTTGATCATGACCCTCTGAGCTCTGCTGTTCAGCCAGTTCTCAGTCCTCCTCACTGTCCACTCATCTAACCCACACTTCCTTAGCTTGTCCATGAGGATGTTACGGGAGATGGTGTCAAAAGCCTTGCAGAAGTCGAGGTAAACAACATCCACTGCTTTCCCTTTATTGACCCAGCCAGTCACACCATCATAGAAGACTATCATCAGGTTGGTCAAGCACAATCTTCCCTTGGTGAATCCATGTTGACTACTTCTGATAACCTTCTTGTCCTCTACATGCCTGGAGATGACCTCCAAAATGAACCTTTCCTATAAAGGTAGTGGGGCTGACTGGCCTACGGTTTCCTGGGTCCTCCTTCTTGCCCTTTTTGAATACTGGAGTGACATTTGCTTTCCTCCAGTCCTCAGGCACCTCTCCTGTCCTCCACGACCTTTCAAAGATGATGGAGAGTGGCTTAGCGATAGCATCTGTCAGCTCCCTCAGCACTCGTGAGTGCAGCCCATCAGGACCCATGGATTTGTGAGGACCAGTTTTCCTCAATGATTTCTAACCCAATCTTCCTCAACCAAGGGGAAATCTTTCTCCAGATTTTCTTTCTCACCCCTGGCAGCTGGGATTCCTGAGGGCCAGCCTCAGCAGTTAAAGACTGAAGCAAAGAAGGCATTCAGTAACTCTGACTTCTCTAATTTTGGCATATATCTATCTCTTATATGAATTTACATTTCTGAAAAAGAAAATCTGGATAAACCCATAGGATACATCTATGATGCCATTGCATTCATATTGTGAAGAGGGAAGTGTAACCTTCTGAAGAGTAAAAGTTTCCTGATCATGTAATATATAACTAATGATTAACTAAAATGCTCACTGTGTATTGGAAGACTGGAAATTTAGTCAGCTTAGACTTTCTCTGAACTATTGAATGATTTAGTGCCATAATAATTTGGGTGAAGGGAGATAGTTACATTGTCCTACTACTTACAATGAAACACAAAAGCAGCATTTTTTCTGTCAGTTTTATAGTTTTATATGTTCACATCATAAAAGTCCTCCAACTGGTACTGAGGGAAGCGTGACATCTTAAGCAGTGCATAATCTCCTGATATATTTATCCTGTCAATACCAGCTTGAAGTAAGAAAGGTGCACCTGAAGGCTTTGTGTTTTGGTCATTGACTTATAAAAATTATTTACTGCATTGTTCTACCAAGTCCACATAACTTCAAGCACATTATGAGTTTACAATTTTGGGAAGTGTGACTTTTTTCATACTACTAATAGTTTCAGAAAGTTTGGGTAGACAGGAAAAGGTGCATGGGACTATGAGTCTTGGTACAGAGAAGAAAGTATTGGACTCTGAAAAAGTATGAGAAACATGGAGACATAGGTCATAGTATGCTAGTTCTGAGAATGCATATTTCCATGTCCTTAAATTCTGTAACATTTTGGTTGTCTCAGTTCTATTATTATCATACGGTGGAAAGACCACATGAAAACCCATTATCATAGAATAATAGAATCATAGAATCATTAAGGTTGGAAAAGACCTCTAGGATCATCAAGTCCAACTGTCAACCCAACTCTACCATGTTTCTTAAACCATGCCCTGAAGTGCCACCTCTACAAGTCTTTTAAATACCTCCAGGGATGGTGACTCCACCACCTCTCTGGGCAGACTGTTCCAATGCCCGACACTCAGTAAATAATTATTTCCTAATATCCAGTCTAAACCTCCCCTGATGCAGCTTGAGGCCATTTCCTCTCGTTCTATCGCTGGTGACCTAGGAGATGAGACCAACACCCACCTCACTACAACCTCCTTTCAGGTAGTTGTAGAGAGCGATAAGGTCTCCCCTCAGCCTCCTCTTCTCCAGGCTAAACAACCCCACTTCCCTCAACCTCTACTCACAAAACCTGCTCTCCAGACCCCTCATCAGCTTTGTTGCCCTTCTCTGGACATGCTCCAGCAACTCAATGTCCATTTTGTACTGAGGGGCCCAAAACTGAACCCAATATTCAAAGTGTGGCCTCACCAGTGCTGAGTACAGGTGCACGATCACTGCCCTGCTCTGCTGGCCACACTATTCCTTATACAAGCCAGGATGTTTAGTGACTATATACTTATTACACACTTAGTTTTTGTCTTTTTACACTGCTATTCAAATGCAGATTTTGAAAATACCTTTATTTTCAGGTATGTATGCTTCTACTGAAATGGATTCAAATAACTAGCCGGTCAGTTTGTAAAGACAACAAATAAGAGCAGAAGCCATTAGTTTCTCTTTCATGTCATTTTCAAGTGTATCAGACCTTTTTGTAGGACTGAGTAAAGGAGTGTGGATTGTTCTTCTGCATATTCACATTACTTCAGTGTTTAGGTATATTACTTCAGTTGGCTGTACTGGCAGAAATATATTTTCTGGGACAGATATCTGCATTATTTTTTTAAAAAAACACAATAAGTGATTTCTGATATGTGCTTATATTATTGAATTTAAAATAACTCCAGTACTAAGTTTTGAGCACTACAGCTGAGGCTGCCACATGGGCAATGGAATCAGCTGAAAACTCATTTTGAGAAAGGAAAATGTGAGTACAAAACTTTGTATGGATTGTATCTTTCAATTTGGTTACCTGCTTCTTACATTGCAAAAGAGAAAATACTAACAAATATAGGCATAAATAATCAGAGCTCTCATCAGGCTAGAGTCTAGCAAAACTAAGAATTAATTAATGAATGCAAAACTTAGTCATGGGTTTAGATTTAGGTGTTATTCCAAGCAAATTAGTAGTGTATGGATAGGGTGTATATTCATTAAGATTAATGATTTTGTGTTCTCCCTATGAATGACTCTGTAAATAAAATATAATGTCACAGTCTAGGATTGCTGGAAAGAAAAAAGATGCAATGCTGGGCAGCTGCTGGGCAGCAATACAGTTGTTCTTTGTACCTGAACTATTTGCAACAGTAATACAGAAATAGTGTGTTGTACTTTCCTTTTGGAAAAATAACCTGAACTCTTTAGGTGGAAGCTGGCATTCTTAATGGTAGTTGCCAAATGGATACTTGTGCTATGAGGAATGAGAAGTACAGGTTTTACTTCTGCCTGCAGTGAAGACAAAGGTAACAGAAAGTTCAGTACATGCAAGTCATGTTTCTAAAAGATGAAAAGATGTAGTTAGCTGCTTATCTGCATTTCAGATGGAGTGTGGAGTACTGGCAAAGATTATTTGGAGACTCAGAAGCAACATAATAATGAATGACAATATTCATCAGTTTGTAGCTAAATTGACTAAATTAATTCTTAGATCATCTGGACTGCAACAGAGTGATGAAAAAGGTCTATCCTGGAGAGAGCAAAACGCTTGCTGAAAAGACAAGACTATATGTTTACAAATTATTAGGCTTAATAAAGGGGTGATTAAATAAAATTCAATGGGGTGTGATATGTGATAAACAAGAAATCATAACAGATCACCTAATGATACTATGTTCATTTAAACTCCAGTGACAGACTTGAAAATGAAAATCTTGTGTTCTATGCCTTCTCTCTTTATTTCAAAAGCAATGAAGGAAACACATTGCAGATGCAAATATTTCATGTAAATATTTAAAAAATATTTTAAAACTATTTTTTCAAATTAAAACACATGCTGGCCTATAATTAAAGGGAAAACTTTTAATTTTATTAAACATATTGCTAATAAAATATCAAATGAAATGAAGCCTTGTGAAGGCTTCTGTAGTTGTATCATTGATGGGCACTTTAACATCTCATTAAAATGGTCAGTTTCAAAATTTACCTGGAACACCAGTGGAGGCTTACTGTATTCTAATTTCTATGTAGGGAGTTTAAAGTTACATTGAAACTATGGGACTTGAGAACATTTCCCAGAAGCCAGCATATACTCTGCTAATGTTGCTGTTTTGTGGTGGGATGAGACTCCGGGATGCAGACCTAAGTTCCCTTCCCCTAATACAGATGATGGAGGTAAAGCCAGGTTGAGAGGCATTCAGAGAGTCACTGTGTGATGCTGCAGATCTGCAACACTAGTCATTCATGGAGCCAGGACTGAGGAGTGAATTGGACTGAATGATGACCCCACAGGCTGAAATCTCTGAAACTGAGCGATGTGAAATCACCCTAAATCTAAGTAATTCATCATTTTTTGTAGAATAAATTAAAAATCCAAATCTTTAGGTGCATGGCACCATTTATAAGACAGAGATTTCTAACATTGCAGGATAAAACTCTAAATTTTCAGGAAAAAGTTTAATAGAATTTTGGCTGTCTTTCGCCATCTTACCAGCTTATCAACTGTTACTTTAAGTAACATAATTTATTAGCAGTTATCAACATTTTCATGTCAAAGAGAAAACATATATCTAATGTTCAGTGTGAGATTTAATTACCCTTCTGAGGAATAGGTGATTCTCATAAGCTATCATCTCTATCACTGCTTTTAGGGACTGGAAATTTTAAGTAGGTGGCAATGAAGTTTAACAGTTGAAAAGCAGATATGGGTTAAAAGTTCACTTTTCAGTAACTAGTGTCATTGCCAATCTTGGTGCATTACTTGATTCAGGAATTCCAAGCTGTATCTGTGTTAGTAACAGCAGCAAATGCTTAGTCATTCTGCTTGAGGATTCTCAGTCTGAAGCAGGTGACCACATTAATTTCACCTGATTACCACAGGGAATTCCTTAATTTCTCTTTTAAGAGCATTGTATCACTTATTAAACACATGTTTAGTCACCACCAAAAACCTAGGTGCAATTTCTTCATTATAAAGCATAATTGCACATTGATTAATATTTACAGATATTGTTCATGTGTCCTTTTACAAACTAGACTGGAGGACTGCTCAGTTACACTCAAGAAAGCCAACACCAGGATTAATAAACCCTGATCATTAGTCCCAGGCCTAATCAACTGCATCAGTCTGCTTTTTCTGATGAGAGTCATCCTTGAAAAATTGATCTCTGGGTCTTACCACAGTTTGACCATGAAAAGTTGTAGCACTATATGCTTTGATACCTTAGGCTAGTCTCACAAGTAACCAAGGTGAGAGTTAGATTTTCATGTGCCAGTAGACATGGATCATTGCTGAGGAAAAAGAGAAAAAAAGGGCCTGATTATAAAACCTACTTGAGCAGCTTTACATATATGAAGTATTCTATGGAAGCAAACACTAACCTTTTGAGGACCGTATAGAGGAGTTAATAGGCTAAAATGACCACCACTCCCCCCCTATCTACAGTACATACAGTCCAAACAGTGTTACTGCAGAACATTACCTATCTGGGCAGGTTAACCTTGGCCAGCTGCCAGGTGACCACCAGCCACTCACTCAGTCCCCCAGGGGAGAAAACAGGATGAAAAAGCTCCTGGGTCAGAATAAAGACAGGGAGATCCCTTACAAGCTATTATCATGGGCAAAATAGGCTCAACTTGGGAAAATATATTTCCAGTCAAATAGACTTGGGTACTGAGAAACAAAGGCAAAAATTAAAGCAAAGCCTTCCCCCCACCCCACTGCCTTTTTCCAGACTTGGTTTCCATCCTCCACCCTGACTCCTCCTGCCCACAGAGCTACCATATATGACACAGGATCTACAAGAGGTCTCTGATGTGGCCTCTTGGGATCAGGCCAGCGCCCCAGGGTGTCTGAAGTGCCCAGAACACCCCACTTCAAGCACATGAATCATTCTGTACAGGGTGTTCAGTTCCCAACAGATAGCCAGTGTCATTTGGGAGGTCATGGCATGTCTGAGACCCCCAGGCAGAGCAGACCAGCACGGTGCTGCTTTCACTCCAGCCCTGCCCTGTCCTGGCATAGCAGCTACAGGCCAAGGGAGGCTCCTCGCACTACCTGAAGTGACACTGCAGAGCCTGTTTCCAGACACCTGAGCCCTGCTCTGTGCAGCCACGTGTGAGCTGTTGTTCATGCATAGTGACAATTTTCCTTATTGTCTTTATTTCCTTATATTTAATTTAGATATCTTTGTATATGTGTATATAATTGCTATATATATACACACATATTTTTATACACACTTACATGTTCTGATCCCTTCAGGGGATCAGTTTATGTGCAAAAGCATCAGATTTATTTGCACCCATGTTTTAAAAAACAGTGACCCATACTCTTAAACAGGACAGTCCTTTGTAAGTTTTTTCTTTCTAAATTAAACAAGAGTGTAAAAAGAGATGAATATTTAACATACATATTAAGCATATGCATATTTCAGTTGGCTATTTTAATTTCTCAGGGGAAATTTTTCTGTTTCTCACACAGGCTTTTAGTAAAACAGCCAGTTTTCTTTATCTAAGTGCTGTGAGACTGGTGATTTATTACAGAGAGGCACATATGTCTTGGGATTACAGGATGCATTGCATTCAAACAATGTAACAGCTAATTTGTGGTCTCTTTACAAATTTTAAGTTCCCGTTTTCAGTCTAGGCAATTAAATGCACTAAGCACTCTCATTAGGATTTACTATTTGAGCTGGTATTGCCGAGAAAGGCAAGGATATGGAAAACATTCAAAATATTAGTAAAATCCCTCTTTCTATGTTCTTGAGTATAGTTGAGAGCATTACTCAAATATACTTTGAATTCCAAGGTTCTCCTTGCAGCACATTTTCACTTACAAAATATGGGAGTGTATGACTTCTTAGTAAAAAGTATTTTAATACTCATGGGAACAGAAACTGGAATCTGTGTACCCTGCACCTCAGGCAGTAGCCAAAATGTGGTTTCACTCTCTTACATAAAGAGACACTTTCATTCTCTCCCTCAATTACCGATGAAAAAAAAAAATCAGATCTTTAATTCTTTAATTCTTCTTGCTGAGCAATGCAAATACCATGAGAAGGAACTGCAGATGAGAATAAAGTTTCCTGTACTTTCAATTCTGAAGTAACTGAAACAGTGTCATTCCTTAGCATTCAGCTTTCTTGCCACCATCCTTGATATAATTCCAGGTCAATAAATACACCGTGAAAAAGAATTAATTCCTCCAACCCTGGGAACAGAGAGTTGGACAGGAAGGAAATATGACTGTGTTCAAAGACTTGCACTGAAGCTGCATTGGCAATATTATTTTTAGTGTCTGATAATTCTGTGTGCCATGCTTTAAAAAATAAAAGAAATAATGTTCTTTTAAATTTTTTCTTAAATAATATTTTTAAAATATAATTGTCTGCAGAAGGAGAAGTTGTAGCAAATTCTACACTGCACTAGTCACTTGCATCAATTATAATTAGTGTAGTTTGACCACTGTCTGCAATGCTACAGTACCATTAAAGCTGTATGACTGGCATAGTCTTCTTGGTGCCACCTTCTCAGTCTGAGGTACTGGTGGGAGGAAACAGCTCTTTTTCACTCTGGTATTTTTCACCCAGCAGACAAGGTAGCTGAGGGGATATGCTCAGGCAGCATGTGAATATGGGGGAAGGAGGTATTCCTTCAGGTCTTCTCCTTTCATCTGCTCATCTCCCTGTAGGAGCACATTTTTTGCTGTAGGTGATACTGGTGGGTGGCTTTGCTAATACCCCTAAAGGTGGGCTAGAGAGATCTTCAGACAAATAATTTGTTTTCAGCTGTTATTCTGACACATTGACAAAATTTGTCCAAATGACAGTTGGAAAATAGGTGTTGGCAATTCTCCTTTGAAAGCAGGGTAACTCAGCAAAAGTTAAACAACACAAGTTTTTACAGGATCAGGAAAACAATGTTTACTTTTCTCTTGACATTTTTTTACACATCTTTCAAAGGCCTGCTGAACCCTTGTGGACGTGGAAGAGTTTTCTGAAGAAAAGCTACAAGATACTGTAAAATGATAGAACTTTTAAAGCAGCCTGAAAGGAGGGTGTCACTAACAGATCTTCCATCCTATAATACATATTGGACTCTGTATACAGACCCTACCCAGAAAAGTACCTACTTCACATATTATGGACCAAACCATATCTAAATGATCTGTCATTTCTGGGTATTAATAAGTTCAGGATGCACTAAGAATCACAGAATCACAGAATCACAGGTTGGAAGGGACCTCAGGGATCATCTAGTCCAACCTTTCTAGGAAGAGCACAGTCGAGACAAGATGGCCCAGCACCCTGTCCAGACAACTCTTGAAGGTGTCCAACGTGGCCGAGTCAACCACTTCCCTGGGGAGATTATTCCAATGGTTGACTGTCCTCACTGTGAAAAATTTCCCTCTGGTGCCCAATCAGAATCTCCCCAAGAGCAACATGTGTCCATTCCCCCTTGTCCTCTCCATGTGACTCCATGTAAAAAGGGAGTCTCCATCTTCTTTGTAGCTACCCCTTAAGGACTGGTACATGGTGATGAGATCCCCTCTGAGCCTCCTTTTCTCAAGGCTGAACAAACCCAGTTCTCCCAGCCTATCCTCATATGGCAGCTTCCCAGTCCTTTGATCATCTTGGTGGCCCTTCTCTGGACCCCTTCCAGCCTGTCCACATCCTTTTTGTACAGCAGGGACCAGAACTGTACACAGTGCTCCAGGTGTGGCCTGACAAGCGCTGAGTAGAGTGGGATGATGACTTCTTTCTCTCTGCTGGCGATGCCCTTTTTGATGCAACCCAGCATCCCGTTGGCCTTCTTGGCCACAGCAGCACACTGTTCGCTCATACTGAGCTTTCTGTCTACCAGGACCCCCAGGTCCCTTTCCACAGAGCTGCTCTCCAGCCAGGTGGATCCCAGTCTGTGCTGCACTCTTGGATTATGTTTTCCCAGGTGCATGATCTTACACTTCTCCTTGTTGAACTTCATAAGGTTCTTGCTGGCCCACTCTTCCAGCCTATCCAGACCTCCCTGCAGAGCAGCTCTCCCTTCTGGAGTGTCTACTTCCCCACTCAACTTGGTGTCATCTGCAAACCTCATCAGGCTACACTTGTTCCCATTATCCAGATCATGAAGACAGCAGGAGCTACCGATAAGGCTATATCTGTTGCTGAAAAGTGCATATCACCAGCATTTATTAAAATAAAACAAAGGTGTTTCATTTCAAATTGGTCCTATAAAATGAAATACACTTTTTAGTAAAGGTGGATCAGGTTTTAGTGCTACTCATTATCAAACTTGTTTTTGCACTTCTTTCTTTCTTGGTTTCTTTTCAGTTTGCACTTTTTGTAAGTACTTGAGGAGATGACTTTAAAGGATCTTCTGATTAACCTTTTTTACCATGGAAACAGTTTAACTTGGTCAGTATATTCAGAAAACATTGTAGATGTATAAAGAATAATTCTGCTTTCAAAGAAAACATATTGCTTTCTTCAACTAAATGCTAGAAACCCTCTTTTTTTCAGTGTAAACACTGAAAAATTTCACTGCTAATATCGATTTTACAAGTAGGTTTTATAATATAACCTTTCACTTAACACCTAAGAAATAAAGAATGACTACCCATTTTAATATCCCCATAATCTGTCAAAATATAAAATTTATTTTAATATAATGAAAAAGAAAAAACCCACTAATTCATCACAACAAAATATATTCCAGTGATTAAATTTACAGTAATTATTTTGAATATATAAAGACACAACCATATACATATATGTATGTATGCATATTCATACACACATGGGTTTATAAAATACATTTAATCTTAAAACTATATTTCAGCTAACAAAAGTCAAGAGACTTCGAGGAGACTTTCCTTTTGACAGGTAAGTTCAGGCTGATGCACATGCGCTGAGGTATGTATTCTAGTATGCTGCATGTTGGAATAGTGTAAAGTACATGCAGGACTGAGTTTAAACTACAAAGGAGATAAAATTATTTTCTCATATTTTCAGATTCATCTTTTCTGAAGCAGATGTGTTTATTTGCTTATTAGGAAAGATAGGACAAGTTTTTCCTGTTGCTTGAAAATGCTTTCTCTGTTCTGTGGCCTGAAACAAACATATCTGGTCTAAACTTAGTTTATGCTATCTAAACAGCATGCCACATTAATCAATATTGCCCAATACATTTTAGCAATGAAAAAATTTTAGTAGTTTGTGTCTTTAATTCAGACTGGTAAATGTTGAATCCAGCAGATGTTATGGAATCAGGAATTCTCATTCAACAAAAATTAGATTTGGATCTTGCAGATCTTGGGGTTCATTGATTCAACACTTTCAGTTGTGAACTGGACCCAGTTCTTTATTTTCTTCTAAAAGATTTCAAACCAAAGATGGAAGGATAAAAACAGCCTTTATTCAAGGTTAAGTTCAATTATTTTTACTGCAGCATTTCCAAAAGCTTTTGGAACAGTAAGAAAGTATAAGAGTGTGTGGTTTTGTGATTCTTCTAGAGTGATTCATGAATAATTCACCCTTTCTATGCACATCCTTTAGCTGTGACTTTACACATTGATACATAACTTGAAGAGGACTGTATTGCCTTAACTGCATGTTTACGCTAAGTAATTCCATATAGTTTAAATTCAGCAGTAAGCTACAGCACAGTTCTTTTGAGATATCAGGAAACACATGCTGAACTGAGAGTGCAAATTAAATGGCATAAAGTCAGTATAAGAGGATCTTTATTGGAAGCCACATCAGACCTCTGAGCACCTGTGCTGGGAAATCAATTAAGAAGTCAGTTGAGAACCTGTATACTTAGGCAGCTAATAATTTTTGTTTTTTTCTTATAGCAAACCTGGATCCTGAGTGTATGCCATGTATTAGATGTTTGAATTATGCAAGTGCTCAATCGTAATAACATAAAATATTTCCCTCCTTTTATTAATGTCCTTTCACTTGTAGCAGTGGTCACTCATGAACACACATGAGCACAGAATGCTGTAGCATTTCCTCATTTAGGAGGCCTTGGCTAATAAATACAATCGCTTAACTCTATCACTTATCACATTCTAGTTGTACAAAGATAATGAAAATATCTTTCCATTAAGAGCTTTAAAAACTGGAAAAAAAAAAAAAACAAACAACAAAAACCTTGAGGCCAAATGAAAGTCAAGAATTTTACCAATTTAACTAAGTGGAATGCCAGATGATTGAGATAGTGAGCTTATTTATGGTTTCTAAATATCAAAGATATGATCTCAAACATATGAGGCAGAATATTCTACCTGGTCTCCTGCCACAGAGTCCTGAATAGTATGAAGCCAGAAGTATGCTGGTCTTTTCTAAGTCCTGTTTCATATCTGTGCTTGTGCCATGCTAGTGCTTCAGATAATGAAGGGCTTTTAAAATATTGCTCAGGTGCCTCAGATTGACCTCTTTCTGCAACTGTCTACACAGCTGGATGTCAAAGACCTGTAAGTGGTGGAGTAACTCTCCTTGGATGGTTTTATGCAGTCTTTGGAAGAAAGAGTTAAAATCCTTGTCTTCTGAGTCAAGTGCTCTGTTCATTGTGGCTTATGATTTATGGCTGTTTTGAAATTTTGTCTCCAGTCAGTGGTTCTTCACTTACTGCTGCAAAACAGAAGCAGCTCAACTTCAGAGTTGGAATCTGGCCCTGATGCTTTGAGAAGACTTGTGATTGCTGACCTGTATCAGGTATGATCTCAGCATATGTCCTGGAAATGCCAAGGATTTAGGTGGTGGAATGCTTACCCTGGGAATGCCCATCCCATATCTCATTTTCTTAGAATGAGACAGGCATAAAATTTTCTCAGCCCTCTCAAAGTGAGGATTTAAGCATAACAGTCAAACTCCACATCAAATTAAAACACAGTAAGCTGCTTTTTAGCCAGCTGTTTTGTTTTCTTTTTCCCCCAAGAAAACACAATGCAAAAATCAGGCTCAATCATGGAGAAGATGCTTTATAGTTCCAGCTTGTACTATATTATTCATAGTCTGTATTCTTTTGCCTTGCCGCTACCAATCTCTTCTTCTTCAGTCTCTAGGCCTCTAGTCTTCTCCTAAATCATCATTCATGCTGTTGAAGACCAGGGTAATACACCCTGGTTCTAATCCTGGACATTGATTTTCACCTGCACGTAGCAGGTTGTCTGGGAGGACTTATCAGTGTCTGGCACATGGGCAATAACTGACTTTAGTCTAGTCATCACTTACAAATATTGCAGAGGAGGGACAAATATAGAAAACAGCGCCCCAGTTCCAGAAATGCTATCAAACAGAATTTTTCTGCTTGCATGATTCAAATTGTTTGTGTTCTAGATCAACCTGAATTCAGGGAACATATTTATGCTTGTATATAAGCCATTTCTGTTCACCAAAACACTTGCATACATTAGCTCTCAATAAATGCAAGGTATTTTCCAGGAGAAAAAAAAAAAAGGCTACTGAGAGGAGAAGTAATCCTGTAATCGCAGTCATTATACTGCATGAATGTTATTGAGCTCTCAGGTATTAATCACAATTCTTTCCTCTGTTACTTCCTTAGACTATTATGTTTAAATTTCCCCTAACCTCTTCCTCCCTTCCTCTCCTTCCTTCCTGCCTTCCTCCTTTTCTTTGTTTCTGTTTTCCTTTCTATCTTTCTTTGAACATAACTCAGATAAATATTATCACTAAAGAAATAGTATCAGAAACATGTCTCCTTTAAACATAACCAAATATAAGAAAAATTCATACTGTTACTATGAATTATTGCATTTAAAGGGAAATGACACCATATCACACCAGCATGTCTATCCATGCATGCATACGTACGTGCATGACAGAGTTGGCTATACAGAGTAGGTGATCTACAGAATCATAGAATCATTAAGGTTGGAAAAGACCCCTAAGATCAAGTCCAACCATCAACCCAACACCACCATGCCTTCTCAACCATGTCCTGAAGTGCCACATCTACACGTTTTTTTGAACACAAGCATTCAGAGAAAAAGTAGCTTTATAACATTTACTATTCAGTTTAATTTACATTACTATCATTCATGATCAATTTAGAAAAACTCCAAAGAGAAAAAATAAATATAAAAGAGGGACTGACATTTTACTGCTTTGCTTTTCAAATAAACAGACATTAGTTGAGTAGATGAAATTGTGCAGTAATGTAAACCATTAGTTTGCTATTTTCATGTAGCAAAAACTGTATAAAACTATTCTGCATAGGAATCTTTAAGAAAGAATGTTTTAACTGGTGACTTGAAGGCTAATCTGAAGAATCTAAAAGGAAAGAGGCCCATTTCTACGTTGCGATGTTTAATACAATTCAAAATTATGTCTGAGAAATACTGGAGTAAGCTGATAAAAATATACTGCTTTTGAAAAATGTTTCAAAGATTCACAGAGGGAAACTAGACTTACCATCATGTTTGAAGGTCTCTGAAAAGTGGTAGACGTTCGTTGGGGAGTGATAATGTTGTGCAGCTCCTCTCCAGCCTGGTGAAGATACACTTCCTAATGAAGGACTGCTTAATCGTGGTCTATTCTTTGAATTAAATGAGGCTAAAGATGAACTACCAGATTTGATTCTTAGGATAGCAGCATATGAAGTGGGGAGACCAGGAACAGCTTCTGAATATTCTGAAAAAAACCCAAGAAGTGAACACTGAATAAAGATAAAATCTGTCAATTTTCAAAAGAATATTTAGTTATGCAGTGGAAAAGTTGAAAAGTTTTATCTGTAAAAAGAGTGTCAGAGATGCCCTGGACTCCACAAGGGACTTAGCTTCTAGACAGAACTGGGTAGCAGCATATAGCTCTAAGACAGAAAATTCCCCTGCAGTTTCAACACAATATAAAAATCAGGTGGTTATTAAATTTCTTACTTACAGTAATATGAGTTTTCAATATTTAAAATTCTATTTTTATGACCCTAAGTCACAGTACAAAAATTGTCTGCCAAGCCACCTTCTTTCCTTCACAGTCTTACATTGCTTTGTGTATGCAGTGCAGAAACACAGGTTGAAGCTAAATATGCTCCTCATTTCAATGCTACTCTGCAAATCAAATGAGCTAGCTAAAAAGCCCAAGAGCCTATATATGCACAAATATGTCTCCCCAAAACAAGCACAAGCCAAAGTCACCTCCTTTTCTGTCTCTGCAACTCCCCTTTTTTACCTTTTCTGCCTGTACTTAAAATTTCAGTGTCTATAAATAAAAAATATGGCCCTAGTTTTTGGTCCCTGTATAATGCCAATATAAGAGAAATAAATAAATAAAGATATCACTCAGGAGCTGCAAAGAAGGTGAGAAGAACATTTAAAAATAGATTGATTATATGAGCAAAGGGAGCCAGAGTCTGTGTCAAGTACCTATGAAGGAACTGATTTTTTAGGGAACAGTGAAGTGGCCGGCAGAAAAAAAAGATCATTGTTCTGTCCTCTCTGAAGATAAATATTTATAAATTGGACATTCTTCACATTGGCATAACATGAACAGTGAAAACCTATGAGCGTTCAAAAGCTTTGAATAGTGGCACACTCAGTTGAAATAAAATCTCTTTAAAATACTAGGCCATGGTCTTGCTGGAGAGCTTTTGGAAGAATATTCTAAGCATGAATATAGTTTGGACTATTTTATATTTCAAATGGTTTAAAAATAGAGAAATATGCATTTTACTTTACGAAGATTGTGACAGTGAACACTTAGAGTCTTTCTGGTTTAGGAAAAGGTCATTTCAGTACAGTGTTTTTTGTCTCTGATCAGGCGTTAAAAATGCACCTCTTTTACCTTTTAGAAGAATCTGGAATTTGGCAAAAGCAGATGACCAGTATTTTAAAATACACAGATATATAGAGATTATTTGATGATGCAGTATCTCATTTAAAATTTGGATTTAAATACAAGTTTTGGCAATCAGATGGGAACGGCACAAGTAAGGAGAACTCTGCTTTAGGTTGTTTTTCATCCTGATCTCACAAACCGTCTACTTTATAATGTTCATCATGCTGTGTTGTATATCTTATGCATAATATCATCTTTCCTGGCTCACGAAGAGAGGGGAAATAGAACATCATCATGATAAGTTAAAATGTATGAAAATATATCTTATAGGACTTCATGAAACATTATAATTGGAATATAAATGTGATTTCACAACAATAATCTTTGATTGTCTTTCAATACATTCCTTCAATGTTTTGTGATATTGAAGTGTATTAGTTCTTTCAAAATAAAATGTTTCCATAAGGGGAAAGTAAAGTAAAATCTTTCCAATTCCAGGGGAATACTGGAAAAAAAAATCTTTAAAATTTCATATTAAAATCTATCCCCATTAAAATAACTTTCTTTCTGATTCCTCTGAGGTCAGAATCTCAAGGTCATTGAGGTTTCTTGAAGAAATGTTTATATTTTTTAGTTATTTTGGTCTCACCAAATGCTAATTTATCTTTTGAACAAAAATATTTTTGGCCTTACAAATATAAATAATTTCAGATAAATCAGCTGCAGTAGAAATGTCCATGTTTAAACTTACCACGTGAAATACTTAAAACAGAATGGACATCTTCCTCATGAGCAGAGAAGGAAGATGTTCTCTGGGGAATATAGACATGAAGGAAAGGGATGAAATTCTCTCTAACACAGTCTACATAAAAGGATGGAAATGCTCAGTTGTGAACATAGCAGTTCTGGTGGCAGGATAGCTAATTAGTTGTACTGTAAGTGGGCACTGGGCACTGTGGAGCTTCTCAGATCCTCACAGCTCAGATCCTCAGATATCCCCAGGGGTGCTGATACCCTCCCTGGAAATGCTGCAGAAAATCTAGAAATGGGCAGATTGGGATGCAGTCCTTTTTTTTTTTTTTTTTTTTTGCATGGAGCTGGGGTGTGGCCAGATTGTATCTGGTAAAAAGGATGCAAAGCACCATGCAAAGGACTCTAACTTTGAAAAGACAACAGATCTTTCCATCTTTTAAATACACCCATATCCTTCTGCTTGTAACACAAGGTGAACAAATGAACTGTAATCAACATGAGATGGACAAGGAAGCAGGAAGAAAATGCTAAATTAAAAAGTGTGGTGTCACAGAACTAATCCCGTGTAAACTATTATATAATTCTGACAGCAACGAATATGCTGTTTTACAAGATCCATTTCTACAGCTTTAAAAAAAAAAAATGGAAACAGTGGTGATTGCTATTGGGAAGACATTCCTCCAGTGGGCACACAGACATAGAAGAAATACACACTGGAAGGAATTTTACTTTATAATAAAGAAAATGCAGACCTGCCTTTGGTCCAAACTTTACAACACAGTATAATAAACCTTAATAAGATTTCCAGAGGAAACATGATTGCAATCACATATACAGTGAATGTACTGTTCCTTGAGTATTTTCTGCATATACAGGCAGTTTTCTATTTTCAGCATGGTGTTTTAGCTCTATGCTCTTTGCCTTATGGCCAAGGACACGGATTTGGGAAAACTTTAGGTCAGTACTTTTTCAGCAAATTCTTTGTGTGACTGAAATATGGTATTATTAGGCTATTAAATGTACTATATGACATACATATATCAGCAGTAAAACTCTAATGTCTGAAGACTTTTTAAACTATGTAATCCATTTGTTGACAACAGAAGATAAATGATGTTCCTGAGTATATCAGCTATTCTAGCTTGAGAAGATTAAAATAATTATTCTTATGTCATTTCACTGGGAAAATTAGGAAACAGTTGTCTTTGATGGGTAGACAGAAAGGCTTCCTGTGCAAGGTAGAGAGTCTGAGCTGTATATTGCTTCTTTTGCAAAGAAATGGAGATTAGCAATCAAAAATTAAATACTAATACTATTAATCCTGATTCTTAAACAGACAATTTACTATAGTTTCTACATTCCTATTGCCCTGTACTCTCTGCTTGGAAAGTGGGTGGAGCAAGCACACAACTCTGCATGTTTCTACATAAACATACTATACTATAATTCTGCCTTTGTTTTTCAATATTAAATATTTCAGTTCAGTGACAAACAGAGAACAAAATGCAGCTAAGCCCCTGCTCCTCTAGCAAGTCTGCCACTTAGCTCTTCTTGCTGTGTCTCTCATTCTCTGCCATCTCCATCTGCTTCTATAAAAGTCTCTCAGATGGTCGTCTTCACAGGGGAGGAACATCCTTCTACCAGGTTCTGCCAGATATATCACCCATCAAACAAATTAAGGCAAATAAGTAGCCTTCCTCGCTGCTGCCCAGGCACACAGGAGAAACAAAAATTAGTAGGCATATATAAAGTTATAAGCAAACACTTCAAAAATTGTATGCTCTATTACACTTCATTCATTTACCACCAGCCCAAGTTGCAGATTATATGCACATGGGAGAGCAAAATAACCATTATCCTTTCAAAATTGGACTATTAAATACTTTTTCTTTTTACTCTGTTTAATTGGAAGGGCATGCCAACTTATGAGATGACGCAGACTACGGTTCCTAGTAAGCCTGAGCTAACAAGTACTCCTGTCATAAATTAGTTTGGGATCAGACTTTACGTCATTAGGATGAGTGCCTGGAACAGCTTTGAGACAGAGGAATGCATCTGGAGAGGAAGGAGGTTTGAGCAGGTGCAGGAGCCAGACAAATGTGGAGGGCTAAGCAGTAAATGGGACTAGAAAAGGCAGAAAGTACAACTTGCAGAAAGCGAGACTTGCTCCAGGGTGCCTAAGTTTTGCCAAAATATCATGTTGCTAAGCAAAAGTAAATGAATCCATCCTGAAATCTCCAGTGATATGCAGCCTCCCTTTCTGCAGAAGTTTAAATTAAAGTGCAGCTTTTGCTAATGTAATATTTCTTTTTTTAAGGCATTGTCTCTCCTGTTTCTTTGCATACATAACATAATAAGCTACTCCAGTAAATAGGATTCAACAACCCTGAAACAGTTTTGACAACTTCTTTTTGCTGAAATAGTATTTGAAGGCAGCTTCATGAAATGAACTTGTTCTGTGTTGCCTCATGAAGTAAAGAAGACTGTAATTATTTTCCCACTTAAAAAGAAAAAAATATTTTAAAATTCTTTGTTATATAGTTGAATGGGGAACACTTGTTTTGCAGTTGTAAATCCAGGGTTTGAAAGAACAAAAGAATCAATGTGATCTCAGGTGGCATGAATGTAAAGTACATGGGAAGAAAGAGAAGGAAAGGATACAAAAATCACTCCACACAGTGAAAAGGTCCTGCAGTAATGGCAGTATTACGCAAGCTGGTTTCTGACCTTTCATGGTATAATTGTCTTATTTGGCTGGGATTAGTGATCAGTGTGAATTTTCATCCTGACTCTGGTTTCTCTGTTACGCTCATGGGGATGCTGTATCTGAGTAAAGTTTCTCTTGTAAGACATAACTGGAAATGGTTAATAAATTATACATAAGCAAATATTTCTTATTTTGTTTACTGAAAGCCTGTAGCCTGTGATCATTAGTGACAACTAGAGCAGAAATCATGCTTACCTGAAAACAAAACCTACTTCCTAATACGAACATCCACCTCTAGAGATTTACACTTCTAAACTGCCTAGTTGCAGTGTCTTAATTAGAATATATTTGTATTGGAGTACTATTAACAATAAAATGATTCCTTTAATTTGGTTTGGATTAAACTTTGGAGACTTGGGAGAATAAATTTCTTTTCCATTATTTAAGTACGTAGTTAAACTGCTGGGGAGTAGATGTTACTCTAATGTATTTTTTAGCTTTACCAGTCTACCCATAAAATCCTTCAGAAATTCCATCAAAGACCTATGGGTAGCTATCAAACTCTGCTGCACTTGAGCTTCACAATGAAATTATATTTTCCCTAAACTCATTCTTAGAAGTAACTTAAGTATTTGCGATGAAACATCCAAAGGTTTTTCAGCTGCAAGCAAACATAGATAAAGAATATATAGACTTAAATGGTAATGATATTAAACAACAAGAAACAAGACACAATAAAGCCAGTGGCTTGGATTAACCTTCATAGTTCTTTGCACTAGAACTGCCAGATTTATTGCCATTTTAACAGCATTATGACAGATTTAAGATAGACTATATTTTTTTAATGCCAAGTGCACATTTTCTTAAATGTGATTTCCAACAGCAAACTATGATTCAAATTAGTTTTGGTAACTTTTTAATGAATCTTTGTCAACTCATTGAATTATTCATGCATCTTTTATTATTTCCAGGACATGCTGCTCTTCAGCCATCCTTTGGTCAGATTCAACACAAGGAAAAACAGCACCACAGGTAATAGAGACACTGCCTTCTACCGATTACTGAGGTTTTTTTCTTTTAGAAAAAGCAAAAATATGAATTTCAAGATAATTTGAAAGAAGTTTACTCCTATAGTTTGTAATAGTTATGTCAGGTTAAATTTGACTTCATTTTTTCTGTGTTGTGGGAGAACTAAGCTGACTCTGAGAGAAAGAGGATCTTTTTCCACAGGATGGCATATGCTTAGACACGCTCTTTAGGTACAGTCCATGGATACAAATATAAACCACAAATACTATGCTGTTATATTTTATCTGACAGATTTATTTCAAAAGTCACAGCATGTGTCAACATAGCTTCAACAAAGGTACTATGTAATTTGACCAAAATGGATTCTTTCTTCAAACAGAGAAAAGTGTCAAGGCAAATTCACTGAATCCATCCCCAAAACTTAGAAAACTGTCTTTGTAGTGTTTGAAATCTATGGGGAGTAAAGGCTTCCGACTTTTGGTATGATGTTTTGTTTTCCTTCATTCCTTTTTTATTTTTTTAAGTTACTCCTGGTCAGTTACTAACTCATTGACATTTCTCAACTATCTAATTAAAATGTAGCTTATCTTATAATACTTGCAAATGTGACCTTCATTTGTATATTTTTGCTAGCTAGCATATTTAATCAAATGTCACCAAGAATGTAAAGCCATTTTTTTCATTGTAACTTTTAATTACATTGTTTCAGTGGAAGTGTTCAGTCTTCTAAGCTTATGAAAATGTGCCTTCTTTCTATAAACTGGATTGTATCACTGTCGCTCCTCAATTTTTTTAAACAGAAATATATTTTCTGTACATGCACATTGGTTTCCTTTTGGAGTGCTTGATGACATATTGCTTGGCAATAACCTGACAGAGAGATGCAAGAATAGCAGGAAACTATACACTTGATAAGGCGTCCATCCAGGGCGTGTCCTTATAAAAACTAGGATTATTACTAAAACACAGCAAAATGTCAGTAAGTTATGTTTTCATAACGAAATGAGATTAACTGTAACAAAAATACCCCAGAACAAACTAAAGAAAAAAGTGGAAGCGAGCAGGTTTTCTTGAGAACTAATTAGTGCATCTGATCCTCCTCTGCACACTTACCACTTTGTGTAGTTTAGTTTACATGTCAAAGATTTCATTTTAAAGATGCTATTATATCCCACTTATTGCTCAAAACAACAGGCAATGCAACAACATATGCAGACAATCATCAAAGCTAAACCAAAAAAAAAAAAAGACTGAAACCTTCACTGGGAGCCTCATTTTAAGCATCTGGAAGTGGATGTCTACACGTAAGCTAGTAAGGCTGGGTTTACTTTATAGGTAGTGAAGACGAAGAGGAAAATGGCTTGTGATTTGATGGACATGCCCAGTAAATAGCTACTTTTTGCCACAGACTTTAAAAGGAAAGTAAGGTGGGCAGCTGAGATATTAAGATCTCAACTTGTTCAGAGCTCCATTGTCTTAGTCCTCTCATCATAAATCAGTCAAGCTTCATTTGTGTCTTTTCTGCTCCAAATGTCCAGTTCTTCTGCAGAGGAGTGAAGATAAAGAGATTTGAATTGTTTTCCAAAACAGCAGCAAAGGATGATTTAGAAGCTGGAAGTTCTCAAGGAATATATGCTGGTGGTCTTCATCAACTTTTTTCACCACAGATTTGATAGTATGGGAAAGGGAAAAAATTTGCCTGTTTAAGATAGTCTTTCCTTGGAGAAATAAAAAAAATTTTTGCTAGGACTTTGGCCAAAATAAGTACACCTCCGATCCAGTTCTGCTGAACTTTTCAGTAGTCCAGTGTTCAAGGAAGATACACAATAATTTAATTTGAAAATCCAGGATAGCCTCTCACTTTATAGAATTTACTTATTTCTTAGAAATTTTGTCATACAAGGAAGCAAATTTGAGAACATAGAATACTATGGGTAGTTATGGAAAAAATTATTAGGGATATATTTTGTTTTCCTTTAAAGTAACAAAACGAAAGAGCTTTGAAGACTTAAAATATTGACTGAAAGATAGTAAAGAATATTTCCAGCAGCTATTAGCAAATGAATCAGCATGTTTGGATATTATACAGTTAGAAATAATTTAAATGTAATGAATTTGTATGAGGAATTATTTTGAATAATATAAAGATGCTTTTGTAGAGTTAGTCATTGTTTCCCTTCCTACTGAAAAAAACAATGTATTTACTATCTTACTTCCACTTCATACTCATAATGCTGGAAACAGATGACTCAATATGCACTCAATTATTCTCACTTTGCATCCAACATATAAAATCCACCAGATGAAGCAAAATATACTTTAAAATAGAACTCTATCAGCTACAGAATGCCTACAAGTCCAGTAACAAAAATAATAAAAATAATAATATATTCCAATTATGGAGTAAAGTAGTTTTAAACTGAGAAAAGTGCTTTGAGATTATTGTAATATTTTTTTCTATCAAAACACTTAATATTTTCTCTTGTAAAACATGCTAATATAATATACAGATTACAAGTATTTAGGGTATGTTTCTGCCATAGCATAGACTTCAAAGACAGTGATTATGTTCAGTAAGTGCTTTGCACCTTTTTCAAATTCACTGAAGTGATGTAATGAAAAGCCATAAAACTCTTCTTTGAAAACTCTTCACATGAACTTATTGAAGGAATATTTAACACCAAATAATATCAGCAAAACTTTATAATTTATCATACTCCATCTAGCTCAATATTTTTTTATTTCTGCTTTGTGCATGCTTTAAGACCACAGATGTGTCTGACACTTTGCCAATGTGTGGAATTTTTCTGCCTGTTGTTTAATAAAAAGGAGTTTTAGGCCAGCTTTTTCTGAAAAACAACACTTAGAGCACACAGTGTAGATAGCTGAGGGCATTACTACTCCTCTGCCACCCAAGAAAGAGTATGTAGAAATTAGCTGCTTCTATATATCTTGTGATCTTTGTCATGCTACTTACTAGGTGTAATTCGTAGGCATATATGAAGAAGTGCCTTAAGACTCCTAAGTGTTTTTTGTTTGTCAATTTTTAGATATAATTTATTGTCCTACTCCTTCAGGTACTTTTTGTACAATATTTTTCAGCTCAAATGTGACGTGTATTCTCTAGCAAGAAAGTATGGAGTGCTACTAATGTGAGATCCATAGATTAACCTACACTGCATGCTTTTAATTGAAACCTTAACTTATTTTCCCCATGGCTGATGATCATCAGAGTGAGCTGTCAATTCTGAATGTGAAGGGAGAACCAAGTACCAAAGGTCAATTATTTCAGCACAAATCAATTACAGTAATTAGATGGATAGAAATTTTTATTTATAGCCTTTCATTCCTACAACGCTATGCATATCAATGTTAGGTGGACGCTAATAGATCAATCCACAGCAAAGGAGAAGTTTGTAACTGACACTGTTAATACGAAATTCTTGATTACATTATTAATACCATCATGAAAACTGAAGCAGTCAAAACCTTAATAATCAGTGTGTGAAGGAAACTACCTGTTGATTTTCTTGGTAATGGAAATGTGTTTACATTTGTAAAGCCATGGTTTTTTTAAGAGATCAAATAATTACTTAGCCCAAAAAATATGATCCAGGAGGTTTCTCACTTTCCAAAAAGGTTTTGAAACACATCCTTAACTAACTTGAAAGTACCAGTTTGTCTGCTGCTGCTCAAACACAAGCTCTGGTACTGCCTTAAAACTACCACATGTTGCTTTCAAAAGCCACGTTTGTGCTTTCTCCTATGGCCTTTAAACATAGAATTAGCTTCCCATAAACATCTTGCTATCTTATTGTATGCCCCTAAAACTACACTTGAAAACTTGCCTTTTTGATGATTCCAGGGCATCCAGGCCAGCTGGATAGCTGGTGTGAGAGTTGTTATTTCTTCATATTTTCTTGTGTGCTCATCAGACTACTTTGGTCTGTTTGACATAGTAACCTTGCTAGTGAGGACTATGTCTCTTTGCCTGCACTTTTACCTGTCAGTAAAAGAGTAAAACAGGACCCCTTGTAAACATGCAAACCCACTGACTGGTGTCCTATGGTGTCACTGAGGTAGTGACTGGGCTGGAATGGGGTGCTGGGCTCTGGGCAGGGGGAAAACCACAGGGTTGCCCAAGCCTAGCAGAGCCCTCATGGCCCTGATAGCCACCTCCCTTCCCAGCAAGGAGTGCCTCGCACCCTGGGGAGACCTCAGCAAGGACCTGCTGTGGAGTGGTTTAGTTGCTGTGAGTCAGCACAGGGCTATTTTAAGGGACACAGAGCCAGAGCAGGGACAGGGACAGACAGGTACATGACATGAGAGGCTCGGGCCTGTGAGGGGCGGGATTCAGGCTGCCCATGAGGTGTCCTGCAGGCCTGGGAGGAGGATCGGGGAGCTGGTCCCCAGCCTGACTGCCAGCTCCTGTGGTTTATATGTTATAAACAGAAGCACAATTCGGCCTATGATGTTTACCATTAAAATGCAGATTTACTAACAAAATACTAACAAAAAAGTTATTAGAGAATATGCATTTGAATGAAAACTGTATTCATCTGAGAAAAAAAGAGACCACTGTTTCAGGCTCACAACACCAGGCAGCGCTTTTGTCAAGGCATAAACACACTTCACTATTCAAACAGCTTCTCTGTCTTCAAACCTATGTGGATGGAAGAAACTTAAATTTAGGAGAAATTATTTAAGAGAAACTGCTGGAAATAATTTGAAAAGCATATTATTATTTTTATACATCATGACAAGTGTAGACATCTTTTCATCTTTGGATGAAAGAATCTGTGGCATTTTTATCAAACTATGGAAGTACCATAACAATAAAGTTGTAAAGGTTTCCTGAAGTAATGAAAGACAAATATAGTTTTCTGAGAATAAATCATGTATTAATAAGAGAAAAAAATGGAATTTGGCAGGTTTATGTAATCTTCAAATTAAGATTAGTTTAGAGAGGTAACAGCTGTAGTGTATGACTTATTTAAAGAATTTTGTGAAATTTCCTTCTATTATAAGGAATGTCCACAGTTTGGAAGCTGTGCAAGTAAACAGAGATTAAATTTACTTTCAATGCAATGAGTACAAGAGCAAGAAATTCTAACAGTGCCTAATTAAAATAATAAAATAATAATGTCAATTAAGATTCAGTTTTTGAGAAGGATCAATTTTAATTTCACATAGAAATTTATGGATAAGCTTTTGATTAACACAGACATTTATGGTTCACAGCTAAAGTAAAGCTTTCTTTAAATTGTAAAGTTAATTAAAGGTCACCTAGGATAATGTAAGCTTTTCTTTTCCCTGTGATACGCATTCATACATATTATCCCAATTATATTTATGTCTCCAACTGAACCAGACAGTCTTTCACCTCCTTTAAAATATCTATCTCCTAGTTCAAAGCATTTATTTATTTTTGAAGCAGCTAATGTATTCTTCCGTACCCTTGGGTCCTTCCTTAGTTCTCTGTGGTTTGCTTTACTGTTTGCTAAATATTTTACAATGCACTCTACACCTTGGCTTGCATTTTTGAGACCTTTATGTGGTTTAGTCTTCCCTTAGGAATCCTATGAATTAATCACTGGATGTATTGTCAGTGTAAACAGCTATTGACAGCAATTAAACAATCCCTACACGCATAGAGTGAAATTCATTCTGGTGCTCTGGACCAATACACTGACAAAGCACTTCTTAAGCATTTTTGAGTATTTAAGGTGGCACATAGTTCTACAGGGAAGTCAAGATTTTATGTTGCTTCTGAAGTGTTTTCAAAAATATAAAGCAAATTTAAAAGAACCCCAACTTGTTATGATGGACATTATTCCACTGTCCTCCTGCATGGAAACAACAGTTCTATGAAAAGGTACATGCTGGAAGCTTGTCTTTTGTCTTCTTTGTCTAAGATGTACTAATAAAGGTGAATATACAAACCTTTCAAAGCATCCAAAATTCTTCCAGTCTTTGCAATGAAATACTTAGAGTGCACTGTGCAGGGATTTGTATTCACATAAAATAAATCCATAAAGCAAACCCATGTGCACACTATTTTCCTAAATTGGAAATAACTTTGTTGTACTAAATCCTTAATATTCCACAGTCTTTTCAGGTGATTCTTAATTCTCCTCTGTGTTCATAGTGGTGGTTTTTAACCACAGGATCTGGTGTCTGCTTGTGTGCATTTCCAACTATAAGTCTATTCTGGTGGTAAGCCTGGCACCCTTTAAGAAATATTCGCAAATCCAAAGGAAATCCATCAAAAGGATGCAGCCATCAAGACAGACTAGCAGCTCCTTGAAGGATACGTTTAAGCTGTTCATACCATCCTTTACAATAGAAAAAAGATAAGCTGTACAGCTGATCTCCAACAAATTGTGAATTATTTAAAAAATCATAATAGGAGTTCTGAGATAATTTTCCAACACAACTGTTTTGTTACCCAATAGAGCAAAAAACACAGTGTAATAAGGAGCTACTTAATGGTTTACTAAACTTTAGAAACATGATCATTTTAATTTTTCAAGCTCAGCAATAGATTTTATGGATTTGGGGGAAAAAAGACAAATTATCAAGGTTTATCTCACTTACAAGTTCAGCAAACTAGTCCTAAATAGTCTTCCATCAAATGCTTGTAGAAGCCATAGTGTGAAAAGACCTAACTTTGGCGAAATGATGACATATAAAGGTGAAAAAAAGGGCATTTAAGTTATGACAAGATGAAATATTAAGGCAATATTTATGGTTCTGTTTTCATGCAGAGAGATAACTTTTGAAGTTTGATTAATTACTACAGGTAAAAAGGAGCAGAAAATTGACTATAAACTCAAAATAATACTTTAAAATGTTTGATAAGAGTTTTTTTAAAGGAATCTAGATGTCCAGGATTTAGTCCCATTTTAAAAAAACATTGGAGCACACAAAGTCTCATCTTAAAATGCTGCTGTATACAGTGGGTATGGGACTCAGGATTTCTCCATTCCAGTCCCCCGGAGCCAGGCTGCTGTTGCCTTGTGACACCAGGTACAGGTACTAGCAAGGTTGAGAGTTTATCCCAGTACAGACAAACGCACACAGACAAACTACCCAGTTAACACTGAACATCAGCAGATCAACACAAACAGTGTGGTGCCTTTACAGGCAGCACCTACACACCAGCAGAAGAGATATTATTCTCACCTAGGAACGCAGTTTGGAATATGTTTTAATGGGAAGACAATACAGAATGAGACAAGCAGGGGCAGGGCATGGCAAGATGAGTGTACCAACCAGCAGTTTATCTGTACCCAGCTGATGCTTTTATCACAGAATCACAGAATGGTTGAGGTTGTTTGGAAAGGATCTCTGGAGGTCATCTGGTCCAACTCCCCTGCTCAAGCAGGGCCACCTAGAGCTGGTTGTTAGGACAATGTCCAGATAGCTTTTCAATATTTCCAAGGACAGAGACTGGGGAAACTGTCCTTGGTCACCCTCACAATAAATATGTGTTTCCTGATGTTCAGAAGCAACCTCCTGTGTTTCAGTTTGTGCCCACAGCCTCTGGTCCTGTCACTGGGCAACACTGAAAAGAGCCTGGCTCTGTCCTCTCTGCACCCTCCTTCCAAGCATTTACACATATTGATTAGATCCCCCTGAGCCTTCCCTTCCCCAGGCTGAACAGTCCCAGATCTCTCAAACTTTCCTCATAGGAGAGATGCTTCAGTTCCTTCATCATCATTGTGGTCCTTCATAGGAGGTAGCTAAGAGATAAGGAAGCATTTATTTTAAGAACTGAAAGGCTGATAAAAGGGAACATCCCACTTCAGCTGGGTGTTTAAAGTGTGCAAAACTGCAGTAACTAGAGGAACCATAAAGATTGCAGGAGGAGATCACAACCACTGACTCAATTTAGGCCTGAGAACACTTGTTACTCCACTCCTGTAAGGAGCATGCATGCTAATTTATATAGCTAGCAAGGCTAATTAAATATAGCTAAACAATCAACAGGAGATGATATTCAGTAAGGGAACGGGGGTGGAGATCCCCTGAGCCTTTCTGAGGAATGTGTCAAACACTCAGAAGATGCAAAAACCCTGAACTGGGGGGACAGTCCATAGTGATCAGTGTATGTAAAAGGCGAAAGCAAGTGCCATTAAAAATATTTTTGGATGAGTGCTCCTACTGACCAAACACCCCTCCTGTTGGCTAGACCAACTCTGGAACCCAGACCAGTCATATATATCTCTCTCCCCTCTCTTCCCTCTCTTCTTTCTTTCTTTCTTTCATTCTTTCACCATTTCTTAATTAATAAAAGGCTTGAACTAATTAGGTAATACAAAATTCAAGCTGAGAAGTAGCTTTTACAATATTTTTGAGCTCCTGTTGATACAATTGTGATTTTACACAGTAAAAGTAATGTTTGTATGTGGACCTTGAGTGTTGTTTCACCTTAATTTACATGAAGAGAATCTGTGAATCTGAGTCACCTCTTCCTCCTTCTCTGGTGGGATGTGACACCAGTATTGATCCCTGTGGTACACCATCTGTTTCTGGCCTCCAGATAGATTTTGTGCTGCTGATTACCACCCTCTGGGACCAGCCATTCAGCCAGTTTTCAACCCATCTCAATGCCTGCTTATCCAGCCTACATATCAGCAGGTTCTCTAGGAGGCTGTTATGTGACACAGTGTCAAAGTGTTCCTGAAGTCCAGATAGACAATAGCCACTGATCTCTTCTTGTCTACCAGCCATGACCCCTGGCATTATGTCCTGTTCTCTCTATTTTCCCAGGTTTGTTCCTCTCCTACCTTCCTCCGTCCCTTCCTTTCTCTGCATTTGGCCCTTCTCAGAAACATCTTGTAACAGCTATATCTCCAATCCCGCTCAAACATCCCATATGTTTGCTCTTTCCCATAAGATCCACAATGATCCTGCTTTGTTCCTTGTCAGTTACAGTGTTCTGGCTGAGACTCTCCAAGGATACACCTGAGAGGTTCCTTCAGTGGCCCATCAGTCAGTGACTTGAGACCTCGGGTCTTTGACATTGCTTCTGTCATCTCCTCTTCATTAAGGTTTGTGTATGTAGGTGTTTAATTTTATGTTTTTTCCTGCCTCTTGTCCTAGTGTTTTAAGGATAGACCAGATAGCCTTACATTCCACGTGCCATTACAGCTCATGTAAGTGCAGTGTATTTCCCTGGGAAGCATCTAAGAGTAATAGCCTGACCAATGTTTCTCTGATTTCTTTTTTTGATGGGTTTCTCTTCTTCATTCCCTACAGTAGACCCTAGAGAGACTAGGCTTCCTGAATGTAACCTTTGGGAATACTGCCTTTATTCTCAGAGAAAGTCAAAATCACGTATGTACCTCAATCAGGCTTAGAAGTTCGACTTAGATCAGCCTCAGGCTATTTACAATCATTTTACCTTTCCAATAACTTTCAGAAAACTGAAGGATCCATTTTATAGGTGTCACAAATATCAATAGCATATAGGTGCCATATATATATTTCTAGTAATTTATGATTATTATTGTTATTAAATATATATATTGACAGCATAAAGAGGTTAGCTTCTTTGAGCAAAGTGGACAAGGTATTGTATAGATTTCTAGTGACTGACAATAATAGCTAACAGATAAGAAGGCAAATTTTAAATAAATTACCAAAAAAGTTGGCAGCTTATATTTGCTTTACATATTATATCTACAACTAAAAGATCTCAACATTATGAATAGAACTCACAATTTTCTCCCAGAGCCTGTGAAGGAGGATGGAGGTCTGAAGTCTCAAATAAATACTCACAGTCAAAATGGTTTGACAATTAATATCACAATGCAGCCCAACAAAATGCCTTGTAACATCATCCCATCCAGCAGTGGGCAGTCACATGCCTCTTTGTAGGCTAGTCCATAACTTACTACAACCCCAAAGAAATTACCCCAACTGCTTTGCCTAGCCATTGGGAGGAATTCCTATTAGGAATGAAAAAGAAGAAATAAATGATATGATATTTATAAAGATAGAACCAAAGGATGTTCTTTTATTACTAACAGCAACAACAAGTCTAAAGAGAAAATTATACCAGCAAGCAATGTTGTTATAAATTTGCATGCAGGATTCTAATAAAGTATATAAATGCATTAGAGCTATCTATGTGAGAAACAAATAATTTGCAAGCATTGGCACTGTAACGGATGTAATGGGATTACAATTGGAACCAGCACTGAAACACCATGACAGACAAACTCCGTCCCCATATGTATATCAAGTGAATAAGCAATGAAAATGTAAAATACAGCAGAGAAAAATGAGCACAATTGCTTTTGGAAGTCATCATAAAGGACTTTGCTAAGGCAATCAGAAATATCTATTACATTTCAAAGTAGCATTAGTTAGCCAAGCACTTAGGCGAGTACACATGGGCAACAATACGAAAAGACTTGTCATGTCTTGAATTGTTTTGGCTTTATTGCTGATATTAATTTCAAAAAGTAATTCTCATTTTATAGACATGGAATATAGCAGGAATCTTTAAGTAAAGAAGATTTTGGAATCAGTCAAGGCTATCTAAAATGTGGATACCTTTCCAGGAGAATTTATAAGAGTTCTTTTTGCTGCAATGTAATTTAGTGCTGTCATATAAGTAAATTTTTAAGTATGAATAGCACAGAACAGAAAGATTTGTTCTAAGACATCTAGTTGGCATATAGAACTTCACTGTAAACACAGTTAGTATGACTGTTTTGAAGCCTGAGGTTATAGCTTTCATTGTAAAAACCTCTCTACAAAGAAAAGTTATTGAATCAATAAGCCTTGTCATTTCAAGGGAATTTGTATTCTGTGGATTTTATGTTCCCATCTATGGTTTTGCATTACTAAATCACAATGGATGTCAGTCATGACAATAGAAAAAATATCTTTGCTTACCTGAAATTTCCATTACTTTGAAATAATAAAGTCCATAGAACTGTTATCCTGGGAGGCATCAGCCAGTGCAGCACAGAGTCAGACAACACTTATCAGTCACCAGTAGGAAGGGCATATTTTAGGATATACTTCCAAGCACGTGGCTTCCAAAGCCAAAATATTTCTACCCAGTTTTGATGGACAATAGCTTGAGGGAAAAAAGCTACAATACCTACTAATGAAACATATGGGAAATTCAACTTTGCAATAACATACCAAAATCTTTTTATGTCAGTGCACATCTCCTGTGTCTCCAAAGCAGGTTGGATTTGTGGACCTCATTAGTCAAGAAAGTTAACTTCATGTAATTCTATTTTATTTGCCTTCAGAGTGGGGTCCACAGATCTGTGATGATGGAGCTTCCACCATACTGCACACACGGGTCACCTAGGGCACCATTCTGAAACTTTGGCATCCTAATTTTAGCAAGAAAAACATATGTTTCTGTTCCATACTTCTTGTGTATGTATAATTTAGAATTGGTGTTGCCTTCTAAACTGAGATATGTGTTTTGAAACCTTTGAACATTTACACAGCCCACAGGTAAATTTCAGAATTGTCACCATTGCTCTGTGTATTCAGATATCAAAATTTTGCATACCCTCCTAGAACAAGGTTTTCACTCAAAGGTCAAGCAGTGTTTTAAATTACTAAGTTGGCTTGTGTAAGGCATACAGAAACTTCTTAGGCACACTTTAAAAATTTTACTCGTCTGAAGGAAATTTACATTTTTGACAGTTACTATTTTAATATTTGATTCTTAAACTCTGTTTGAACTGCTGGCCCTCCTATACTACAAGGAAATACCATAAAGGCACATCTGAAAGGATTAGAGACTATTTTTTGGCCTAGTGTCTATTGTATTAATTTCACATTCCCTTTGTATAAATGAGGAGAGCTAGGCCCTGAGGATTATGTCCCTACTGCCTTCCATGAAGATGAACAACAAAACTATGGACATTTTATTTTTCATTTGTTTACACTTTTTTAACCTCCTCTAGAGGGAATGAACTTGAGCAGAGAATTGGGTCTAAAAATTATTAGAGCATGCGGCCCTCTCATTGTTCCCAAAGCTGAATATTTTGTCTCCTTTCTTCCAATTTAGCACCAATAAACTCTCTCAAAGAAGGAAGAGGCTTCCCAAATGCTCTGATCCTGTTGCTGTATGGTATCTGGATCAGATATTTCTATGCTTCTGCTTTTAGATGTTTGTATGGAACACAAGTTTCTGAAAGCTGTAACAAACGACAGCAGGGAAGGGCTTTTTCTTTCAAAGTCTTTTGAGAAAAGCTGATGCTGGATTTCTCCATTCTTTGTCTTTTTTTTTTAGTGAGCTTCTGGGAAGCAGAGTGTTAGTGAGAATAAACTTTGTGGGCTGATGTTGTGGGCAGCAGAATCAAGAAGGCCTATCAGTTTCATGTTTTGTTTAATGAAATTTACATTTACCCAACTTTTGCATTCTCCATTACTTCTTCAAAGGAAAAAGCAAGAAGGTCCTCTGAAATTGAAAACTCTTCTTGACTCTACCTCACCTCTGAGGTTTGAAATTTCAGCTTTTTAAAATGGGAGTTTCTTATATTTATTGTCATTATTAGCCAGTGGAACCACATTTGAAGGCAGAATCTCTGTGGAAGGTGTGGAATTTTAAACTCCAGTTTTACCTTCATTTTTTTATCCGAATACATTCCCCATAGATGAGTGATACCAAACAGCATTGGAACAAGGAAAAGAAAGAGAATAAATAAACACAGGAGAGAAACTGTCAAATATCAGGTGATGGAAGATACAGAGACTTAAGAAGAAAATGAACGTGAGTCAGTTGTGTCTCGTCCCTCTGCTCTTCACAATTGCTTTATTCCTGGCAATGGGGTAGCACAGAAAAGAATATGGAAGGTGCCAAGAAAATCACAAAGTCTGATATAGAGAAACCAGAGAAGTTAAAAGAGTCACAGTATATTGCTGATAGTAGCAATAAGGACTAAAATTAGTCTGGTTCCATTTGTAATTTTGCTATCACTGCTAACAACAGAAACAGGAAAAAATACACAGTCACCAGTATAATATTCCTGGAGCTAGTAAAGGATATTATAGACAAGATTGCACCCAGACCAAAAACAAACGTGAGATGAAGAATACTAAAAAGAATCAAAACTCTACACCAGCAGGTACACTGCACGGTACTTGGCCAAAGCACCTGTTTTTCTGTAGAATCAGGGCTGCCCATTACATTATTGATGAGCACTCACTAACACAGCAAAACAAAGATCAGCTGCTGCTATTACTTTAACCTCTAAAAGGACATAGTTCAGACTGAAAAAATAGCACCAACTCTCTTGTGTTTAGTCATTTAAAACATTGCTTAACTTCTGAGTGATAACTTTTTTCTAGGAGAGTTTGCAAAATTTTGATATCTGAATACACGGAGCAATGGGGACAATTCTGAAATTTACCTATGGGCTGTGTAAATGTTCAAAGGTCTCAAAACACAAATTTCTGTCTGTTTTGTAGATAACACCAATTCTTCAGCATGGACATTGTAAAGGAAAAGAAAGGTCTCTCACTTATGTACTCTACTATGTTTGTAGTAGGATTTTCCTTCTATTCCTTAGGCAGTTCCCTTTGCAAAGATTTCTGCACCAGGTTATTTATACAGTTACATTGGCATAGCTGTGATTATAGCCACCATGTGGCTACTAATTTGATTGAGAACACAAATGACCAATGATGACTACTATCTCTGGGAACCTACTTTTGTGGAACCTATAGAATAAAACTCTGTTCACATCTCTATTTCTTGTCCATCTATCTCCTTTCTCCATACCTAATCACTATCTGTGAAACCTCATGGCAGGGGGTTTGGAACTAGATGATCTTTAAAGGTCCCTCCCAAACCAAAACATTCTATGATTCTAGAAGCCGAAGATCGTCAAAGAAGATTCAAGGATTTCTGATCAGATGGGCAGAACTCAAAGAAGAATCACACATGGCACTATTGACTGTCTCAGACTTCCAGAAGAACCAATAATTTTGCTGGAGATTTTGACATTTATACTAGTGTGTTCTAGAGACTACACTGATGCCAGACAAAAACTGAGTGCCAGGATGACATGGAGGGAGTCTATAAAAGCCATCCCATTTTTAACAGATGTTATTAGAAGGCGGCATCTATTTCTCTGTAATAACAAGCTTTTGAGTTCATTAATACCAGCTGATAGCTCTTCAGGCTTGCATGTGTATGGGAAAAAATTCTGTCTAAGAGGACAGCGTAACTAAAATCTTGACACTGCTAATGTCAGTTTATTCTAGCTTCATTTTCCATACCAACAGGAAAATACATACTTTTTTAAATTGTTCAAATGCAGTCAGAGATTGTCTTCTACATTTATGTTGTAGGTTTTCAGTTCTATCCATAGTAATCCAGACTGCTCACGGTTTAGTAAGTTATGTGTTTGTCAGTAGTACCAACGTTTATGAAGAGTAACAGCCCAATAGATCACAGGACATGGTTTTTCATTTCCTCTGCACTGTTCCTGCAAGTCAGGTTTTAGATGCTGTAAAGAGAATGTTAAGAACTTGCTGTGGCAATAAAGGTTCAAGCTTAAAAAGATAAAGTAAAAAAAAAAGTAGTTTGAAGTAAATAAATCTTAAACCTTTCCCCTACAGGGTATGAATTGTAGCAGGTAGTGTTGTCATCATGTAAGGAGCTGTTCATAAAAAACGGAGGTCAACTTTTCTGTAGAAATGTTCCTAAAAGAGGATATAACAGATTCCTTCTATAAGAAAAAGGTTTCCTTTGGTATCATATTACTTATCTTTCCACTAAGTGTTCACCTGTTTTTACCAGGGTCTTTTTTGTTGTCTTTAAAAACATTGTTCTATCAGAAAATATCTATTTATCAAAGTGAAAAAAATTGCAAGAACGTATCAATTTGGACAGAGGATTTACTGAAATAACTTCTTTAATACTGATATAATCAGAGAGTAGAAAGCATCCTAGAATACCCAGAAACTTAGCTATATGTGGTATTCATATAAGATGTGGGAGATGATATATTTTCATGCCCTTGTTCTTTTCACTTTTCAGATCAATATTTACTAAGCGTAAAAGAAAGACTGATTCTAGAAGTCAACAGTGAGAGCATTCCCTTGCAGTGTAAAAGTCACTGTTTAAAGGTCCTGCTCTAACTAGTATTTTGTTATTTACAGAGGTGGAAGAGGTAACAGAAACATCAAGACTACCGAGAGTCCACTTGTAAACTACCCTGGTGTTTAGAAAATTAATCTGTGATTGGGAAGATCAAGGATCAGACTCTGAAAAAGCATAAACTTCTGAGCGACGCATCGTTGATGTGACATTTTAAACACTAAGTTACTGGATATTACTAGGGAGGACTTCACACTTGGTTTTGTTCTCACATTGCTTTTCATAGACATAGGCAGTGCATGTCCTCATCTTAATATTAAAATGTCTAAGAAACATTTAATTTAATTTGTTCTAAAATGAGGACCTCTAAAAGCATTTGTTTCACTCAGACACTTACTTTAAGATGAAAACAATCATATCTCAAAGAGCTACGGTACATGTTAAGAAACAAATCCTGTGGTACAGGATATTGTAGAGGGTTTTAAAGGGTATTGAATCCACACCCAACCTAGTGTTTACCCAAACAGTACCTTCCTTTTGGAGAAGAGACTTCCATGTTGTGGGACTGATGTGTACATGCTGTGAACCTTTAAACTTCGTCAGAGATTTCTGAATATAATACTTTTTTTCTACCTGCAACTCAGGTAATAGGCTTCTGGGTTATGGCACTGCTCTGGAAGGGGCTGATTCAGGCCAGCGTGTTTCTGACTCTCATGGGTTGATAAAGTTCTCTGCAGGACAAAGAGGGCTCTTCATCCACCAAGGCCCAAAAGCAGCCACCAAGGACCAGAAATTTTTTCTCAGCCTTGAAGATAACCTGAAGGTATTTGAAACATGCTGTCTTAAAGGAACATTTTGAAAACTCTGATAAGGTATTAAAAGTATTTTTTTAACCAGCATAGCTAAATGAAGATATGTGTAAATAAGCAAGTATTCATCTCACATAAGGAATACCACTGACTATATCTTCTTGATACACCTGTTAGATAAAATATTAGAAGACATGATATTCTTGAAACAATTAAATACATCCACTTTTTACAAATGGATTTTGTTTCGATGGGACAGAAATTGGCCTTCCTATCACGTGTAAATACCTTAAATATATGGTTTTGTGAGATAATGGCAATGTAAGAGCATGTTACAACAGGGATAATAGCATCTAACTGCTAAAGAAATATAACCACCAAACTATCCTTTTCCACATCTGTAGTAACTGCAAAAATCTAGAGTTTATGATTTTATTTTTTGCATTTTTTCTCTTGTTCAGCCCACCTTATAAAACAGCATTTTGTTCAATGTCTCAGAAAATGCTTATTTCCCAATTAAACACATCTTATTATTCCACATGCCACATAACATAATTTTCACATCACACTTTCACTTCAGTGTCTAATGATTTTGAATGGGTTTGAAAATAACCAATACTTAGAACCAACTTCAAAACAAAATAAAGTAAAATAAAGAGTATATCTGTGTATTTTTGAGCACAAGATTTTTACAGCCCTAGGAAAAAAGAAAGGAGGTAATTTACTTCTCTTTGCTTCCAAAATGAGAACCAGAAACATCTTATGACTTACTCACTTCTGCAATACAAAGTAAAACAAATAGTACTGAATTCATTGCAGGCTATTTTAACTATCATAAGTGGACAAACTCCACAGAAAGGACATTCTCAGAGATTTATTGCATAGCAGGCCTGTTTCACTAGTGCAATTATGAGAGCTTGATGTCACACAGAATTAATAGAAACTACTTTCTTTTCTGGGGTGCTTAACAGTTTTGAGGTTTTAATTTGTCATTTGTTTGATAAAATATTAGATTCCATGATACTGTTGAAACAATTAAATACATCCACCTTTTCCAAATGGGTTTTGTTTCAGTAGGACAGAAATTGACCTTCCACTAGCCAGCAGTAATTCCAATGTGTAAACTGAAAATAGGCTTTATAATTAGAAGGCCAAGTAATAGTGTTTGCTGATGCAAATGCAAACCCTTTTTAAAATCAGTGAAACAAAGCCTGGTTGTCCCTGAACCATTCCTGCTACAGCTCTTCGGGATGAGTCCACCCTTTCTTATGCAAAGGACATCAGCCTTCACTCAGTTTAGTGCCTCATGATCTTGTAACATCTTTGTGTCTGTTGCAGACATCTTCCAGCCACAGGGTCCTTCTCTGCCCTACTAGGATCCTCCTACACTGAAATGGTCCTTCTGACATCTGCTCAATTAGTATTATAACAAATCGCTCCTCTTAACCTTAATCATATACTGGCACTCCAGAGCAGGTCCAGAATAAAATTTGGTTATATGCTCCATTTTAAAGAAACACTAATATTTAAAGTTAAGTTAAATACAAAAGAATATACTAGACCAAGGCCAGAGATATCATTATTTTATAGATACAAATCATAAGGCACTACATTAAATAAATAATAAGTGGATGATGGTTGATTTTTTTAACAATATAAATAGACAGTAATCCATTGCACTTAATAGCATTTATTTACACCAAGGGAAAATATATTTCTTCTAGCTTTTGTGACATTCAGCTATTTAATTTAGCAATCTTATTCTCTGTTTTAGCAGTATTATTAGTAGTAATTTACATTAGGAAGACCTATGCTCCAAGTTTATCTGCCACCCATACCATGCACTCCAGTCTGCCTGTATAAACACTGAGGAAAATTCACTGAAACATTAGGTAAAGACTCTGTGAATTACTTCTTTCCCTCCTCACAGAAGATCAGTAAAACTACTTGGAAGTATTCGTGTCTATTTATAAGAAGTAAACATAAAGGAAAGTAAACAAAAGAGTGAATATAAAATTGAACTGACTTTTCAAACTCCAGTGTTTTACTTTTAAACGCTTTCTTCTCTGGGTACCACAGTAAAAAGTACAATACAAATACCGAGAGATAGAAGATGGATTGCATACCTAGATCAACCACGAAAGTAGGTCTTGGATAATAGGCCTTGTGGAAGTAAAGTGGCTCTATGTATAATAATGTGTTGTTAAAACACAATTCCTTCTTCTGGTAGCTTTTAGATTGCAAAATTTGTGTTTGCAGCTGGACAGGCTGCTGAAGACCACAGCTGTACTGCCTTCGAAAGATATTTGTGGCTGCTTCCATATTCAACATTCTGAAACTAATAACCAAGATTAAAGCTGTCAAAGAGATTTTTAAAGGTTTGTAGGACATGGCATGTTTAAACATTTTCATACCCCCTCATCCCATATATCATCAAAATACCTGCATATGATTTAATATTGTACACATTTTATAAATGTTAGACCAAGGGAAACCTTGATCACTCTCTGGCCTGACTTCCTATATGATTTCCACAAAATAATATTCAAGCATTTTTTATACTTTACTTTGGAACAAAATTTTGGGTTTTTAAAATTTATTTGTTATTCTCAAATAAGAATGTTATGAAGACAACTGGGTTTTTATGAATATTTTTCTTTGATAAAACAAACTTCTCTGAAAGTTTTTCTTCATACTAATATTTCAAAAGCATTTTTAATTGAAAAAATACTGGAAGAACTCATAGTGTACTAATTTAAAACTTCTATATGGATATATATAATTGTGAGGAAGCAGGACAGATCTGCAAGCTCTTCCTTTTTAGATTTTGCTATGAGTTTGTGATTGTGCCCAATGCAGAAAGGCCCACATTCTAACTTATTTCTTGCCAAACTAGTATTTTGTTGCACTTATGCAATAACTGGTGAAATTAAGATTGCTGAAAGTGGATGTTTATTTGAGAATATGCTCTCCATGAATGTTGGGTCCTGAATGGAGTGCTTCAGGCTAACTGTGAGAGGTGTAGAGATACAATAAGATGCAAAAACTAAGCCAGAGAACCTTTAGAAAAAGCGTGGTGCAGCTGCTGCCTTACTGAAGTAGCAGATGTAAGATAATAATATTCTGAATATGATTTTGAAGTAGAAAGTCACTTTAGACTGTTTTGTTGTTTTTGTTTTTTTTTTTTTAATATATCTTCTTTGACTCAATGAGGATGTCAGAGTGTATTTACAGTGTTCTTTTAACATAAGTGGAGGTCATTCCTATGTATCTTCCTACTATAGAAGACAATGCAGAATTAACTGAAGACAATACTAGAGACAAGAATCTGAAGGACTGGATAATGCTTTGTCTTTGGTTAAGCACTACGAGGTATTGCATATGTGTTTTGTACAGCAAAAGGATATGCTTTATGTAGCAATAGCAGTCAACAGCAGGGAATGGCACCCCCAGAGATAATGCTGAGATGCAAACTAGAACGAGAAAAACATGCATTTCTCTTGCCACCTTCTTCCTCTTAGTTTCCTTCTGCACCTGTCATGACCAACTGGCCTAACAGTCATTCACATTCAGTGGTGCAGGTGATGGGCTGGAAGCTCCCAAAACTCCCCAGAAATGCCTGAACTCTGATGATTTACACAGGCAAAAGATTTTTTAATAGCTCTTTTTTTTTATTCATGTCACTCTACTCACTAACCTAGGAACTTCATGACTCACATGGATGTCAAATTTTTACAACAGTAAGATCAATAAAAAATGAAACAACAGAAAAAGGTAATCACAGAGATAACCACTTTTAAAACACAGAAGACTAATTTTTTGCCACTTTTTTTTTCCCCAGGTGATGCATCTCACACACACACACACAAAGACACCCCCACACACATCTCCCACACAGAGACAAACATGAAAATATAAAAAAGTCCACTCTTTTTGTAGGATGGAAAGTCTATTATTGTTCTTTCTAATTTTGAGTTATTTTGTAAATGTCCACATAATGTGCATACAGTTTCTGAAAGAACCTAGAATGCCACAAAACCCTGGTCTAACAGTTTAATAGTGTCATGGATCCTCTGTTAATTATTCTGTTTCTGTGTCTCAGATGTCATGCTTATACAATGATTTGTGTTTTTTTCTGGACACAGAATGATACACTGCCCTCAGCCTGTACACCCTAAACTCTGTGAGGAGGGAGTATGATACTTTGAACAGTAGTGGCTCTTGTGTTGATTCACTATCATGATATAAGCTTAGGGAAAGCCAAATGCAGTGAACAAGGCTGAATGCTAGTTCAGCTGAATCAGCTATTCTATTCACATTCTAATGCAAACATCTGTGTTGTAACCATTCCTGAAGGAAGAAGAGAAGAGGTAAGATAACTCCTGGTTATGTGTGTCAGCTTACAATATGGAGTAGTTTATTAGTAGATTTATGTCATGCTTTGTTTTCAGGTCATGATTTAGGTTGTCTGTCTCCATGTCAGAAATTGTTTGTTTTATAACCATATCTTTCATATTGGAAGATCCTATAAAATTTCTGACAAATACAACGAAAAGTCTTTTTTCAAAAGTGCTCAATGGAGACTGACCCTGAATCACAGAATTACAGAATAGTAGACATTGGAAGGACCTCTGGAGAGGACCCCACTGCTTGAGCAGGTACACCTAGAGCAGGGGGCACAGGAATGCGTCCAGGCAGGTTTTGAACATATCCAAAGAAGGAGAACCCACAACCTCTTCTGACAGCCTGTTCCACTGCGCTGTCACACTCACAGTAAATAAACTTTTTCTCATTTTCAAGTGGAACTTCCTGTGATCCAATTTGTGCCCATTGCCCCTTGTCTTGTCGTTGGGCACCACTGAAAAAAGTCCAGTCCTATCGTCCTCTTGACACCCATCCTTCAGGTATTTAGAAGCCTTGATATGATCCCCCCTCAGTCTTCTCTTCTGCAAGCTGAACAAACCCAGGTCTCTCAGCCCTTCCTCATAAGGGAGATGCTCCAGCCCCCTGATTATCTTGGTAGCTCTCGGCTGGACTCTCTCCAGTAGTTCCCTGTCTTTCTTGAACTGGGGAGCCCAGAACTAGATGCAGTACTCCAGATGTGGCCTCACTAGGGTGGAGTAGAGGGGGAGGATAACCTCCCTTGACCTGCTGACCATACTCCTTTTTATGCACCCCAGGATACCATTGGTCTTCTTGGCCACAAGGGCACAGTGATGGCTCATGATCAGCCTGTTGTCAACCAGCACTCCCATGCCTCTCTCATCAGAGCTGCTTTCTACCAGGCCAACCCCCAACCTGTACTGGTGCAAGTGGTTGTTCCCAGGGACAGGACCTTACACTTGCTCTTGTTGAACTTAATGAGATTCCCCTCGGCCCAGCTCTCCAGCTTGTCCAAGTCTCGCTGAAAGACAGCACAGCCATCTGGTGGTCAGCCACTCCTCCCAGTTTTGTATCATCATCAAACTTGCTGAGGGGACACTCTATTTCTTTGTCCAGCTCCTTGATGAGTGTGTTGAACAGGACTGGACCCAGCACAGGGAACATCACTAGTTACAGGCCTCCAACCCGCCTCTGTGCTGTTGATCATGACCCTCTGAGCTCTGCTGTTCAGCCAGTTCTCAGTCCTCCTCACTGTCCACTCATCTAACCCACACTTCCTTAGCTTGTCCATGAGGATGTTACGGGAGATGGTGTCAAAAGCCTTGCAGAAGTCGAGGTAAACAACATCCACTGCTTTCCCTTTATTGACCCAGCCAGTCACACCATCATAGAAGACTATCATCAGGTTGGTCAAGCACAATCTTCCCTTGGTGAATCCATGTTGACTACTTCTGATAACCTTCTTGTCCTCTACATGCCTGGAGATGACCTCCAAAATGAACCTTTCCTATAAAGGTAGTGGGGCTGACTGGCCTACAGTTTCCTGGGTCCTCCTTCTTGCCCTTTTTGAATACTGGAGTGACATTTGCTTTCCTCCAGCCCTCAGGCACCTCTCCTGTCCTCCACGACCTTTCAAAGATGATGGAGAGTAGCTTGGCGACAGCATCTGTCAGCTCCCTCAGCACTTGTGGGTGCATCCCCTCGGGACCCATGGATTTGTGAGGACCAGTTTTCCTCAATGATTTCTAACCCAATCTTCCTGAACCAAGGGGAAGTCTTCCTTTCTCCAGATTTTCTTTCTCACCCCTGGCAGCTGGGATTCCTGAGGGCCAGCCTCAGCAGTTAAAGACTGAAGCAAAGAAGGCATTCACTAACTCCATCTTCTCTGCATCCTGGGTCACCAGGTCACCCACCTCATTCAACAGTATGCCCACAATTTCTGCAGGCTTTCTTTTACTGCTGATATGTTTAAAGAAGCCCTTCTTTTTATCTTTGACATCCCTCACCAGATTTCGTTCCAAGTGGGCCTTAGCCTTCCTTGTTGCATCTCTGCATACCCTGACAACATACCTGTTTTCCTCCCAAGTGGCCAGTCCAGTTTTCCACATACTGTAAACCTCTTCTTTGAGTGTTCCTAGAAGATCTTTTCTCATCCATGTAGGTCTCCTTGCTCCTCTACTTGAGTTCTTCCTCACAGGGATGCACTGATCTTGAGCTTGGATGAAGTGGTATTTGAATATTGACCAGCTCTCTTGGAGCCCTCTAGCTTCTAAAGCCCTAGAGCATGGGATTCCTCCAAACAGGTCTTTCTAGAGGCCAAAGCTAGCACTCCTGAAGTTGGGGGTTTTAATCCTACTTGTTACCCTACATCTACTGCGCAAGATCCTGAACTTCACCATCTCATGGTCACTGCAGCCAAGGCTACCCCCAACCCTCTCATCCTCAACCAGACCTTCTTTGTTTGTTTGTATAAGGTACAGCAGCACTTCTTCGTGAAGCACCTAGGCTCCTCCACCACCTGTGTCAAAAAGTTATCCTCAGTGCTCTGCAGGAACATCCTGGATCATGCATGCCTTGCCACGTTGCTTTTCCAGCAAGTATCAGGGTGGTTGAAGTCCCCCACAAGAACCAGGGTCTGTGACTGTGAAGCTACTTCCAGCTGACTGTAGAAGGCCTTGTTGACTTCCTCTTCCTGATCAGTTGGCCTGTAGCAAACACCCACAACAATGACACCCATATTTGCCTGCCCCTTGATTTTTACCCATAAACTTTGGAGTCCTTTTTCCTCCACCCCTAGGAAGGGCTCCATACATTCCAGTTACTCCCTCACATAAAAAGCAACTCCTCCACCTCACCTTGCTGGCCTCTCTTTCCTAAAAAGTATGTAGTCATCCATGACAGCATTCCAGTCATGCTAGCTATGCCATAATGTCTCTGTAGTTGCAATGAGATTGTGGCCCTTCGACTGCACACAGATCTCTAGTTTATTCCCCATGCTGTGTGTGTTTGTGTACAGGCATTTCAGAGAGGTAACTGAGCATTCAGGTTTCCCTGGAGGGTGCACAAGGACCCACTATAGCCATGCACACCCTTGAGGTGGCTGATCTCCTGACTGTCATCTTGTGAGGCAGCTAAGGCACCTTTGTGGCTGCTCTGGTTGACATGGCTTATTCCCTCATTGGATGTGATGGCATTAGTGTTGCCACATTGGACCCCACCCCCTGAGTCCTTCAGTTTAAATCCCTCCTTACCAAGCTGGTCAGCCTACTGCCAAAGATTCCCTTGCTCCTTCTAGACAGGTGGATTCCACCCCTCCCTAACAGGCTATGGTTGCTGGGGAAAGTCCCCTTGTCATAAAAACCAAAACCCTCATGACACCAGCAACCACATAGCCAAAGGTGGATTTGATTTATTTGTCTGTTATTGGCTGCCAATTTTTCCTCCAATCAGTAAAATAGAGAAGATATCTTAAGCACCAATATTTTTCACTTTGTCCCCCAGGGCTTTATAGTCTTCCTTGGTTCTGCCCAGGCTCTGGCTTATAGCATCATTTGTGCCCACATGGAAGAGCAGCAGCGCAGAGTCGTCAGTGCTCTTGACAAGTTGTGGCACTCTCTCAGCAATGTCTTGGATGTGGAATGTGACGACAGTCAAGCAGCATAAACCAGGACTAATATAAAAATATTAGGGCAGGAAGGAAAAAGATATATTGGTTCTTTGCCTAAGCATAGTCTTCTGTATTGAAAACGTTGCATAGAGATCAGCAGCCTTCCAGAGACTGGCTTTTCATCTCCAAATGCAAATTCCTTATGTAAATTTGACAAAAGTCTGACATTTCAGAGAAGGTTTCCATAAAAAAAAAAAATTTCATAACTGTTTTCAGAGCACTCAATTATGCCAAAAATAATATTTTGGCTAGACAGGCAAGTAAAGAGATATGGAATTTTAAAATACAATTATTTTTAAATTATTATAGCTGTTCATCTGGTGATGAAAGTTTAAAACTGATCAGTGGTTATTTTAAAAAGAAAAATAAATCTGCAATCAACCTATTAAGAAACATTTTGAGCTTCTGTATTTTGCTTGCAAGTCTGTTTTATGTGACATATTTTTCATAAATTTTACATTGAATAAAAATGCAAAACTAGATAAATTTAGATATAGGGACTACTTGAAACGTATTCTCAGGTCTAATGCTGATCTCTTTTTGTGACACTGGGTAAGTTCCTCAACATATTTCTGCCTCAATCTACAAAGTAAAGCAATGATTCCTGAGGACCTTTGCCTATATGCTTACACCAAAGATATTAAAAGAGGCTCAATCAGAGGATTAAGTACAAAAATCTTACTAATTTCCAAGGTCAACCAGCAAGCACACTTCTTTGGATGCCAATAAGCACCCTTCATAATACTCCATTTAACAAACTCTTGATAAATTGCATGCAAGCACAATAGATATTCAACACTGAAGAGAATGGTTTAACTTTCAAGGGAAATTTTGATACTTTATGCAGTCAAAGGTCCAAAAATGTTATTTACTTCAAAGAAAGATGTGTTATTCTTGAATAACTCCTGTAGTGTCGTCTTATTGCATGACTAGCTTGTGTTCAAACCCTTACTGTACTTTTTGATTAAGAACCTGTAAAATAAATGTTCCATAAGTGTGAAATATTGCATGTATTTGTGGGTTCTTCATGGGTCACTACTACTGCACTAGGCTTATAAGACTTTCCAACAAGGAAAATAGAGAAAGTTGGATTCATCTTCATGAAATCTGGCTGCCCTTGATGTCATATTTAACCTCTAATATTATAAGTAGGTATAGAAGTATATCCTAAGTCACTACTAAACTCAGTTTAGTGAGATCAGAGAAATTCCAGTTAAAGATCAGATAACAGATATAAGATATTACCAGCAGAAGAAAACAAATTGAGCTGTCCAGGTCAGTCCTAAAGTGCACAGGCTAAGGAAAAAAAGATTTGAGATTTTTTTTTTGTCTGAACTCTGATGTTCTGCAAAGGGCATTAAAAATCTGCCATACTCTATGTATTAAAAGTAGACATGTAATTATAATGAGACTGGTTTCATTCTTCAAGCTTCTATTTTTTATTATTTTATCTTCTTTTAGAATATATTGTTTTAAAAAAGATTTTATAAACTTTTAAATTTTTTCCTTTCAAACCTGTACTGTGGTCCTTATGAGTAAGTATTTTACAATCACACTTCACTGAAAACAGTAGACCTGTCAGAAAATTGTGGTTATTAAAGGAAGTAGTGGCATACTGTACATCATCTGTAGTTAATATTCAGCAAATAGTTTATTTGAACAATGTAACTTCTCTCTTTGGCTTAGAAAACCTCTGAAGCAAATAGTGATTTCCTTATGTTTATTTTTCAAGTTTTGCATTTTATGGATATGATTTAGAGAAGGCTATTGTTTACATTCAGTCTTCAGGTTTGAGAAGTTCAGTGAGATACTTCAGCTGGGACTGATCAGATGAGTCATGTGTATATGTTTCTTTTTTTCCTGGCTAGATCCTGAAATAGATGATTTCAGAAGTTTGACAATGCTGCGTGGAGCTAGAATTCTGCTTTATGGACTGTTCAGCACACAGCATTTTGAATTTTCCTAGGGGCAAATTTCTAGGCTAGTAACAGTCAGATACTTCACCAGATGAGCACAGCAAAAGACAGTGTTACTGCAGCCTGTAAGTCTCCACCTTCTGAAAATTAAACTGATAGGTTTTCATCACACAAAATTCCTTTTTTTCATTAAGAATATATTTATTAATAAGCCAAAGGACAAACGGAAATTAGTATGATTCCTTCTCATGTACTGATTGTATTATCTGCTGCAAATTATGACAAAAGCACAGAGGAGAAAATAAGCACTAATAATAACAACTAATTAGTTCTTATTTCCTATAGATTTGTATCTTATGTTTGATTGGTATTGACGTGTAAACTTGGAGTGCCGTTTGTGAAAGTGTTTCCTCTACTCTTTTAGATGTATGACCTCAGGTCCCAACACTTTTTTTCTGTCAGTACATGTTTGTTGCCCTTCTTGAACTTCTACTTGGACATCTAATGTCATAGAGCTTGAAGGAACTCAGTGGTCTTTGAAATTTCTCTTTCTCTGTCCAACCTGGCAAAAGTCAGTCAACTGGTGAATGTGCTATTAAGGAAAGAGGTAAAATGATAATAAATTCATTCACCAAATAATAAAAAAAGAAATTGTGACCAAATTATTTCATGGCTTTTTTTCTTAGGGGGCCATGCCTTAAATCCACACACCATTTTATTTCAATTTATTTCAATCAGGGACACACTGGAGTTTCACAACACCTTACTCTAGAAGAGGTAGCTATACTTTTAAAAAAGAAGGAAAAAAAATTATGATTATGAACTTGCTAAAGATGTTTTTATTAAAATTTTTTAAAATCTGCTTTAAAATCTCCTTCAAAATCTGCTTTAAAGGGACTCTCCCCTGGTGAATTAACTTAAAGTTTTTTTGTTACTTTGTCATGACATGTATGAGGCAAGTGAAAAGTTTAGTATTAGACAGTCCAAATAATCCAAGTACAAAACAACTTGCATAAGTTGAACATTTTCAAAACTGACAGCAGATAAATTGAGAAGTGGTATATTCTTGTGAAGGTCATATGCCCAGTAATAACACACAGAAATTTAGGCGTCTTTATTAAACTGACTACTATAAATTATAGAAATAAGACAGAACAAAGATCAAAGGGAGGCCTCAAGAGACCAATCATATGCTTGATATGTTTGTATTACCTACCACTTATATAACACATGAACTACAGTACAATATGGTTTTAAGGTAAAATAAGCAATTTAGAATAAAAGTTTTAACATTACAGCTATTTAAATAAAACAATATAAATATAACCTCTTCTTGCCTTCCCACTCTCTCTGTATAGCAAGAGCTTCACTCTGTAAAATTACGCCAGAAATACAGCAAATTTTCACTGTAAATTTCCAGAATTCACCCCTATAGTTATCCTCCTGAAGAAGAGGTGCCCAGTTGTCTAAAAAAGTGACATCCATTTTGTCACACTGATATGCCAGTTAATTTTTTTTTCTGGGAAATCTAATTACAATTATATTTATTAAAATGGTATATTTATTAAAAAGTTCCTTGCCTTGGAAGGAACTTGAAATACAATAAAAGGTTCATACCTCAATAGAGGATGATCTGTGGAAAGAAATAAATAGCGGTAGAAAGGATTTCTGTGATATTATAGTTCTTGGACTTCAGAAAATGAAAGTTACTGATATATCAGCAAGGGTAAAGATAACTTCTAATATAACCCATGAGCCCCCACAGAAATTAGTATGAAGGAGTACCTCTCCCTTTAAAAAGGAGTAAAAGTCCCTTGTGTGGGATATCTGAAGGCATCTTGGAGAAGACAAAAAAACTTCAGAGGGAAGAGAGAGAAGACATCAATAGCATAGATGTCTCACTTGTGAGAACATTAAAATTGTCTCTACTAGTATTCACAAGGTCCCTGAACCTCTTATGTCTGGGAAAAAAAAATTCTTGTAGACTTCAATTTCAGGAAGAAAGGTGCAATGAATATAATTTCCTTCAGTGATGTCAGTGTTAGGCTGTGGTGGGCAGAGGAAAGGAGAAGATTGTCACTGCTGAAATGCGGACTTCAAGACTATGTGAGTGTTTAGGCCACACATTTTATACAGTGAAGTAGTAATAATACCAGGTTTAATACAAATTCTTTCCTGTGAAATGAAAAGTGTAAGAAGAATGAGATATTTCCAAGATTACTTAGAGCAGAGTGTTCTAGGAATCGAGGATGACACTTCAATATTTCATTTAGATAATGTTAAGGTTTCACTAAGTTAAAGTATTATGCATTGATTCTTGTCACATTTTTTTTAAAAAAAGGGTGTTTTGAAGTAACTACAGAAGTCATTATGGTTGTATTTGCACTGAAAATTTGAGTAGTTCCTCTATGATGTATTATGCAAACTATGTACCCTGAGGCTGTGCAGATGCATTTATAAAATAGCTATAGTTTCCTATTGTTTTGTTATATTTGGAACTTAGAGATCCATGGCCATTCTCAGGAATTCAGTGTTTTATAAGAAGCTCACCACTTACTGTTACTTGTTAGTTATGTAATATGAAGGGAAAACCAGTCTCTAAAAGTCTAGAATGCCTCACTAAATCTCTAACTGTGTAAAATAAATGTGTTTGCTCCTCTGTGGTGTGATTCAGTGATGAATAGTGTAGAAATTTCTGGAGGAATGCAGTTCTGAAAGTGCGTCAACCCCAACTTCTGTGATATTCAAAAGATCTCTTTGTAAGTAATCAACCTATGTGGATTTTTAGTGCTAATAAATAATCCAGACAAGAAAAGCCAGAATGTCATTAAACCTGATCTCATACAGTATATAAGACCCAACTTTATTACTTCATGCATTTTTTTCAACTAGTGCCAAATGCAAAACAAAAGCAATAATTGTGTACTTTAGAGGAAGTAACAGCAGCAACTACACTTTTAAGTAATGTAATTTTTTTTCAAGTTGTTTTCTTTGAAATCCAGTTATTTTTTCAAAGGTAAACTTGCGATGAGAAAGCTTTTTTAAATCAGGTTAATGTAATCCTAATTATTGAAAATGTTACTGTAACTACAACTATGATTAAATATTTATTCAGATGCCTATTACCAGTACTTATGGGCATCAATAACCTACCATCAAAAACGTTATGCAGTTAACAAATACCCTTCTATATTTAAGCTAGTAATTTTAAGTATGTGTGTATAGAAGATGTTGATTCTTTGTAATTACCCTTATAGCTGGCCTTCAATTTTTCAATGTAGCTTTTTATTGAATAATGAAGTATTTTATTGAATAATTCAAGTATCTGTGTCATATTAAATTAGCATCACTATGTGCTGCAAGCTCTTAAAGTTATGCATGAAATAACATTTCTGCTTTACAAAGACACAATAACCTGGACTGCTTAATAAAAAAGAAAAGAGGATTAAATCCTAAAATACCGCTTTCTTACCTAAGCATTCACCCCTTTTTCCTCAAACTCTAGACACTTGGCAAGATGGATAAACCTTACTAGACTAATTTTAGAGATGAAGAAGCATAAATGATTTTGAAGTATTCATGCACTTCTCCATATTCAGTTATTTGATAATCCAGGGACCTCAAGGAGACCAGAGGCCACTGCTAGAACCAAATATCCATAATTTTAGTGGTTATTGAATAAAAAGGTTGAGAAAGGAGAAAACCCAATATTAATACAACAACCAAACAAGAAATAACACAGATCTACTAGTAAAAACCAAAACTTGTTTCAAAATTTCTAAAATTAGTCACACTACATCAAGGTATTTCTTCTTTAGTTTTACTTTTTTGGGTGGGAAAGATGCTTGCTCAATATTATTAAACTATGTGAGTATGGACAAGAAACAGCATAAAAAACTGTAACTTCACTTACTGGAGGAACTAAAAAGGGCAGAGTACAGTAAGCTTCAGACTGGTATTGCACTGTTTCTTAAGAATTACCCACTGCTACTATAAAAACATTGTCCTTGGTGTCCTAGCTTTGCCTCATAGAAATTACCATGTGTTTTTTTCCAATTTTCAGCACCAACAGTTTCTGTAAAAAAAGTGTTTAAATGCACTCTATGATCAGCACTGACTACTGAATAATGACTAGGTTTTATGGCTAATTCCAGAGAAAAGAAAATCCATTAGTCCCTCTCTGCTTCAGCTTCATTATTTGTAATATTGGCATAATCTTCAAATTTTTCACAAGAAAATGTTTTAACCTCCATTAGTCTCCAAGGAAAAATAAATTAAATGTGCCTTCCACATTGAGAGTAAATGTATACTTAATCCTCATGCCAAATATCACAAACAGACCAATATAGCTTAGTCTGGTTTGGGTTCTGCTGAGAACAGTTTAAATACTGAGTGTAATACAATGTTTTGATGTCAACTATAAATACAGCAGTTCTTAAATACGTATTTCTCCATTTTTAGCTTCACATATTGTTAAGGTAAACTGACAGACTAAACTAAATGAGATGGTAAGAGTGCCATATAGATCACAGGTAGGGATTTTTTAATATTGTTTTTGAGTCACCAGGTATATTTAGAATAGAATAGAATAGAATAGAATAGAATAGAATAGAATAGAATAGAATAGAATAGAATAGAATAGAATAGAATAGAATAGAATAGAATAGAATAGAATAGAATAGAATAGAATAGAACATTTCAGTTGGAAGGGACCTACAAGGATCATCTAGTCCAACTGCCTGACCACTTCAGGGCTCACTAAAAGTTAAAGCATATTGTTAAGGGACTGTACAAATGCCTCTTAAACACTGACAGGCTTGGGGCATCGACCACCTCTCTAGGAAGCCTGTTCCAGCGTTTAACTACCCTCTCAGTAAAGAAATGCTTCCTAATGTCCAGTCTGAACCTCCCCTGATGCAGCTTTGAACCATTCCCCCACATCCTATCACCAGATGCTAGGAGGAAGAGATGAGGAAGTCCCTTTCACTTCCCCTCAGCAGGAAGCTGTAGAGAGTGATTACGTTGCCCATCAGCCTCCTTTTCTCCAAACTAGACAAACCCAGACTCCTCAGCCACTCCTCACAGGACAAGCCTTCCAGCCCTTCCACCAGCTTTGTTTCCCCCCTCTGGATGTGTTCAAAGACCTTAACATCCTTCTTAAGTTTTGGAGCCCAGAACAGCACACAGCACTCAAGGTGAGCCATAGAATTGTTACGGTTGGAAAAGACCTATAGGATCATCAAGTGCAACTGTCAACCCAACACTATCATGTCTCCTAAAACATGCCCTGAAGTGCCACCTCTACAAGTCTTTTAAATACCTCCAGGGATGGTGACTCCACCACCTCTCTGGGCAGACTGTTCCAATGCCCGACCATTCTTTCAGTAAATAATTTTTTTCTAATATCCAATCTAAACCTCCCCTGATGCAGCTTGAGGCCATTTCCTCTCATTCTATCACTAGTGACCTAGGAGATGAGACCAACACCCACCTCACTACAACCTCCTTTCAGGCAGTTGTAGAGAGCAATAAGGTCTCCCCTCAGCCTCCTCTTCTCCAGGCTAAACAACCCCAGTTCCCTCAACATTGCCTATCTAGACCCTTCATCAGCTTTGTTGCCCTTCTCTGGACATGCTCCAGCAACTCGATGTCCCTCTTATACTGAGAGGCCCAAACCCAAACCCAATATTCAAAGTGCGGCCTCACCAATGCTGAGTACAGGGGAGTGATCACTTCCCTACTCCTGCTGGCCACAATATTCCTTATACAAGCTAGGATGCAGCTGGCCTTCTTGGCCACCTGGGCACACTGCTGGCTCATGTTCCAGCACCTGCAGGTGTCCAGGTCCCTCTGCAGAGCCTTCCTACCCTCAAGCAGATCAACACTCCCACCCAGCTTGGAGTCATCTGCAAACTTACTAAAGGTGCCCTCAATCTCCTCATCCAGATCACTGAGATAGGTATTAAACTAGACCGGCCGCAACACTGAGCCCTGGGGAACACCACTTGTGACTGGCCACCAACTGGATTTAGCTCTGTTCACCACAACTCTCTGGGCTCAGCCAGCCAGCCAGTTTTTTACTCAGCGAAGTGTAGATCATTCTGAGCCATGAGCTGCCAGATTCTCTAGGAGGATGCTGTGGGAGACAGTGTCAAAATCTTTGACGAAGTCCAGGTAGACAACATCCACAGCCTTTCCTCACCCACTAGGTGGGTCATCTGGTCATAGAAGGAGATCAGATTGATCAGGTAGGACCTGCCGTGCTGACTGGGCCTGATCCTGTTGTAGTCCTGCACTTGCCTGGTGAGAACACTCAAGATGGATCACTCCATAACCTTCCCTGGTACTGAGGTCAGGCTGACAGGCCTGTAGCTCCCCAGATCCTCCTTCTGGCCCTTCTTGTAGATGGGCGTCACATCAGCAAGCCTCCAGTTGGCGGGGACCTCCCCTGTTAACCGGGACTGCTGATAAATGATGGATAGTGGCTTGGCAAGCTCCTCTGCCATCTCCCTCAGTACTCTTGGGTGGATCTCATCCAGCCCCATAGACTTGTGAGTGTCCAGGTGGAGCAGCAGGTTGTAAACTGCTTCCTCCTGGATTGTGGGGGGTTTATTCCACTACCCGCCCCTGCCTACCAGCTCCAGGGGCTGAATACCCTGTGGATAACTGGTCTGGGGGTTAAAGACTGAGGCAAAGAAAACATTTAGTACCTCAGCCTTTTCCTCATCCTCAGTGGCAATGTTCCCCTCTGCATCCAATAGAGGATGGAGATTCTCTTAGGTTCCCTTTTTGTTGTTTATTTATTTGTAAAAACATTTTTTGTGATCCCTTACAGCAGAATCCAGGTTGAGTTCTAGCTGCACTTTTTCTTGCCTAATATTCTATCTGCAAGACCTAATGAGGTCTCTCTCGTCTTCTTGAGTTGCCTGCCCCCTTTCCAAAAGCAGTAGACTCTCCTTTTTTTATCCTGAGTGTCAGCAAAAGCTCTCTGTTCAGCCAGGACCGTGGTCTTCCCCACCAGTTCGTCTTGCGGCACTTGGGGACAGCCTGCTCCTCTGCCTGCAAGGCTTCCTTCTTGAAGAAATCCCAGCCTTCCTGGACTCCTTTGCCCTTCAGAACATCCTCCCAAGGGACTCTCTCAACCAGTCCGCTGAACAGGCCAAAGCCTGCCCTCCAGAATTCCATGGTAGTGGTTCTGCTGACCCCTCTTCTTACTTCACCAAGAATTGAGAACTCAGTCATGTCATGGTCACTGTGCCCAAGACAGCCTCTGACCACCACATCTCCCACCAGTCCTTCTCTGTTTGTGAACAGGAGGTCAAGTGAGACACCTCCCCTGGTAGGCTTACTTACCAACTGCATCAGGAAATTATCTTCCACACACTCCAGGAACCTCCTAGACTGTTTCTTCTCTGCTGTGTTATATTTCCAGCAGACATCTGGTAAATTGAAGTCACCCACTAGAACAAGGGCAACCAATTCTGTACCAATGCTCAATACAGTGGGATAATAACCTCTTTTGATGGGTTGATTATATTGTGTTTGGTGCACCCCAGGATGTGCTTTGCCTTCTTGGCTGCCAGGGCACACTGCTGACTCATACTGAGCCTGCTGTTGACCGGCACCCCCGGATCCCTTTCTGCAGGGATGCTCTCCAGCCAGTCCTCTCCCAATTTATACTTGTGCCCAGTTTTAATCCATCCTAGTTGCAGAATCATCCCATTAATCGTTGCCCAATGCTTCAATCTACCTAGATCCCTCTGCAAGGCCTCTTGTCCCTCAAAAGATTCAACAACACCTCCCAGTTTGGTATCATCAGCAAACTTGTTAATGGTGAATTCATCTTGTGCATCCAGGTGGTTGATAAATATATTGAACAGGACTGAGCCTTGAGGAACACTGCTGGTGACTGGTCACCAGCCAAATGTAGCCCTATTCACTACAACCCTTTGAGCTCTGACTTTCAGCCAGTTCTTCACCCAGTGCACCATGAACCCTCTCATCTGGTCCTGATGGGTGACTTCAACTACCCAGACATCTGATGGAAGAACAATACGGCAGCTCACATGTCATCCACCAAGTTCCTGGAATGTGTAGAGGACTGCTTCCTCATACAGTTGTTAGATGTGACAACCAGGAAGGAGGCACTTCTGGACTTGCTATTCACAAACCAAGAAAAGCTGCTTTGTAATATATTGGTCAGTGATAGCCTTGACTGCAGTGACCACAATATTGTGGAGTTTGGGATCCTGCTGAGCGTGCTGAAGGTCAGCTCTAAGACAAGGGTTCTGGATTTTAGAAGAGCAAACTTCAGTTCACTCAGGGCTCAGTCAGGAGGGATCCTGTGGGACGTTTGTCTTCCATGGAAGACAAAGGAGCTACTGAGTGCTGGGAGTTCTTCAAGAACTCTCTATTGGAAACACAAAACTAGTTTATCTGCTACAAAGGAAATGGAAGTAAGTGGAGTAAGAGGCCCCCTTGGATTAACAATGAACTCCTGGGTCTACTCAAATCCAAAAGGGAAGCACACCAGAAATGGAGAAGTGGAGGATTATCCGCCGAAAGCTACAAGGGCATTGCCAGAGCGTGCAGAGATGCAGTTAGAAAAGTGAAAGCTCAGCTTGAATGGAAACTGGACGTAGATGTCTAAAATAACAAGAAAGGTTTCTTCAGGTATGTCAAAAACAAGCAGAAAAAGACAGAAAACATAGGCCCACTGTTAAACAGAAAACAAGAGTCAATCACCAACAGTGCAGAAAAGGCAGAGGTCCTCAACACCCTCTTCATCTCTGTCTTTACCAACACTGTCAGGTCCCAGGCTTTGGAAACAAAATTGCCGATTGATCCAAACACCGACCCACCATCAGTGAAGGAAGAGTTAGTACCTTAATTACTACAGGAGCTTGACCCCTACAAATCAATGGACCCTGACGCCATCCACCCAAGGGTGTTGAGAGAGCTTGCTGACATCATCGCAAGGCCCCTCTCCATAATCTTCGAGAGGTCATGGAGAATGGGGGATGTCCCAGAGGACTGGAGGAAGGCAAATGTTACCCCTGTCTACAAGAAAGGCTCGAGGGAGGATCTGGGTAACTATAGGCCCATTAGCCTTACTTCAGTTCCGGGAAAAGTTATGGAATGAATCCTCCTGGGGGCCATGACAAGTCAAATGAAGCACATGATTGGGAAAAGCCAACATGGCTTCACTAAAGGCAGATTGTGCTTGACAGACCTGGTGGCCTTCTATGACACAGTGACTTGCCTGGTTGGCATGGGGCAGGCAGTGGACATTGTCTACCTGGACTTCTTCAAGGCTTTTGATACGGTCTCACACAGCCTCCTCCTGGAGAAGTTGATGTGTTATGGCCTAGACAAGTGGTCTGTGCAGTGGGTGGGGAACTGGATGACAGGCCGCACCCACAGGGTGGTAGTAAATAGCTCCTTTTCCAAGTGGCAGCCTGTCACTAGTGGAGTCCCCCAGGGATCGATATTGGGCCCAATGTTATTCAACATCTTTATAAGTGATCTGGATAAGGGGATCAAGTGTAGCCTGATGAAGTTTGCTGACGACACCAAGTTGAGTGGGGAAGTAGACACTCCAGAAGGGAGATCTGCTCTGCAGGGAGATCTGGATAGGCTGGAAGAGTGGGCCAGCAGGAACTTTATGAAGTTCAACAAGGAGAAGTGTAAGATCATGCACCTGGGAAAACATAATCTGGGAGTGCAGCACAGACTGGGATCCACCTGGCTGGAGAGCAGCTCTGTGGAAAGGGACCTGGGGGTGCTGGTGGACAGGAAGCTCAGTATGAGCGAACAGTGTGCTGCTGCGGCCAAGAAGGCCAACAGGATGCTGGGTTGCATCAAAAAGGGCATCGCCAGCAGAGAGAAAGAAGTCATTATCCCACTCTACTCAGCACTTGTCAGGCCACACCTGGAGCACTGTGTACAGTTCTGGTCCCATCTATACAAAAAGGATGTGGACAGGCTGGAAGGGGTCCAGAGAAGGGCCACCAAGATGATCAAAGGACTGGGAAGCCTACCATATGAGGATAGGCTGGGAGAACTGGGTTTGTTCAGCCTTGAGAAAAGGAGGCTCAGAGGGGATCTCATCACCATGTACCAGTCCTTAAGGGGTAGCTACAAAGAAGATGGAGACTCCCTTTTTACATGGAGTCACATGGAGAGGATGAGGGGGAATGGACACAGGTTGCTCTTGGGGAGATTCTGATTGGACACCAGAGGGAAATTTTTCACAGTGAGGACAACCCACCATTGGAATAATCTCCCCAGGGAAGTGGTTGACCTGGCCACGTTGGACACCTTCAAGAGTTGTCTGGACAGGGTGCTGGGCCATCTTGTCTCGACTGTGCTCTTCCCAGAAAGGTTGGACTAGATGATCCCTGAGGTCCCTTCCAACCTGGGATTCTGTGATTCTGTGATTCATCCCACAGTTGGACAACTTGTCCAGAAAGATGCTGTAGGGTATCATCAAAGGCCTTAGATGGTTGACCTTAACATAGAAAGATATCAAATTCTTTAAACAGGACTTTCCCTTTGTGAACCCACATTCCGTAATACATGGATATCAAGGAGTTATGGTGGATTTTGTTAGGGAAGTATGCTTACTTTCAATATATCATATTTAAAGACCTGATCAGCAAAATTATTATAGGCATTAGAATAACCTATGGCCTATGGGAAGGGTCTGGCCTCTTCACACAGTGGTATGTCTTCCTCTCACAGGGAAGAAGCGCCTCTGCTCCAGTAAAATATAGTCATGCTCAGCCATCTGTCCCTGTGGTGCTGAGTTTGGGGGTCCAAATAGGAAATTAAAATTAAAATCTTGGGAGTTCAGGGGATAATGATTTATACACTTAGTCCTCCTAAGGCAGGTGTGCAGCCTGCTGTTGAAGTTAATTGCTAACCATTATCAGTAAAACTGGCATATTGCCGCTTTTCTAAAAGTAACTTTTTTCTTCTACTGTAAGCTGAAAATACTCTTCTTTTAATTTCAGTCTTCCTCCCGTTTATGTAAGTGTGTCCCAGGTTTCACCTTCAAATTAATCACCTTCAAATAACAATAAACTCTAGATAATTACCATTTCAGAATGCATTTAGGAACACTAGCTGGGGCAAAAAAACCCCAGTACCCTACAGCTTAATTCATTTACTTTCACTAGTAACTACAATGAACTGAATGTGTAACTAAAATATTCGAGTATTGTAATTTGTAAAATCTGTTAACAGTTTTGCATACATAGGTACAAATGAAATGATAGCAACAATATTCAGAAATTGAAATATAGACTTATCTATTCTTTTGTTCCAGGCCCTGTTCCTGCAACAGTATAACTAGTTGGCACATCACAGTTGGAACAGAAATATTTTGTTTCCGGATCAGAAATGTGCTATCATACAATGTACAGTGGACAGATTCGTGATTTTCTATGAAATTATGGCATATCTAGCACTGGTAAATCTTGTCCCACTTATATAAATACCAGAGAAATTTATTTAAATTCTCAAATTTCACCTTGAAAAAATTTCAATGAGGAAGCAAAAAAAAAAGTAATTGAAGTATGGTTACACCCTCAGGCTTTCTTACAGTCATGGTCAGAATGCAGATACCTAAAAATTAGCTAATCAACTGAAAAATCTAATAACTAATTAGCTATTTTTATTTTAAACCCATTAAAGGACTCCAAAAGGGAAAGTGACAAACTGTTTTGCATTACCATTTTCTTTGATCAAAATTCTACCCTCAAATGCATCTTCATATCTCTGTTTACTTTTGAGGGAACTGTAAAAGCTACCTTCAATGTGGGAATTGTAGATAAGCATGGGATTCAGAAAACTACATTTCATGATAAACAGTGCATCCCCAGTAATATTAAAAACACTTGAACTGACAACATATCACTCCTATAGTAAAAAAGTAATAGGATGGGATTCGCACAATGAAATGCTGGTGCCTACATTATGCAGGTCATTCAGAGATGTTTTATAATGAGTGAAGAAAAATAAATATATCTCAGGTGAAGAGCATAATTAATCTCCCACCAAAGTGGATGAATTCTGTTCTTAAAGTGCCTTTCTTCCCTAAGTTTATGAGCAGAACCAAAGGTGAGTAGTCCAGAAGTGGAAACCTAAAGATGGGTAAGAAAAATTCCACATAATATATCTAGTTATGAAATCAGAAGCAAAACAAGAGTTTTGACATTTTTTTTTAAACATGAATTGTGCTTAAAAATAATATCTAAGATTTTGTTTATAATGATTTTAAAAATATTTTTTTTTTCATGCTTTATAAACTAGCATGAGGTTATGTTTAATTTAATAAGGGGATTCTTGCCAGTGACAAGTTTATGGAGTTCTGATTATAAGATTTCAGCCATGATAATAAAAGGAAACTAGTTCTGAAGTTACCCCTCCCTCAGATTCAAAAATGCCTGTTACTTCTGTGATATTTCCAGAAAATATAGAATTAGGATGGCAATATAAACCAGTAAGAATTGATAAAATGCATGCAACAATAGAAAATTTTTAAAATAGTTTTGGGATAACTTGTTAAACCACTCTTGGTAAACTTTGTTTTCATTTTAAAAACAAAAGGAAAGCTTAGTGTGTAATGTAAATTTTATTAAAGCCAATGCAACAGCAAGACTAATATAATACTACATCATTTTGACAGGTCCTGAAAGACCAAGAAAAATCTACATAGAAAAATATTTAAAGATGGTCTTTGGGGGTTCAGAAATGTCTGTAATATAACGCTTTCAAAATGTGGTTCCTTGAAGCACACATCAGATCTTATTTCTTCATCCGTACCCAATATATAAGCCCTGTTACTTCATACTACTGTGATAAATGTATATGTAATATACATAAAGCCAAATAATGTATTTAATGTTCATAGCAAAATACAGAGTGAAAGGATATGTGGAAGTTGAGAACATCTGCTTCATTAAGGTTATCCAACCAAGGACCTTTGCAGTGCAGAAGGGGACATTATGTAAAGGGGGAAGCAATGAACAAGAACAGTCAGAGACATAAACCTGATAGACACAGGATAACAGAGATGATTCCAAAGACCAAAGTCTCCAGTCAGTAACTGATGGCCATTAAGAAGCTCCAGGCACAGCTTTGGAGATGGTCACCTAGACTTTGTAGCTGATAAGAAGGACAAACAAATGGAACATGACCACATCTTTGCTAAGCCATGCTGGGCTAGCAGGTGAGGAGAGGACCCACCCAATGTGGCAGGTAAGAGGGCTCAGTATATGGGCGGCAGTACTGGGATAGATAGAAGGGCCATGCTAGTGCTTGGGCATCTGCAAATGTGTGTGTGCTTGTGAATCTACAGTGTGGTGTGTGCTTTCACCAGTGAACCTCAATCCTGACCTGCTGAAGAGGAGGAAGTGTGCTTGGCTGGTTGAGCTTACACCTCCTGAGAGTCCTGGTAGTGTTGCACAAGGGTGCAGTTCAAGGCAGTGCCTTCTGCATGGCAGCCTGTGTAACCGTCCATGCCAGCATCCTCTGTGTGTCCTCTGTGTTGTGTGTGTGTTTATCTCTGATAAACATTCAGCCTTGCTACTGGTTGAAACTGCAAAGGAGGAAGCAGCAGCCATGTCCATTAGCCTGGGAGAGAGACCCCTGGGTCCCCAGGCACACCAGGCAGGGCTCCACAGGCAGGGGGAATCCCCCTGGGCTCCAGAGCTGCCAGAGGCGGTGACCACTTGTACCATCATTTAAAGCAGAGGATCACAGTACTCTATGATCAAAAATTTTTTAGCAATCCGTCTGAAAAAATAAGTGCCTTAAAAAGAAAGATTTGCCAGAAAAATAAGTGAATCTATTTTTAAAATATATAATGCTGTCAGTGAAGACAACAGCTCTCCTTTAGTTAAGTGAAACTGCCCTCCTGAGTATAGCATTTGATGAAACAGATGTTGTACACTTAGACAAAGAGAAGGTTTTAGTGTCCTGAGAGGTTCCACTGACTCGCAGGTCACTTGTATGCTATTAATATACCTTTCTGGAGTGGCTTATTTTTCAAATGTACAAAATTCAAAGACCAATTTAGAGAGCAATATTGTTCTGAGTGGCAATGGTAATAGAGAGAGAGAAAAGATGCCGACTTTGTTTCACCTAGCAGGTTCAACAGAAGCCTATGAAGTTGGAGTGCCACAAGGATGACAGACGGTGGCATGGAAATGGATGACATCTCTGTGCATATAGTGCTATTAGAGGTTGATGAATTTGATTTATTATTCCTGCATATCTGTCTAGGCCATTTAGGTCATACAGGGCTGAATGCACACACACTTTTTCATGCCTTAACAATCATGTATTAAATTGAGTCATGTAATTCTGTGTCTGCAGACTCTCTTGTTCTGTTATTGTGCATAATTGCAAGACTAACATTTATGTTTAATGGTTTTAGAAAAATGGTATGAGGTTAGAGCCGCTTCAGAAACAGCAAGATCATATATTTCTTTTATCACAATTTTTACAAAAATGGATTGCATATTTTTGCCTTTTTTAATTAGGACTGCCCTATTAGTATATTATTTGAACTTGTTTGTCTCTACATTTTCAAAGTAGAAGACAAATAATAGTCAGGTTTATTTTTGTTTTTGGTTTGGTTTGGTTTGGTTTTTTTTAATTCTCTACTGATATATTTTGGTTACAAAAGCTGCTGCTGCACACCTGCAGGTTGGGGAGCAGCTCTGCAGTTAAAGCCCTCATGGGCTGTAGGAATAGGGGCAGTGCCAGGAAACCCAGGGAAGTGGTTTTCCCCCTCTACTTGATACTTGTAAGAACTCATCTAGGTACTGTGTCCAGTTTTGGACCCTTGACTACAAGAAAGACAGCAACCAACTGGAGGGATATTGGAGTAGGCTGCTGAGATGGTGGTGGCTGGAGCTTTGCCCTGTGAGGAGAGGCTTGGGGAGCTGGGCTTGTTCAGTCTGGAGCAGACAAAGCCTACAGCAGCCCCAGTGAATACGGGAGGTCCTTGAGGAGATGGAGACAGGTTTTCCACAGGGTTGCTTTGTAGGAATATGAGAGGCAGTGGACATAAACTGGCAAAACAGAAGTTCAGGCTGGATATAGGGAGAAACTTGTTACCAGTGAGGAGGGTCCAGCAGTGACACAGGTTGCCCGAAAATGCTGTGCAGTCTTTGTCCTTGGAGGCTGTCAACACCAGACTAGATAAAATGTCCCGAGTAACCTGGTTTGTCCCTGTAGCTGAACCTGCTGTGAGAAGGAGGTTGGACTAGAGACCTCCTGAGATCTCTTCCAACATGAATGATTCTGTGATTCTATGATTCTGTGATGATATTTAATTCTCTATTGTTTGTAGCATCGGTCATACATCTAATTAGATAAGTACCATACCTGCTTACCCTTCACTTTCATTTACAGCCACCGATGTAATTACACATGGACATTCTTTAAGCAGTTACTCCAACCCCTTTTTCAAATCATTAAGTTGATTAAAGGTGTTGGAGAAAATAATTATTCTACTTTGCTGGGGATTTTGGGGGGTTTGTTTTGGTTTTTTCCAAATAATTTTTTTTTAAAAATATAGTCTGTTATTTCTGCTGGCATGTCCAAAGCTGACCCTCACTGAGATCAGTAGGTAATCCTTTCATGATCTGAAAGAGTAGGATCAAGTATAAAATTGTTTATGATTCAACAATAACTTGTAAAAACAGATGTCTGGGTTCACTGTCTTTGAATATTCATTTTTTTTTTCTCTCAAACTACTCTACTGTAGCAGACAGTACTTCCACTAATGGTGACCACGTGGGTTTTGCTTCTGCACTGAGAAAAGACAGCAGAGTACCAGGACAAGCAGGTGGAGTGAACAAAAACACAGGTGCATGCTTTGTCACCTCAGCTTTTATTAAAATAACATAGCATTGGATATTTTAATCCCAGGTCAGGAGAACAACTGGCACAGCAGATCAACAGTGGAAAAGAGGCAGGTGTGTGTTCTGTAGACTCAGCTTTTTGAACAGCACTAGTGGTTAGCAGGCTGACACAGAATGTACAACAGGTAACAAGGTTACAGAAAATACTGCATTACCTTTTATTATGTGGTGATGTAAAGAAAAACACAGAGATGGTGGCATGCTTTAATAAAAAGTTTTAGGCAAGCAGTATTTTAGGTGTGAAGAGAAGCCAAAGCTACTTGAGAATATGATGAACAGTTTCAAATTTCCTGGCTTTCTAATTCAGATTCAAGTCTGGACATTGATCCTCTTATTTGGCGAGACAGACTAAACATGAGGTCCATATTGTTCTTAGGACTGGTTCCCTCAGTTTTTCTGGTCAACTCTTCTCTAGCTAATTAATTGAGAATTTTTCTGACAGAGGAGAAAATACAAGAGAGCTTCACAGTAATGGCATTAATGTGGGAATGCAGGAGTCTAGATTCTTTTCAATACCTGGTTAAATACAAAGATTTTTGTCATGTGGCTCAGTTTCTCACTTGGGTAATTCTGAAATTATTTGTGTTTTCTCACTTTCACATAATGTTTTTCATAGAAATTGACAGTTTAAAAGCAACAATTATTGCTCCTTTATTCTCTTTGCAAGCTCCCTGATAATGGACAGACTACAGGCTATTCTTCTGTACAGACCTTGGTAGTTTCTGAGCGTGCTGTAGGTGGTTTGGGGGGTCTGAACCTACAATTCTTTCTCTTTGCTTGTTGCAAACCTTCAGGATCCTTTAGCACAAGAAATCCTCTTTCCTCTACCTCCAGCTAAAGCCAGGTGATTTGTATTTTGAAAATCCAAGGTAAAACTGTTACCTGAAAGTGGTTTATAAAGCATTAGGAAGGTACTGTGGGTAAAAATATTTTACTGCTGAAAAAACGGTCTTTGAATTGATCCCTTTGATTCCAAAGATTTTTCATGGGCCATTGGAACCTCCCTTATGTGTGACTGTGCCTTCTTGAAAATTAAATAATATATATTTAGAATTATAATTGTTCTGCAGATTCCTTAGTTTGGTTAAGCTGCCTTATATGTTATTTGAAGCAAATGAATGCAATAAGTTGAAACAAGTGCTAGAAGTCTTAATATATTTCATGCAAATTAAGGCAGTTAATGTATGAAAAGGCTTTTAATAATTAAAAGTCTTCAAATTTAAAACTTTAAAACACTTTTTTTCCCTGCTTCCAACAGTGGTTAACGCTGATTTGATACTAAAAATATAATTTTTCATGCTCTGCAGGTAGAGTGATGTCAAACCAGAGGACGGATTTCCATGGTCAGCTCTCAGTAACCAAACAGCCAAAAGATATTAGAGAAGAAAACAAAATCACCTTTATGTGCAGTTAAACACTGTCATAAAAGACAGTTAAGATTAATGTGTTTGGTCACAATATCAGTCTAGCTCTTTATGCAAATGACACCATAATCTGTGATCTATTCAGTCTGAAACCTAATGCTGATCAGAGAGCTGACAGCTCTTAACATCACCATCGATTTTTTCAGTTTTTAAATACCCAAAAGTAATCAAATAATAATTTGAAGGATATAGCATTGATAAATGGAGAGGGCTGGCTAGCTGGCTGGGAGGGACATAAAATCTATATTTCACAGTAATTTGTATAAAAATTATAAAGTTGTGGTTTCACTTACCTATGACCAGATCTGAAGACCGTGGGTAATTATCATTCTCTATTACATTAGGCAGTTGGTTCTGTTGTCTACGGTTTTTTTGGTGATAAATTCCTTGCAGGAGTTATTTGTTCCGAATTTATAAAATGCCCAGCACAACAGGTTCCTAGGCACTGCTATAGTATTGACAAACAAACAGAATATTATACCCTTCTGGTATTTTATGTCAGTGAATGCATAGGGTTGGATGGGTTTTACTGGGTTTTATTTTCCTTATTTCTATTGCCTAAGAGAGATTAAACTCTCTAAGCATCACTTCCCTGGGGGATTTATGTACATCTTAGGTAAAGCATTTGACCTCAGGACTTACAGCATATTTCTTATTCTTGTTTGTGTGTCTCTGGAGGGTGTTCAGCAGTTACCCAGCTGTATGGTGTCTGATTTGTCTTATGCATTTTGCCTCTTTCTATGATATGCTTTGAAACATTAGCAGCAGTTTCTGACTGATAATGGGATACACTTCATATGAAGGTTTGCAAAAGATAAACAACAATAAATCCAAACAACTCCATCAGATTGTGATGGACCTGTAAAAATAAAATAGAGTTTCGGAAAATTTAAAAATGGACCACTACTGTTGTACAGAATTCAACATAATGGAGCACACATTACGAAAAGCAACTTGAAAAATGTGTCAGTCACATTTGCAATATATGGCAAAATCAGCTGCTTTTATTGACTAGAGCATATGTAATGCATAAGCAAGAGTCATTCCCCAATAGACTTTTCATGTCCATCATTTCTGTATATTTAAACTGTACCCTTGAAATTATGCTGCTGAATATATACATAATCATCAACTGGCACTAAATATCTAAACCTGTATTTATTTTTCTGCTCTCTTGCAATAATCTTATTCTTATCCTTATAATTTTAAACCCTTAAACCAAATTTATTTTAACATTATTGAGCAACTGATAGACTTGACGGACAATTGGAAGATCTGAAAGCAGAAGCATTCTGACTACATTTTCTGTCAGTCTGCATACACATTTGAATGAAAGATTTTTAAAGGAAAATTGTGCATAAATATGATGGTTTGAATAGCCTATTTCTACAACCTTTTTTTTTTATGTAAAGTTATGAATTCCCCTTATGGTCCTTAACAAAACCTCAGTTTACACTTGGATTTTCTAGCCTTTCTCCTTCTTCACTGCCTCCCTACCTACTTTGAGCACTGAAATTCCAAGAAGCACGCACCAGCACTAAAAGGTCAATGAAGATGCCACTGAAATGTAGCTGCACTAAAACACAGTTTTTGTTCATTAGAAAGGATTGAGCAGTCAGGCTGTAAATCACCAGAACAGCAGTTTCATCTGTCAAGAATCTGTGCGCGCTGAACAGGGGCTTTTCAGGTATTCACCCAACAGAAAGCCTGGAAAGTTGTGAAAGGGCAGGGACTGTGCCCATCAGTCCCACCAGTCAGCTGGAGCTGCCTCTACCAGACAGCTATCAGACAAGCACTGCTTGTCTGAATGCAGATAGCCCTTGACACACTCCCATGGGAATGAGGAGTTAGATTAAGGAGCAGTGCATTAAGAAAATAATAAACATTCTAATCTCTTGCACTTCCTTTAAGTAAAGCATCAGTATATTTAGCAATTCTGTGCAAAGCCGATTTACTTGCAACTGTACACTTCAACTCTTCTGATGGCCCGTTAAACTAAAGACATCTTTTAAGAGAGGTTCTCAGAAAAAAGACGCCTTGGTCTTTACTGCAAATCCCAGGCATTACTGAAGCAATTGTATTGAGGGATACAGGGAGTTAAACAGAAATTCTGCCTTTCAATATACGGGGCATGAAGTGTAGCATCAGTTCCCTTTACAGACCCAAGAGATTTGAAAATCCAGGATTCAGTGTCTGGATCTTCTGCTAATAGTCTACTGATCGGATGGAAAGTGTTTTATCTGAGGATGTAATTAGTAAAATGACAATGCTAAGGCAACTTCTAGGCCAACTGAGCTTACTGGAGTTACTCTAGATTTAAAAAGTTTCACTGTAAAATGGAATTTAGCCCTTAATGTATGACTAATGGTATGAACCTAAATTAATGCAGGTTTTCTCACTTAAGCTTTTACTTGAAATGATAAAAAAAGAATAAAGTTAATATAATCATATTCTTCTATCAACGCTTCCAGAATATATCATTTACCAAGTTCTGTCTTCATTACATTCTGTGCTCTATAGATTTTCAGGTATATGAGAACAAAGAAAAGGACCCAAGAAAAAATCACTTGCCCATAAAAAAGAAATGTAAACTAGTTCTGAATGCACATCATGCTTTTTCATCTTTGACAGCAGCAGTATTTCAGAAGATACCAGATATGAGGTATTTATGGCAGGTGCATTACTACTTAGAAACTAATCTCACACACATGGCTGTTAACGTGAAATATGGATTTTAATAATCCAGCTTGGTGAGATATGTGAGCCTGCCTGGTGGGGATGTGATTAGCCACAGTCTGCAAGATTAATTGAGATACACAGTGCAAGATTACATTTAGTGAACTTCAAGCCAGTCTGATTATGCAAGAGACCACTTAGTTAAGGCTGTATCTTTATGGATATAAAAACAGATAAATCACAAACTCTACTGTGACAGCAGAGTCAGAAGGGAGGCTGTTTAAGTCAGTGAGCCCAGTGAACAGATCATCAAAATAAAATATCCAGATATTTTGTAAGCAGGAAAAATAAACCATCAAGAACAAAAAAATATCCCATGTAGTTCAAACAGAGCAAAAAACATATAAGAAATGAGATTTAAAATGTCTGCTATCATCATTATTTTAAATTGATGGTATGAAATTTACTTTTTGTTTAAACATAGTGATACTCATTCAGGAGAGTACTGTTTTAAAATGACAATATTCTTTTTAGTTTAGAGCAGAGCCTGAAATTACATCAAGATCAGAACTACATGAGATACCAGCTTGAAAAATTAGGTAACTTCACAATGGCACTATCAGGAAAGCTTAAAGTAGTTTTAATCCAGTACCATTGCTTTTCCATAATGAGTGTATCTTCCAACCCACCTCATTGCTGAAAACACCAATTTGTAATACAGAAGCAAAAAGTACAGGGAGGTACTTACAGAAACCAGTGCAGTCTGGGCTCAATGCCTTTCTCCATTTATTATCAGTAATTTGGATAATTTACCTACCCCAGTTTTTTTGTCTGTGAGCTCATTAGTAGCTGACAGAGATACTGAAGGGTATTCAGATACTATTGTTTTACTTTTAAAGCCATATGAGTACCAAATGTGGACAGTGCTTGCAGAGAAAATTAATGCTTACACTTTGTAATAACTTCAGAGGACCAAAGTCCTGAAAGAAACACCAACAATCATTTGTGTAAAAGCACAGACTTCCTTTACATGCCACTAATTCTTCTAATCAATACATTGGCTGATAGCTGCAAAACTAGTAACTTCTGGAGCCATCTAACAGGTATTTTTGCTTGTGCTCTCAAAACTCAGGGACCCTAGCATAGATTAGTCAGTCTTCTGAATTAGAGGTGAAGTAAAGACACACAATAAGAAATGCCAGAATAAGACACTGTGAATCGTGCTTCATTCCTTTACTTTGACAGGCATGGTTTAGCTTAAATTATTCATGGGAATACCTTGCTCTTACTAGTAAATGTCATTTTTTATATGTAAAAATACTCAGATTTTAGAAATGTGAACATCAGTCAATAACTTTGCTAGTAAAGGATTTTCTGAATAAGAAGAAACTTGTATATGTGCATGTACATGTCCCAGGGAAACACTACAGCAGTAACATGCAGAATAAACAGGCACTGAACTCACTTTTACTCTAGTTCACCAGCTGCATCATGCTGACCTTAGATTTAGCAGTCCTCTGCAGTGTCACAGTCTGATATTCAGTGCTCAGCACAGATTCCAGTACCTTTTTATTTTTTTTGCCTTCCTCAAGCTTTGTCCCCTGAAGCTCTTCAAGATACTTTCTCCTCACTTAAGGTCACTAAATAAGCAAAAGAGGACAAGCGATAGCCACAGATAACACTGGAGAAAGGACGAAGGAGAATGATCAAATTTCAGACCTTGTAATTTGATTTCCAGGTGATGGAAATGCCATGAGGAAGAAAAAGCAGAACCCTGAAACACCCAGAGACAGTTGTACACCAACACATAGTGTAAAAAGGCACCTCCATCAAAAAGTATGAGACTATGCCAGTTTTTGTAAGATTTTAATGTTCACAATATGTAAAGTCATAGAATCATCGTCATAGAGTACCTCAAGTTGGAAGCGACCCATAAGGATCATTGAGTCCAACTCCAACTCCTTCAGTGACTCTGTTACTGCCATAGATTTTCCAGGAAAAAACATTTATGTTTGTGTGATGTAAAGGAAGTTGCACTGTTCAGACAAAAAGAAGCTTGACAATGTATTTGAAATGGGTATTACCTTTGGTTTTTAATGCAACTGAGAAAAAAAAAAGTTTGCAGTAGAATCAGCATAGAAACTTTAATATTACTACCACAGTGGAAAAAAACCCCAAACTTTTCTGCCCTATGCTAAATCCCATTACACAAAATACTGATGCTTTTGGTCTTTGACAGCAAAGTGTCCAGTATACATGTTTTTACTCTAGAATTGAGTTGTAATGTCTATCTGAATGTTCTTACTGAACTCTCAGAAGATCTGAGAGAAGTAGACTTTCAATTAAGGTACCAGTACCCTATACGCTGAGGGGCACCCAGCTGGAAAGCAGCTTGGAAGAAAAGGACATGGGGGTCCTGGTGCACACCAGGTTGATCATCAGCCAGCACCAGTGGGCCCTTACCACAAAGGTCAATGGTATCCTGGGCGGCACCAGGCATTGCCAGCAGGTGGAGGGAGGTGATCCTTCCCTCTGCTCAGCACCTGTGAGGCCACACCTGGAGTGCAGTGTCCAGTTCTGGGCTCCTCGGTACAAGAGAGACAAGGACATATTGGAAGAGAAGGGCCTATGAAAGACCACAATGATGATGAAGGAACTGGAGCGTCTCTTCTATGAGGAAAGTTTGAGAGAGCTGGGACTGCTCAGCCTGGGGAAGGGAAGGCTCAGGGGGATCTAATCAATATATGTAAATACTTGGAAGGAGGGTGCAGAGAGGACAGAGCCAGGCTCTTTTCAATGTTGCCCAGTGAAAGTACCAGAGGCTGTGGGCACAAACTGAAACACAGGAGGTTGCCTCTGAACATCAGGAAACTTTTTTTTACTGTGAGAGTGACTGAACACTGGCACAGGTTGCCCAGAGAATTTGGGGAGTCTCTGTTCCTGGACATATTCAAAAACCATCTGAACATTGTCCTAACCACCAGCTCTAGGTGGTCCTGCTTGAGCAGGGGAGTTGGACCAGATGACCTCCAGAGGTCCCTTCCAACTTCAACTCTTCTATGATTCTGTGACAGTCTTAGTATTTCTTGAAGAAAGTGACAGTATTACTATGAATCCTTTAATCAATGTAATAGCTGCTGTACTGATGAGGTAGATTCTAATATTCTGTGGCAGTGTTTGCTTTTGGCTTCTATTAAAAAGATCAGCCGAAGTAATTTTGTCAAATACATCATTGTTTTACATTAAAAGGCAGGATTCTCAGAAACATCTCAGTAACTTAGGAGTAAAAGTTTCATGGACAGTTAATTAATACTTTTTTTCTTTTTAATTTTCATAGATCACCACAGTCTTTTAAAGCTGGATGTTTAAAATTAAAACCAAATAGTTCACCCATCATACAGACAGTTAAAATGCCTTTTAATTTTAGTGAAGTTTTGCTGATTACTCTGAAAAGTTGGTCAAGTTTGAAAATTTTATGTGAGAAATAAGAAAAATGTAGGTTGTAATACTACTGTGCTATAAAACTTGAAAGAGCTCTTACAGTTTGCAAGCATTCCATTCACATTACTACATTTAAACAAAGAAAAATAATTTGGTTTGCATTTTATCCCTTAAAAGTATTACTCATATGTCTGACCAATGGTAACATAGGCTTTAGTTTTGTTAGACTAAATCACTTATCCTTCCCTTCCATTTATATTTCCTGTCTTATTTCTAGAAATTCTGTAGAGCATCATTATATGTGTTTTACACTTTCAGTCAAACTGAATTTAAGTTTTGGCTGGGTTTTGAAGTTATTTGTTGTAGGACCAAGAGATTATGTCAGAAATTAATTTACATACATAGAAATGTGTGATTAATGAAATAAATTATATGTTCTGGACAGCCTAGTTTAGAATTTTATTTTCCATTCGTACAGACACTGATCTAAAGAAACATTAGGAACTCCTCAGCAGTACCTAGGTAGCTTTTCGGTGCTTAGTATGTGAGAAATTATGCCAGGCACCTTCCATAATAAGATACATTTCTTAACAATAATGAATAAAATATTTTTTCCTTAATAATTTTTTTTGAGATTTCTTATTTCCATGCAGACAAAACAGATGCAGATATCTCTACAAATTTTCAAAGGAAATTCAGAAATATTCTGAACTATGACAGCTTTCCCATGAGTCTTTTACTTATTTGTATTTTTCAATGTATATAAAATCTAAATATTGTACTCTTAGTGATGGCTATAACAAAAACACTATCACTGAATCGATCTGAATGTAGAACCAGTTTACAAAGTAAAAATAAGCTTATGCAAATACAACCACTATGTGATTTGTATAATGAAGGTGATGTGTTGCCCATGAAGCAACATCCTTGGGAGTATGGTGGGGGTGTCTTCCCAATTATGGCTTTTGATACTGCTGACATAGGAACTTTGCATAAAGTAATGCAAAAATAATAATGAAATGGTGGCAAAGTGTTGGTTTTCTTCCATCTTATGTGTAAAACAAATCTTTTCTCCCACCCATAGCTTTTAAAGTGGTATAAGAGTACAAGTTCTAATCTCTGTTTTCTTTAGGATAAAAGTGATAATTAATGACAAGGAAAAAAGTCTTTCCGATTATGTAATATACAAAAGTGCATGTTCGCAAGAACACACATGTAAACACATAGTTTTATTTTAAATTTTAGAGAAGGCATACTGGAAATAATGAAGACATTTTCAATATAGATGATATTTCAGGTTTTAATATGCTTTGAAAAAACAGTGCTTCATTTGTCGAATGCTTCGAGATATCTTTATTTTGATATCCTAAGCATTCTTTATAGTGCATTGACAGTAACTCTGAACAAGCTACACAGAGTTCATAATGCAATTACACTTAAGTTATGCTTTCTCTTATGTGTAATTACAATTTAATTCATAGAGCCAAATGCTTAATTACATGCCAAAGTTGAATTATAACATGTATTAAATATAATAGGTCTTGTTTCTGAACAATAAACTGCAAAATTAAAAAATAAGTTATATTAATAATGAAAAGGGAAATATAAGTAAGACTTGCTCTTTGTTTCATTTTATTGCTAGAATGAGTTTGTTTTGACATCATCTTGTATAGAGAAGATTTCTGTTTCTGCTTCACCACTTGATTTTCATGGTACGCTTGAAAATACCACCAGAGGAGAATATAATTACTTTAATTTTCATTTAGCAAAGGTGAAAAATCACATCCATTTGACCCATCTCTTTAGTTTCATTTGAATTTTGGACTTGAGAATTAACTACATTCAGTGTTTGAGAAATCACATAGTACTGTTTTCTTCTTTAGCAGTTCATTAGAAGGTAGTGTTTCTTCCTTCAGAAAAAAGTTAGAACCCTAGCTGCATTTTAATCCGTCTAGGCTAGTCTCCACACCTGCAACAATTTCAACTGCTTCTAACCATTCCTGACAGTGTTTGGCACCAACAAATCTTTCACAATGTCCCACTGCAAATTTTTCCAATGTTTAAGTATCCATATAAAATTAAAAAATTTTCCTTAATGTCTGTCCTAAGTCTGTTCTGTTGCAATTTATTCCTCCTATTTCTTATGTTGTTCTCGGTGGACATTTTATTTGATTTCTTCTTTGCAATTACCTTTTATTTACTTACAAAGAAAAACCAGCCAAACTCAACTGCTCTATCCTTCCTTCTTAAAGTTTTGTCTGCTTTAGAATAATCAATCCAAATAAGGAACCTTTCTGCCATTCTGCTTGCTTCCTTGTTTCTTTCTGCTATTGTGGTTTTCTGATCCTTTTTCAGCTCAGCATGTCACAATACTCCAGGCATTGGAAGCAAAGGTTTAGTTCCCACCTAGCAAACAGTGTTAGTATTCACACGTGGCAGTGTAAGGTTTATCTGCTTCTGCACCTATGACAGAATTATCTCTGGTTTTTGATCCTTCCAGTTCTTTCTGAAGGACTACTGCACCTACATATGCATCTACTTTACTAGAGGAACGGCCACACTGGGACAAGTCAAAGGTCCATTTAACCCAGTGACTCCAACAGTGGCCATAAATGGATGCCTAGGGATGAGTAAAATTGAGGCAAGCATACATGCTGCTTCCCACTTTGATTATTCCCACTCCCAACCTCATTATTTTCAGATTGTGTTAGTTACTTGCTATCTCCTGAAACATCTTTTTTTAAATTTGAATCAAAAAAGATATAAAATATTTAAGATTTTACAGAGCAGTTTGTTGTTGCCTTTCCTGTCTGATAAATTGCATACTACCATTTTCTTCGTTCCTTCTCTTAAAGCTTATATACATATGGAATTGCTCCTTTTTACACTTGCTATTCTGTGTTAGTTTTTTTTCTGATTTTATGCCATATTCTTACTGAATCTGCCCACATATACATTTTTATACTTATTCTAATGTACCATCCTCATTTCCACATTCTGCACACTTTCTTTTTGTGTTTGAGATCAATAAAGAAAAGCTCACAGACCAGCAAGTTGTTTTTTATTGCACATTCTACTATTTCTCTGCATAAGAACAATTTTGGTTTTGTGGAGCCCTTCAGACTTTCTTCTGATAAGACCTGGACTCTGGCTTTATAAAGGATGCCATAGTGAAGGTCAATGTCATTACTTTGTTGCTCTTCCCCCTTTTTTCCATAATCATCATGAACTTACACAATTCCTGATAACCTTACCCAAGCTGCCTTCTACCCTCACACTCTATACAAAATCCTCTCTGTGATTACAAAGTCTAGAAGCACTTTCCCTCTGACTGCTTTCTTTACAACAAAATTCAGGAAGTGGCTGTAGAAGTTTCACAGGTTTAAAAGAATTTAATTTCTGTAATACAGGTTTCTCATCAGATGTTCCTCATTGCCACTTAGTCTTTTGCTTCTAACAGCCCTACTAACTGGTCACAAAAAACCCTCATTAAGCTTCCTGGTGGGTATCTCTAATAAAAGTCCATTATGACTAAATGTTTGCTTATATTTATTTTATTAATGACAGAGTCTTTCAACGGATATATTTTCCTGTGCACTTTATAAACCTGAGAACATCAACAAACATCATTCACATGTAGGGCAACACTTGCTCTCTTTTGTCTCTACGTATCTCTACTGAAAAAAAAAAACCAAACAAAACTGTATCAATATGACTGCCACGAGAATTATTACTAGGCTACATCATGCCAATCAAGTCACAAGTTATGCTTGTAACATTACTATATTAAGAGTCTCAGCCTATCTTTATTCTCCATATTTACAGCAGAGGCACACGGACACACGTGCACAGAGACAGCTTCTTCCAAAACTGTTGCTGCCTTGTCACACTTGTGTGTCCACTGGCTGAAAATTCCTTGAAACACTGGGAATTTGGAAACTTTCTGGATTATGTCAAGAGGGGAAAGGATTTGATTTAAAAGTAACAAGCCATAGACATGGCAGGTATTTAATTTGAAATATGCCTGGCTCCTGAGGATTCAATGAATTTATAATGTTTGCTTCAGGTGCTTCTTATAGCACAAAATAATAAGGGAGGAAAGGAAGCGTGGTCTTACATACCAGTGAAAATTTAAAGATTAATAAAAATATCCTACATAGATTCAATGCAGGTTTGGATGAAAAACAGAAGAAGTAATAGATTAATAAGGATGTTCTACACACAACTGGAACAGACAAGACTTAGAAATTAAATAGATTTAACTCATGTGCCTATGTTAATTTTGTGGAACAGATCTACAAAAGGCAAAAATCAAAGTTACTGCACATACAATACTTGGTCTCTGGCTAATGCAACTTTAATAAGGAAGATAAATTAAATTTAAAAGGGAAAGAGGAATGTACAGATCACTTCACTAGAGTTTGATTTCCTGCTGGTTACTGATATAGGTTATGATTTCAGTAATCAAAGCACCTGTCACTCTACTTTGTCAGAACCATCACAATTTTTTATGAAAATGCATACATTTATTTATTAGCAATGGAACACAGAGGGAAAAAAAAAAAAGGAAGAGATTTTTAGGTTTAGATGTTCCAGGTGTGCTGCAGTCCTGCAACCATTAGCTCAGTCAGCTGTGGCTACAGCCCAGTGGCAAAGCTGGCTAAATGCAGCAGTACTCACTTGGTGCTGGCTCCTGGTAAAGGGAGAGGCATGTAATGCTGTGATGAAGTTGTTTTATTCTGCTGGGTATTGCTCGTCTAAGCTTGAGGATTAATGACCTGATGGACTATTGTGCAACAGAAAGGACAGAGAGATTTTGCACATGCTGGGCTGACAGTTCTCAAGGACATGCACTACAGGGAGCCATGAGTGTCTTTACATTCAGTGGGCCTCAGTTCAGCCTCAGAGAGAAATTGATAGATCTAGCTGGGACCAAAGAAGAAAAGAGGACAACTGACTTTCCCTCAAGAGAAAGAATTTTCCAGGACTCCATAAATGATGAACTTTGAGATGTCACAGAGAAGATACAAGAGAGGAAAGCTGCAAGCCTCAACTCAGAGAACAGATTTGAGGATTTCTATGGATAAGTTTCTACTTCCTTAGAGAGGACCTTCATGGAGAACTGAAGTGTTAAAGGGATTGATCTGTATTATAATATTAAGTCTACTTTATATGATTTTTAAATAGGCTACATTAACTCCATTTAAAGAAAGACTAATGTGCAGTTAAGAGGCATCCTACTTAGTATAAATGAGTTAATTCAGGAGATAATCATTTGCCCGGGATGCTTGACAGCAACCCGTTGAAATGCTTTCATGATGGTAGTACTTTTCATTAAATATATCTGTTTCCTATGGAAAACTTTCACACTAAAAAAAGCTTTGGGGTTTTTTTGTTTGTTTTGCTTGGGTTTTGGTTTGGTTTTGGGGGGTGAGGTTTTTTTTGTTTTTTATTTTTTGGTAGGGAGAAAAAAAGGGAAAGAACAAGTTTCAACAAAAAAAAATTTTCATAATTTGCTAAATAAAGTAGTTTCTGAAGAGTATGCATGTTTATGGACAAAGCAAACTGATTCTCTTGTGATCTAATTATAAAAAAGTTTTATAAGTAACTACACTACCTTCTGTCGATGTTTTGACCATTGTGCAATGAACGCTACTATTATCTGTAGTACAACCATTATTTTTCATTCACAGATTGAGCAAACATGTGGATTTTATCAGGATATTGGAAATTCAAATGTTTACAAAAAATCTATTATAAATATAGGGGGTGACATGAGAAACTGCACAGGTAAAAGTCACAAGGGCTAAACCACACTGCTTCACCTGCAAAATACAAAGACACCTAAATTAGATTAAAAAAAAAAAAAAGTGGCTTTCAACTTTGAGGAACAAAACTGGTATAAGTGTCTGAAAGTTGAGGGCAACAAATCATCAGCAATGTGACAGAGTGGCCCAGGTAGGACATGGGGTAATAGTTTAAAACTAACAGAGGGTAGTTTCAGACTAGGTATAAGGAAGAAATTTTTTACGATGAATGTGGTGACACACTGGCACAGGTTGCCCGGAGAGATGGTGGATGCCCTATCCCTAGAGACATTCAAGGTCAGGTTGGACGGGGCTCTGAGCGACCTGATCTAGTTGAAGATGTCCCTGCTCACTGCAGGGGGGTTGGACTAGATGACCTTTAAAGGTCCCTTCCAACCTAAACCATTCTATGATTCTATGGTTCTACATTCTCAGAGAGATTCTCCAGATATTGTATGAAAACAGATATTAAGAAGACTTTCAGCAATGTCACAGTTAAATGGCTGTAGTAATTTTATCTTATTAGTTAATTCAAGTTACCACTAGGCAAGTTTGAAAACCTGTTTCATGTATTAAGTTTTAAATAATTCACCAAATATTTGATAACTTAGTGTTTCTTTTTAGAAAATAAGAAAATTATCTAGCTGTTTCTTACATTGATGAAAGAGGTCTAGGCATATGGATCACAACATCTTGTAAGGTAAATTTTCCATTAATCCAATTTCTTAGATAATTTCAATATGCACACAGATGAAGAGAGACAGTGTGTACCTGCATACATGTACTGTAAACAGTCACTTACTTTATGGCCCCTAACCCAAATGGAAGATCTTATAAACAGTGTGGCCTGTCTTAACATAAATTGCTGCAGCACCAAAGGCTAATATGAAACTATTTTTATAATTTAAAAAACAGAATTCATTGCCAGCCAGTATCATTTACAAACTTTTTTTTTTTTTTGACACAGAAACCATAAGCCCATTTTATTTCTTCTTTACTCTGAAAAGGGGAAAATAACCCTTTGTGTCTGAAGTAAGGCAATGTTGCAGACATGAAATACAGTTTTAAGTAAAAATGTAACATGAAGAAATTTTTGAAGATTATGTGATGAATGTATATCACAATTGTCATACTTCGCAAGGCCTGTGAACTTGTCACAGGCCTTTTGTCTAAACTTGTCTTGGCCTGGTTAAAGCTTTGTTTTAGTTGACTGAGCTGTAACAGATAAAGGAAGGAGGAATTTTTAATAAATTTGTTTTACTTATCTGTAACAAAGTATGTGATATAACCATATTTTCATATAGATAGCAAAAAGTAGTTGCCCCTGTAGAAATAAACATTTATTAACTTAGCATAATGGTGTAGTATAGAGGAGTACAGACAGTGTATAGTAGCAGAGGCCTCAAAAGTGGGGATAGAGGATGCAATGCAGAGAAATGCTGCCATGGGGTGATTAAAAAAAGGGGGACAGGATGATACTGAGACCCCAGAGCTGTAAACAATTGATCCATAGTCAGTTAAAGAAATGCAGACCTGAGAAATGGGCAAAAAGAGTTTTAGGTGTAACAAAGACAGCAAGTATCCAGCGTAGTGAGACACTCCATATTTTAAAAAGTGGATGTAACCTGCAGTAGAAGATCAACAAAGAGCACAGTCTAACAGCAGGGTAAAAAAAAAAGGTTAGTCTCAAATGGACCTTAGGGCTGGAGAAAAAGACTGTCTGAATTACACTCCTCCTGGGCAAGACACTGGTGACTCACTATAACACGCTGCCCAGACTGACACCAGGAATGGTAGGTCCCAGGGGGGCCAGATAAGGGTGAGCACATCAGCAGAGAATGGGGATAAATACTAGAAATTGTTGTGTAACCATTCCCACTGTGTAACTGTTGAGACCTTTTCTGCAGCAACATTCTTTACTGTACTTTCCACAACCATGAGACCTAGACCAATTTTTTTTGTATTAGATTGTTCAAATTTCAGTTATATTAAGAACAGATTTTTAATTTTACATATAAGGTGTTTTTCCTTTTGCCTTCCAGATTTTGAGTGCCAAGATAGATTTTAATAGATGCTGTAGTGGGATATTACTAAGGTCCTTAGAGTAGTGTAATTAGCACATGACAGGGTGTCCTGGCTAAAAAATTCTATATGCTTTAGTATCAGATGCATTGTTTATGATAACTTGTATTTAAGAATTTCCAGTATCTACTTAGCTGGGTGACATTTCTGAGCAGTGAACATGAACAACCCATATTGCTATAAGCAATTCTTCCTCGATGGTGTTGTACAATATGTTTAAAATAATCTCTGCTTTCATAAAATAATAATTTTAAAAGGAACAGTGTAATACTATCAAAAAGAAACACATATTCAAAGTCTTCATTGTATGACATTTTATAGAGGCTTTTGTAATGCAGTTGTAAATCACAGATACACTGACTGTGGAGGCTCAGAAAGAAGATCTGTCACACAGATGTGTGATTCTTCTTTGGCAAATGCTAGAGTGAATATAGCCGGAGCATGGAGAGTATGGAGCATCCATACTATTAATATTCCATATGTGTACAAATTCACTCATTTTATCTAGTATCTAATCTTGTCTAGTGTCTTCAAGCTTTTCGTCTTACTCAACTTTATTTCCCTTGCATATCAACTTTCTCCCTACAGAGAGTATTCTTGTCTATTGTATCAGTATATTGGGCCATCACATTAGCATTTACACACACTACCTGGTCTACTTTAACACTGAAAATTAGAAGAAAATGCTTGTCTTGAATCCAAAATTTTGAGTTCTTTTGGACAAAGTTCAGGAAAACATATAGTACTGTAAACTACAGGGACATCAAGCTTAAGAGTGGAAAAGGTGGGGAAAAGGTGCATCCTTCATTAATAAACCATTGTTCTGTCCTGAAAATATAATGGAAATGTTAATAATACTTAGAAAGAGAGGGAGAATACCTGAGATATATATGTATATATGAGCAGAGATTTCTTAATATAGAGGACTGGCTAGGCAAACAAGATATATGTGCAAACACTAATTAATGAGGTATATGTCCTTAGTAAATAATTTCTGCAAAACAACTGAAAACAGTGCTGTCAATTAATTCTAGTTTAAACTGATGAGAAAGTTAAGTGTTAAATGCTCATTCAATACTACATATGAAAGAGAATCTAAAAAGCATTTAATAGTCCTAATGACACATGATTTGGGAATTTGTTTTTATTACCATTTTCAGTTAATTAGTTACAGAAACTACGGCCTACAGCTTTGTTACAAAAAAATGGGCATCCTTAACCATTTTCATTTTAGTTCTAATTTTTTCCATATCACCAAAATATTCTTTTTGACATTAGGTGTACTGTATTTAGCTAGATTTTTCAAAAGTGATAGAAATAGCACCACCTGAAGAATAAGAATATGTACCATAATTATATACTGTAATTATATATCTAGAAATAACTTTAAGTAATGGATGCACCCAGACTGAGTTCATTGTCAAATGACACATTTTTTCAGTAGCCTGCCATAAGCACCAATCCATTGCATTCCCACTCTCCACTTTTTACAAGCTTTATACTGAAATGGATTTCCCAGTGAGATTCATATCTATCTGAGTGCTATTCATACTGTTATTCACTGTAAATATCTCCAGCAGCCCTATTAACTTTAATGCATTAGCTCTTCTTCTATTTATTGCAGCTTAATGAATGCATAATAATTTCAGTTTAGGACCCCATTAGCAGGATAGATTTTCCAAGCTCCTGTAGCTCAGCAGATGTACTATCATAAATTACCACAAAGCTACATGCCTTTTTTATGATGGTCATAAGACAAAATTATTAGAAAACCATTTTTCTATTCTCCTGCAGACTTTGCATTCAGAAAGGCTACAGGTTTAGTAAAAGTATCATGTCTGTGTGGTATAATCAGCATATGTTCCACAGGGAACCAGGATTTAAGCAGAAATGAGGATATAAAATGAGGCCCTACAGCATTCTTTGCGTCAGGGCAATGAGACAAGAATCCAGAGGATATACCATCAAACACCAGAGAGCTGCTCATGTCTGACAATTGGGCCTATTAATTTGCATTCTATTCATAACAGGAGTTCCTTCCCTTCCTTGTTTGGAATAACACTCAGTAAAAATGAACTGTATCTTTGAGGGCTTGTTGAGGGCCTACATGAGCAAATGAAATATATTTGTGTGACTCACTTCACATCTATGAAGATAAAGCAATGAAACAGAGATGGCTCAGTGGATTTCAGGGAAATTTTGATGTATAAAATGTTTTCTGAATCCCTCCCACACCTGAAAGCAATGTTTGAACCCCTGAAGAGCAGTTTAAGTAGCTGTAATATGCACTTGTGTAATTCATGGAAATATTACATATAAAGTGTTAGTACAACAAACATATCAGCTTGCTTTGATCTAATTTTAGACTATTAAAAATACTAACGCAGCTGCAAGATCCAGATTATAAATCCCACAGACATCAAAGTAAGTTACAATAGAGATATCCAAGAAAGACCTTCACTTCCTAGTGCAAAATATGTGGTGAGCATCGGATGGCTATTTTTGGCTTAACAACTTATGCTGTATTTTGAAGTACAAATATAAGTTAAATGAAAAAATAATATTAGTTTTACATATTCATCAAAATAAAAATAGCTATCTGGAGCTGAAGGTCAGTTACACGCAAGAAAGTTTTCTCGAGTTTCATACTGACTTGCTGAAAAAGTAAGGTATCCTTACAGGTATCTGTATACAAGTACTTGACAGATATCTGTATACAGATATGGACCAGAGAGAAAAATACAATATTTTCCATAACAAAGTTTAATTCTGTCAGTTAAATGGCCAATTTTATTTGATTTTTCAGTGTGTTTTGGCTCTTTCATTGACTGGTTTGAAATACATTGCAAAACAGAACCAAATCTAAAGTCTGTAAGTTTTCACATTTTGCTGTGCTTCCTTTTTCTCTATGTGGCCAATGAGAAAGGTTCCTTAGAATACCCTGTAATATCTCAATGTATCCACACATTTGTGACGTAGAATACTTGCCTTAGGCATGATTCTTGAACCATGCTATTTTATGTGTGTGTAAAACCTTGCAATGTCTGAAATAAGCTCAATTATTTAAGGATTTTGTTAGCTGTCATTGAATGAAAATATCCTGAAAATGTTCATTTGTACCCCTTCTTTTTAAACTGCTGGTGCAGGACTGAAATACGCAAACTTCTCTGGAAATTCTGGGACACATCAGCTTGTTATAGGTGACAGAGCAGACAGCCTGTCCGCCATCGAACAGATGTTTCTTTTGCATTACTGTTTCTTGCAATAAACTGTGATTGATATAACAAACATGCACTGTGAGGAACCTCACATTTACTTAAGATTATTGTATTTTGTCATAGGATAAATATATACCTTTAATATACTCTTACACCCTGCTCCAAAAAGTATCCTTCATAAGCAAAACAAAGTTTACCTTTTTTCCTGTTAGCTGAATGAAGCTTTTCTGGATCAGGAATTCCTCACCTCCATGGGATATGAACTAACAGTTCAGTACTACATGTATTTCTCTAGAAATCACAGGAAGAGACACAAGGATATCATATTTTCTATTCTCAATTAGAAATCAGAAATTCTATGGAAATCACTACATTTAGTTCTGACTGAAAGTTCACATGTGTGAGCAGTTATTTTAAGTCTCTCTGACTTGAGTCTTTCATTGAACATTGTGTGTTAGCAGCTGGAAGCCCTTGCACATGACTCATATAAATGAGACATACATATTTCATATTACGTTTAGTGAGGTATGCCAAGCTGCGTGGAGTAAATTTCCAAGAACCATCTTTCAGGGCAAATAGCTTTCCACTGCATGTCATCGTCTCTTCTTTGTACAGTATACAATGATGTTAATGGCATCATCACAGGTGTGCTAAAGCATGGGTGAGGCATCTTGGAAGTGTTTAAGTAACATTTTCTCAAGGGAACAGTACCTTCCGAACATGCCAAACAAGGGTTAAACTGTGTTCTACTTCTACACTGTGTAGTGAAGGTAAAGCTAAGCATTGCAACATTTATAATTCTTTATGATTTGCTGCCGAGGACTTTCCCTTGGTTTAATTTATCTAGTTTTCTCTGTGCTTATATAGATATGTATGTGTGTGTGTGTGCGTGCGCCCCCTCATACACACGTGCACATTGTGTGGAATATCTAGGACCTCAGCAATTACACTATCTAATCAACCTCTTCCTGGTAACTAGGGAAAGATTAGAGAAACCTTTAATTCTGTTCATTTACTTAATTCCATTGGATTTGAAAACATAATAGGATTTTTTTTTCAATTTAGTTCATTATGTTTTATGCATAAGTAATAAACATTAAACCAAATTATTCTTGTTTACACCTTAAAAAAAATATTATGGATGAACTAACAACATAAAGATTTATTGTTTTTGAATATGTCGTCTTCTGCAAAGAATTTATCTCTTCAAATAACTTGTAACATTTCTTTTAAACAGGAATTTCTAGAGTTACAAGAGACCTTGCTATATTACTGTCTTTCTATATTATGCATTATGCAGACCTTTTGCTGTGTATTTTCATACTGTTATATCTCCCTGACAGTTAAATCACCAGTCCTGAATTCATACCCCCTAATTTAGTTAATGTTAAAAAGTTAATTCCAGCTTCAGAATTACTTCAGTTTTCTTAGGTTTAGTGTTAGTGTATAGGTCATTATGTGACCTTAGGTAGGCATACGTGTACTCTGGATCTGGAAGGATCAATAGCAAACTAGTGTGGAGTCACTGCTGAACCCAAACGAATGACCTTGAGTATTTGCAGAGAGTCCAGGTCTCAAAAAGGTAAGCTGACATCCTGTGCTTCCCAGCACCACACCATAACTGAGGAGAGAGGAGGAGCAAGAAAGGAAAGAGGATGGGTGTTCCTTGGCTAGCACTGAGCAGTAAGATGAGTAAGATTTCATGTAAACATGTGATGGCCAAGCTCTTGTTTGGAAAAGTAAACCAGAGTGTGGGATGCTGTCATGGTTTTAGCTGGGATAGAGTTAATTTTCTTCACTTTAGCTGGTATAGTGCTGTGCTTTGAAATTAGCATGGAAAAAAAACCTGTTGAGATAACACACAGATGTTTAGGCTGTTGCTGGGTAGCGCTTATACTAGTCAAGGACATGTCTAGCTTCCCATGCTCTGCCGGGTGCACAAGAAGCCGGGAGGGAAGGGGGCACAGCTAAGACAGCTGATTCAAACTGACCAAAGGGATATTCCATATCATGTAACGTCATGCCCAGTATGTTACTGGGAGGGGCTGGCCGGGGAAGGGGGGAGCAATCGCAGCTCGGGGACGGGCAGCGTCGGTCAGTGGGTGGTGAGCGGCTGTATCGTTTGTGTTTACGTGTTGGTTTTTTTTCCTGTTTTCCCTTTCCCTTCCTTTTCCCTTTTATTATATTAACATTATTGTCATTATTATCATAATCATTTATCATTATCATTTTATTGTAGTCATTAAACGGTGCTTATCTCAACCCACAAGTTCTTTTGCTCGTGCGCTTCTCTTCCCCATCCCACAGGGGTGGGGGGGGGTGAGCGAGCGGCTGCGTGGTGTTCAGTTGCCAGCTGAGGCTGAACCACGACAGTCTATTTTTGGCGCCCAACGTGGGGCGAGAAGGGTTTGAGATAATAACAGTTGCTGGTCACAGCATTGATTCATCTGCTCGCAGTATTAGTGTGTCCAGTCTTTACCATGCTGATTGTAAAGTGCATGTTAAAACTTGCTGTTGGTTCTGTCAGCTGGCTGTGCTCTGCAGTGATTAGAGATATTTTGCCTAGGAGACTTGTTATTAAAACATTGGCCTTGACTGTTATCGGTTATTTAGGTCTTGCATGGAAGCCGTTACTGTACTACAGCTACCACCTCATGGAGGCAATTAGCAATTATACCTCCTCCTCTGAGAAGTTTTTTATGGAGGAAATACAGAATGGCACCGTAGCTACCACCTTATGTAATGTCTCCTCCTTCATTACAACAACTTTTCAGTATCTTGAACATCCTTGGGTAGTTAAGATACATCTGTTGATATTGCTTTGGCAGGTGGTATCAGATCTAAGGTTAGTAAGCAAGTTAAGAATATAATCCAGAGATCTGCCTCAAGGCTCGATAGCTATGTGTGGCAGGGTATGTGGGAAAGTATGGGCAAATGCCTAAGATGGTGGGCACCCCCCATGGTGTGGGACTTCACCCCTGAACAAGTGCAGAATCCTGAAAATTAGTAGAACATTTGGAGGAAGTATGTTGTCACCCTGGCAATTCCAGAGAGATACAAATCACTGCAATGTGCTGGGGCCTGGCTTATGCCTATCGAGCCCTGTTTAACACTATTCAGTACCCCCAAGGGAAAGAGAAGGGAGCTACTCCAACCCCCGTGACAAGCACTGCGGCCACTCAAACCCCCACGACAGACACTGCAGCTGCTCCAACCCCAGCGACAAGCACTGTGGCCACCCAACCCGCCGCGACAGAGACTGCAGCTACTCCAACCCCGGTGACAAGCACTGTGGCCACCCAAACCCCCACAACAGCAGATAAGGGAGAAGATATCTGTAACTGCAATTTAGATGAATACAATATTTTTGCATCACAAAAGGCACCATTTCTAAAGCTGATCAAATAATAATTAAAAAACACAACCAAAAACCAACAGAAAGAGAGCAAGAGACTTAACCCTTTTCCTGTCAGTTCTTCTGTCAGCTTTATTTTAATTCAACAGTTGCTGAAAAAATAGGTGGTCATATAATACATTATGCTTTTTAAAGAAGGAATGGTCAGTACGAATAACAAAAGAAAAGTAAACACAGATTAGAGTTAGTGGATTAATAGTTTATTGATAGGAAATTAAAGAATACACATAAATGTTTTCTTATCTACAAAGAATGGGATTAGTATGGCAGAGCCAATAAGGGTGATTTTATGGATCAGCACTTGATTTGTACTCCAAACCTCTGGAGGGGTTCCCAGGCATTATTCATAATACTGTCGCAGACATAATTCTAGATTTAGCATGTCTTCTCTCATTAGTCCTGGGTTCCTTTGTAGACAATAGAGAGAAGCAGACATCTTTGTGTTGGCATCCTACTTCTGTGTCACATTTCCTCTGAAGTCTTCTTTAGGAATGTAGATGTCTTAACTACAAAGATTCACCAGAATTTACTATCCCTGTATACTAAATACATATTATTCTGCACAAATGAAGCACTAGTCTATGACTGCCTGTAAAAGAACACTAGAGTTTGCAAAGGAATTTAAGTCCCCAAGATAAGACAATTTTCTGAAGAAGCCTCTGTTATTGGATAAATACTCATTTCTCTAAAGGTATTTATGATTGTTGTCCAACTTGACAGTGACCTAGCAAACTGCACGACTGGGTCCCTCCAGGGAAGGTGTTCTGCTGGAAGAGGCAACAGAAGTGCAGAAGCAACTGAAGAATAAGGTGCTTACAATCAAATGCTGCATTGGGGACAAAAGTAGCTTGACATAAGCCTTGACTAATGATTTAATTCAGCCCTTCAGCATGCAGGTGTATCTGTTCTATCATCTAGAGGACAGGCAAATCACTAGCACAAGCAAAGAAGGAGCTGATGTTACAAGATACTAGTAATGTGCACCTGTGATTTAGAAGGCAAATCAAGGCCTTAGAACAATAGGCTACATTAATTATTATAAAACCCATTTGACTCTAGAAATCAGGAGGCCTGGTCTATGTAACACAATAGTTTCACACTTATATTTTGATATCTTACCAAAGATATAACTACAAACAAAAATCCCCACACTGAGGTCTATAAAAGGTCCCAGATATTAATAATTTATGACTGGTTTATGCACAATTGTCAAGATAACTTTGCTGGAAGAGAGGAATGGGGTGATGTCAACAGACAGTAGCTGACTAGTTGCCTTCTCTTTCTTTGAGTTCGCATTTCAGATTTGGAAACGTCTAACCTACTTACAGCAAAGTAAATTACTGATAGCACTTCATGTTTTCATCCTTTCACTCTAAGATTAATTACTTTACAGCTATTTTACAGAATTTTGGCTTGCTTTTATTTGTATGAGAGTGTAACCACATATAAAGAGGAATGAGGGACTGAGACTAGGAAATTGCTTTCATTTCCTTCCTACCACTAAATCACCTGTCTTCTCAATATCAGGCTAAAAGGTCAATATCTAATTTAGGATCCTGTTTCTATAAACCTTGAGATGAGTAACTCTTGACTTCAGGATAGATGGTCTTGTGATTTAATGCTTTTTTAACATGAGAAAAAGCTGAGGAATTTGGCCCATGTTTAAAAGCAGTCATTGAAAAATGCACAGTACAGGTTTTTCCTTCCCTTCCCTTCCCTTCCCTTCCCTTCCCTTCCCTTCCCTTCCCTTCCCTTCCCTTCCCTTCCCTTCCCTTCCCTTCCCTTCCCTTCCCTTCCCTTCCCTTCCCTTCCCTTTCCTTCCCTTCCCTTCCCTTCCCTTCCCTTCCCTTCCCGTTCCCGTTCTTTTCCTTTTTTTCTCCTCTCCTCTCCTCTCCTCTCCTCTCCTCTCCTCTCCTCTCCTCTCCTCTCCTCTCCTCTCCTCTCCTCTCCTCTCCTCTCCTCTCCTCTCCTCTCCTCTCCTCTCCTCTCCTCTCCTCTCCTCTCCTCTCCTCTCCTCTCCTCTCCTCTCCTCTCCTCTCCTCTCCTTTTTTACCTGAACATCAACCTGCTGCAAATTCCTGCAATATTCTTGGGATATTTGCCACAACTTTGAAAAAGCTCTATGAGCCAGTGCTTCTCAAGTGGCTGTGTTTGGTTATTTCAGTAGTTCAAAAAAAAAAAGGAGCTTTAAAAATTAGTTTGATTATTCTGAATTATCCACACTGCTTAACTGCTCACAGTTTCAGTGCTCTAGGCACACAACTTTCAGCTCCATACCTTACCTCTGTTTAGGGCAATCTTACTCTCTCACAACAAATCTGATGGTGGATGAGGTAGCCCTAACCATTTTTCCCTTTGGCCAAATGACCATTTGCTGCCATTTGTCCTCCCAGCCTGGAACTGATCTCTGACACACATCTATTTAACTTTAGACATAGCTTTTAAGCCCACTTCACTGGAATGAGTTCTGCAGCCTATTAAGTCTCAGATTTTTCTTTCTTTGAGAAGGTTCCTTTAGATATCACAGAAAAACCATAACCTCTCTCTCCTTTAGTCCTTTCACAGGTGTGAGACCTACCAGGCTGCAACAGTTTCAGTGCTGTGGACACACAAGTTTTAATATAATTAATGTAAAATGTACATTTCACTTTGTACAATAGAGAAAATAATTTATTCCTTCTTTAGCAAATGATAGGCATGTCAACAAAACAAAACAAAAAATCTGTATTTATCTGTATTTTCCCCTCAATTTCTTCTTAAAGTCTTGAGAATTTTTTTTTTTGGAGGGGGGGTGTAGGTCAGGACATTCCTTGGAATTTCAGGGTATTCTGTTGCACATGACTTTTATTTAAAATCAAGGTATAGTCATCTCACTCCTGCAATCGAGTTTGTTTATTTAAGTGGCACTTCTGTTAAGATGAACCTCTCTTCATCAAACAGATCCCTTCCGTTGCTTTACTTTGCTATTTTTTCTCCACCTCAGTGAATGCCAGGGAAATGTTACATATATATATATATAAAATATAGGTATAACTGAGAATCAGCAACTTGAAAATCATATTTTTCCTGAGGGATTTTCCACCCCAGACCTCTCTCTCTTTTCATCCAGAAAGTTTTTCCCAGTTCATGTTGCCTTCTTAGCTTAACTGTTGTTTGGCCACAGTCCAGCCTGTGAGGTTAATGGCTGATACTGTTTGTTCTGCAGCTTCATCTAGTTAAGCAAATTGATTTCTATTAAAAATTTGTCAGTTTGTGATGGACTTGCTTAACACCCCTGGAGGCATTCAGTAATATAGTGATTTAGAAGTCAACTATCATTCTTCAGTGATACACAAACAGATGCCCCAAATTCTTCAGCAGCTATATTAAAATATAAACTTCCCTGACTGTAGGAATGGAATGTGAAACACTTACTACAATATTATCCATGCCTGTTACTTAGAAGAGTCTATCTTACTATAGCATGTATTTTAAGTTCACAAATTCCACTTTACAGAGTCTTCCTTTATTTTCTCCTTATAGTTAATAAGCTACACATTCTTTCACAGTACTACAAATACATAGTGAATAAACATTTAACAAATTTAAAACTTATTCTAACTTCCCTACAAAAGGTTAATTTATTTTACTTAATGTACAGAAATTTACTATTTCCACAAGGATGAAAACTATAGCAAGAGACTGCTCAATGACACTTAATGGGTACAGGTGTGCAGCGATCTGAACTGTGGCAGAAAAGCATTGTTTGCCAGGCACTTCTAAGTCATTGGCCTTTAGGAAAAAAGGATGTCTTTCGAACTCTTTCTAGCTCTGTCTATAACTTTGTGTGACCTTTGGCAAGTCACATTAGTTGGGTGTGCAGCATCCATGAAAACTGGTAAACTATTGCTTTGCTTGTTCTCTTGAGGTTTGTGAGGCTTAATTAGTGAATTTTATAAATCTTTTTCTAGACTCAAAAATGCAAAGTGCTATAAGGACAAAGTTTTATTGTCACTATTCCTTTGGGAAATGAGTTCCTTAGAACTGTCGAGATAATTAGTCACATTTTGTAGGCTGTGTTGCAGCTAAAACCACCATTAAAGTAATCTCTTACATAATATGAACAACACTTGTTCTCACAAGTTTAGCAAAATCAGATGTGGGTTCTGAGTTTGTGACTTGGCCTCTTCCTTCCCTTCCACAATTTGAAAACTTGTCAGGATGTTAGCATTTGTTCTATGTCCTTTTGTTTTTAAATGGTGATAAAGTTTTACTTCATTTCTAGAAAACTTTTCACATTGAATGTGTAAGAAATACGTTTTGCCTAAAAATTCGGCTTTATTAAGGGTCAGATTCCCCAGTTCCTTACAGTTGTTCACAGTTGTATCCATATAAACTGTAATCATCCTTCTCAAAATACTTGTAATAGCCAGAAACTACTTTTGCAAAGAAAACTAATAATTTAAATAAAATAACTGGCTGTGGGTTTTCTTGTACAGGCTGTGACCAATGGCATTAAGCCTACCCTAAGCCGGCTTTTAGCTGGCCATTTGCAAATGGACTGATTCTGTTTTGGAGCAGCAAATGTCACCTTTCTTCTTTATTTGGAAGAAGAGCACATCAACCCTCTGAGAATCAGCCTTGTTTAGTGGAAGTACAGCAGCTTGACTCACTTTGTAGCCAGGCTTTTAGTCAGGACATTAGTAAAAGTATTAAGGCACTTCTGAAAAGTTTATCTTTTGGGCCAGATTTTTTAAAATAGACGCATGAAGGTATGCATACACTTCTCACATGCTTTTTATTCTCCTTTATCAAACTTTGTGAATTTTCTTTCTTAATGTTTATCTAAGTTGCATGACAGTTTAATTTTTCAGATACATCCACTTTGTCAGAGAAAACCACCAGGTTGTAGGCAAAACTAGATATACCTTCCCTCCCCTTATGTAGTCCTTTAACTGTTTCTAAAAAAAAATATGAACATCATATTCCAAAACCTGCTTGTCAATTTAGATTCTACTGTGTTTTTTCCTGAGTAATTGTCCAGGTAGTTTAAATCTTTCACTGCATCGAAGATCTGTGCTTTGGGGAAGTCCACTAATTGCTCACAAAAAGTCCTTATCCATGTCATTATTCTTATTTAGCAGCAACCTCAGTCACAGTACCTATGTTCTTCACCCTTTTTATTACCACACACAGAATTTCAGCAAGTACAGTTTCTTAGGTAACTCAAAGAAAGTACTTATATCACTCATAAACTATGCCATGCCTTCTTTTTCACTAGCCAGTTCTTCCTAGGCAAGGAGTACTATTTATGTTGCTGATCCAGTCACATGCCTGTTAGACATAGGGCAGGCAGTGGACATTGTTTACCTGGACTTCTCCAAGGCCTTTGATACAGTCCCCCACAGCCTCCTCCTGGAGAAGTTGATGTTATGTTATGTTATGTTATGTTATTATGTTATGATGTTATGGCTTAGACAAGTGGTCTGTGCAGCGGGTGGGGAACTGGATGACAGGCCACACCCAAAGGGTGGTAGTAGATAGCTCCTTTTCCAAGTGACAACCTGTCACTAGTGGAGTCCCCCAGGGATCGATATTGGGCCCAATATTATTCAACATCTTTATAAGTGATCTGGATAAGGGGATCAAGTGTAGCCTGATGAAGTTTGCTGATGACACCAAGTTGAGTGGGGAAGTAGACACTCCAGAAGGGAGAGCTGCTCTGCAGGGAGATCTGGATAGGCTGGAAGAGTGGGCCAGCAGGAACTTTATGAAGTTCAACAAGGAGAAGTGTAAGATCATGCACCTGGGAAAACATAATCCAAGAGTGCAGCACAGACTGGGATCCACCTGGCTGGAGAGCAGCTCTGTGGAAAGGGACCTGGGGGTGCTGGTAGACAGGAAGCTCAGTATGAGCAAACAGTGTGCTGCTGTGGCCAAGAAGGCCAACAGGATGCTGGGTTGCATCAAAAAGGGCATCGCCAGCAGAGAGAAAGAAGTCATTATCCCACTCTACTCAGCACTTGTCAGGCCACACCTGGAGTGCTGTGTACAGTTCTGGTCCCTGCTCTACAAAAAGGATGTGGACAGTCTGGAAGGGGTCCAGAGAAGGGCCACCAAGATGATCAGAGGACTGGGAAGCTGCCATATGAGGATAGGCTGGGAGAACTGGGTTTGTTCAGCCTTGAGAAAAGGAGGCTCAGAGGGGATCTCATCACCATGTACCAGTCCTTAAGGGGTAGTTACAAAGAAGATGGAGACTTCCTTTTTACAAGGCGTCATATGGAGAGGACAAGGGGGAATGGACACAAATTGCTCTTGGGGAGATTCTGACTGGACACCAGAGGGAAATTTTTCACATCAGGAAGAGTCACCCATTGGAATAATCTCCCCAGGGAAGTGGTTGACTCAGCCACGTTGGACACCTTCAAGAGTCATCTGGACAGGGTGCTGGGCCATCTTGTCTCGACTGTGCTCTTCCCAGAAAGGTTGGACTAGATGATCCCTGAGGTCCCTTCCAACCTGGGATTCTGTGATTCTGTGACTTCACCAAGTTTCTGTTATGCCAACTAAGTCGTATATGTGATCATAATCATAAGATTCTGCTGTTTACACTTCTTGCATTAATAAATATTCATATGAGATGTTCATCAATTTGATTTACTACTTGCTTTCTTCTCCCTGCCTTCATTATGATAAGAATAATCCTCTCACCATTGGTTCTCAGGCCTTCTGCCAGGGTGATTTAAAAGGTAATAATAATGTTATGACCTAAATTAAAGTTCTCATTTAACAAGTCAGCATGGAAAGACTACCTGTTTTTACTCTTTTTCATGAGGCATCTATCACTCAGCGAGCTTGTGGAACTTGATCCTGTGGTGTAGGAAGCCACTATCCGGAAATACCACCTTAACCTCCAGGATATCCGTGTTCCTTCCAGAGCCTTGACCTTTAGCTAGGAAAACTGACAATAATGCTATCTATGCCTTGAGGATCCAACTCCAGCAGTATCTGTACTACCTCTGTAAATGAGAATCATGGAGTAGTGGCCTGGGTGGAATATAGGCCGCATCATACTTTCAGTAACAGCTTGAATTTGGTCTCCATGTACTTGCTGTGCTGTACAGACTAGCAATCAGAGCAACCTGGCATCCTTGGAGTTCACTACTATTGCTTGTCAAAAGATCTGGACATCCTGAGGAGTACACCCATCAGATAAAGAGTCTATATCTAGGGCCTTGTTGATTCAGGAAAGCATGCCATGGTCTTACAGAAGTGTAACCTGACAAAAGAAACCATGACAGCAAGGAAATTCTCTCACCTTCTTTCAGTAGTCAAAACCATAATCCAGAGACATAACTGGAATTTTTTATTAATTCTTTAACACTCCTAAGAAAGTTCATAAAAAGAAGGGCAAGTGCAAAGCCATCTAAATGATGCTAGTATCATAAATGCCAAAACAAGCTAAACTTATGTTGGCAGCATAAAGCATTTCAGCAGTTCTGATGTATTGAAGAGATTTTGCTTTCCTCCTGACATTTGCAGAGGGTCATGCACAGAACTTCCAGATCCTGCAAGGGGCCAACAAGGCTCAATCCCCTCTATAGTCCATTCAACATCTGCCTGCTGTCACATAACAAATATTCAGAAAGTGTCCTCTCAAGTGAAGCAACATATAAACGGGAACATTTATCCTCATTATATGTAATCACAATACCAGTACCATGACAGATAGGATGTGGGAAATAATTCTGACTTGTAGAGAACATCCACTACAGACATTCATGTATTGCAACATGTTCTGTCTCAGAAATAAATGTTTCATATTTTTATAATAATAATAAATGGCCATTTGTGAAGTAGGTGAAAACAGTATTCTAATCAGTCAGTGGAAACCAAAGTATAACATGTGTTGTGCCGCATTCTCACAGACCTACTAGATCATTCCCAGCAAGAAACCATACAGTGAATCATAGCTATAGATTATATAATTTTTTTCTTTCAGTAACATGGTTCTTTGAATATTAAAGGTTTGAAAATCTTTCACCTGATGCTAGCAAAAAGCTTGCTAAATATTAACGTCAAAAATCTTTTTGAAGATCGAAAAAAAAAATTAATCATGCAATCTAATTTATATACAGTTTCTATATTTTCAGAGAAGAAGAGTGTTTATTGGATCTAGCTGTTTTACTTCCGTAACGATAGGAAGAATGTTCTCAACCCACTGCACAGAGCAAAGGGACTATCATATATAGATTATATATCTAATATACATAATATATCTACTATTATAATGTGGACCTATGCAAAAAAGTGTGTTCCTATCATCTCACTTTCCTCTTCTGCTAAATATTCATTCATGCATCTCATCCTGGTGAGAGAAAACAAGAGGGAAGCAATTTGAAATATGCTCATCCATCTCCTGCATAATCTTCTTTTCCTTGTTCTCTGCATGCAAAGAGTATTAAATTCCACCTGAACAAGGATCCACAAAAAAACAGCTTAAGATATAGATATAACATAGTGCTTACCTGTGTTTGGAAATACCTCAGTCAAAAAGCGGCAGCATAATTGTTTGTAGATTTTGTGCTGATAGATAATATGTTACTGGCATCCTGAAGAGTGACATTTTGATAAGCATGCCCAGGCTGAACTAGACAGCTTTTTATGTGGACAGCCTTCTAACTGGGAAGCAACATAGTATGTCCTTTCTCCCCATTTGCTTCGTAATTGTCAACAACTCCTGACAATTCCAGTTTACCTTTCAGCATTGTAAGACAAAAGTTAATTCTACATTTTCTAGAATTTTTTTCCAAAAATCTGATTTTTTTTCAGCACAACATTTGTATGAAACGATACTCCAAAGCAATAAGACAGTAAGCCTAAGAGGTGGGCAAATTTTATTGTTTTCTGCTTTTTCAGCATGATGTTTCTCTTAAGTTGATATTGTTAAATGTCAGCAGCAGGTGCTGTTTGAAGCAGTGCTGGACAGTTTGACTAATGCTTTACAATTTAGGCATGGTTTCTGAGAATATTGCTGAATGCTCTTTGCCCGTCTGAACTAATGAATATTACTGTTAATTGCCGTCATCATCAATATGGTTAATGTTAAGAATTAATGTGGACAGTTTATAGATTACCAATCACTTATCTGCTGAGGCAAAACTCTGATCAAAATATAGCTGAAAACACTGCGACAAGCCTGCTACACAGCACCTCTCACAGTGTTTCCCTCACTGTTGTAACTGATGGCCAACATTTATTCCCAAATAATTCTTAATATACTCAAAAGCTTGTAGCTGTAAGAGTCTCTGTTGGCTTCATGCACCTGCTACAGGTAGTCATTGATAGTCATTGTGCCTTTCATTAGTTAGGCTTTTTTTGTACCAGTTGACTAAAACTATCAACAAATCATAACTGAAATGCTGCAAAGTAAAGACATACTGCTGGGAAGGTCTTTCAAATCCACTTTTTAAATTCTATTTTTATTTTTTTGCTGTAAGATGAAGCAGAGACAGACATGGCCGTTGCTACATGCAGGTTATGTAGATAGGGCAGACCTGTTTTCAGTTCTCTGTTCCATTGTATTCAGAGAAAGACTGTGAACAAAAGCACCTCATCTTCAGGGAAGCATCACAGCTGCTGGACTGTAGGATAAATATCAGGGTTGATATCACACAGTTTCTCCTGATGAAGGTTTTTTTATTTTGGCTAAACCTGATTACACTAGGGCATGAGATAGAGATATTTCAGAATGAATACAACTGAAAAAATTACTTGACAAGTTTTGTGAAACTTGAAATCAAATGTATTAAATTTGTCTCCCACCTATCATTCAATGTTTTAACAGTGTTTCACTTGCTATTTTGTTATTCTCTGGCATGTACATTTTGAATTTAATTTTCATTCTGATCTATATTTTTCATCGCAAAACCTTGTAATTGTTTACGAACTAAAGTTGTCATTTCCTTGCCCAATAAACATGGTTGCTAAGAAGGAAGCCTTAATCTCTTTAGAATAGGATTTTGTGCTGTCAAGTACAATAGAATAATAAAATATAATTGCAATAATTTATTTAGATTAAATGACACTAAAGATTTTCCAGAAATTTCTGTGCTAACTGCAAGGAAACTTCCTTTAAACTGATGCCCTGAACTATATGAACAGAACGGGGAAATACTTCTCTAAAAAAGGAGCTACAAAAGCCAGGTAACAGAGCACAAAACCCTTTAATATAAGAAATAAGAAATTCCAGACAGAGGAATGGGCCCTTGTTCTCAGTGTAAAAGATTCACTGGTGCATCTGGATATAGGTTTTTGGCTCTGGCTCAGAACCCTTAAACTCTCCTCTGCAGAGCAGTGCTGAATCAGCACTCTCTTGTGAAATGTGACAATGAGCAAGAAATAGATTCCTGTCTTTTATTCATTAGGAAAGATTCAGACTGCTTTTTGTACTTTGAGGGTACAAGAACTCCTATCACCTCTGACAGGGCTGCTCAAAACACTGTGGCAAAAACATTCATGATGAAGCTACCTCAATCTCTGTTGCCAAAGATGCTCCAACTGCCATGGGATATTCTATTACCCTAAGAAGGATAGGGAAAGACTTCCTTGGGGACTGGGGATCACTCTGGGGAGGGAGGAGACCAGGGAAAAGTTCAGTTCTAGTCTATCTTATAACAATTTTAATTACCACAATTTTAATTTTCGTGCTTCATGTCAGGCTGGCACTGTACCTATCTGGGAGGCAAGTCCTGAACTCTTCCAGCTCAGGCTCCATACACAAGGGAATACTTCCCTGGGGAGTCCTTATGGGGCTGTCATGTGAGCGAGTAATTTTGCTGCTTCGTTTCACAATGTGGATCATTGACTGCACATCTACTGGCACAAACTCAGACACTAGGGGAAGTATATGGACCCAGTGTCTAACTATTCAGAAGTTCAGGCACACTGACCTGGGATTTCAAGTTTTATGTTTTTGTATTGACTATCCACTAACTGTTCTGAAATGAACCATGAAGTACTTCTCATTCCTTCCTCTGTTTAGAAAATATCCTCACAAATTTTAATTGTATGAAGATACTGTCCACATTGCAATAAACAAAAAAAACCCCAAAGCAACTGCTTTTAGCTGCAGAAATTCCAGCTCCTTGCAATATAATGCCCACATCAAAAATCAATACTGAAAAATGGACTCAGCAAAAACAAATTAACTGTGCAAGTGACTTGGACTTTCTCTGCAAACTTTTCTTCCACTGTTTTTAATACTTTAAGGTATCAGACAACTGCTACATAAGGGAAGAAGAGCAGCTTTATGATTTGTTTGTTTATGATATTTTAGCAAAAATTTTTAACACAGTTTTCAAGGTGAATCTCAACATTAAGTTTTCCTGGTACATTCCAATTACTGTGATAAAAGATGATTTCTCTCCAAAGACGGATTAAAGAATATATGGTGATTGCAGGACTTGTTTCAAATATCAACAATGGAAAATCACTTTTGATCACTCAGGCGTGACTTTATATTCCTTACTGGTATATAGATGTGAAATTTACATTTTTGGTGTATTTTATCGTCTTTCTTCTTTATTTTTTTCTTCATGAAGTACTTTAGATGCTTTTGTTCTGCAGTTTATTAAATGATGGCTGCGTTCCAAACAGATTTAGGAAAGTGATCAAACCAATATATCATAATACAATTTTCTAAGACTGACTGATTCAGATAGTCTGCTGACTAAGACTGCCAGAAAACAATGAATGTTCAGGATTACTCAGAATGTTAATGTGAATTTTGCCTTCTGTCCCCTTAGCATTAATTAAACTTAGAACAGACTCTTTCATCCTCTTTATCATTACAGCTCAAATAGCTTCTGACTGACATCTCAGCTAACTTATTTTCCTTCCAACTTTTGCACATATGCCAGCCTGGCCACAAATCTAGACGGTAATTTTTCTTCACATTATTTGCAAGTCTAAACAGTGTTGATGGATAGAAGGAACTGAGAATTCCCTCAGCTTCCAAGGATAACCCTTTCCTTCATTCATTCCTTATGCACTGGAGAACTTAGACCTTTGTGAAAAGTGAAAGGTAGATATATATCATCTAAATATTTATTTAAAAAATGGCAACCAGGGGTAAGAATAAAAGTACTAGTTTTGATGTTAAAAACGTATGGCAAATTGATAATACCATTAACTAGGTAGTATTAAGTGCTCTCAATTACTTGAAGATATATTTAGAATTATACAAACATTATGGCTGGCTGCTGACTCCCTGCTTCAGTATCACCACAACATTTATTTATTTTCTAAAAGCAGAAGCAAGCAGAAAGAGCAAAAATAATTCATAATTTAAATTCTTCATCTTTTTTTAAGGATATTTCTCCCTTTTCACATTCTCTAGTAAAACAAAAGTTCTTTCTGTAATACAAAAGAAAAAGAAAACTTGTTTTGTGTTTTCATTTGAGATATTTTTTAATCTGTAGCTTTTGTACTTCTGAACACTCAGTACAAATGGCTGCAGTTAAGTGAAACCTTCAAGCCCCTAAGTAACAGCTTGAGAGGAACAACAAACCTGGCATTTGCAGAAGTTACGCACATATTCCTTCAATTAGCAGTGAGACACTCATCCTTATCAGGGACACTGTCATTTGTAGATCTTCCCTGCCTCCTCATCTGCTTTCACAGCTACACTGAATGAATTTGAAACTGAAGAATGATCAAAATCTAACCAGCTCTCAGTTTTCAGAGTCTCCAGCCTCTGCATATGTGCTGCCATTTTGCCAAGGCCATGCCTAAGTGCCAGTTATAACAAGGAATACGTTCATATTGTGTTATAGCAGTTGCTACTAATTTTCCCAATTACTGTGTCTAACACTATTGATTCTTACCTCAAAATGAGCAAATTGGACAGGGCAAAGCAGTGGAAAACTCTGTCTAATTATAGACACCCTCTAAACAATACCTCCATCAGGAATCATCATGCCCTTATCGTCACTGTTACATATTAAAAATCCCAACTAAGGAAAAAAACCTATCTTTTCTTTACAATTAGTGCCTTATTGTCTACTTGCTCACACCTGTTTTAAGCTCTGCAAAGTCTGGTATGTTTTTTTATCTCTGTGTTCAGAACCTGAGTTTGAAATTGGTGTATGTGTACAAATCCCTTCCAGAAATTTTCAAGAATAAGAAAGTCTATGGCCCAAAATCACAGGAAAAAAATCTATAAAATACATATTCATGTTTTTCATTTGACTGAGTTTTCTTCTCAGTCATTTCTTTGTGTAATGTACTCCTAGACTGTAAGATACTTCTGCAACATACCACCCTCTTGCGTACCTACCTCTAGCATTGCAACTTACAGCTCAGGTGTGGCAGCTGCATCTAAAGCTTCCCATTACCCTTTCTTTATCATATTTACCTTTTTACCCCCAGTCTTTCTAGACGTTCTGATTGTCTGCCAATCTCTTCCAAACTGATAACATTTTAATAATAGCTTGATGTTTGGAAATGAATGCAACAGAAATGAAGGTTGTATAGCTAAAAGAAAGGAAAGGAACAACAGATCCAGACATAGAACCAATATAAAAGGATGTACATCTGTTGTATTACAGTGAAAAAAAAAATCCAAACACAAAACAGTGAGGAAAAGAAAATAGTGAAAGATTCTGTTGAAAACAATGTAGTCATCAGGTCTCTTTGTATTATGCAATTCTTGATTTTTGAAGTGAAAAGTCACAGTAATCATGACATGGAAAAGAATTAAAATAATGACTATATAAATACATTAAAAAGGGAAATTAGGCATCTAGAGTAACTAGGACAAACGCAGAGGTATATTTTGCTAGCTTGTAGGTGTATCTCCATGAGATGAAACTTGTGATAATTCTTAAAGAGACAAAGATAAACATAGAGATGACTTTTCAAGTATTTTATTGCATATATAAATCTATGTTACCAGTAGTTTTAATTAAACGTAATTCCTCTCTGGCTATATCACTTTCAGGACTGACACTAAGGAGAGAATTATTGCCACTTTTCATACAAATATAGGTAATATCATTAGTTTCCTGAAACAAACAAACAATATGGCCTGTATGTATTTACTTTCTGCCTAAATTCCTCCAAAACATTTTCAAGTACTGTTGCAATTGCTATTTGTCCATACCGGTCTTTACATGTAGACTACAGTATTTTAGCCTACCTTATGGTAGGAGGATGTTATCAATCAACATCTATGGAAATTACTGCCTGGAGAACAAGAGAAATTTGAACAGGCAGGATTTGACTCCATACTCTTCTCTTTTTACAATTTTTTTTTTTTGTCAGAAAACAAATTTAAACTAGCTTGTTAAATGAGCTAAAACTAGGATAGTAAGTAGAATTCCACTCTTATAAAATAGCTTCATAAACTTTGTGGAGGATGCTGTAAACCAAAGATAGGAGCATTAGAAATACTTAGATAGATACTGAAATTTAATGTACATGTGAAGAGCTGCTACATTTCAGCAGTGAATTAATTAAGTTGCCTCTGAGTACTTTTCATACAGGTGATACTGATAAAGATTAACTTGGCTTCTTATATCTTAAAAATACTATGCCATAATTGGATATCTGTCTTTGAACAAAAACCCCCAAATGAATGATAGTAGTCTGCCTTGTTAACAGTCTGTGAAGGACTATTTAGTGGTGCCAAGTTTAAGTGAAACTAGGGGAAAAGTAATTCTGGCAGGTGGAGACCACAACCACTGAGTTAAAGACCACCCAGCTCAAGAAACCCACAGACTCAAAAGGTTAAGGAAGTAATAGTCTCAAAAATCATAGTGGGCATACGTAGTCCTTTACATGGCAGGTGAAGAATATTAATCAATCATTTAACAGAATGGCAATGAATATGTATTAGATGATTAATATCTTGTGTATAAATAACTGTTAGTTTCTACCAATAGTGTGCAGGTTTGTACCTGGCAGCCATATCTGCACATTTACGAAGTACAGGAAAATGCTTCGACTCCCTGTGTAAACTGAACAATGCAAACCGGTAACAAGCCCCAAGCTTTTGGGACAACGCAAGTGTGCTGAGTCTCTAAGCACATTTATAACCCTCCATCATGAAATGCCCTATATAAATGTAAATTTATACTAATATCTACACAGTATAAAAGTTATTCCATAAACTGGAAAGTGGCATGTGGAGTAAGAAATTAATCACTGTATATCACAGGCAAAGCTACTTGCATACAAGTAGTTTATGACAAATATTTTTCATGATACACTTCATCCAGGAAAAAAGGAGTCAATTTGCATACACAAACACAGACACATATTTGCACATATTGGAAATAGTGACACTGAAACACAGGTATATTGGAAATAATTGACTGAAGAAGTAAACTATCTTCCAGCCCCATTTCCTTCATAAATGAAATGCCTTATTAATTTAATACAAAGGAAGGAGCGCAATACTATGGAATAGCCTAGCCTTGTTTTGTAAGTCTCCAGCTGCTTTTCAAGCAGCTAATTTTGAGGGCAGTAAAGGGAAGCAAAATGAACAGAAACACTATTTATTTGATTTATGCATGCAGAGACAATTTTTCAAATGGACCTTCTGGAACCAACCTAGTCTGGTTCTACCATTCAGATTCACCCTACCTGACTTCAGCCACTTGACACACTTTAGATATATAATAACTACCATTTCTTTGTCAATTCAGGGGCAAGAAGAAAACACTTGAGAGAGTAGTATTACTTACTGAAGCTTAATCCAAGGCAACCAAACCTGATCTTTCACATAAAAATCTTCATACGGCTATACTCACAGGATTTGTTCTACATTTTTCAGGGCAAGGCAGGAAAGGGAAGTGATGCCCAGCTGCTGCTCAGTTGTAAAAGCGTGATGAAAACGCACCACCCCATTTCAGCAAGGAATTGGATTGGGCACGTCAATACATGACCCATGATATGGGTCCAGATCTTTCCCAGCTTGTTTCCTCCCCCATCTGTGGATTTAACCTAGACAAAAGACGTTCTCCCCTGTGGCACAAGTCCCATGTGGTAGACCAAGCAGAGGACATAAACTTCTACTGCCCATAAGCCATGTGCAGCCCAACAGTCAGTTTTTTCCAGATATGACCTTGCTTTCAGAGAGACAAATAAGTCTGTAAATGCTAAAGAAACTAACAAATTGTAATAGTTCACTTCATCTTTTGTCTATAGGCTTTAGAAAAAAGGCAACTGCAGTATTAAAATGTCAAGATATTTGTTATTATTAACAAGGCCAATAATAATTCTTTTAAGAATGTGAGAAATGAAGGCAGCAGAATTTAATATGATCTCTGGTGACCTGAAAGAAAGCCCATTTACAATTCTTTTGTTGTGTAGTAGAACAAGCCAAAATAAAGCTAATTTCTATCCAAAACAGCAAATTACTTTTCAGTAAATGGCCCACGAGGGGGCAATAAAACCATTAGAGAATCTTTGACATGGTAAATAATTAAGAGACTGGTCAAAACCTTGATAAAAGTCCCCATTGCCTGCAAAATACAAGACCTCAAGGGCACTCCTGCAGAAAAGGAAATGTACAGTAACACAGGAAATGACTCAAGTGCCAAGTCCAACACAATAGTATTAAATATTAAATATTAAGTAACAGTAAGCCCCAAAGGATGGGAACTTTACATCATGATATAATTTTTGCCCTGTATTATGGAGATGTATACATGTTAATGGTTCGAGTGATAAATTAAAATTAAAAAAACCAACATTGCAATAATCTACAAAAGAAAGTACATTAATAGGTCATGTATATAGCAGTAACCTCTTAAATTGACCAATTAAGTAATAAAAGGCAAAATTAGGTACCATAATTAAGTATTCTATAAGCCATTGTCTAACAAATACTCAACATTTTCCCTTCATTTGGTGAAATTTTAAAGACAGTAGGCCCATACTGAAACATTTTTATTTCACTGTGCTACAGTAACTACTGAGCAAGAGCGATTTAGATTGCTGAAGCACTATGATGATTTTCACCAAAACTACCTTTGCTTTTAATGATCTAAGACCTGTGCTGGTCTAATTCCATTAAATAATATCTCCCTCCCAACTGCAACAGCAAAGTCAAGTACCCAGTCTTCTATATAAAATACCAGAATTGTTCCCCTGAGATTCACCTATTTTCATTGGGGATTAACTAGATTTGAAATCAATCATAAACACTAAATCAATGAAAATAATGTAATCAAAAAATGAGGTAACGTACATAAGACAAGAACAAAAACAGATTTTCACAATGTCAGTTACCCTACATTATAAATGGAAAGTAATATTTTGAGTTGTTTTAAAAATTAAATAAAAGTAACAGAGTACAATCAGCTCTACTAGGTTAGCCTATATCAAAATGGAACGTCAAAATAACCTTATTACTGCATCCAATCCAGCCAATGATCTTTTTCCTTTTTGTCTTCTTTCCTTAACCATTGTATTCATGTTACACCTCTTCTTACCTGCCAACAGCTTAATGTAAATAATGAATAAAGTCATTAATTAATGGACATTACACTAACCTTATATCTTGAGACAGCACAACATAATTACACCTACACAGGGCAGGTAAGGCTGAAAAGTACTCGTACATTTATGTTTGGTGGTACATTGCAACCCTGCTAATATTTAAGGTTTGAACGGCTGCTAATCTCTGCTTTATAGCAAACTGCATGGCGATCTTCCTGTGTGAACAAGTATTGCTCTGTGACTAATTTAAAGCTATAGACTCTTTGAACACTTGTAAATAAGCCATTTTTGACCATTCGTCACAAATTGTGAAAACCTATTAATCTCAGCAGGCCTTGACTTATTAAAGAGATTGAGATGAACATGTGTGTTGTCTTGTCTGTTGTTTTAATTCTTTTCAGATGGTGACAGTGTGCTTGGCACCACACAAATCTTAGAGCTGAAAAGAACCCCGTTAAGAAGCATGTAAAATCCAGATATGTAGGGGCATCCCTTATCACAGTCTTATTACAAATTCAGGGTGAAGTTTGATGAACAAACATTATGATTTTATGGGAACAGCAAGGTGCTAAGTTAGAAAAATCAATAAAACAACAACTCTTCTTTGGCTAATTGGAACTGATGGGCTGGAGGAAAACATCTAACAGGAGCACTTTAGAATAGGAACCAAAGCATCAGAACAGGAAAACAGGTTGAAGAACAGGAAAAATGGTGATAAGTATAAAAATAGAATGAGGAGAAAGCAGTAATATAGACTGTTATGCACATTGCTTGAAGAAAGTAAACCAGGAGCTTCATTTTTCCTAAGTCCAAAAATATCAAAATGACCTGAAAATCTAAATCACATTTTCAAACTAATTTAGGACAATAATCTCATATGAATTTCAGAGAAGGAAAGGACTTATAAGCAAGTACAAGAATATCCCTCTGACCCTCTAACTCTTTCCCTACTCTTGCAGGACTTTCTAATAAAAAAATAATAATACAGCAGTCACAAAGCAACATCATTTACAGACTGCAAACAAGTTTGAATCTAATTGTGCAAGGGAGATGAGATCTATCTGTATGTTTTTGCACATCTGTATGTGTCACACAGCATCTTCTAAATTACCTGTGTCATGTAGTCTTGCATCTGGTATGGAATAATGACAGGCAACAGGACAGGCTGGGGTTAACTGGTTGGAAAGTAACTTGGCAGAAAAGGACCTTGACGTTCTGGTAGGTGACAAACTGACCATGAGCCAGCAATATGCCCTTGTGGCAAAGAAGGCCAGCTGCTTCCTGGGCTGCATTAGGCCGAGCATTGCCAGCAGGTCAAGGCAGGTGATCCTTCCCCTCTTGTCAGCACTGGTGAGACACACCAGGAAGACAGTACGCAGTTCTGACCACCCCAGTACAAGAGAGACAAGGACAGACAGAAGTAAGTCTGGAGAAGGGCCACAGAGGTGATTAAGGGCTTCGAGCATCTCTTTGATGAGGAGAGGCTGAGAGAGCTGTGACTGCTCAATTTGGGGAAGTTGAAAAGGAAACCTTATTGTTATCCATAACCACCTGATCAGAAACAATGAAGCCAGACTTCTCAAAGGTGCATAATGATAGGAGGAGAGGCCACAGACACAAGTTGAAACATAAGAAATTTGTATGGGATATGAAGAAAAAATGATTACCATAAGAGTGGTCAAATAATGCAATATGTTTCCCAGGGAGACTGTGGAATGTCTGTTTTTGGAAGTCTTCAAAACTTTAATGGACATAGCCCTGACTAATCATCTTGATATAATCACCCCTGCTTTAAGCAGATGGATGGAGTAGACTACCTCTGGAGGTCCACGCCAATTTGAATTTTTCTCAGTGATTCTACTGTTTTCTTCTGTCTCTGCGTTTTCATTGGCAAGCTTTTTTGAAAATTTAAAAGAAATCAACCAACCAGAAAACAACAGATGCTGTAATATGAAAAACTACTTTATGACAAAATAACTAAACATCTTTGGCACATTTGGTTTTGTTACTTGGGCTAATGGTGTCTGTGTATGTATAGCACATACAACCCATACTTTGAAAACAGCCCTTCATTGTGCTGGCAGTTTTCCACATGGTTGCAGCTCTTTGTATACAGACACCCATTTAGCAGCGACCCATCACAATCACCTAACGAGGTTAACTCCTTTCTGCAAAATTCTGTTTTGGAAATGATGAAAACCAGAAAATGAAACCTGGTTAGAACAGATCTGAATTTTGACTCCGTAGCGCGCTGTCTACATTTTTATAAGAAATCATGCATCAGTGTGTATCTTTTACAATTGACCACCATTTGATAATGCAAGCTTCTGTGGGAACTCTGATTATGTTCAGTGGGTTTACACTAAGACTTAAACAATTGTATCTTCCCATCCTGGGGAAACTCCTTTGGCAATAGATCCAGAAAGTGCCAGGGTCTGTAAGATGAAACTTCACATGGTTTTCTGCTATTGTGTCAAAATATGGGAAAACTTCGAATATATATTATAAATCAGTACAGCACTGATATAACAGTTGTTAGAAGTTTATGTAGTTTTTAGTATACACTAAGAGAAAAGAACACTTATAGCAGAAGTGGAACTCAAAGCAAACTTATTATTTATTTATCAAGGTTCCTGAGAACACCCATTTTAGCAGTACTTTTATAGTATACTGAGGGCATTACAGTCCATCATCTGACTATAGTCCAGAATATATGCTTCTTTTAGTATAAGCACTGTAAAAGAAAGCTTTAAAACCTGCTGTTGTAGGGTTTTTTTAAAGGACAATCAGGAATGATCAAGTAGAGAGGGGCTGGACTAAAAATCCAAGCTCTCCTTATGACCAGGAATAATGTATTAATTAAAGGCCAAACCATCTGTGTTTCTTTGGCAGCAAGAGATTATTATGTCAAGGTGCTATGACACTGTATAACAATGTCAAAATACTGATACTTTCATCTCTTTTTGATCAGTGATCATGTAATTACAAAGGATGTGAAACACATCACACTAAATCAGCCACATAAATTTATGTAGCTCCTGACAAGTTTGTGACATCATCTGTGTTGCAAAAGCTGTGTTGCTGAAGGCATAATGGGTCCAGTAGAAGAAAGACAGGTCAATTGTTATTTTCACGTATTTGAAATTCGTACACGTCTGTGAAACATGGAGGTAAAATATTTTATTTGAAGCTTACAAAAATTATAAAAAACCCACAAAATGTACCACAAAACTCCCAAGGAAAATGAACTAAATCATATACATGTAACTACACACACATACACATACAAATTTTAGCTAAAAATGAGTCCTGAAAAGTATACCTAAAAGACACAGAGGAAATGGAAATGCACTTTTTTTGTTCTTATAAAATAGGCTACAGAAAAAAAAGTCAAAATGATAAATATTTGTATTCTGTGATTAATATTATTAATCTATAGCTACATAATTTATTTCCTTTTGCTACAAAAGGTCCAAAGCATCACCATGTATTTTTATGATCTCCTCAGGAGAAGTCCAAGAACAATGTAGATACCTGTGTAAACTGAATTTTTTTCTTCTTTCTGAACTCTGCTGAACAAGTAGAAAATAAATGTAAATGAAGAAGGAAGGCAGCCAGAGTTCCTCTGGGTTCCACTGGGAGTGTAAAGAACATGCTGCTGGTGATATTTCTGCTGTTATGTTTAGTGCCAACGAATCTCCAAAGAATTTTTGTTTCACAACAGCAAACTGTTGCAAACCTCAGTTAATGCACTCTGCATAATAGTACTTCTAAATTCAGACAAGGTTCCTTTCTGCTTTCTCAGGCTAAGCACCTAGAGACCCCAAAGCAAGACAGGGAAAGATAACCGCTGCATGCATTAGGAAATACATAACTACAAAGCCTTAGTCTAAAGAGTTACTAAGCTTTTTAGTATTCTACTTTATTGTTACTACAAGGTATTTTACAAGCATTGAAGCCAACAAGTCAAATGGATAGGCTAATGTAATGGCTAATACAGCAGTATCAGGAAGCATATTTTGTCTAATAATGAGATGGTAAGAATATGTATGAAAAAAGAAGACAGGACATAAGAAGTGAGAAAGAGAGAAGGAAATGGTACAAAGTTGCTACACCTAAACTATCTTATATGTAAAGATCAACTAACAAAAAGAAAGGTTTTCTCACTTTGAATGGCAGAATGTCTCTCTAACTAGCAAACTTAAAGCCTAACATCTGCTAACTTCTCTGAGAACAGAGAAAGGCCTAGAGAAAGAATTAATATCCACAGAAGAAGAAGAAGACATGAGGCATAAGAAAGACTAAAACATAGGAAGATGGGTCTATTGCATGCATCTTTCTGTTAAGGAAAACAACTTTGGCATAGGATTGACGATTCTTGGAAAACTCATTGGTACCTACCTTGGTTTTTTGAAGCCTTTGACTGTCTCGACCTGCTCCACTACTGATTAACTAATTCACAGAATGGCTGAGGTTGGAAGGGTACTACCCTCCAGGTATTTATAGACATTGGTAAGATCCCCTTGAGACTTCTCTTCTCCAGGCTGAACAGTCCTGGCTCCCTCAGCCTTTTTGCATAGGAGGGATGCTCCACTTCATGGCCCTTTATTGGACTCCCTTCAGTATGTCCATGTCTCTTTTGTACTGTGGCAACCAGAAGTGGACACAGAACTCCAGGTGTGGCCTCACCAGTGCTCACAATGCTTTGCCCAGTGTAGTGCAGAATACCATTTGCATTCTTTGTGGCAAGGGCCACCAATGTTCAACCTGGTGTCCACCTGGACTCGCAGGTCCTTTTCTGCCAAGCTGGTGTCCAGGTGGGTGGCCTCCAGCACATGTTGGTGCCTGGAGTTATTCCTCCCTAGTTGCAGGACTAGAGATCCCCATGGGATGCACCCACGAGTGCTGAAGGAGCTGGCAGATGTTGTTGCTAAGCCACTCTCCATCATCTTTGAAAGGTCATGGAGGACAGGAGAGGTGCCTGAGTGCTGGAAGGTAGCCAATGTCACTCCAGTTTTCAAAAAGGGCAAGGAGGAGGACTTGGGAAACTATAGGCCAGTCAGCCTCACCTCCATCCTCAGAAAGGTTCATTCTGGAGGTCATCTCCAGGTATGTTGAACTTTATGAGGTTGCTATCAGCCTATTTCTCCAGCCTGTTGACGTCCCTCTAAATGGCAGCATGACACTCACAGCTACTCCTGGTTTTATGTCAACAGAGAACTTGCTAAACGTACACTTTATCCCATCATCCAAACCATTAGTGAAGATGTAAAACAGGACTGGACCCAGTCTTTACTCCTGGGGTAAACTGCTAGGTACTAGCCTCCAACCAGATGTTGCATTGCTGATCACCACCCTCTGGGCCTGGCCATTCAGCCTGTTTTCAATCCATCTCACTGTCCATACATCAATAGCTTGCTTTTGAGGATCTTATGGGTCCGTTGTAAAAAGCCTCTACTGATGTCAGAGTAAAAAACGTCCACTGTTTTCCCCTCATCTACCAAGCCAGTAGAAGGTTAGATTTCATCAATGAAGGTTGTCAGATTGTTCAAGTATGACTTCCCCTTGATGAATCCATGCTGGCTACTCCTGATCACCTTCATGTCCTTCATGTGCCTGGAAATGGTTTCCAGGATTGGTTCTTTTATGCCCTACTCAGGGATCGAGGTGAGACTGACTGTCCTGTAGTTCCTTGGGTCCTTCTTGCCCTTTTTGAAGATGGGAGTGACATTTGCTTTCCACCAGACCCCAGGCACCTCTCCCCATCACCATGATTATTTAAACCTAATCAAAAGTGGCCTCACAGTGACATCAACCAGCTCCCTTAGGACTTACGGGTGCACCCTATCAGGTCCCATGGACTCATGTGTGTCCAGTTTGCTCAGTTATTCTCTCACCTAAATTAAGCAGTTTGCTTAAGTAACCTCTAAGCTGATCCCATCCTACTAAGGGTACATCTTTCTTGCTCCAGATTTGCCCTTATTTATGGGTCATTGAATTGCTGAAGGCAAGTCTTGCTAATAAAGACTGAGATGAAGAAGGAATTTAGTTTCTGTTTTTGAGGGAATACTGTCCTTGAGGAATTAGACTTCTAAGATTATAGTTATAAAAGAAAATTCCATCAGTAATAATCACAATCTGGATTCCTATACTTCTTCATCTGCTATTAGTCACTTGTGCATTAGAAGCACTTGGACCTATAGGCTAATGCCTGGAATAAGCTTATCACACTTCATTTTTCTAACTCAAAGAAGATAGAAAAGAAACAAAGAGCAAAGAACAAAGAGAAACAGATCATTTCAGAATAATTTTGGCATCCTAATTTGGGTTGAGGAAACTTCCTGAGGTGCCTCCTTCTTCTTTTTTTTTTTTTTTTTTTTATTTTATTAATACAGGGCATCAAGGAAGACCATGCTCTTGCTTTTAAGCTCTTCAGTTAATCCCTAAAATCTGGCTGAAGGACTCCACTCCTATAAATATAACACATTTAACAGCTTTTGCTTAGTCTGCCATTGTCATACAGTTATGCTGCTTCTTTGAGAGTTCACACTTACAGAGATGATGTGAAAAGGAATGTAAAAATTAACTGAATTACAAGCAATAAATGTGGAAAACAAGGTGAAACACCAATTGGATATTATACGTCTACTAACATCCAATATTTCTGCTTTCCCTAAATATTCTCAATAACTATGAAGTAACAGTGGGAGCAGCGTTGCCAGTTGTAGTACACTGGTAGATTATTTGATTTGCTGACTTATCAAAGAATAGTGAATTGCACGCTTGATCTATCCAAATACTCCTGTGAAACTCTGGTATGCATAAATTTGTGATGATGCTATTGCTTTATCTCCTGAAATGCTGTCATTATTCTTGAACAAGGCAAAGTGGTTACAATATCTGAAAAAGTACCAAGAGGAGAAATGGAGAAATATTCTTTAGCAGGTGTCTATGTAACATGTTAATACTAATTATACTTTTGTTAACCATTATCTAAATTCTGAAAATAACCATTATCTAAATATGCTGAATTAATTCTATTATGATCTCTTTTTTATTTTTTTAATTCCACATTGAACAAGTGAAATATTCCCATTGTTTTGTCTGGAAAATAAATGACAATTGAATATAATACTATTTATCTAAGCCTTGACAATGAAATAAAATAGAAGTATCAGTGCACTAAATATGCGCTGCTAGGCACTTGCAGGTACAAAAAGTTGTGCTAATGTCAGTATTATTAGATTCTCTTATTGGAATAGAAGGGAAAACCTAGAAAATTTCTCTCAGGGTTTTAACACTTACATCACATGAGAAAGTTCATATTTCATAACTAAGAATTCTCTGATTTTGAGTAACTGTTTCTGAAAGTTTCATTTTATGTAGAACAAGACTAAGACCTGTGAAAAGGAGAGATATGTAAAAAAGTATGCACTGTAAAAACTATGCTGCACTGTAGGAACGCTAGTAGAAAAGACTAATAAAGGTCTGGGGCCAGGAAACACACAAATGTGCACACACTAAATGAAATAATGGAATCGGAAGATAGATCATCTTCTGTGACTTAACTTAGACTGAAGTCAAAGTAACAACGACAGCCAGCTTGGCAGTTGCTAGTTCTACTTACCAGGTATGGATTTAAAAAAAAAAAAAAAAAAAAAAAAAGGCACTACAGAGTTTTGGTATGCACATATCCCTTACACTTATCTACAGCCTTTTATTTGGAAAGGCTGTTTTCACAATAGACGAGATTGGAATATAGAAAATTTAGTATGCTATATATGAGATCAAATTATTATTACCTTGTAGATTAGTGACACAGCTTGAAAACAATCAATTGGTCAAAGTAGGCACCAACTAGGCTTTCAGCCTGGATCCTAAAATAATCTCTCAGGAGTATTATTTTTGTCTTTGTTCATGATACACAGAGGATAGACTCCTAATTTAATATGTCTGAATTGAATGCTTAGTATAGGTAGTAAAAATATGTCCACTTATTTCCAAAAGTCTTAAATAGAAGGATAATATGCAAAGCAAATATATGTATACCAGTTTTATGAAACAACATTTTAGCCGATCTGCATCCTTTTTTAGATAAAATAATGCTTTTAAAAAAGTTAAATTTCAAAAACTTAATTGTTCTTCATCTTAATTAGAAAGAAGACAAAAACAAATCCTATAGCCCTCAGGATCATTTCTGAATAGGGCTCCTGTTTGGAAGATAGATTGATTTTGTTTGGTAGTCTACAGTTAAACATAGCAGAGGTACTGTTTTACAAGGTATCTGCAAAACATTTTTAGAAATGAAATTTCTGTATCTCCACCTATGAGATAACTAGAATTTTGTAGTTGGATGATTAACTGAGAATATACTATTCTAAATCTTTCCTGAGAGTTCTGAAAAAATTGCATTTCCACATGATATATTTGGATCTTTACACTTGTATCTATTATGAAATCAGTCAAGTACCAAAGGACTTACTCTTCAGTCATACTCTACGGCTTTAATTTCATTAAAGCAAATTAATTGCAAGCTACTTTACTGTTAAGACAGCAGGGTGTTGTAAATTTTATTTTAATGTTTGGAATGTATGATCCAACAAAATTAATGGAAAAAAACCCTCCTGCTGTTGTGAATATACTGCTATTAGGTTTACTTGTTGAATCTCACTTGCCAGTGGGGGGAAAAAATTATTCAGAATTTTAAAAAGCTCAGGAAAAGGCAACAGAAATTAGATTTGAGTAGTGATTGTGTACAAATCTATCATGAAGACGAATGATCTTACAGAAATCTGCACTAATGTATTTGTATAAAATAGATGGATTTGATTTAATCTTGCAAAAAACCCCCACTTTGTAACTGATATGCCTGACTTATGAGGCTCAACTCACTCTATCACCAATAGAAAGCAAGTGAACCATTTTCATGAGGCTACTCAGCTCATCCAAGGTCTGATGCAGACTCCATTTAAGGACCAGTATCTATTTAACAATTGCTTGGCTTTTTTTTTTTTTTTTTTTTTTGTTTCCTTTCTTTTTAAGGGGGAAGAGGGATGACTGAAATTCATATTAATGCAAAATGAAGATTAAAGTATAGTTGGTAACACAAGCTGGTACAAGGATAGCCTTTCTTCTACAGCATTTAAGAGGAAAGTATCATTGTCTGGCCCCACTTGTGAATTACAGGGATGGTCTTTCGAGCTGGTTGAGGGAATACAGAGATTAGAACAGTTGATTTGAATAACATTTTTTGCAGTTGCAGGGGTTACACGTCAAAATTCTCTAGCTTGTTTTAAAAGTCCAGATAAAACCATTTCTGATTATTTGATCTTACATTTATTAATCTGTGAATTTTAAATATTTCCTAAGAAACTCATTGAGATATCTTGAAATAGGTTATACCACATCTCTTAAGTAGCACAGTGTCCCATTTTCTGACTTTTCTCAGTACATAATCCTTCAACACAGTCCCTGAAATTTACTGTTTCTAACTTCAATTTGAACCCAGAATGAAGGCAATATAGGCTTGCTGCTTGGAGAACCGGGTGTAGTGTGTGAGGGTCATCCACAGCCCTGCTGGCAAATCCTGAAAGTTGCACGACAGAGAAATTTTTTGAAACAACAGATTATTTCCTAACATGATAACAGGGTTCCTGCATTTTGTTTATGAACTAAAATATAAAGCAATTTTGTAGGTCAAGCACAAAACTGATTAAATAGCATATGCTCATAAATCAATAAATCCCATTAAAACCAATCCCTATTTGCATTTTGGCCTGCTTGACACCATTAAGATGAAGCTACTAATCTATTAATTCCATCAATATCTAATACTCTGAGATTAGAAATAAGAGGGACTAATTGTGAACTAATTAACAGAAATCTTTTCCTGCTGGCATAATAATAAGTTGTTAATCTAAAATTTGACTTACAATCTAGCTATATTATTACATCAAGAATATAGGAGTTTGTTTGTTTTAGCCTTGAGTGTTAATAATCTTAAGTGTGTGATTCTTGGAATTCATAATAAAATCTTAAAAGCAAGGTTAACTATTTAGCCATTTGCAATTTAAATATAGGACAGAGGAAAACTACTACTAGTATCACTGCCAGCTGTGGTCATGTCTCACCTGACACAAGAACAAACCAACTTCCACACTAACAAAAACATCTCTTCAAGGAATAAAACATGTTCTCTGGTTTCAGCTACAAGGACTTTTTAAAATTATGTCCAGCTATGTAGCAGCAATGAAAACCCAACCTGTTCCTACAATACAGGCTCTCAAAGACATGACATCCTTCCACAACATTGTAGTAGCCTGGGCAGACAACATAGTGTGCTGCAGATACAGTTTCATAACCAGAGCAAAGACAAGTTTCAAGGCTTGCAACCATGAATGAACTCATCAATTTTTACTTTTGGAGCTAAATTTTTTTTTTGTTGTTGGCTACCCTTAGATAAATTAAACCACATGCTAGACAAATTTACTTCGAAATGAATTATGAGAATATTGTGATCAGAGCTCTGGAAAGCAATTGTGATGAATTTCTGTGCAGATACATTGAAATTCTTTGTGGATTTAGAAAAGGACATAGATCTATTTTTGATCCTTTACTTTTATTTCATGCCACAAAATCTTCATTAATAGCATGCTGGGACTAGAACTAGCTTTTTTATTTTACAATTTCTCATTTCTTAAACATCAAGAAAATACCACAAACACTCTGATTAATTCTGTGTTTAGTAAGACTTATCTCCCTCGAGCCAGTCTGATAAATTACTTATATCTTTATATATTTTACACAGATGAATAATAGCTCTATTTGATACCTCCAAATGTTGTTGGAATTAAGAGATTTTTAAAATATTCTGCAGCACTGCCTACACTGCTGAATGAAATAATATGTGTTTTCCCCTAACCAGCTTTTGGAGAAGGAAAACTGATGGATGTGTGTAAGAAAAAAAGGGAAAAGAGAAATTTATTTAACAGTTTACTAGAACAGATACAATAAAAATGTTCCAGGAAGACTCAGGTCAGAATGAAAAGTCTTTGCAGAAAGTCATATGCTTTCTCTCTAGTTGGAAGATTAATTAGTATTTAAAAATGAACTTCACTGACATGAGTAATGTAAAAACGAGGATAATTAAGAAAAGTTCATTACAGAACTCTATGACAAAATATACTTTATCAAAGTGGAAACTTTTACTTGAACTCAATAATTCCTTCTTAAAGTATTATTAAGAATTAGAAATATTTTTAATCAAAACTATCTTAAGTCAGAAAATATTTCATTTAATCACTGTTAAAATATTTTGCTTGTTATAAAAGTTCTTATCACAGGTATTTTAAAACCTTAGTGGCAAATGTAAGAACAGCTGACCACAAGAAACCTAAAAGTAAAAAAGACCTTGTGGGTTACTTGGAAAGGTTATTGAATGGAATTAACGTTTTTTTTTTTCATCTATCACATAGAGGTAGAAGGCTACATTTTTGCTTTGGATCTCCAACTTAATTTCTCTTAGATTCTTTTCTAATTATTATTTTAAAGGAATGTATCCTCCCTTATTGTTATAAAGATATTTTAAAAATCCAAGAAGTTGTAATAATTGAGAGGAGCAATACAAGTTACAACAAAAAAAACCTGTTATTACTTCCAGTTATTATACCCCGTGTTAAGCTCTGTGGATTTCTTTCACTGTCTGGAGAACTGAAGTTGTGACAGAGATAGCAAAACTCCACAAACATTAAAAATGCTGCTAAGAAAAGGCTGTCTGGTATGCTCACTATACTGTCAGATTGCACTACAGTATACAGTAACCTTCTGTGCAAGTTGGGAGACATGCAAATTTATATACTTAACTACCACAGACTTCAGTATGAGTTATAGCAATTATTTAAGACTATGCTGAACAGAAGACAGAGGACTGAGAGGGAATGTTAGAGGAAATTGATTTTCTTTTTTTTTTTTTTCACTGGTTCATACCTTTTTCCAGTCCTAAATCTACTCTAACAGAAGAAATTCTGAAATGCAATGGAGCAGACATAGGATATCTTGCCAAACCAAGTATTTTTAATTTATATCCTTAAAGATGTAATTGAACATTTCTTAAGTCTTTAATGATGATACAACCTTAAAACTAAAGAATAAAATAGAATTCTAGAGGTACAAACTGGTCAGCTTTTAGATTTTCTTTGTTTGTCTTGCACTCTTTCCTGTTAGACAAGCAAAACTAAATGTAGACAAACTATACCAGATGTTAGACAAACTACATCAGATACTGGATTTCACCAACTGAGATAAGCAATGCCCAAATCAATGATGAAAGTAACTTAAGGAAGAAGCTGATATAGTTTCTTGTTGATTTCACTGCGGTCATTCCTGGTTTAAGTTCTCCAATTTGTTAATTATTAGTCCATCTCTACTTGATAAAGTTTACCTATTCACAGACTGTATCTTGCACTCTCTAATAAATTACTCTAACTGAATTGAAGAATTAAATCATACCTATATTTAGAATGTCCAAGATGAAATATTATACTATTTAGAACAATGGTTTTATATTCAATGATGCTATGATTTATAACTGAGTTAACTGGTCAAGTTTTTAAATGCCTGATATGTTAATATAGAGATGTTATTATCCTCCATCTGATATGGTTTGTGTGGTGTTTCTGCAAGTCACAAATTAAAGTGAAATCAATATTTTCTAAAATTGTGCAACATTCCAATATTTTATTGAATAACAGCCCTGTTAATTGAAAAGCATCTTCAGGATTATGTAAAATAATCAGAATTACTGATTTGTAAATGTCATAGAACTCTACTACAGAGACAAAAAGAAAAATTATTAGAATATTACATTTTATTCCCTATATCCCTTTTCCTTTTTAATAGCGTATTTATTGATTTTTTTTTAAGTTTTCCAAGCTTCCACTTAAGTGAAGGAATTTGACAAATCATCATTAAAATGATGGTTACTACTGTTTTCAGTTTAGCTTAATTCTCACACTCATGGACTTAACTATTTTTTATTTAACCTCTATTATGATTGTTAAATGTATTAATGTGATAAATCCAACACAGCAGATTAGTTATTAAGAAGTGATAAGAACTGTCCAGCAAATGGAAAACACAAATTCTATCTACAATGATCACCAAACAGCAAGCATTCAGTGAAGAAGAAATATACTGCAAACATCAAAATATTCTACTTTGAACAATAATTATGTTAGAAAAAATTAATTATTCTACTGTATTACAGAAAGGAAACTAAAGTCACAGATATAACTCTACAGAAATATAATGTTTCTTGTAGTCTCAAGTGAGTAAGGTCACCAAATCAGAGTACGAGTACACACTGCCAGGGTGGATTTATGTACCTGGAGACATAAGCATTTCACTTCTCCCCTTCTGCTGTTCTGTGACACACATAGATTTAGAACAGATTGTCACAAACCTCATTTTATAATATTTTAGCACATATTAGCTATGAGGTAAAAGGTATTTATTTCTGTACTCGTACTCTACTGTTTCAGCATGCTTTCATTCTACTTTTTATTGTTGTATTCTTTGCATCCTAAAATCCTTTATAAGAGTTTTTCCACTTTAACTTTTCGAGCTGGAGAGCTAAAGAAGAATATTCACACCACTTACTTTAGTCATCTAGCTCAAGCACATCATTTAAGAGTCGTTTCCACAGGGCTTAGAGAAAAGTACCATCTCCAGAGAGGAATTCAGGGCTGCTAAGTTACACTGGTGCTTATGTCAGGAGATATTTATGAATATACTCATATTTTTCTTCTGAAATCTGCTGACTTTGTGATCTATTGTTCTTTTTTAATCAGTTTAAAAATCGATGCTACATTTCAATGATGCTGCATGCTCTTACAGATGATGAGACTATATTCTTTCCTTACCTGACTCGATTAAATCACAGGCTCAGTCAGAATGCCTGTCTTCACCTTTCTTCCTGGACAAGTTAAGAATGCTATCATTCACAGTGTTATAGGGAGTTTAAATACTATCGCTTGCAATTCTGTGCTGAGCAAAGATGATACTGTTAATGTCTGTGTGGTGAGCCATAGCAAACCACCTACAGCTTTGTACTGAGCTAAATTGACACTACCTATAGTGCCGTGACTAAAACACTCCTTTTCACAGTTGCAGACTGTATTAAGGGCAAACACTAGAAGCACAGACTGTGGTGTACTCACCACAGGGCTCACACCCCAGTGGACATCAACAGTACATGAACGGTTTAACCACTGAGCTCATGACCTGCATTAGTTGTAGTGCTGCTAAGTTAAAAATCATTTAAGAACTACACAAACCCCTCACTCCCCCAACACAGAACCACACAAAAATCCTAACCAAAATCAAATCTGGTGAAGTATTTAACAAAATACTAGATAAAGCCTTTCTACTTGAATACCCATCATTAAAGTTAATAAAGGCAATGAAGTAAACTAAAACCACTACTGAAAGTGGCCTCAGTACATAGCACAGCTACCCATGCTAAATAAAAGCCAAAATCATGGGATATGTTCTTCAGTATTATCAGCATTTTCACGCTGCTGCACTTAATCAGGAAAAACCTACCTATCAAAACAGTCCACTGAGCAAAGCAGTTACCAGTCACGGTGCTGTATGGAGCTCAACAAATGCTGCCTCCTACAGGCTTAGCACCAAACAATATATGCCCATTTCATAGTTTTTGACAGAAAAGATTTCTTTTTCACACTTTATTTTCATTCAGTTTAGGACAGAGATTCAGTTATACTACAGTCAAGAAATTGTTCTCACTAAACAGTTAACAGCAATTTAAACAAAGACTGCTATGGAATTGACAAGCACATTTTTAAGTTTGGAACAGCAAGAGGTTCACTCATAGAAACCTATGTTCATGTGCTCACATACATATGAAGTATAGTTATTCATTATTTGTTAAGATATGTGACCTCTCCACATCAGTCAGTTTGCCTCCAATGTTGAGAAACTGGCTGATTTTATGTTTACATAATTTATTTATTTTTTCAAATATAAATCTGGTTCTCAACACAGGGGTTCCTGCCTACTTTTCTGGGGTGGCTCCAAAAAGGAACAGTGTTTTCAAATGGTAGTAAAATGATTTGATCAAAACATGATCAACTGATAAACAAACACAGAAACAAAACCCTAGCAGCTTTCTTAGCACATGAAGACTTCTTCAGGTATGATATAGGCAACAAACGTTAACTTCATATTGGGTAAGATTGCTCTGAGTTTAACCAACTGCTGCTACTTACATGGGCAAGTCTGAAAGAAAAAGATAGTTAACTTCTAGGGAACAGAGGAGAATATTCGCAAGGAGGTTACCTCGTCGCTACCTCTAATACAGGTAAATATCGTATATAGAGAAGCTATGGACTTAAGCTGTGTGAGGAAAATCTTATTGCAGACAGTTTATAACCTTAATAAGTACATGACTTTTCAGTCCAGCAGAGCAATGAGTTTAGCTCTCTGGGTCATTTCTGAAGGTCTTTTATACACATTCTAATTTTTTTTTCCCAAAAGTTAAACAAATACTTCCATCTTCTATTATCTAAATTTATTTAGTCCGTGGTAGCAATTTGATTTCTCCAATATGTTTTTTTGTGATGTTATTTGCTGTAACAGTCATTTGCATTTGAATGAACAGGCAAGTTTCATTTACCCCGAATGTGTGGTCTGTCATTTGCCTGTTCAATCTCTTGTCACCAAGTATATTTGACCACGCTAGGGAAAAACTGAAGAGATCTCCATACACACTTGGCAGTATACCACCTGAAGACTCCTGACTGGAAAGTTTAACCAAAGAAAAGTAAAGTCTGGAAGTCTCAAGGACACAGGGAACTTTTCCAATAATGTGCTCGCTACATAATGTTGGAATTGAGCAGTGAGAAATAAATACCTAAAAATCCTTACAGTTGTTTTTTTTCCTAAGATCTAGGCATACAGTGTAGTATTTTACTCATCCATTTAGTGCAAAAATTATCAGCAATTAAAAGAATGGTTTTTAATACTGCTATACTGTATTTCTACAGGTAGGAGGCAACCTCTAAACTAGATTCTATGAGGAGGTTTGAGCTTGGCATTTCTTAGGGTTAAAAGCACTAGGTGTTGTTGCTTGAAATAGGAACTGGACATGAACCAACAATCTGGTTGTTCTTCTATCTTGCTTATCTTGTTGTATGACAATAAAGCCAGAAAGATTAATGATCACATCTAGCCTAATAATTTGATATCACGTTGAGAAACTTCCAACCAGCCCTGTGGAAGAGAGCAATAAAGAGCTTCCTATGCTCTCAATGAACCTCTGGGGTGGGGGTGGGGGGGAAGAAGGGATTAATGCAGTCCAAAATTATGTAGAAGGCAACCCAGTATTATTCTGTTCCAACACAGGCACACACACATATTCACTGACATCCTCCATAGAATTTCTATTAGAAACTTGATAAAACATTTAATTTTTAAAGATATTTAATTTTGCTTTCCAACTTGAAACATTGTCATATCTGCCAGCTCTCCTAGTAGATCTGTTCCAATATTGGTTTAACCTCATTACTAGAAAACTGCATCTAATTTCAAAGCTGAATTTGTCATAATTTCAAAGGTTTCACTGCCTTTTTATTGCATTCCTATTAGGAAAGGCCAGGCCAATGCTTAAGAAACATTGTTTTAGCCTGTAATGACTTTTTGAAATGAAGTTAATGACTTATTTTATTACGTATTTGTTATACAGTTAGTGCTGCACTGAAACTGGAAATTATTCTGCATTATGAGATAAATAGTCCTTGAAAATATCTGGCACTAGAAGAAAGGGAAAACAGGTTCAGTTGCTTGTTGAGACTTGGTGTCACTGTTTTTATTACTTCTGATCAGAAGAAGTAGTCATATAGAAGCACATTTTGGGAAAATGATAGTCACTTCATAGAATAGATAACTTTTGCCAGCAAACCTATTAGAATTATTCCTACAGAAACCTTATCAATGTTGCAATGTGTTGCACAACTGTTGAATTCCCAGTAATATGGATGAAAGCAGCATAGGTTCCTGGGGATGAGGACTTCTGTTGAAGTGTCACCCACTGCAGTAGTTAGAAAATTAAGACATGCAGTATCTGGGGAAAGTACTAAGAACTACTTTGAACACCTTGCTGGCTGATCGTAGGAAACTGGCTTTACAAATCAAACCAGTGGGTCCGGAGCGCTGTCTATAGTTGGCAGTTGCCATCTTTTGCTGTGCTGCATAGAGCTGAAAGGCTGTCCTCCATGGTCCTGTTCAGCTGAACTTTTGGCTGAAGGTAAGTATTTTTCATGGTAGCTGAGAGACAGGTTTGGCAGTTTGTTCTAGTGAGTATGCTAAGTTAGTTTCTACAAAGACTCTGTGACTTTATTTACAGTGGCCACAAATTTTAACATTACTTTGGGATGAAAAAAACCCAACATTTATCATATAGAGCAGATTGACTGTCCTAGTAACTGAAGTGCTTTATTAACTCTTAACTGGGTGAGCTTTTTTTAGTTACAGGAGAGAGATGCATTGCCTTGTCCACATATGGTACCTAACTTGAGGTGCTGGGTGTGAGGTTATAGTTCCTGAATATGCTCAGAAGCAAATAATGCAATTCACCACTTACTGTTACTCCTAAAGACACTCAAAGTCAGGAAGCTTCTTGAGGGTCAAGGATCTTTTCCTGAAACCTCATGGCAGGAGCATTTTGCCTAGCATGTGTCTGACTATGCTGAGCCATCCCACAGCCAGGATGAGGAGACAACCTGATGAAGTAGCATTCATAGTCTACCAATAGTCTGGGCACTTCTCAGTGACCTAACACTCAAAACTCTTCATTTCTCCTCAGCCAAAGCTTTCGTTGCTATTTTGGGGTAGTTTGTAGATATAGTGCATACACTACCTTAGCACAAAAGATTTTTTTTTAATACCTGCCATTGTTATGAATATTTAATATCTGTTCAGAAAGATGCTTTCTGTCTATGTTCTTTAATCACCCCAAAACTCGGAAGAGGTCTAACTTCATATCCATAATGTTAGAAATTAGTCTGTTTTAGTGCAGAATTCAAGGTAATTCAGATTCAGACAGGTTTAGCTAATTTTTGCAAGTGGTTGTCTCTGTCCATTGACTATATAGGGAAGGAAAGCAATTATTCCCTAACTCAAGCATTTCAGTTTAAACATTCAAGTTAAATGAGACGAACCTGGCCTGCATGGTTGCTGTTTTGTCTGGGTCTTTGTGACAGCTTCTTAACAGCAGACTTCTCGCCATTAGCAGGACTTTAAAAAGATGTTTTTATAGCTTTATTGCCATTATTTTCCTACTACCCCATTATCTTTGTGTAAGACCATAAAAGTAAACAAGCAGTCTGAAATGTCTAAGAAATAAATAAAATATCTGGTAAAATATCAAGCAAAACAGAATTATTTATTCCTTATCATACTCTGATATAAATGTTAGCTTGTATGAATGCTATAGAGAGTGGACATTCCTAGCTTCTAAGTTTTGAAGGTAAAAGAGATTTAGTCTTTAATATTTTAACCACAAAGATGAAGAGTTTACAGTATAACAAACACTTTAATCTAAACCACTATAAACTGTTAATGCTGATTGACATTTTGACTCCAGGTCAAGATGAGAATCCAGGAGGACACCATTAGGACTGAACCCTAACAGCACGTCTTCCCTGGTATCATTCCAAAAATATGAAATAGTAGAGCCATTATTCTCTTGTGTAACCTTGAAATCAATAGATATTTCTATGTAAACTGACAGACATAAAAGTAAAATCATTAACTTAACACAAAAAAATTGCTTCATTATATTTTTGTATAATCTTATCAGTAAAAAACGTGTGATCTACTATAATATCTAATGCAACAGAAAATATTTTAAATAATTTAATATTTAAATATTAATATTTTAATAGTTTTAAAACATCAGATTGCAATAGGCTGGCACATTTAGACTTATCCACCAAATAAGTGGAAACAAAAAAGTGAGGATAGATGCGCAGGTTAAGGTTTCGCCAGTTTGATGGTAACTGTAGAATGACTGGAATCTATTTTTCAGTGGGTACCACAAAATTCTTCTGGAGAAAGATGATTTGCCATCCCAGTTCCAAACTGGTGCTAATCTAAGTACCAGTTTGCTAAGCAATTGCTTGTATGATTGATAAGAGCTTGTTAGGAGGTAAGAACTCTTTAATGAACAAACTTAAGTGTACTAAACTGAGAAAGTATTGTTAGTTAGGTAATTAAAATACATTCTAATATGCTAAAGATATTAATGGATGTATTACTACTGTTACGTCATGAAATATCAATCATTAGTTTAATTCTTGTATACAGGAAAATGTTTTTGTTCTGATTCTAATTATTGCTTACATTTACAATGGTCTCAGATATGAAAAGGCCTAGCACACCAATTACTTCCTTGCTAAAAGCAAGGCATCTCATGGTTGCTTACCATTTAGTATTTTGCAAGTTGAAGCATATCAACACATGAGCATATCATTACATGGTTCCAACCAGGTATAAAACCTGAATAGCTTATTCCATAAATTCTTAAAAATAGAAAACACACACACACACAAATCTATGCAAACAAGCAGAAATGTTTCTCATAACAATATTTCCTTATGTGCATACTCAAATTGATTCTTTTCATGACTACAACTTTCCCAGTTTTTAATGTTCCTGATTGCTTATCACTCAACACACTTCAGGATTCTGACAGCAGTAAATAATTTTTATCTTTCCATTCTTCTTTTGAATTAAGAATTATACAAAGTGCAACACTGAGCAGGTAAGCCCTTTCTTCCCCAGTTCAATTAAGCACTGAATCCAGGAGTGAGAATGTGGGTAGCAGCCTACCTCTTGCTTTGCACTCTCTACAAATGCAGTATTTCAAGATGGGCAGTAAAAAGGTTAGGTTTGTTCTGATTTTTCTATTTTACTTGGAAGGCTGAGAATGTGAACGTCCCCAGGCATTAGTACTTATCTAGAGCTCTCTCTGTTATGCTCAGCTATCAAAGGTGACAAAGTTGCATGGTATTTGCTATATTGTCATCTGTGCAGGGCCAGGGGCTGGGGGGGAAGGTGGATAATTGCATAGGTTTATCAGTGATAAACAGTAGTCATTCATGTGTTCATCACTCATTGGGCAGAGAAGCATCCTTTCACATACTGTCTGCCCTGACGTAGGAAGGACATTGTCTAAAAGGTGGAGGAATAAGACCGAGAAATAGTCCTGGCAGTCAGAGTGGTATGCATATTTTGTATGGTTTGGTTAATGAGTTTATGAACCTTAGGCTATGAATTTTAATCCTGGCAGTGGCTGCTGGAATATGCAGTCACATATTGAGCAGGCTTGAGATGCATTTTGAAAGCTGGTAAGTGCAGATGATAGACACAATTTCTAAAAGCCTCCAAGTAGTCAGATGGAGACGGATGGGCATATTAAAAGGCAGACAGCACCTCAGATCACTGCCAGCTATAGGTCAAAACTAGACAGGACACTTGCGTTTATTCCACATATGTTCTCTTACTTCAGAGCATTTTTTGTAAGTGTCCATTCATATCCTATTCTAGCAAGCAACTGTTCAGAAAAAGTCATGCTGTTTTTAATTTTGAGCACCATCCTGAGGGATACAGAGAAAAATTCACTATTTAGGCAGACTTTGCTTGGTAGTGAGAATGTTTTATGTGAAAAGAAATGAACAGTACATAAAGATGAGGTTTAAGGACAAGTGTTTACCCACTTGGTGCTATGAGCAGTGACCACTGGGTCTGAGAGGTGCTGCTTCTATCTTCTGAAGCCTTGCTACTTTCATTATACCCATAATTTTATTGATGTCGTGAATTATAAAGCCTTACAGAGAATATGGGTCTCACTTTGACCAGACTAGCATGCAGCAGGTCATAACACAGAAAAACTAGATAAATGGGCAGAGGAACAATAAAGCATAAGGGATATATGTTAGGTTAAAACAGAATCAGAACTCTATAAATGCAATTCACTCTATTACATAATCTTCAGCATATATTTAAACTTGGAAACATCTTCTCACAGGCATGAATAATTACTAAAAAGAATGACAGGAGCCCTATTCTCAAGCTGGCCTTTGTCAAGTGTCTTATATCTGCAAATAAGAGCCATGGTCTTACTTTTTCTATTAAACATGAGCTGAAAATCTGTTGTGATTTTTTTCTGTTTTAAAGCTATTTCTCCTCTTCCTAAAACACAAAGAGACATACCTGTTTGTCTTATTCCAAGTTTAGGGCATTTTAAAACAATGCCTTTTAGCAATACTCAATTACAGCTTCTTTGAGAAATGAGTGCAAGAAAACCTTAGCAACTCTAGAAATAGAAAAGGTTTTCTGTTTAGCTGTTACTAGTGTGAACCAAAAGTAAATAGCCTTTACTATACACATAAAAGCAGACTGAAAGATGATTATGGGGAACCAGGACAGTAAAACCCTGGGAACATACCCCCAGTCCCATTGTTCATAAGACAGTGCACCCTAAATCATAAGGTCATGATTATGCATAAGGAGCATACAGGTCACCAAAATATCCAGAGGAAAGAATTTCTGATGACATACCATCTATCATTCTACAGTTTTCCACTGAAAAATCACAATTATACCTGTTAAAATGCCCTGGACATATAATCTCTCAAGAAAGATAAAAATTACTAATAGATTAAATTCTGACAAACTTGATTTGAAATTAAGCTGGCCACCTCTGAACTCACTTCAGGTATTGTTGTAACCGAATCATATATGAAAGGCTCCTCTGATTTTCAGATTAACAGTTCCCGCTTGGTAACCTGTTCCTTTACAGCTTCAACCAAAAAATCAGGTTTTTTTCGAATTGTCAGTTCAGAAGTGAGGCAGACCCTAGGTCTAAAATGACAGCTTAATTCTTCTTCAACTCCAATTTGGCCTGAAGGGCAATAATATTCCATAAGAAAAGAAGCAACATATTATCAATCTTGAGACCAATTTTGTATCTGTAAATTATCAATATTTCATAAATATAAAGTTTCTGAGAATGTAAGTGTACAAATGTGAGCTGTAGCACCAGACTACCTTTTGTTTACACTTAAATAATTAAACTCAAGACATAATTCAGTCCTCAGTCTTGTATTCAAGAAATAAGACATTTTTTTGCCCCAAAATTATTTTCCACATAGCTTAAGCACTCTTGCATACATTCATGCATAAACAAAACCCAAAATACCGGGGTCAGCTTTAAGATAAAAATAATATAAAAATAGAGTCGACAAGAACAAGAAAGGTCATCTATTCTCTTCTTGGGTTATTTCCCTCACCACTGCAAAATCAATATAACAATGTAGTACTCTCTTCCCAACACTGGCTGCTGCTAAGAATGATCCCATGATCTGATGATTTAATGGATAAGTACTGAATTTTAACGCAGCCCAAAACAACATGAATTGAATGAACTTTATCTTACTGAAGCAGCATCAATATCTACTGCTCTATTGTTAAGAACAGTGCATTCAGGAATCTAAGTTACTAGGCTACCTTCAATTGCATCAGCTGTAGGAACTATTTGCAGTTGTAAACATGTCCTAGTAAGTTCTGTAATATAAAAGCAGCTCCAAATGCAGAATGATATGCTCAGATATGAAAGGTATGGAGACAGTAATTTACCAGTTACACTGACAATCTAATTAAAATAACTTTGAACCCAATTTTGTTATCTTTCTTTAATTTCAGCTCTTATAGAAATGAATTCTCCAATGAATGATTATTATTAAAGAAATAATTACAAAATTATCTTTGTGTATGAGAAAGATATATTTCTGTATTTTATGTTTATATTCAACAGCATGTGAAAACAAGTACTGCACTTAAAAATTATTTTTTACAGGAGTCCAAATCTACTCCAGTAATACAGAATAAACCTTTAAGAATCCTAAAGAACCACAATCAAAATGAAACTTAAAAAGAGGAATGTTTTAGAAACCATCAGATACAAGTAGCAAATTAACAGACAAGAGGAACAGTCACTTAATTTTAAACATGGTGCTGAATGACTAGCAAGAGTTTCCAGTGTATTATGTTATTTAAATTATATATTACTCTGAATACTGACTTTCAGTTTAAATGCCAAAGAAGTCCCATATTTTAATGTTATATTAGAATTAGGCACCGCTAATGCTCTAAAGCCTTTGCAAGATATTAGTTTAATATACCTACCTAAACAATGGCTGTGATAAACAGCTGAAACTCATTCCTGTAAATGCATTTTTATTATACAGAATTGACAGCCTATGATATGTGCCTCAGAAATTTTGCAACATGTTATTGTATTGTACAGAGTTAGATAATACTATTTGGAGCAAGGTCTACTCCTTGAGTAGTAGGGTAAAGAGATTTTAGCTATGTGAAATCAACTGCAGGCTCAGGTACATTAATTTCACTGTGTAATACCTTCTGCCAGATGTTGACTTTTAAGTCTTAAAGTTTACAAGGCAGAAGAGATAATTCTTAAGAATAAATTCTAGATTCTGAAATGCTTCTGAATTTTGAATTTTGCAGCAAAGTTCTTGGAAACTGTAACAATAAAAATATAATTTTCAACTTAAAAATTCAAATTACAATCATAGGTGGTGGTTGTAAGACACTACTACTGGAATCACCAAAATTCAGATGTTACCAGGACTGATAATGTACCTGACAATAAAAGACAAAAAAGAATATTCCCTGTCCAAAAGTAATGGACTTAGGTAATACAACATAATGAAACTACATGAAGAAAACCAGATTTGATCAGATTGTTTCATGTGTGCAATCAAAGCATGTGCACTGATATCCATGGGCACTTTCCTTTATTAAATTCCTGCATTCAATATCACAGTATTATAACAAATTAAAATATTTTATTTCATTGACTTTTACTAAATTTCATCTTGCAATGAGACAAAACCAATAAGTTTTGGAAGAATTTGAGAAAATAGCAGCTTAGTAATTGTAAGAGGCAGTATAAAGGGCAGCATTAAGAAAATGGTGCAGCCAAAAAAGATCAGTTAGAGACAATATGCTATCAAATTACAAAAATTCTCAAGTGAGAAGCCTAAATGATTATTGAGTAACTCATTTTATTACTTGCAAAGGTAAAGGCAACCAAGCTAATGCCAAGAGAAAAATCTGCAAAAGAAATACTCTTACTACATGGACAAAAATCATACTGATCAGTAAAACATAGGCAGAAATAAGCAAAACCAAAACATCCTAAAAACTAGTTTCCAAAACCCAGAATGTGATCCCAAAATGAAACACTCTGCAGAGGTTACTCTTTAGGAAAGCGCTGTGCTAATTAATTTTTTTTTTTTCCTTTTTTGTTTTAATGATAAAGTTGTCGTTGTCTTTTCAAATGAGATACATAGCTGTCCTTTCTTTTAAACATTATTCAGATTTATGTACATATTAAAAGCAGATGAACAGCACTTGCAAATCTCTTAAAGTTAATTTTTACAATTTAATCACTTAGGCAAATAATTTTAACAATGGTGTTGATCTTCTCTGGCATGATTTTATATCTTCCTATTTCTGTTTGCAGTTAAAAGCCTTGAAACAATAAGAAGAGTTTTCTTGTTTTTGTTTTGATTTACCTGAAAGACAGCCAGTGAGTGACAGAAACAGAAACAGTTTCCATGACAACCACATCATTGGTCGCAAAGGTCTTCAGTCCCTCTTTGTGCAGTTGTTAGCAACGCTGATGTTTCTTCATTAAAGCTTAGCCTAGTGAGACAAAGAGGAACCTCTGTTAGGAAAATTAAAAATATCTTGCAATAATATGACAGACAATTCAAAAGACAAAGCTGGTTCTAATGTAATTAAAAGTCTAGTTCCAAAGAACTCTGTGTGCACAAGGGCAGGTAGCTTGACAGATACTCAGAGGGATCTTGTTCCAGTAGTTACCTGTGTTAATAACTGAAATGTCTGTGGCAGTGCTTTGGAGATATAGATATATGCGGATATCACCCTAAAGCTCTGTGTGTATTGAAGATTTTAATTTCCAAAAAGCCAAACCTGGAAAGAAGATAGTACACATATCTTTCAAAGAAAACATATTCGAAGCATACAGGTTGTCATGTGTTCTTCTTTTCCTGAAAGCAGTATGTTGATATTCGGTATAAAGCATTTTAAAATGCCAAAACAAAATAATAATTTGCTCTAGAAAAATTTATTCATTTTTACTACTTGCAGATTGGGTTAAAATAATTTACAGTTTCTTCCATTTTACTCATTGTGTAAAGAATCTACCAGTACATTTGAAACAACTACTATTTATACAGAGCAGGTTATTCATGCTTATCTCCACCACTCCTCAGATCTTTGTTTCCTATCTGTCCCATGACTCGCATACTACCCCTTTTGGCACACTACATCTTTGATCACTGTATTCTTAGTTACAGCTTTAACACTATCAGTAACATTATCTTATCTGAACTTAAACATTTCCTTTTCAAATGACTGAAAACTCAGTCCAAAGTATGAGACATTTCAACTGGTTATGTACAGACATAAGTGTACTTCTGGTCTTTGACTTTAAAAACATCAAGCTACAAACATAAAGTTCATTTCCTACATGTACGTAGCCATATCTGTTTACAAAGCCTTTGAGATCCTTTTCTCCGAGCGCAAGGAATCTTCAGCCCCTATGGGCTGTGATCAACCACTACAGGAGCAATCCCATAGGGCAGAACAATGAGACAAAGGAGACTTTGGCTTTGTTCCCCTATCAAACCTCTTCTGGGGACAATATGACTCCATCAGATTACAATCACCTTAATTAGATACCACAGTTGCTGTTTGGGGGACCTATTCTGTATGTTGGAACATTCACAGTAAGAGAGTGGAGGCAAAGCACAACACAGTTGAAAAAAAAAAAAAAAGAAATCCTAAAGTAAGAGTAGTTTCCTGCTGAATTATTCCGTTTCAACTGCTCTCTGAGCATCTCTAGTTGTAATCTATTTTGGCAGTCCTTCCCTCATATAAATGGACAAACATGTACGCATAAATCACATAGAGAAACACACACATTGTGAGCACAAGATATCAGCACCTGTTATTCCTGCCACAATCTAAAGGTGTAACTTGTCAGCTTTCATTTATACAGCCCAGCAGGTACAGCTTCCAACACAGATAAAAATTCCCAATTAGGATTGTACTTTCTCCAGGTAACTCAGACCAGGCAAACTCAATATTGGGTGTAGACCTTAATATGAGCATCTCTGAAAGTGAACATAACAATCTGCTAGTCAAGTGACTTTACGCATAGTGCCTGTAGCTCATCTAAACCTCCACAGGAAACCTCCTCAATTAATTATTAATGTCAGCTGCCTTTATTTTTCACTTCAGTGATAATCTGCTTTTCAGTCACTGTGTTCCTTTGGTTAGTGAATTATCTCGTTCAGTATTCTTTGCTGGCCAGGCCTTTGGGAAATAAGTATCTTCATTAATATTTAATTTTTTCCCTTATGGCCATATCTATTAAAAAGGGTAGAGCACAACTTCCCCCCTCCCTCAACTTTATCACTGTTTCTCTTTTCTCACTTTTCTTCTGCTGCTTTTATAATGGTGCAACACAGAAATTATGTTAACTTGGTGATTTCTCTGTTGCATAAACAGGGAAAAATATACCACAGTTTCCAGCATTAAAATGTGAGATTATTGTTGTTGTTGTTATTATCATTATTATCATTAAGTATTATTGTACTATTGGACCAGACTGTTTAAAAAATAATAGTAAAGCCTGTGGTTGGTAGAGCAGAAACAGATGAGAAATAACTGGAGCCAAGCAGTGAGAACATAATAATAAAAGACAAACTTATTTCTCTTTGTATTCTTGAATCACGATGATTTTAAGGACTCAGGGAAAAGGATATATTTTTAATGAAAGTTTCATTAAAGACAACAGAGCGACGACAACTTCTGCCAGATAAGGAGTTTAGAGCTAAATAGCTGTAACAACTTTTAAGTGGCAGGTCTTAACTGTAACCTACATAACCTGACCCCATCAATGTAAAACAAACTTCAGCCCTGTTACACAGGTATATTAAAATGTAAAAGCAGAGTACAATGACAGGGAGATGCTCTGAATTAAGTCATGAATGTTGGGCACTGACCTTCCTATTAGGATATTTGTTGTATAAACGTTCTGGCTTATCTCAGTAGGAGAATTACTAGCAAAAGAGGCAAGGGGAAAATATGTCACTCTATACCTTTCTAAAAATCTTCCTAGAAATCTTTATTATCATCATAATTAAATGATGTCACAGTTTTACTTTTTTTTTTTCTATATTTCTTTTTTCTGAAGGGATACCTGGCAGACACTTTACTGGCCATGTGAACAAATGGAATGCGTAGCAACATGGTAGGGTTATCATACATCTAGGAATTGAGGAGTACAGTTCTTACAGCTTGACAAAGTCATTGATATTGCATACATGGGGCTACCACATGGCATGTGGGATAATCACAAAGGTGTTTTCTATGAACTAATACAGGCAGAAGCGCAAAAATTCTTATTTAATAAATATAGGTATATAGTAAAATTTCTGCTCTAGATTTAATGAAGCGATGTACTCCCAGCTTTACTGTCAGTGGTTGTCATCTGATCTTTTGGATGACAGAGCTCTCACTTTTAGAGAGTCTTGGGTGACTGAAGAATTCCTTTACGTGTATAACAAAAAGACCAAAGCTGCACTAACTCCATTAAGAAGGGCATCTTCTTTCTTAAAAAAAAAAAAAAGTGTTACTGTTTTAAAAACAGTTAATCAATATTCTCTTAAATCTTGTAAGAATTCTTAAAAGTGGCTCATTCTTTAAGTAGCTTAAGGGCATAGGTACAAGCAGTATTCAAATGTTCCTGTTTTGAAAATCTTGTTAATTTTCTGGATTTTTTTTCCAGGCCTGGTTATCTTCATCCCAGAATGAGGACTATTTTAAAACAGGCATTTAAATTTTAATCCCAAGAATAAAGAATAGAATATACAGTTACTTACTACTGCAAAAGAATACAGCTGAAGATGCAGCTCAAAAGGATTTTAAAATAATTTCAGCTGAAGAGTGTATTTTTTTTTTTTCCTCAAATATAAATTTGGACCTCACAAAAGTCCAACTGGCTTTTTTGGAACAGTTTGTTGGCTTAATTGGTACTTCAGTGCAAGAAAAGAGAATGAAGTTGTCCAGAATATACTATATTCTTTAGATTTCTTTTGCATAACAGCATGATTTGACAAAGCTCTACAGTCTAGTTTTTAAAAGTAAGGGTGGACTGTCTACCATTTGTTGAGTTTTTTGCTGTCCTGTTCTTATTATGGTTTCTTCACAAAATATGCAGATTCAATGAGGTTTGGGTTTTTTAAATACAGAGGATATGATTTTTCCCTGATCAGAATTTATAAAAATCAGTGCTCTAAAATAAAGTTGATGTATGTAATGTGTAGCAAGTAATTTACCTAAGAAATTTAACTTCCTGTTCTGCACAAAGAATTAGCAAATGCGGTTTTCAATTTCTGCATGGTACTAGCCATATTTGTTTGTTTTCCCCAGAATTTCTACTAAATTGTTTTGCAATTTGTTTTAATTCTGTGCACTGACTGTAGACAATTTATTAAAATGTTCGCTATTTGGTATGTTGTAATGAATTTTTTCAGCTAGTAGTGACAGGGTGGATATTGTCTCATGGTTCTGACTCCCAAAAGAATTTGTGAATTTTTGGAGCATGAGTACTTACGCAATATTGTCAAGACTAATGTGCGAGAGATTTGAACTAGATTCAGTAAAACTGGTGTCCTTTGAATAATAATAGCACCTACTATCATTAATGTTTGTTTTCTGGCACTTAGGATAAACTTATATACAACTGCAAAGATTTGTTCTTTTTCTTTAATTAAAAGAGTTAAGAAATGAAGCTTTTAGCATAAATACTGTGATAATATATCAAAGGGCTTTTTTCCATTATCACGACCTCATTCCCCTTTTCCATCATATGCATATTTATCAGTTTATCTGTACCAACATGAAAGGGATGATTACTTAAATCCACATCCTCTCTCAAAACAGTGTAACACAAGTCTTTGTCTCTATGGAAAATATACCGCTCAGAGGAAAGGATGTGACTTGTCACAAAAAGAGGTTTTCTCTGTAATATTTCTTTTTTCTATATCAATATATATTAGAAGAAAGCTCAAGTCATTGGCACTTCAAATTATTTAATTTTCCCTTTCTTTAGAAAAAGGAACACGCTTACAGGTAATGAAGAAATAATACCGCTAGGAAGCAATTCTGATGTTCTACAAGGACTTGGAAGAACAGGAGCTGAAGAGACTAAGAAATTAAGCTACCACCACCCACATGTCTGAATGGAGAGAAAAAAAATAGCATATCCTATTAAGAACATATATACTTACACGGTTTTAGATAGTATTTTTAGGAAATATTTTTCTTCACAGGTAATAGGTGGAGGATGTTGGCCTAAGGTGCAACTGAACTGCTAATATGATTCCTCAAGGTGGCAAACCTATGAAGTCAATACACACAATAAGCTAAGTATCACTGACTAGGCTTTCTGTAAAAGGCTCGTTATACTCTTGGAAGAAGACAGCGCTCTAACTGAAGATCCAGTTTAAAGCACTGAAATAAAACCTCCTAATGAACACAGAAGTCTCTGTCCCTCCCTGCACAACTTTTACTTCAATCAGGGCTCAGAAGACATGAATTGAATTGCTGCAGTCAGCAGTTCAGCTGGTCTTCCTTGCTCCCATGAGTATCAGTCCTGGTAATACTCAATCCATGGAGAATTAGAAGCTCTAGAAACGCAAATGCTCAAATGTTAAAAAGATCATCATGAACAGAGCAGACAGCTTGGCATGAAATTTTTAAAAACAGCTTGCCTGTTGAGAGTTCCCTGATGATATATTTACATATAAAGTTAATGACTAGACCATGATTATGACAAACACTGGTTTATACAAAATATAAATAACCTCTGTTGAGTTCATGTTCTTTCTTGCTTTCAATAAAGAATTAATTTGCTCAGTCCAAAGTCTTTTTGACAATATTATTCACAAAATGGTTCCAATTTAGTAAAAACATATTAAGTTAATATTTGATAAAAGTCATACCACAGACAATTTTACAATGAAATGTCAGTGGAATTTGTTATAGGACAAACAAAAGTGAAATGATATTAAACCAATGTAAACAGCAAGGCATCTTGTAGGATTGATTATCAACCCAAGGGAAGATCATTTATTTTCATGGTTTAATAACAGTTCAACCTATTGTAAATAAAATTTAATAAAGCACAAGTTTTAGCAGTTTCATAAAACAATTTCTGACTTGTTTTATGAACACTTAATTTACTGCTAACAATATTAAAAGTTTATTCTGCAGTGGAACCTTTCCTTGTCAGGTTCCTCCTGGCAAGCAACCAGGACTTTCAATATCTAAATTAATATTTTATAAGTTTTTTTATTCATGATGTTAATAAAGCTTCCAAAGATACCAGTCAGGTTCTAGGAAGAAGCATAGAATGCTACTGTACAAAAGAAGCAAACTGGCTGTTTTTGAAATGTGGATCAATCACAATTTCCTGATTGCTGAATGAACATCTGAATCACTGCTCTGAAAAACAAAATAAAATATTTGATTGCATTTGAATGCTGAGTAAGAATCTCAAAATGCCTGTAAGTCCAAGAGGTTCTGAATTATTCAGATGAACTAAACCTTTTGAAAACTGTGCACAGTAACCATAAAATAAGAAATTAATATTGTATTAAACATTAATTATTTTTTAGTATTTGAATATACTTGTACATACATATTTTTAAAAAGAGCTTTTGAACGTAAGATGCAGGATGTCTCCATTTCCAACAGATGCATATCAAGCTGGTGATGAAAGCAAGGAAATTATTACATTTCAGCCAAATGACTGCATTTTTATTGTGTTTAATACTACTTTTTTTACCAAATCAACCATTAATAAGTATAGTGGAGATTAATAAAATCATTTAAACAAGAAGGCTGGTTTAATGCTGAATTATTTCAGGGATCATTCAATGTTAGTTGCTAGAAGAGCTAGATCCTCTTTGGAATTCTTACTGCAAACCAGACAAAAAATGTCATCAGTGTGCTCAGGGAAAGAAGGTGGCAGAAATAGCTCTCAGCTTCTCTAAACTGTCAATACTGAGTTGCTGCTATTTGGCTACATTCACCTGAATATAGCATGAAAAAAATAGGGTACTGCTTAGGCAGGTCAAGTGACTCAGGGTATACCTTTAGGTACTTGGTGCTTAGGAGGAATACAACCACGGACCCCTGTGCCCCTCGCAGGCATTGAGGCAGCTCCAACGTGCTGCTCCCACTATAAGGCATGGACGTGTTCTCTGGTGAATAAATAACAATCGGATAAAGCCTTCTGAGAAGGAAAGCAGTGGAATTAATTCAGGTTTCCCCCCCCTATACATTCGTGAAACGGACAGTTTCTAAAATTCAACTCACGTTTCAGAGAACAAGCAGCTGCTGGGCATGAAGCAGTTTAAAAAGCATTGCTGCTCCTGCTTAGGTATGTGAATGAGCACTGCAACACACATTGACCTCATCAGCATGATTTTCCAGCTTGTCAGAGCCTGGACTGGAATTAACACAGATTTGCTCACAGTTACTACAGTTAAGGTCTCTGGTTTCTTGTATGAACTTTATGAACAGTTATTTCTTAAAGTCCCACAAGCCCTTATGACACTCTCCTCAAATTTTTTCTGGTGTGTCAATATTAATCACACATCAGTAGTAGGAAATAAACAGGAAAAATTATGTATAATTTGACACTTCTGAAATTATATACATATGCTTTCTTGTTAGTAAATTAAAAGAAATAGAAAATCTGAAGGAAAATTCATTCAAACCATTTTTGACAACTATTTTGGAGTGAGATGAACAACTTTATCCTTTTTGCTAACCGTGATGGAAACCTGACTGCAGCAGAAGCTTAGACAGCTACCCTAAATTATTCTGTTAACTTTCAGATGGCTAAAACTGAGTGATAGAAGTCTTCATTTCTTTCTTCAAGCCTGTATGACAGTTTCCAGAAGACCTCAAAAACTGAACTAGTCATTTATCTCCTATCCCAGTGGTCTTGCAATAAAATCACTCTTCCTCCATGATGGACATTCCTTAGTATTTTGCTTTAATTATTCAGGAAATATATTCAAGGACTTTTATTAAGACCTAGAGATGCCCTCAGAGAACTTGAGAAGTTCAGGAAGGAACAGTTATAGCATTGAGGGTCTTGTTAATGGCCTGCCCTCAACCTGCATTATTTGTATTAGACTTGATTTATTTGCAACCAAAAATTGCAGGAAAAAAGGGTATATTCTTATGCTACTGTTTTCAGGTCCACCTATTTATTTCCAGATTCCTCTGGGAGATGGTAAGATGTGCCAGAGTAATCACATCTGGAAATTGTCTTTTTTCTGCCAATCAGGGGGATTAAGGACAACAACAGGACCAGCATGACACTGCTGTTGTTTTTGCCTCAGCTGCACTCAATAGATATACCTCTAACATACAAGAGGAGCAGCTCATCTTGTCCTCTCTGCTGCAGCATCCAACTAGTGCCAAGAGCGAAGATGACTGCAGTTAAATAAATAACCCTGACTGCAGTTTGCATCTGGTATTACATCAGCCAGTATAAATAAGCATAGCTTAAGCCTTTCACTTAATGCAACTGCCAGACTAACAATATTATGCATTTTAATAACACAAAACAGCATCACCACTCAGCTGTCTAGAAGAATATAAACCCCTGCCGATTGTGTGTATACCACGCTCTGAAGTAGTGGCCACAACCTCTCTGTGGACCTGTAAATTCAGATCATTTCTGTGTTCATTTCCAGAGAACTCTGGCATAACAAGGTGTATTGTGCACCAGGGTGTTCAATACTACACATGAAAATGAACAACAAATTTTCTGTGCCTAAGATGTGAGATCCTATTCATTACTTTTTATAAAGCAGGTGCAGGGCAGGCTCCCAAAACCGTGTTAAGGAAAAGTAAGATTGCCCAATACCTTGCTTACCTTCTGCATATGGGCCTTATATGATGCTGTCAGCCTATCAGAAGGGTGTTCATACACAAAGGGTGTAAGCAACACGCAGTAAGTGGAGGAAGCTGTTTCATTCATCGAGAAGATGGGAGATACAAAGAGAGATTTGTGTGTAAAAAGTTGTATGTGAACGAGCTGTCAGTGCATGTATGTTACAGGTCTGCCTCAATGTCAATCTACAAATTAGAAAAGTGACAATACTATATGGAGAACTTGTCTTGACATCTCATTCATGAGGTCCAGGAAAATACCTGTGTTAGTCACTGTGGAAGATTTCACATAAGTTGAGCCATAAGGTTTAGGAAATGGGACCAGTTTTAGTCAATTATTTTATTTTAACATAATATATAATCTAATATATACAAAATTTTAGCTAAAAAGATCCACCTAATCATAGTTTCATAGAATCATTTAGGTTGGAAAAGGCTTTTAAGATCATTGAGTCCAACATAAACCTAGCACTGCCAAGACCACCACTAAACCATGTCCCTAAGCATTGCATCTACATGTTTTTTAAATACCTCCAGGGATGGTGACTCAACCACTTCCCTGGGCAACCTGTTCTAAGCAAAACACTATTCCACTTTTCAAATATGATGTGTCTTTCTGCAATTTTTATACTGTTATTTGAGTAAGAATAAACCATGTGTTCTCCAAGTTGAGGTGATCTATGTATACAGACCCCATGACAAGGGCACATCATCATTTTACAAGGATTTTGCAGAAGCACGAAGGCTTCATTGCTAATGTATTGAGGTGAGAAGATTCTCCACAAAAATGAAACAGATCAAAAGCATTACATCTTCAAGACAGGATAAAATTTTCCTAAGCTTAAGAAACACAAGTCACTTTAGACACTTTTGGAAACAAGTCTTAACAGTGAGTGTATTTTAGAAATATATATCTAATTCAATCTCAAATTATTCAGATACATAAGAAAAAAGGAATAAAATATTTTTGTTTTATTTAAATGGCTGGACAAGACTACCTCATTACATTTAATAGTACATCACAGAATAGCAAAGAATTTATTTAATGTACAGTAAAAAGACATTAACTTTGGAACTTAGCTGTTAGAGCTATAGATAAAGATGTAGAATTTGAAAATGCATCTGTAGACACAAAATTAGTTTGCAGAAGATACTTAAACCAGTTGTTCTGAAACAGTTATGGTGGTTTAAATGTTAATATTTTTGTTCTTAGCTATTTTCCAATGAAACGCTGCAATACATTTTTAAACTGCTATACTGAAGAATATTAATGCTGCAACAAATTGATTGGTGCTACAGAGATGTATCTGTTTTTTTTATGAGCATATTTAATTGCACATGTTTCTTAAGTTTCTAATTACAACCAGTACTAAAAGTGTCCAGATGCTTAAGGATGCATTTTTATATTTAGACATACCTCATTATTATTACTTATATGCCAGATAGTTCCCTAAGATATAATGGTAGGATAGCAAAGTGGATTAGAAATCTCATTATTAAAACACAAGCTTGTCTGAATGAAAAGGAAAAAAAATAAAGTACTCTAAATGGAATAAGCACCTCTTCATTTTCTTTCACAAATCTCATTTTATTATGAGCTAAATGTCAGAGACATAAAGACGTAACTGGTGGCATGATCCCATCAGGGAGGTTTGTATCTGTTATCATACTGTGTTTAACATTATTTTTCCAAAGATTTTAAATAAAGCCAGTGAACTTTACTAAGGCCTCAAATTTCAGCCAAATGTGTTTTAGCCTATCTGGGGGTGGTTTGTTTATTTTTAAAGAGTAAGATATGAATGCAGTCAAATAACATCTCTTCCTGTATTTTAACTCAGTATTAAGGCAGACACCAATTATGAAATTGTGCTGTCAGGTTACCCCTCTAAGGGCAGCCACACACTTCATGTTTTCAGTGGCAAATTGAATTTGACATTTAATTTGAAGCCCAGGATACCATAATGTTAAACCTTCTGCAGTATTGGTGATAAAGCAGGAGGGCAGACATCCTGGCTGCCTCTTAAATAGTCCTCTCCATATTACCACTGCCTTCATTATTTTCTATGGGGATTTTTTTCATGATCTTTAAAGGAAAATTCCAGTAAATTTTTATAAACACAGTAGCTCATAACTAGAGCATTTTAGGTTCCTTTACACATTCAAATAAATGATCCATACACGCTATCCAGACACCCTGTCATTTCTGAGTTTAGCTCAATCCTTAAATAGCATAACTCTTAGTAGCTGGTGGTGCTGACAGTTTCTCATTTCTTTATTATTTGGAAGACAATTTAATTTTATGTTGCACAAGAAAGTGTTCTAATAGTGGTTGCAAGCATTTCTTTGATTGAAGATTCATCTCTTGCTGAGATTTCGGCATAATATGGCAGTTCTTCCTTTAGTAAATATTAGAATGTAGTATTTTCAAGAAGCAGCTAGAATTCCTCCTTGCTTGACAAAATAGACAGGTTTAGGGTCAGAAATTAAGAATGTAATAACATGAAAGTGCAGAGGCTGGTTTGGTGAACATGGAAATTGAATTTAACCAGGATACTGGCTTAACCATCACCTTGGAGGTTACCGTTACATGCCCCCCAAAAAAAGAAGAAAAACAAAAATTAAACAATTGGGACAGTTGCTTGTCTCTGTAAGCTGTCATAGTACAAGAGCCATTAATTAAGCTGTGAAATGTATACTTGCTCAGAATCAGGCCCAGAGGCCTTAGCTGTAGAGTACTACATTAACTAACAATAGGCCTATGCACTACTCAATATTCGCACACAAATATAATCAAGGCTAAATAGTAGCATATCTTTGTGGAATTATCTACTTCACACAACACGTTCATACCTAATTCAGCATAATGTTAATTTTGCATAAACTGGCATTATCTGATCTGCATGAAAGTCTGCAAAGGCTTGGGTTATTTCCCACTTTTTCTACCCTTTCTGCATTCTGTGTCAAGAGGCTGAACTGTTTTTAGTACCATTTTTGTGTGGTCAGCATTCTAAAATGGAGTTTACTGTCATGAAGTTCAACAGCTTTAGCACTCCTTACAGAGTATCCACATTTCTCTAATTATACCAATAAGTTGTCACAGTTCTGTCAGGGCAAGTAGAAGTATATCTCCTGATTTTTTCCTCATTCAGTGGTTTTTATTTTTGAAAAAGTTTCTGAAATAAATTTCTTAAAATATTTTTCTGGGGAGAGGGCATCCTCCTTAATTAAGAGCCATAAGACTCCTAATGGTTTCTGGAGAGCAATGTCCTTAACTGTGTTGACAATACTTATTTCTATAGCTGTCCCCCAGTTTTTCTCATGTCTATCAGAACTTGCCTTGCAAAAATTTGCTACTTTTCTTTAGCTTGTGGGTTCCAACTGGTTGTAGGTTGTGATCAATGACAGATCAATGACAAATTCTTTTGCATTGTTTTCTCTGTTGCTATTCATGAAGGCAGAGATTTTAGAATTTAGAAGCAAGAACACAAACTGTACACAGCTTAAAGTTTTCAGCATGGCATTTTCTTTGCTGTGTAAGATGCTTCACTTTTTGGCAAATTCATGTTGTCTATAAAATGCGAACTAAGAACAACAATTCAGCAAAATGCAACAAAATATAATGAACTATGTACTTTTGCTGATAGTGTGCTGAAATTCTGCTGGTGCATCAGGCAAAAATCAGCTAGTTAGTTAAATATAAGCCTAGGGCTACTGGATATTCCGGTACATGCTGGACAATTGCTGGAAAATCCTATTAATTACCCAGAGAAGGCTCTATCAGGACAGAGTTTTCAGTCAGTTGTTTGACAGGGAGTGAAGTATCAGGCCTATCACTGTACCTACTTAAAATTATTTTTTGTGTTTCTGGAAGATATGTGGAATGAGACCTGCTTTTATTTAAAGTTTAGTCATTCCCTTCCAAGAGACAGAAACCTCTCAGCACACTCCCCATTAGTGGTTATAGGGGAACAAAGGTGGAACTCAGGTAGGAATTGAATGTTCTTCTCTTCCCTCCCTGATAATTAGTTGGAAACATAAGCAGTTTACAATTCAATTTCTAACCCCTGCTGCCAAACAAGAATAGCAGGATGGCTATTAAAGTGACACTTATATCTGAAAATGAATGCTGTCTCAGGACACCTCTTCATCTTTCTGTTCTTCACTAGAGGTTTCATGCAAAGTGGCAGAGGGAGAGAAGATGCCAAGAGGACACAGGCTTATGTGAAATAAGCTCTTAACAATAGTCTGGTAATGCCTTTTGTTAAACGTGATGTTATGCTTTCTATTCTTCTTACCTTGGACGTTCCCTTAGATTCTAGTTGCGTTAGTTTACCCATAAAAATTAATGGTCTGTCTGTACAGATTACTATCGTAACAGGTCCCCCCCTAAAAATAGCTGAGCAATTGGAAAGAGAAAACAATCCCTGGCACATGAATGTTTTTTTCTCTTTTCTGTGTTATGTTGAAATAATCTAAAATTATTAAAAATAAAAGAATGAGAATATCATTAAATATGATTATGTAGACTACTGCTGAAAATGGAAAGGCAGGTATCATTTGTGTTTTGAACAGAGTAGTGTGGGTAGTGTATTACTTGCAGTCTTTCTGTTTGTGTTTATGGGACTACTTGGCCCCACAGTTACCTATTAAAGGGCCAAAATTTTATATTAATTAAAGTAATAGATGAAATAATGTAATTATTTAATTAAATAAATAAATAATTCTGTTTTGAAATCAAACTGATTTTATAAATTGAACCAGACTTAAACAAGGACAAACGAACATTAGAAATATGATAATCCCTCATAGCCTAATTATACAGGTAAGCAGTCATGTGTTAGCTTGGCCTAATTCCAGTAAATTGAAAAAGAAAGTTTCTAATTGTAGATCTTTCACTTCAGCACTGAAAGTATATAATATAATTTATTCTCCCAGCTAAGAAAAATCCAAAGCTAAAAACACATGAGGAAGTTCAAACCAAATGGGTGGGAAACATCTCATTTATATCAGCATTTAAAATTTTCTGTAAAGAACACTTCATAATTCATCCAGGGGAAAAAAAATATCTCTAATTTGAAAATACTGCCACTGGTTTTACCACACCTCCATTTACATCTTACTAGTATTTCACAAAATTTAGCTCATGGAGGTACAATTAAAAAATATTTCAGCTTTAACTTCACACTTAGATTTGTGGATTTCTTCTGATAATTTATTCAGTAAGAATGCAGACATTTAGAAACCAAACTAGGCTACATTCATTCAAAGGGGTTATAACTGTTATGCAGACATATAAAAAGAAAACTAGGTAATATGAATACTAGAGCTATGAGTGGAGATTTTAATATGTTTTAGGCTGATTTTCATAAGCAACAGGGTGGAGAATGTTTCATGAACCACAGAAAACTCATGACCTTCAGAAAAGACATAGTGCACTGATATTGTGAGGAATTAAATTATAACATAATTAATCAATTTAATAAAATAATGAATGTCCTCTATATATTCTTTTCTCCCAAACAAATTTGGGATAAGGGGGAGATGGGTAACAGTTTATATAGTAAAAGCAGGCAACAGCTGATGAGACATTTAGAGCCTGGTTTCTCAGCTTTCCTGAGGAGGCAGATGATGGCCATTCCTTCACATCCATCCACTTTGTGTCAACAGAAATCAGTCTGACTATTCTGTTATAATGGGGACAGAGGGAAGGAATTACCTTCTGATGGTCTGAGGACTTGTTAAACATAGCAAAGGTGCTACAGTTTTAAAGAGGATCATCCAATACGTTCAGTGTTGCAAAAGGTGCAGGGAATAAGGAAAAAAAAACAACTCTATGATCCGAGTTCAGTGAAGTGGGGGCATTATGCAGTAAAAGTAATCAAAAGACCAGAGGAGAACCTATGTTACCTTTTTTATTCGTAAACTTCAGATTTTAATTCGCTGTTTAACTTTCATTCTTTTTTATTTTAATTTACTGATTTTCCTCAGCTGTTCTTTTACAATGTAAATTGTATGCCACTATCAATGACTGAGGTGAATGATTAAAGACAGATCATGACATTGTGCCCCCAGATAACTTCTGTTTTCATAGCACAAGCAGATTAAATATTACAGGGTAGCTACAAATCCAAAAATAAATCTGCTGTGTATCCCATTCCTATATACACTGCTGTAGCACGCTTTACCCCCAGCTGTCCTTGTTCGTTTGTCTCTACAGGCCAATCTTTGCCCTTGCTTATTTGCATGTTAATGCAGTTAATGCAGTATGAGCTGCCTCATTGTTTAGTATCTCTGCTTTTTTCCTTCCACAAAATAAAAATAAAATTTGGAGAAACTCTTTTTTCCCTTGTGAAGACTAGATTTTTATCATTCCCCATCACCTTCAAGAATCTTCAGGAGGAAATAGAATCCAAAACGACAGAAAGAATTGTAAGAAGAAAAATAAAACAGTCACACCTTCTTTCTACAGGTATTTTTGTCAATCTCTCTCAGATGATCAAGGACAGCACTGAAAATTCTCTCCAGTGCACCATTTCCTGCTCTTGCTTCAGCTAATTTCCCTTGGCTACTGCCCACTAACAGCAACTCCCAAGAGCCACTGGCAACAGTGGCTTCCAACATGACTAAATCAATTTTCATTTTGAACAATATTTATAAAAACAATAATGCCCTTCTTTAACCTTTGTCCATCAAACAAAAGGAGACATTTTTGTTGTTCATACAATTATAAGATGTAGTTCTTTTGAAAATGCAGTAGAAAATGTAAATACATTATTTCAGATATGCACTTATATATATACAATTACAAATGTTTGATGTGTAATTTTTTACACCTTGGCTTATACTGTACTTTAAAATCAGGTGAGAATAAATTAACAAAATCCACAGACCACTAGATATTTTTAGCACCAGACACTCTTACAGTCATTGCAATGTTCATTACATTCCCTTCCATGCCTCTACTCCTCATGAATATAAGACACCATGGTTCTTCCTCCCTTCACCATCATTTATCGCTGCAGCTTACCTAATATCTGGCCCAGGTTTCTGGCTGAGACACGCATCACAATGTGTGGTCACAACAGTACCAGCTGGATGGGTCTGAGCAAGTTGGAAGACTAACAAAAATGCTGCAGAGGCTAAGTCAGTTAGGAAGTGAACATTTGTACAGATGTACATATATACATTAATTTAAGCCTTACCTTATTGTCTTACACACTGACAAATTTAACTTGGCAAGACTTTTATCATACCGAAACATTTCACTTTAATGTCCAGATGTCCATCTAATATGATCTTTATGAAAATATTTTGTTCCATAGAGTTAAAAAAGCAAAATTTTTGGTATTGTAACCTTTACCATTTTTACCTAAATAATAAAGATAGCAAAACTGTTGGTTTTTTTTTTTTTTAAATCAGAAGGCTTTTATGGAAAATAAAACTATTGATGTTATTTCTTGTGTAGTACACCAAGAATAGTTTTGAGACTTAAATCTCATTTTTAAAGTTAAATATATTAATTTTAGTTTCTCAAAGTTCTTTGATACAAAGACTTTCTGGAAATCGTTGCGTGGTGTTTTTAAAAAAAGAATTCATGTATAAAAAGTAGGATTGGTATTTAAGACAACATATTCTACATGATAATTTGAGGAAAAGAGCCAGAGCAGTAAAAAAATTTTGTTTATTTATTAAAAAACAGATAGTATTATGTGCAAGTAAAAATATTTATTTTTCTGTGTGTCAAGTTACTCACACATTTTATATTTTTACAGATAAACTTCTTGCATAGGTACATAAACTTAAAATATTTGAAATATTAAGACAAGTTTAGAGTTAAAGGATATATTTGAATACTTAGCAGTACATCAGTGCTTTGGTATATGGAATTAAAAAGTAAACAGTAGGTAATTCAGGAAGGCTTTGGTATGAAAACACAACCACAAGAAGCAAGAAAACAAGAAATATGTCACTATAAAAGAAGGCATTTAAAACACAGCTACTTGACTTTGAATGTTATGTACCTTTAACAGAGGTTCAACTGGACAGTCATGACCTTCAGCTAAGTAAATTCCTTTGCCTACTGAGTGAGTAGCACCTGACTGAGCTAGAATGAGTTAAAGGGATGATACCAGTCATCTTTCTTCTTTCTACAAGACAGTCCATAGACAGTCACTGGACATGTCCATCATGCTCTGGGTATACGCCATGAACCTGTAAACCAGAGTTATGATTCAGATTCAAACATTTCTGTTATTTTCCACTTTGTTTGCAAGGTAGAGATCTTTCCATGAAACACATTAATATTGCTGGTCCTATTATTCAATGTTAACAATAAAGACACCTGTTCAAACACAGATTTGCTCTGAGCCCACATTATTTTGTTGTTGGAGTAACTGGAAATATAGGTGGACTATAAGAAGATTTGTTTAATACTAAATTAAGTGACATGCAGATAGAGAAATTGAACTTACACAAACAAAAAAAAATCTTAGAATCATTTATTCTTCAGCTGATACAAACTTCTGTGTGCAAACATATATTCCTTCCTTTTAAAATAAAATGTTAATTTAGCTTAGTGACCTGCTGACACAAATTAATCCAACATAATTCAAGTTAAAGTTGCTCATTTAACAGCATCCACAAAGCAGTATATAGTTAAAACCAACTTGTTTAAAAATCAATTTAATTAACTCAATGAAATGTACAAAGCAGCTCTAAAAATTAGTGAAATCAAGGGCATATACAGTCTACATTTAATTCGTGACTGTGTCCACTTGACCACATCGTGGTCAGGTTTTGTGATCGGTGTGATGATCATCAGAGTTTTGATGATCATCAGAGTTTTGATGATCATCAGATTTTTGAATGCTAGCAATTAAACTCACACTCTTAACACATAATGTTTCATGGTGTTTAGACTTGCCAGAAGCTGAACTGGGCTTGCTGTTCCTATCATAAAACATGAAAAGCCATAACTACTTAGTGAACTTTTAATTATTTATTTTAATGTTAGCTTTTAGGTTTTTTAGATTCATCAAGAGTGACAATAAAATTCATGGAGTTGTTATAAATAAGGGTTAAAATAAAACAAATTATGACCTAAATAACTTCACTGAACAATCCAAGTTATTTCCAGTAAAAATCATACAGAGACTTCTGTCTGGCAGAGAAAAAAAAAAACAATCATAAAAGCAAATTACAGGAGAGATTAAATATTTTACTGGGTGCCAACTCAAAAACCTGCTCCTTCTTTGTGGCACATCAGATAATTTTCTTTTTCTTGAGTTCACTGTCACAATAATCTTGAAGCACATACTCTAATGATTATCTTTATTAACAGACAATCATGCCAAACTACCATTAAAACATATTTAGAAGTATGTGAAAGACAGGAACTAATATTCTGCTAACTATCTTAACTACTCATTCACACCATCATGTCTGAACTATGCCTTTTCTCTTGAAAATGCCAAGGCTTTTCTTTGTATTGGGTCAAAATAAACTCTTGCTTAGAAATATTCCAGCCTTTTCTTTTTTTTTTTTTAATTATTTTCTAGAGCATGTTATTCCTTAGGCAGTTTTCTAAGTTTTGTATTTCTTTCCTACAAACCCTAAGATTTTCTCCATTTTTTCAAATACTCAAGCTTTATTTTTGCTCTCAATAGGGAGTGTTATAGACAAGGAATAAGCCTTACTGGTTTTCTGGCTGCTCTGTCTGGTTGTCCTCATCCTTAATCTGAAGTAACCTGAGTGCCTCCTCTTCTCCACTATCTATAACAAACTCTTTCTTAATTCTGAGAAAACTTAATCTTGGTACTAATTGCAGCATTACAGGCTTCTACTTTGAAAAGCATTTCATAAACCTCAATAGGTCAACATGAACAGCTAAAGAGAAGCAAAAATAAATGAGCCATTAAAATGAAATAATAATGTTGTCCTATCTTCTGTTCTTATTAGTACATTAACATTTTTTTTCCTAATTAAGAGCAGCCATGGAGTGTTAGAGACAGATTTTGTAATCCATGCCACTCTTGTCTTGGAATTTTTCCCTCTGCAAATCGTTCAGCATTAAATTACTAGAAATACAGGAAGAATCACATTAAATCAGAAAGCATGAGAAACTGAAGAGAATTTGAAAAGGCTGTATTAAAAGAAAATCAAGCACCTTTAAATGTTATTTTTGCCTACAGTTTTATGTTTGGGGTTTTTTTGTCATGAAAATGGAGGAGACCATTTGCAAGCATAGCTTCTGGAAGGGAAAAAAACCAAACATGCTGAATCTTGAGCTATTCTGTCTGCCACTGTTGAGTCACAGACAACAAGAGTTTTCATAAATGCTGTACATTCACAATACTGTCTGTGAAGAGATACTTATTCTACACACCTTCCACTGCAAGGCTTCAAACACCAACAGCAGCAGCTGGCAAGAGTTGTGCATATACCCTGGGAAACCTTCTGATGCTACCACATTAACTACTTTTTGCAGAAGTGCAGGTGATTCTGTCTTTGCTTCATACAATCCTAGAGGAAGGCTGATTTTTAACTTGAGAAAATCCTCTCTGTGTGTGGGCCTACCTCAGACAGACATAATTTTGTATTAGCAGGACAAGAAAAATAATTTATTTACTGCACTATGGTATGAATATTCTGGATTTTACAATCCAGTTGTAAGAACAAATCCAGAGCAAACACCTATGTAAATGGACCCAACTAGCATAATTAGCATTGCAGAAATGTACTCAGAAACATCTTACAGGATTATACTTTAACCGAACATCTCTAATATATCTTCACTCATTAGACACATTCTTTTCTCTTTGAAGAATCAAAAATGGATGTATGGATTTATTTTTCAAGCTATACATACATTATAACATATAACATATAACATATAACAAGTTTGAGAAGCTGCAGTCCAATATCAATTTATGGGGAAGTTAAAAACTACTAAAAATCATTATGACATTAAAAATATTGCTCAGCAGCCTTAAAGAGAGAACAGTAACAAAAATTAGAGAGAATTGCATTCTCAGTCTGTAGGAGATATAAAGCATAGATCCTGAATCAAAGAATGCTATTTAATCCTCAATTGATGTATTCATCATCTGAAATCAGGTTACCACATGAAGATGATTTGCAAATGCCAAAATGTCTATTGCAACTAGAAAAGCTAGCTGACTGTTACCAAAACTATTTACTATTACCATAACTTCGTACAGATAATATGTTGGAAAATATTTATTGTAAAGCTGTCTTAAAGTTTCCAAATGGAAAGCAAAATTCCTTATTATTGCAGTTTTGACTGTGTTAATGCATGTGGCGCATGCATTTTATTTTTTTTTTTAACCCAAAGTTAGAGAAATCCAAAGCTCATTATATTACTTAATTGAAGATCTATTCAAAAGACCTATTAAATAAATAATAATAAGATATGTGACATATTATAACTACCTCCAATTTGTAATAGATGCATCCCATTAGTTATTTGATCTGTGTATGAACAATAGAGGAGGTGGAAAACCAGACCAGTGAATGTCTCAGTCTGAGAAAAATAAGCTATTATATTAGGGCTTTCTGGAGGAATTTAATTGCCTTCATTCTTCTGATTATTAAGAGAGAGAACTAAACAGCCATCTTTACAACATTACAGAAATTAAGTAGCTCTTCAAGGAAGTAGGAACAGATGGATTAGCTTTTCATGCACTAACATTTGTCTGCAGAGAAGTGCAAGAAGACTGAGACAAATTTCTTCTTCTAAGAAATTCCTAAGAAAACGTAAAAAATTTAACAGAACTTTGTAACAGCACTTTCCATTTTCGTAATCAGTTTGAATACTATATCCTAAACAAAGTTACAGACATGAAAGTGTCATTCAAAAATAATGATGACAACAAAAAAGGGGTAAAAAGTTCATAATCCATTTTCATGAACTTTTTTGATCCGTCAAGGAATATTTAGTCAATATTATTTTCATTGTATACAGATTTGAATGGCAGAATTCACATACATGAATCATCTGGTATCTTAAAATGGAGAAAGTCTACTCTTTCAAAGTAAAATGAATTCAAAGGGTTACAAATTATTTTTAATCAAATAAGTGCACGTATTAAATCTCTTGGAAAAGTGAATGTACAGGACAACAGTGTGCACACAGGAGAATCCATAGACCCAGTAAAGTAAAAGAGGTACAAGATAAGATATGCTCTAACCAACACTTTTTCTAAGGGCTGGATTATAATGTCAAAGAAGAACAAGATAAATGTTCATTTAATACTCAGAAAGCAAAGCCAAACCATGGAGTAGTCAGTTTTGGTAAAGAATATATCTTTTCATTTAAAGATAATTTAACTAATATCAGTAGATGCTTTGAATATTACAAATTACAAAAATAGAATATGCAAATTATAGGATTTCTAAACCAAATTCCTAGATTCCCTTGCAGGCTGCTGTAGTATTTTCATTAGTAAGTAAAGAGATAAAGACTCTATTTGAATGACAGTGCAAATAACAATTTTCTAGTAGAGTTATTTCCAAGCCAGTAAGGAGTCAAGCAACACACCAATCAAATTGCTATCAGCAATAGGAAATACCCAGACTATGATGGTGGAAGAAGAGCTGCAATCCTTGGAGCGGTACAGTTTTCTTCAATCTCAGAAAACATATTTCCAGAAATGCCTTTTTCTGATAGAATATGAGGGATTTATAAAGAGACTTGTGAAACCACTTCATTATGAATACAGCTGACATGGACATATTATTGCCAACTAACAAAACAACAGACTGATGCTAAATGTTTGTAAATCTATCTTAAAAATGAAAGAAAAAAATCAACAAGCTGAATGTTTTTAATGAAAGCTTGTACAGTACAAGCAGCCAAAAACCACTTGAGTTTAAAGAGAAGGACATTGAATAGTCCACTACAGTGAATAGTCACCAGTAGAAGGGATTAATATTTTTCCATTTAGGTCAATGGTGCCTTCATATTACTTTTCCTTAAAGAAAATTAGTTCTCAGTTACTGAAAGTTTGAAAAAATTTTAAACAAAACATTTCAGTATGTCAATGTTGGAAGCTATTGTAACTAATTAAATTGTTACTATAAAAGCTTTGGACTTTATTCAACTTCTGTCAGTTCATGTATTATTACATTTTACTACAACCACAATAAGGTGCCTATGTGTCTAACATTTAAGAATCAGCAGATGTGTTGTCTGTGTTGTTACGATGCCAGCTGCCAAGGCTAAAAACATGTCTAAAAAGTGTCATCATATATTTTGTCCCACTTCTGAATATTGTAAAACAGAACCATGTTAAAATAATATGTTTCCTGGAAGGACAAGATGAGGTAGCAGAAGCAGCAGAAGAGATTATGAACTAGAGTTTCTGATGAGCATGAAGGTATATGTTTGATAATAAGCAGATTTTCCCCATTTATTAGTTCATTTTTTTTCTTGTCAACAACACATGTTCAGTTCTCCTACAGACGTGACCTATGCATGCTTTGCAGTGGCTATGGGTTTTATTATCAATATTATCTGAGATGTGAAAATCCCCAGAGAGAGCGCTAAATAGTTATTTTGCTGTTGCAGTGAGTTAAATGATAAGGAAAAAAAAAATTCTTTCATATTACTAATATAAATATACCTTGCCAACAATTGTCAGCAGCAAATATTAAGAATGTGGGCTGCCAAAGGAGAGCTTGGCAGTGCAGAACTTCCTTTTGGATTGACTGTCAGCTAAAAAGATCAGTTGAACAGAAAACTCAAGTTAGCCTTTTGAATTTATTTGCAAACTAACAAAATTTTTTTAAAAAGGGGGGGTTAGAGTCAAATGCAATATCTTGCTGATGAATTCTAAATCAGATTTTGTTTTTATTTTAAGTGGTTACTAAAATTGTATTAACTTCTTAGATATAAAACTAATTACATGAAGACTTTTCATTTATGTTCCTTGACACCGCTTTTATGTTGCACAAAATTCATATTGTTCCCTAAGAAAGGAGTGAATTTAAAATTTCAGCTAGACTGATGTCAAACATGTTTCAAGCAATAAAATGAATTGTCTGAATCATAAGTTTTATGTCATTCAAGATTATTTCAACTATAGGCAGAGGTGATGTTTCACAGCCCTGGAAACATGGAAAATAAGTACTGTAGCTGTGCAAGCAATTGGAATTACAGAAAGCTGTAGGGTACAATTAACAAGCACTTTATGTTAGAACAATGAGCAAGATGCCTGCTAGTGTATCAAAACATTGACCAACATCTACAGAAGTCCCGTATTATATACATGTAGAGTAGCAATTTTTCAAACATAGCATTGCAAGGTACATAACATGCACTAAATGGATCGTACTCCATGATTAAGGCTTTCATATGCATTTAGCAAAAGAATAATGTAATTACCTGATTTGTAATGCACAATAAGAGATGTCACTTAATAAAAGAGCATAGGACGCATGCCTATAAGGATTATAAGATGCAAGGAGTATGAAGACGAATCCTAATTTGAAACCATAGACTCAAACTGCTACAAGGAGAGATCCCACCGTGTGCTAGCTATCACCTGAGTATAGAATTTAATTTGCTATTGTATTATATTACCCTGAATAAGAGGAACTGTGGAGTAAACCTCTGAGTCTAGAAGAGTCTGACTGAATTCAGCCTTTGAAAGTAGTGGAATTTGAAAGGCTCTGGATGAATCAGGGGCAGCTAGGTCCTGAGTAGCTGTATCTCTAAATGACAGTGTTGGGCACTCAAGGTAGCAATCCCAGGTGTAGTTTAACTATACTCTTGCCCTTCCAAAGGATTGTCACTAGCATTATCTGAAGTCATGAATAATCAGTCCCTATATAATAGACTTTAGTGTCTCTGTAATAAAAAAAGTCATCAGCTGTTGTCTCTGGAACTTGTAATTTCCTAAATATTGCCTTATATCGATTGATTTTTATTTTTTTTTAAAGACAAACATGAATGTGTTTGGGGAAGGTCTGTGACACTGGCTAGATTTTACATGTGTGTTCCTCTGTACAGACCTTAAAAGTCTTCTGAAGCATTTTGTATGCCTTGGGGAAAGACTGAAATGAAATATAATTACAATTCTCACCCTTTCCTTTTTCTTTTTTCTTGCCTAGAATGATGTATCAGGTTTTCAAGTGGAAGATGTATTCTGATACATAGCAGTGTTACACTTGTAGTTTTCAGAAGACATCTACAGAGTGACTGCAATAGCAGAAAAAACCTGCTCTGCAGAGTAATGGAAATACAATGATACAGAAATATTTGAATCCTTGGAAGTTATAGATGGTAAAAATATACTACTGCTTTTCAACACATTGATTATTTTTATCATTGGAAAATCTCTGATGGGTTAGCTGCATATAGTACCCCTTTGGGCAGGCACTCAGATTAAAGTATAACATGGTCTGACTGTGAGAGGAATAAAGGGGGGAAATATTGAAAGACATCACTGAAAGTTTAGTATTGCTTTTAGAGTACTGAATTTAATTTGAAGAGACACCTTGCTCATTATTTAACTCTTATGACCAACCAGACAGGCAGCAAATAAATGACAATATTTTTTCTTTATTTTGTTCTACCAATGGTCTCGAAGTTCCAGTATAATCTCTTGAATTCTCAGTTTTATATGTGGCTAGTAATATTGTCTAAAATACTAGCTGATGCTTCTTTAATTCTCCATCTGTTTTCCAGGACTCTAGATGTTTGAACTTGAAAACTCGGTAGGTCTTGTATTTCCATATATAGCCATCAGTTCCTCTCCTCTCTCTAACTATTTGGAAAAAGAAAAATATGCATTCACTTTAAGTAGAGTAAGGTATTTGCCCATTTCTAGGACTATATGTTTTACTTTAAGGGAGTGAAAACCATGAACCAGTACATCTCTAGGTAAACATATTTGCCATTTCAGGTTTCAAAAAGAATAGGAGATTCCAAATTTTAAAGAACCCAGGAAAAAGCTGTTGTTCTTGACGTTTCCTATATATGCAGAAAGTTCAGAAAAAGGTATAATGAAAATATAAAGAAGCTAACAAGTCAAAAGTCAAAATATAAAAGACACAGATGTCATAGAGTCTGATTTTCAGGTCTTTTGTCTAATGCAACTTTAAAAGCTTAAAGCAACGGTGCTTTCAAATTAAAAACCTATCTTTCTATAAAGAAAGACTTCTATGGTGCTTCCTAAAGGACATAGGAAAAAGTCACAATGAATTAATGAAGAAACTAATTATATTTTTTAAAAAAATTGTTTTTGTCTTGACATTTTAAACCTTGAATTAATTCTCTCGTGGATGGATGTATAGTGTCCCAATAATTTTGTATTTGCACTGTGATCCAGTGATATGGACTAGCAAAATCAAACACTGATAGTAGCATAATGTTACAGCAAGAACTTCCTAACAAGGTCTGATCTTGAGTAAACACCCCTCAGTCAAAGCAGCCATCCAGTCTGAACTCTGTGGTGGTGCTGATAATTCTTTTTGCCTTTGTACTATTCTAGGGTTTGTATGAGAGTGTCTAGCTGTAAAAATACCTTTAAATTGCTATAATAATTTCTAACACTATAAATACCTTCTTTGAACTGTTCCTCTTCGGTTACACTAGTTTTTTGTTTTGTTTTGGTTTTCTTTTTTCTAACTTTCCATTTTTTCCGCATGTACCTTTAGGTGGTGTTCAAAATATTCCCCATCTGTCTAGAGTGTAAGATTTTCACAGATAAAATTGATACATTTCTAAAACGAGACCCAGCATTGTACTAACTTTTCTCAAACTGGTTGAAATTGCATTCCTTACTTGTAATTTGCTGTCCAAAATGAGACCTCCCAAAGAAATTGCTTAGATAAGACAGAAGTAAAAAAATAGACCTTGACAGACTTCTTCCTGTTGCTTTTGGTTCCCTCTACAATTTATGGAGTTATCAATTCTCAGCTGCCCTTTTGCAGGAGCTCAGAGAAGGATGGAGGTGAGATGGGGCAGAACAACAGAGGTGAGTGTTAATGTCAGGTTGTGCAGAGCCACCATCTTTTACTGAAGGATTGCCAGTGGGTAACACTGGAAACAGTTACAGCAAAAAAGCATGGAAATAGCTAACTTGAGGAAATTCCAGTGAGCAGGAAATAGTGATAATTTCCTCATGCTTCTTTTTTCAGTCTCTTACACAGTAAAATTAAAACAGCAACACACGGAGTGATCCAGTTCCCTTCATTGCTTTTCCCTGAAACTGTCAATTGGCACAGATTTGAAATGTCCATATCTAAGCAGTAAAGACCAGATCTGGCCTTTATTACTCACACATCAGACTGTGGTGGGAAGCAAATTACTCTGAGTCCTCTAGAACTTTTTTGAGTTTTATAGGTAGCAAAACTGCAGGTCGCCTTTAAAAACAAACTGTACTTGTCTCAGCAAAGGGCTTTGGAGGTGCCATGAGGAATGCTTTCACTCTAATTACTGATACATGGAAAGTCATTCGGAAAGTTCTGTAAGTGACTCACGTGGCTTATTGCCTACAGCATCTGCAAAAGCATTGATAAGAACAATGCCTAAATTAACCTGTCACTGCTGTATCTGAGAGGGTTTTCTGAGTTGTACGTGGGTAACAAGCAGCCTTACAAAGTGTAACACAAACGCCTTTTTTCTACGTGGCCGGGGACAGAGAACAACATTCCTTCTGGTCCAAATATTACTAATTGCTTCCAGACAATAACTTTATCCTTGTGATAGCTACAATGCACAAGGAAGGAGAAGGGTACTGGGGTAAAAATTGGTCAGACAACACCTATAGAACTCATATTTGCTTTACCTTCTGTTTCTAGAGCTGTGAATATCTTTTTAAGCATGTATGCAATGAAATCCCCCAATTTCTATTGATATCCAGTCCCCAAATCTTGTCACTTTATCTCATACATTGAAAAAAAAATCTTAGATAATTATACTACACTGCCAATTTTACTACTTCCCTTTTTTGTCTCCTAAGAGAAATTGAGCGTATAATCACATATGATGCTTGATATTTCTTCCTGAGTCAGTATTGAATAAACTAATAAAAATACTTAATCTTCAGTTGTACTTCACAATCTGGTGCAACAGAATTGCAAAAAGGGAAGGAAATTCCTTTACTTGCTTAGGTTAATCTACATGCTTACTGCTTCTTCCACTGTCAGTTGTAGGTACTGACCTCATGGAATTAACTGCCATTGAAAATGAGTTAATGCCATATATATTTCAAGTCCTCATATTACTAAAGCTAAAGAGTAAATCATTGAAACATTTGCAAGAATAGAGAATAATTAACCAAACCTTAGATGAGTTAATACTATGCTGTTATTGCTTTCATCTCTGAAGATAAAAGAATAGTTTTTTCACACGCGTCTCCTGCAGACTTCAGTTTTCTTTTTACAAGCTGAAATGAAACTCAACAGTGCTAAATTTACAAGTACACTAATGTATACATATCACTGCTGTTCTAAGTGTGACTTTGGCCCTTAAATATCTTTAGGTTTTCCAAGAAGTTGACAGTTTTGAAAAACTTACTACTAATCAAAAATTACTTATGGAAAGAACCCAATGTGTATTTTAGTGACGAACAAACAGAATTCAGCTGGGAAATTAAAAACATTCTGGTTTTATTCCAAAGCATCTTCCTGAAAATTGAAGTGATTTCCTTTCATAAAAGATCAGCTGATAGTCAACCTCAACAAAACATTTGATTACTCATACAGAACACTCACCCACAACAATTTTTGTAAGAAGCACCTGAAAGAAAATCAACATTAACATTTCCCATTCCCTGAAAGAAGCATTAGGCTATATCTATTTAATAACTGTCTGAAAGAAATAAAGTACAATACAAAATGCATGTTATATGCATTGTTTTAAGATTTGTATTCTTGCTTTGTGGGAATGGGGAATTACTTTTAGGACTACAAAGATGACATCAAACTTGACAGTTTCTGAAATCAAGTACCTGTCAAAAAAGAACTGCTCGCCTACTTGGCAGCTAGTTATTTAAACACTTGAAATTGATTCCCTTCCCTTATTGTTATAGAACACTTGCTTCAGATAATGAATATTTCCTTAAATATAAATGACAATTTCAGGAAATAAGGTATATATTCCCCTTAAGGAAGATTCAGGATTTCTTTGAGCCACAAACCTAGGAGACTAACATTATAAGAGAGAACATGAGGAAATATGTATGTCCTTTTACAACCAATATAACATACTCTTTTCAGCTAGTTACCTGAGAAAGAATATTAGAACTGAGAATCACAAAACTGTTAATTAAGAAATCTGGGTCTATTACTACAGTATTTTCAGGGCTGAAGTGCATACTAAGAGAAACTTTTGTTCATGGAACACAAAAATTTTATACTGTGCATATGAACAAAATCTTCAAATTATCTAGCAGGCATTCTCCAAACAAGAATAAAACAAAGCACTGTTCAGTATTACAAATGAAACAATACTTAAGGTGAGCAATTTCTGACTGTTACACCATGAATACCTCAGAAAGATGTATTTTACAGGATTAGATATGAGAACTTTGTAATAAACATTTTAAAATACAGTTATTAGTGAGTGTTGAAAATGTATCTTCCTTTTATTGCAGGATAAGAAAACATGGCTAGAGCTACTATGTGTGGTAAACTGTCATCCTCCAAAAGCACAGGTTTTTCTTTAAAACATAATCTAAGATGCCTCTCAGATATTAAATTCCTGCAAGAGTGGGAAAAAACCCCATGACCTTGCTTTCAGATAAATACAAATATCAATATTATTAGAATAAAAGAAAATAAGATTATAGCACTTGATAAAAAAGACGTTTTGTAGTGCTTTGTAGTGAAATTACTTTTTATTCAATGTAGTTGAAAATATGACTATTATTACTAAACCTAACACATCTAAGATGTTATTACCATGCTAAACTAAAAGTGTCCATTGTCTAAGACCTTCCTTGAGAACTGTGCTAGCAGCATAAACTAAGGAATTGTGTGTTTGGTAGAGACCTGTCAAACAACAGTCTCGAATCAGAGCATCGCTGCTTCTACAAGAAATATATCTACACAGGCAGGTGATGATGGATAGGAATTTAGTCTATGCATGTCAAGCAGAAAAGTAGCATGAACTTATGGCTTCTAGGCTAGAGTCAACACATGAGTTTCTGTTTATCTAAATATACCCATAGGTATATCACAAGTGGGATTACAGATGACACCTACAAGTTAATATCAGAGTAGGCATTTCTGTTTTACTGGCAGTATAGTTAGCCATGTAAAACAGCGTGGCTTGCTCTGGGGAGTTTATATTACTACATAGGAAACCTACGAATGAGCTCACAGCTCTGCTGGTTATTGTACTAGTATTGTATTTATTGTATTGTATTGGTCTAGTTTTATTGTATTTAAAGTTTTCATTGCAAAAGTTGTTATCTCACTACAGCTGTGGGAGAAACATGTACAAAACTCTGCAATATCAACACATCACAGCTAGGAAAAATAATTCTGGAAATTGTCATCTTAGTTCACTGAGTCACTGCCTCCAGATCCTGACCACAGAAGTATAAATGTGAAAATGGTTGATAATTTCCTCTTCTACTGTATCTGACAGACATACTATATAACACGAAATAACCCTGAAGTTCCTCCTTATACAGGCAGTGCCACATAACTGTCTCCATATGCAGGTATTAAAGTTTACCACTTTCCTCGCAGACGTTTTTTGTATTGCACACCATATTATGCTATCAATATAAACATATGTCACAAAGAAAAGTTTATTTGTGGAGGCAGAGCCTCAGAAGAGGAGGAAACATAAGACAAAATCAATACCAAACTAAAATCAATAAAACAAATTAGATCTACAGTATTGTTCATCCTATTCCCTTTTATATTTTATTTTCCAAGCCCTCAGCAGTTTTTTACTGTAAGTTAAGATTTTGCAATTTCTCCAGTGTACTACATGCAGGGTTACAGAAACCAGATCTAACTGTAAAACTCAGAGGGTACATGAGTCTTGCTACTTTACTTACTAAAAAAAAAAATAAATTAAAAAAAAATTAAAAAGTTACAGAAGATAAACTGAAAGTAATTAATAGTCTGTAACTTGTGGGAATGTGTTTATCTTAGAAAGGATTTACCAAAAAGTGTGTCAAACAGAGGATATTCTGATCTCTGACTGACATGAACCACTGTGGCACGTGCTCTATGAACGTTGTGACTTTGAACTCATGAGACTAGAGTGTATTGTGTTCTGAATTGGAACTAAATGTCTTTTAATTTAACTCATGTGAACTTGGTGGATCGCTGCTTAAAATAATGGTCAAGCAATGCCCTGCAGTAAAATGGTAGCCATGTGGGATAAGCAGCAATATTCAAACTGATGGGTACGCACATTTAAGATTTCTACCTGTATTGGATTTACACAGCAAGGCTTTGGTAGTGGGGGAGCTGCAAGGCTGAATTCTGTGAGAAGATGCCAGATGCTGTCTCCATGTTGAACAGAGCAAGTTCTAGACTGCTCCAAGATGGACCTGCCACTGGCCAAAGCTGACCCCTTCAGTGTTACTTGTGGTGCCTCTGTAATAATATATGTAAGAAAGGGTAAAAACCACTGTGCAACAGCATCTGGGAGAGAGGAGTGAGAATACGTGACAGAAACAGCCCCGTAGACACCAAGGTCAGTGAAGAAGGAGGATGAGGACCTGCTTCATGTGTTGGAGCAGATGTTCCCTTGCAGACTATGGTGAAAACAGGTTGTCCCCAGCCAGCCCGTGGAGGTTAATGGTGGAGCAGATATCCACCTGAAGTCCATGGAGGACCCTATGCTGCAGCGGGTGGATGTTCTCTGAAATAAGTCCATGGAGAGCCCAGGCTGGAGCGGGTTTGCTGGCAGGACCTGTGACCCTGTGGGGGATCCATACTGAAGCAGTTCATTAAGAATGCAGGCTGTGGGAAGGACCCATATTGGAGAAGTTTGTGGAGGACTGTCTCCTGTGGGTGGGACCCCACGCTGGAGCAGGGGAAGAACATTAGCGGACGGAGCAGAAGATGTGATAAAAGTGTGATAAACTGACCATGACCTCCATTCCCTGTCCCCCAGTGCTACTTGGGGGAGCAACCAAGAGTACTAACGTTTCTAAACACCAGACTAGATGATTAAGAAGAACCTCTAAAACACGTTTAACTTGAATGTGGCACAAGTGAAAAACAGAATCGGGAACAGATTTTATCCAAAGAAATAGAATGACATTCAACCTTAAAGAAAATTAATTAGTCACCTGTCCTGGTTTCAGCTGGGATAGAGTTAGATTTCTTCATAGTAGCTAGTATGGGGCTGCGTTTTGGAGTTTTGCTGGAAACAGTGGTGATAATGCAGAGATGTTTTAGTTGTTGCTAAGTAGCGCTTACACTGGTCAAGGACTTTTTCAGCTCCCCATGCTCTGCCGGGTGCACAAGGAGCTGGGAGGGGGCACAGCCAGGACAGCTGACCCCAACTGACCAACGGGATATTCCATACCATATGACGTCATACTCAGTATATAAAGCTGGGGAAGAAGAAGGAAGGGGGGACATTTGGAGTGATGGCGTTTGTCTTCCCAAGTAACCGTTACACGTGATGGAGCCCTGCTTTCCTGGAGATGGCTGAACACCTGCCTGCCCATGGGAAGGAGTGAATGAATTCCTTGTTTTGTTTTGCTTCTGCGTGCAGCTTTTGCTTTAACTATTAAACTGTCTTTATCTCAGCCCATGAGTTGCCTCACTTTTACTCTCCTGATTCTCTCCCCTGTCCCACCAGGGGGAAGTGAGAGTGCGGCTGCGTGGTGCTTGGTTGCTGACTGGGGCTAAACCATGACATCACCTCTACTGATCTCTGGAGTAAGTGCTCTTAAAAGCACATTCCTGTAACATTAGCTGATCCTTTCTAGATGTACTTTTCTAGCTATACTTATTCTATGCTGTGGACATCCCTAGTATCAATGGCAACTCCCATATTTTGATTTCAAAATACATATAAGATTTCACTACCACAAAATACACTTCTTTTAATGTGAATAAAATGTAGCTGTCTAGAACAAAAGAAGTTTGTGCTTGTATTCTGATGTACCAAAATAACATGAGAGAAAAGAAAGCATTAGTTCACAAACATAAACCACCAGTATTTCTGGCAAGATATCTCAGACTAAAATAAATTTTATTAATAAAAACCCCCAAACTCCCCCACATCTCAGGTCTGTGTTTGAAATAGGCATCTAGAGACAGCTCAGCTCATGTTTTCAGGCTAATCCCTCCCAAAAGCGATATGGAGTTTTAGCTCACCTTTCACAGTCAGCTTTATCTTGCAAACACACTTTGTTAATGTAGCTGAAATAGCCTTTACATGTAGGAGGCATGTACTTTAATATAGCAATGCATGTGTGAAGCTTAAAAAGTGTTACAGTATAGTGGCTATGTGAAGGAGAAAAACTTGTTAGCTGTCACTCTGAAGTGTTCTGTTCCCTACTTTAAGTGACATGCTTGAGGCCACAGCAAGCCTAATTTACCCTCAGAATAACAACGAATATTTACTTCACTACAATAAATCAATTCCAAAAGCCAATGAAATACATTGGTATGAATTTGTCATACTCTCTGCTTGGTCTGCTATCTGCAAAATTTTCAGCAACTGTAGCACTAGGTTACCAGGACCTGATTTTCAGACAGAAGTCAGACCTGACTTCTCTTGTCTGTTTGTACATTGACTTGAAGTGTTGCTATTGCACCAAAAAATCTGCAAAGTTCTCTCTCTACAACTACCTGAAAGGGTGTTGTAGCGAGGTGGGGGTCAGCCTCTTCTCCCTAGTAACAAGTGATAGGATGAGAGGAAATGGCCTCAAGCTGCATCAGGGGAGGTTTAGATTGGATATTAGGAAAAATTTCTTCACTGCAAGAGTGGTCAGTTATTGGAACAGGCTGCCTAAAGAGGTGGTGGAGTCACCATCCCTGGAAGTATTTAAAAGAGGTGTAGACGTGTCACTTCAGGACATGGTTTAGGAGACATGATAGTGTTGGGTTGACAGTTGGACTTGATGATCCTATAGGTCTTTTCCAACCTTAATGATTCTATGATTCTAAGTCGTCAGCTGTTCTTAGAACCCTATATTCACAGTTAACATTTTTTTTTGCATGAGCATGAACCTCAATATTGTGTGCATGCATGTGTGCATGTCCCAGGTGGATTATACAGTCAGTTTGGAAATCATGCTTAAGATTATTTTTTCATCAACTTCTACCCCGATTAGGTATAAAAAAACCCTTTGAGATCCATTCACATTCACCAGTTTCTTTTACTTTACTTTACTTTTTCTTCAGAGCTCTGTCACCGACATCTCAAAGGCTCAAAAGCTAAACAACTATATCAAAAGTTACACGAGTGTTCTCCAGACTTAACAATATGGTCAGCTTCATTTCCACATCTATTTGCAGTCTTAATTTCCCAGCTGAAGGAACTGGAAACACACAACTATCAGTAGATTAATGACATCTTTCCATCTGCCCTTAGAAAGAAGGAAAACTATCCTTGAGGTCAACTCATTGCAAGCTTTATACATCTCATTTTTAGAAGTTATCATCCAATTCATTTTTACTAGATCTGTCAATCTGCTAGTTCCCTCACTGGTTGTGCTTATATCTATGCCTAACAGTATCATTAAACATTACCTCCCTTTTCTTTAGAAAGTGTGGCTCTGTTTCCTTGGGAAAACTATGTTCTTTGAACTGAGACAGGATAAAATATCTTCCTTTAGATAAAAAAAAAAATGCATATATTGTTCTTTCTGCTCTTACCACTAGGTTTCTTAACCCATATTTATCTTCTTCCAAAGCAAGAATTGTGAACACAGTTTATTTTTCTTCTATCTCTACCTTATTTGGAAATTATGCCTACTGCTGCCTTCATAATATTGCCAAACTCAGTCCAACTTTCACCTTGACTTTGTTGGGATAAAAACCCTATGTAATTCTGTGTGAAAACTTGCCTGTTTTGTACTCTAGTGCTGCATTCACTGCATTATTTATGACTCCCATGTATCCCTACTTCAGGGAACAACAAAGTGATACAGCCTGATTATCATTCTACTCCAAGGCACTATCATCCTCTTGAAAGACATGAGGCAAAAGTAAAGGAAATAAATATCTATGGAATAGGTAAATGACAATTAAAGAGGAATATATTAAATAACAATTTGAAAGTTATAGATAAAAGTATTGAGTTAATAAACTGTTTATTATTATTGTTGTTGACAGAGTATAATGTGCAGGCTAAATATAATGAAAACGAGATTTCAGAATGTCATCTGACTCCATTGCTTTTTAAAAGATATTTGAAAATTACAACATTCTGTATTTAGGTATAAGACACTCCATTTATCTTCTTATGTTTATATTCATGACTATGTGAGGCAAACCAATTTAGAGAAGATTTGAGTAAAATGGGTTTCAACAAAATCTTTAAGAGCCCCAAATCAGGTCATTCTTTTAGGAAGCCAGAGGGGTTGCCCTTAAGCATATTTAAAGAGCACCCAAGCAGCAAAGACATATTTCGGTCCCATTTGAAGGAGGTATGCTATTTTTACATTGTTATCAATTTATAAATTTATATTTAAGGGATAGAATTATTCTGTTGACTACCTGCATTAGCTATAGTCCAGCAATGAGCAGCTGTTATTCAAAATGCCTTCTACAAATGTGTTGTTGAGATAGGGCACTCTTGCATGTCAGGATTTCACAGAAGGTCAGGGTCCTGCAGAAGGCACAGTCCCAGGACCATTCAAAGCACAGTCATCCAGGACTAACCAAAAGGAAATTTAAGCATGACACTCAAGATTATGCCTCTGTCCATGCAAATGTAGGATGCTGAATACTTTCCTGATTAAAGAATCCTAAGTAGAAATTCTGCCCCAAATTTCACTGTGTTTAGGAACATCAAGGTGTGGAAGTGTCTGGGGTTTACATTTATTGTTAAAACACTAGCAGAGGAAATGGGTTATTCTTTCCTATCTCAGCTCAACTTTGAAAACTCAATGTCATGTTTCCCAGTTTCCCAGTTCCTAAAACATCAGAACACAAAATAACATACATGATTCTCATTCCTCATACTGAAGCTAGTTTTGAACTACAAAATTATCAGACTGGATAATCAGACCAGTAAGACTGGACAGAAAGAAAAATGAGAGAATTTAATCTTTTCCATCATTGGCAAACCTGCTCTCCAGTTCCTGGTATTGGAGTTGTTTCTGGGTTTAGCTCAATGGATGTTTAACACAAAAATGTTCCAGTAACCTGCAGTGCTGAAGTGGGAAATGAAGTCTCTTCACTGCCAAAAGATATAACAGAAGAAGCCTCTGTTCAGCTCTGCATTTAATGGCAGAAGGGGAGCATACCAAGATGCTATCAGAGTAATGACCAGTCCCAAGTTTCAATGAAAGACAGTTGTCTGAGGAGAAAGGAGGAGAGCTGCAGCTTAAAAAACAACAAAAATATTCCATATATTTAGCAGATGTCAGTATGGTCTCGAAGGCTATTTCAAACTGGATTGTGGCCATGAGCTTCGGAATGTTTGGTGCATACTCGCAGCCAGGTCTTTTACAATTTTTTACATCACAACAATCACTTCATAGATCATTTTCTATAGAAAATGGAAGGTAAATGCTAAAGGAGCACCAAAGTCCAATATGTGATGCTTTTTCATTTCATATAAGTTTTCTGACCTGCTCTTGAATGTAAGCATCTAAATAGTTGTTTAAATCCTATAAGCCCCACATAGGCACTGCAGCAGGCAGTCTGTTCTTACACTACAGCTCAGTCTGGTTTTTCCCTCCTCTCCCAGATTATAAAGCTAAAATAGACCTTTATAAGGATAAACTTGTTTTCATGAATTCACCGATAACAATCCAAGTGTTTCTATATTTTTTCTTATATCTTTACACCCTATCACAAAAGCAATGATGCAAAATGAGTTCTTTTTTTCTAGCATTCCTTACAAAAAACAGTTATAGGCATTCTACCTCATATCTGATATGGTAAAACATTAATTTCACATTGTACTACCAAGAAAATAAAAACTGTTTCAGTGCTGAATTTTTAAAAGTATATTTCTAAATAGTCATTTAAAGCCTATTTATTTTTTTAACACTGTACTTCTGGAAATAAAACTATAGATAGCTACTCTTTGTGAAAAGTCAGAGAGATTTTGTGCTATTACCTTTTGCAAAAACTGAACCATGTAAATTTGTATTGAAATTTAGTCCAACTGACAAAGTTTTTGTGCTTTGAATAATTGGATATTCAATATGATAGGGGGAGGGTTTTTTCTTTGTTTTGTTTTATTTTTGTGAAGAAATGCAATTATTTTTACTCTATACTATAAAGTCTAGTAAATCACTTGGAGCTAGAAAAGGTTTCACATTATCCTAGTAAGCTAAGTTTTAGTTGTGATAACATTTTTATCTCATTCATTTTCTTAAAAAAAGCAGAGATATTTTTAATTTAACAGGACTGGTACTGGTTTGCTACCCAGTCTCATTTACTGTTTTGATTTTTTGCCCCCAAGTATTGTTTTTCCTACTTGCTTCAGCCTCATGCAAGGCTCAGTCATTCTCAAGGGATCTGTCCCTTGACCCACTCTTCTTAGTTTTCATTTTTGCCCTGACTTCCTTGAATTGAATTGCTATGTTCTCCTTTTGTAGAGACAGAAGGCTCTGTGGCCCTGTCATGTTTTTAGCTGGGATAGAGTTAATTTTCTTCACTGCAGCTGGCATAGTGTTGTGCTTTGAACTTAGCATGAAAACAATGTTCAGATAACACACCGATGTTTTGGTTGTTGCTGGGCAGTGCTTGTACTAGTCAAGGACTTTTCCAGCTTCCCATGCTCTGCCGGGTGCACAAGAAGCCGGGAAGGGAGGGGGCACAGCTAAGAGAGCAGATCCAAACTGGCCAAAGGGATATTCCATATCATGTAACGTCATGCCCAATATGTTACTGGGAGGGGCTGGCCGGGGAAGGGAGGCAGCAATTGCAGCTCAGGGATGGGCAGCATCAGTCGGCAGGTGGTGAGCGGCTGTATCATTTGTGTTTCTGGTTTTTTTTCTCCTTTTTCATTTTATTATATTATTATTGTTGTTATTATTATTATAATTACAACAATTATTATTTTATTGTAATTATTAAACTGTTCTTATCTCAACCCACAAGTTCTTTTATTCTTCCAATTCTCTTCCCCATCCCAGAGGGGTGGGGAGAGTGAGCAAGCGGCTGCGTGGTGTTTAGTGGCCAACTGAGGCTGAACCACGACAGGCCCACGTTAAGAAATCAGCAGAGGAGAAAGTTGAGCCTAGTGTATAAAAAGGATTCTTACTCCTTCTGTGGGATTTTGTAGTTACTAACATGCTTCTTTCTGTCCTCAGACTATTACTGAGCCTTTGCTAGCTCACAAAGGTGATAAATTTCTTTTCTCTGGAAATCTGTCCTTCAAGAGTCGTTGTTCAAAAACTATGGCCTTTCCCTGTCCTCCATTCTGGAATGCTATCTTACAAGGCATCCTTTCTCATGATAAAGTTAATCACTGGAGATAAGAATAAATTTGTACACTGGGTGATGTGGCAACAGCATAGTGCTGTAGTTGCACAGTAATACTGGAAGGAGCACGCTGCATTGCAGCCAAATGCAACCTCATCATTCCATCTCTATCTGCAAGTGTGTAAAAAGTCCTGGTGAAGGACTGAAAGCTCAACTTGGCCATAGAAGTGCAGATTCTGGACAGCTACATGGTGCCATAACCCATTAAGATAACAAAATTTATCACTGTATTTCAAAGTGGTCCCTCCCATGCACCAATATTTTGCTTTTCCTGGACTTTACCTATCTTTCCTCCAACCTTCCCTGCTATTCCCAGTTACCCTTTCTTTCTACACTTTTTTCCTCTATGCTTCAGTCTTTCTCATCTCTTTTCTCCTAACTCTCACCTCAGGGCACCATCTATTATCTTAAAATACCATCTATTATTCTGTTACCTATAAAAACTTCTTTAGCTTTGCTACACTGTGTTTATAGTCAGCTGATACCCAGACACATCAAGCTTATAAAGGTTTCCCTTACTATTTTTCAAGTTTATTCTTCAAGTGGCACTAATTAATATACCATACGCCTTATTATCACAAAAATGTTTGCTTCCTTAGACATATTTGAATTATACTTTGTGGAAGATGTACCTACTTCCACTTACATAGGCATCCATTGGTGTTTGCTTACTTATCATCAAGTTCTAAAACTGTTTGTGGACACCTTGCTAGAAGGTTCATAATGTACTTTGCATATCCAAAGTCAATATTGTCACTGACAGTATTTCATTAGCAAGTTCTTCTAAGATGATAATTTGATTTGATTAATTATGAAGGCTGAGAATTTTAGGAACCCCCAGGTGCACAGCAGCAGTCAATGGGAATCACAGTGACTGGCAATGAGGGGAGCAGACCTCCCAGGAGCCATCCTTGTTATCAAGTCTGTTGGGAATAAACACTGCTAGTAATGTTAAAAGAAATAGTTCCTGAATAATTTCAATTCCTTACATCTCTTCTCAGTATTAGGAATGAGTTTCCAGTTTACATCTGGTTAGAATAAAGAGGTGCTTACTTTTCCATTAAATTTCATTCCAACTGGTCCGGCAAGTACCAGGAATGCCAGTCCCAGAGGACTGAAGACGACGACTGCTAGGCCATTTTTGGAGTTTCATGTATTTCATCCAGGCTGTCAGGATAAACAGGCAGACCCTCTATCAGAGTGAAGGCACAAAGGTGACAGTGTTGATTTAGAGTATTTCTTATGTTTTTGGAAATATTACTATGATAGAGACCTATCAAACTTTGATGACTAAAACTGCTTGGTCAGAGATTTGAATGCTAGTAAAAGACATTAAAATGTTATCCGCATATATCTTTGAAAAAACCCTCATTAACCTTCCTTAACAATCAAACATCTTGCCCTTGATGCAATTATAAAATAACTAGAACAAGTAGTAATAAAAAAAGAAATTTTCCTCTAAAGTGAAGATGTACCCTGTGGTCAGACTAAGGGCAGTACACAGCAGGGGCTAGTCCTTTTCTTTCAAAGGATGATACAGGCTTCAGCTGATATCAAAGGAAGAGCCTTTCTATTAAAATAGCTTGACTACAATGTCCAGTGATATTCTTTTCCTAATCCTTCTGTTTGTAGGAATCTGTTAAGTAGCATAAATTTGCAGTATGCACTGAATGCACAACTAGCTGTTGTCAGTTTAAACCAAGATGTCAACAAGAGAATATCTATTCAAATTTGAAGGAATTATTTATTTAAAAAAAAAAAAATTCATAAATTGTCCTAAATGTCATGTTTCCTCTCAAGCTCACCTTTAAAATCTGATTCAGATTTATACTGACTAGGTTACAGCTTTAGAGTCTCCAGTGCAAAAAAGTGAAAGGGAAGCCCACCCCAAATAATAACAGTCTTTACAATATTTAAGTTCTGCAGAAAGATCACAATTTCTCCACTTGCTTTTCTGTGTTTGGCTAGAATGCTTAATAATAAGCAGAATATCTAGATCTATGTCAGCTGCTGTTTGTGTGTTGATTTGAAACAGTTTTTTAGATAAAACCTATTTCCATAATCTAATTTTGAGGTGACAAAAGCAGATGAGATTCAGTGATTAAAACTGCAAGATAATGCCTGCTTTAAAGGTACAACTTCACTTACTCATACAGAATATTAATTCCTAAATGAACAATTAAAGAAACAGACCTAAATGTCATTTGGCAAAATCATGAAAAACATAAGCTCTGTGTATAGCAAGTGTCTCAAAAAGTACCTGAAACTTATTTTCTGGAAATAACTAGGTATTACTATCCCTATGCTATCTATTATTTCTTTGAAAGGACTAGGTATTATTATTGGAATTAAATTTCCTTTTTCTTTTCAGGCTTGAGGTTACATTTTTTTCCCTTTATATGTCTCCCTCTAGTTTCTTACAGAAAACAAATCAGTATCATACTATACATCACACCTGAATACTGAAATAAATATCCACTCCTGATTCACAGTACAATCTATTGCTCACAATTTTAACAAGCAGACACTAATATTTGTTGCCTTATCTTGCATTGTTGCTCATACTCAAGACAAATGTCTGAAAGATAGACGTCTACTCTGTATTTTTTTTCAGAATGCTCCTCAAACTTATTAGAAACAATTACTACTGAAAACATGAGAATACTTAGGTGGCCACAGGGCCAAAAGGACGCATCCATTCTTCCTGCTAGGAATGGCTGTCTGCCTCCACTAATCTGCATGTCATCTCTTATGTGGCATTCTCTGCCCCAAAATGAAATTAGAATCAGAGAACCATAGAATCATTAAGGTTGGAAAAGACCTATAGGATCATCAAGTCCCACCATCAACCCAACACTATCATTTCTTTTAAACCATTCCCTGAAGTGCCACATCTACACCTCTTCTAAATACCTCCAGGGATGGTGACTCCACCACCTCTTTAGGCAGCCTGTCCCAATAACTGACCCCTCTTTCAGTAAAGAAATTTTTCCTAATATCCAGTCTAAACCTCCCCTGATGCAGCTTGAGGCCATTTCCTCTCATCCTATCACTTGTTACTAGGGAGAAGAGACTGACCCCCACCTCGCTACAACCTCCTCTCAGGTAGTTGTAGAGAGCAATAAGGTCTCCCCTCATCCTCCTCTTCTCCAGACTAAACAACCCCAGCTCCCTCAACCTCTACTCATAAGGCTTGCTCTCTAGACCCTTCACCAGCTTCATTGCCCTTCTCTGGACATGCTCCAGCTACTCAATGTCCATCTTGTACTGAGGGGCCCAAAACTGAACATAATATTCAAGGTGTGGCCTCACCAGTGCCGAGTACAGGAGGAAGATCACTTCCCTAGTCCTGCTGGCCACACTATTCTTGATACAAGCCTGGATACTCTTGGCCTTCTTGGCCACCTGGGCACACTGCTGGCTCATGTTCAGCCAGCTGTCAAACAGCACACCCAGGTCCTTCTCCACCGCACAGATTTCCAGCCACTCTTCCCCAAGCCTGTAGCGCTGCATGGGGTTGTTGTGACCCAAGTGCAGGACCTGGTGCTTGGCCTCGTTAAACCTCATACAATTGGCCTTTGCCCATCAATCCAACCTGTCCAGGTCCCTCTGTAGGACCTTCCTACCCTTGAGCAGATCGACACTTCCACCCAATTTGGTGTCATCTCCAAACTTATATGTAGTCTGAATCTACCCTCTTTTAGTTTAAAACAATTACACCTTGTCCTATTGCTAGACACCCTGCTAAACAGTTTGTCCCCATTTTTCTTACAACCCCCTTTAAGTACTAAAAAGCCACTATAAGGTCTCCCTGGAGCCTTCTCTTCTCCAACCTGAACAACCCCAACTCTCTCCAACTAGCAGAGGTGTTCCATCTTCTGATCATTTTTGCGGCCTCCTCTGGACCTGCTGCAACAGGTCCCTGTCTTTCCTGTGCTGAGGGCTCCAGAGCAGGACAGAGTACTCCAGGTGGGGTCTCACCAGAGCAGAGTATAGGGGCAGAATCACCTCCCTTGACCTACTCGCCACTTTTCTTGATGCAGCCCAGGGTATGATTGGCTTTCTGGGCTGTGAGAGCACATTGCTGGCTCATGTCCAGCTTTTAATCAACCTATTCCCCTAAGTCCTTCTCTGCAGGACTGCTTTTAATCAATTAATCCCCCAGCCTATATTGATACCAGGGGATTGCCCCAACCCCCATTAGGGACCCTGCACTTGGCCTTCTTGAACCTCATGAGGCTCATGGACCCACTTCCTGAGCTTGTCCAGGTCCTTCTGGATGGCATCCCATCTCTCAGGCATGTCAACCTCATTGCTCAGCGTGGTGTCATCTGCAAACTTGCTCGAATGTGCATGCAATCCAACTGTCTATGTCACTGATGAAGATATTAAACAGTACTAGTCCCAGTATGGGCCCCTGAGGGACACAGCTTGTCACCAATCTCCATATGGACATTGAGGTGTTGACTGCTACACTCTGGATGTGACAATCCAACCAATTCCTCATCCACAGAACAGTCCATCCATCAAATCCATATCTCCAATTTAGACAGAAGGATTTGTGGGGGAGATCATGTCAAAAGCCTTACAGAAATCCAGATAGATGATATCTGTAGCTCTTCCCTTGTCCACTGATGTAGTCACTCCATCCTAGATCTTTTCTTACGGTGAGATGGACTTTGCTCCCTCAGTCCCTGTTTTGTGGTCTATCCATTCAAGAGGTATAGGAAGAGAGCTTGCCAGGGAAGACTGAGGCAAAGAAGTAGTTGTGTACCTCATCCTACTCCTTGTCCATTGTTGCCAGTTTGCCAGGCTTGCTCATCAGGGGGGCTAAGTTTTCTTTGACCTTCCTTTTCTGGCTGACATACCTGTAGAAGCCCTTCTTATTATTCTTTACATGCCTTACCAAGTTCATCTCCAGCTGCGCCTTGGCCTTCCTCACCCCATCCGTACACAATCGGGCAGTGTCCCTATACACTTCCCTGGACACCTGTCCCTGCTTCCACTGCCTGTGCATTTCCTTCTTGCCCTTTAGTTTGAACAGCAGGTCTTGTCTCATCCATGCTGGCCTCTTCCCTTCCTTGCCTGTTTTCTTACACCTGGGGATTGAAGAGCTCTTGCACTCTGGAAAGTGTTCTTAAAGATCTGCCAGCTCTGTTCTGCTCCCTTGTCCCTGAGGGCATTTTTTCAGGGGGTCCTATCGACTAACTCCTTGAATATCTGGAAGTTTCCTTTCCTAAAATTCAGGGTCCTGGCTTTACTTTTTGCCTGACCCACATCCCTCAGGACTGCAAACTCCACCAGTATACAATCATTGCAGCCCAGGCTGCCTCCAAACTTGATGTCACTCATTAGCTCACTTGCACTGGTGACCAACAGGTCCAGTATTGCAACCCCTCTGGTAGGGTTTATTACCTGGCTTTAGACTTTATCCTGAATGCATTCCAGCAGTTTACTGGATTGCCTACAGCTCACTGTGCTGCTTTTCTAGCAGATTTCAGGGTAGTTTATGTCCCCCAGCAGGACGAGAGCCTGCGAGCACAATGCCTTCTGTAGCTGAAGTAAGAAGGCTTCGTCAATAGGGTCGCATTAGTCAGGGTGCCTGTAACAGACACGAACCACAAGGTTCCCTTTGTTGCCTTGGTCTCTGATTCTTCCTCATAAGTCTTCAATCTGCTTTTAGCTATTCTTCAGAGGCAGATCTTCACACTCTATCCATTTCTTGATGTAGATGGCAAGGCCTCTGTCCCTCCTTCCTCACCTGTCCCTTCTGAATGGCCTGTAGGAGTCAATAGCCACACTCTAGTCATGGGAGTCGTCCCACCAAGTTTCAGTAATGGCAACTAGCCGTAGCTTTCTAGAAGTGCAGTGGCTTCCATCTCCTCCTGCTTGATGACCATATTGCATGCACTGGTGTAGAGTCACTTCATCTGGGCTGCCAGACAAGTCACCTTCTTAGAGGAACACCCCTTAATTCCTTTGAGATATATAACTGAAGGTGATATTTTCTTACATGCATTTGCCTAATTTGGATGCTGTTTCCATGCAGCAATTTTACCAGTGGGAACCTTATGCTATTGGTAGACCAAAAAAGATTTTGTGGTTTTAAACCAAATTTTTAAATCCATTCGAAAAATCTGCATGTCATTAAAAACAAACTAACAAACAACCATCTTCTGTAAACATACACAAGAATAGTCAAGGCTGAGGCTTTTCCACTACAAAATCTGCGCAGCCACATTGCATAAACTCCCTGAGAAGGAAGTCAATACCAAGGAATCAGTCATCTATGGGAACCAAAAATGTAGGTGAAACCTCTTGACTCTTGAACACTAATCTTAGTTGTAAACAACAGTAAGCAAACTCTCACATTGCAATAGGCATTGTTAATATAATTATTTTTTAGTACAAGAGCATTCCATAAGTCATAAAGATTATGGCATGATAAAATATTTTTAAATTATTTGAGAAAATATAAGAACAGAGCTATTGTTTGTTTCTTGATATTTACTTTATATTCTTATTATAACTGGAGGCCTACTTCTCTACACTTAACTTATGTTCTGTACGTTTTTTTCTAATACTATAGTTAAATGCCACAAAACACAAAGGTTCTTTCTGATGGGTCAAACACCATGTATGAATCAGAGACCATTGCTATTAAAAATATAAATGTGTGTGTGCATGCAGATGTGTGTGCACGTGTGTGTGTAAGAGTGAGAGAATGCTTCTTTAATTTGGTGAAAAGTAAAAGTATTAATTGCGAGTCATGGCAAGCTTTCAATCTTGTTTCAAGCTTACTCTACTTACAGAAAGTATAGATCAATGCAGGGTTAACATTTCACAGGGGGCTTAGTTTAAAAGTTTTTAAACTAGTGTGATGACAATTAAAAGCTATCCTAACTTTATTCTTATTTTGGGGATTTATATTATGTGCTTTTATTAGTACTTAATGATTTATCAAATTGTATTGTCAAAAGTAAAAGTCTTATTTGGATATGACCTATTTTATCTTTCTAACATGTAGAGTTTGCCAAAAAGAGATTGACTTTCAAATATTATGCTAATAGTATTTGTTTTCCTAGCTTTGAATATATTTACCTAAAAATCAGCACAGACTACAAAAAAAAAACATTGAGTTACTATGTATCCTCACATTGATGACATAGCAAAAAGTGATTGCTTCTGCCAACAGAAGTAAAATCTTATAGTAAAAACTACAATATAGGGCACTTGAAAATGTTAGAACTTTCCAATCTCAGCGCCGTGATCAACATGAAGATAGTCTCACCGTGCTTCCACAGTGTTATAAAAATCTGCAAATGACCAGCAACTATAACTAAATAATGTATACAAAATAAATATAAACAGCATCTGCTGCTGAGAATACCTTAGCCTTATAGCTGGAATTTGAAAGGCATATTCTAAGCAAAAATACTGCTGAGTTAGCATTTTCTTAGATGCTTGTGGGAAATTAGAGGTCTATCAATGACATGCATCATCAGTTCAAATGAACTGTGGAATCCAATAAAGTAAGTGTGCAGGTTCCACGTACTTGGAAGTGGGCACAAAATTTTTGTAATTTCTCATGATTTCATGCAATGGCTTTTTCATTATTATGTCATTTTTGGTGCTTCTGAAATTGAAAATCTAATAAGTAAATAGACTAAAGCTTAAAATATCTTAGTAGGAGGGCTGAAGGATTAGGTCTGACGTGTTACTTGGACCACGAAGTTCTATTTCAATGGTAGAAATACTGTCACAGCCTGTTGTGCTTAGCCAAGGTGCAGAACCTATGCAAATGTATAGGAAAGGATGTAGGGCAAAATCAAAGAGCTCTGCTAAATGTCCTCTTGTAGGTGTAGTTTAGCATATTCCTGCACTGATGTGAATGTCATGGCTAATGCCAGAAACTTGCAGCCTTGTAGGAGAGAACAGCACATCCTGGTCCAGCAAAACCACACAACCCCCATCTTTTCACTAGCTGTTTAAATTCATGCATCAGAATGCAAACTGAAAATGCAACATGTTCTTTTCATCACCTCCTCCACAGGGGCAGTAAACTTTGCTAGGAAAAAGACAGAAGGGCTGGAGATAGATGTGCCACATCAACCTAGCAAGATTCACTAGAGGAGGTGTATCAAAACCCAAAGCATTCTGTATTAAAGGGGTGGCCAGCACCAATAAGGAGGAGAAAGGAAAATAATTTTTTAATTGGCTTAGCAAAGATGGTAAAGAATGCACACTGTTTTCTGGATGACCAAGATACAGACCAATGTGTTAGTACTTCTGAAAAAAAAAAAAAAAAGTCTCTTTGGAGGCCGAGAAATTATTACCTGTTACTTTCCCAAAAGGTATTTCCCATGGAAAACATTGCATGCATATAGGTACTGTCTGTTCTGGCACAAGTCGTGAAATGCAAAACAGATTCCTGCATATGTCTTTGTGCACAATGGTTTCAATAATTCAAGATTGATAACCATTTCCATGATTCATAGAGGCATTCATCATGTAATTTTCCCTAATACTGATGTAATTTTGAGGCCACAGAATTAAAACAATTTCCATGTATTCCACAAGCGCTTGTTTCTTTTGTATTAACTTGGTCATACTGCAAGGTAGTTATAATTTCCAGTTTATTTTTCCCTCATAAAATGAAATGCATAATTAATTTCTTCTTTTATTATCTTTGCAGAGAAATATATAGACTTCACAATTTTGCCAAAGAATTATTAGAATAAAAGCTTCAGATGAAATCCTGGTTGTATTGAAGTCAAATGCAAAAGCCAAATTTGGTCCTTAACTTTTGGCACAGGTTTTTCATCTGAGGTTACCAGATAATCAAATACCTTATAAATCTTCCTCTTCAAAACAGTAAGCCTTTCACTGAATGTTTCTGCTTTGATAAGAAACAAGACTAACATTTTGTCAAAATTATTGCAAACAGAAGAATAGCTATTGATAATACTAGAACGTAATAATTATATGGTATTATCTTGAAACCACCCTTTTACAAAAGGTTGAGAGGATATCATGAACATAATGTGAAAGAATTCTAGAATAAACAACCTAAAGAAATACACTAGAATGATTAAAGAACATGATACATTACACATAGAGATGAGATGAAGAATAAACACGGATTCAAAACAGAATTAATTCAGTACACTAAGAATTATGCATTATTTCAGACATCAGAATTGAAACACTTACCTTGGATGAATGAAAAAAGTTTTTCAGCATCATTAATTAATGAAAAGAACCTACTTTTTGCCTGGGATGCCATTTATGGTGGTTATTCTCCAAAGCCCCTAATGATAAGCCTATCTTTTCTTCTAATGCAGACTGTTTATTTCTTTAGCTTTGGAATACCATGTGCTTTTTAATTAATTTCATAAGTTGTATGAAAGCCACACACTTGTTTCAAAAGTCTCAAAAACTGTTTCTTGGTTAACCCCAAGTAACCGAAATTATACCACTTCTGGAAATATATTAGAACAGAAAGAATTGACAAAATGTGAACGGAGAGAAGACGTTGGCAGGGGAATAACTAAATTTGAAAACTGTCTTTTTTTTTCTGGAAACCTTGTATTTAACACTAGAGCCCAAGTCCTGCCTGAGGCCTCATCTCTCAGGGGATCAGAGGTCTGTCCAAATCAACGCAGTCTGTATAGTTCATAGATCAGTATAAGCATTGTATTGTGATGATTTTTTTACCTCCCCCAACAGCTAAAATATAGATTATAAATTGAAGAAATTCTGTTTTTCAAGTTAGGATACAGAAACTTTAGGAAAATAATGACAGTTCACTATCCAGACTAACAAGTAATTTTACTGTCACAATACTCAGTGGAATAAAGAAACAAAAACTGAAAACATTACATTGTCACACCTTAGACCACAAACTTGATTTAAGGCACACCACATACAGGCATCCTAACAGATGCTTTGGTAACCTTGATTGTCTCCTTGTTCTGATCAAAACCAGCCAACCTTATCAAACTAACTGTAGATATGAAAATAAGAATATGATATGAAAACACCAAACAAACAAAACCTCTTTCATAAAAGAATATTCAAGTGATAGTTCTTGGTTTTCCAGTTTTATCTGTATTCCTCCATGGAAAATCATAAAAGGGCAGGATTACAAGCACAGTTGATACGGTCAGTTTTAAGGACAGCAGCTGGCTTCATTTTTGAGAGATGATCTTTATCACAATGTTAAATTAAATGTGTCATTCTAAGTATCTTGAAACCCATGCTTAGAAACCTATCTGAAAACTTTTCTGTATAATAAATTCCAAGAATTCTGTGCACAAGAGAGCAATTTGTTAACAATCTTCTTTGCTCTTTAGGCTTAACATGTAAAGATAATTGAAATACTTGAAATGTATTCTTAGTACTGACATTTAAGATTAAATACAAAAATTTTTTATTTTAAACATATATATACCAAATGCAACAGTTCAAAAATTATAAGGTTAGGCATATTTGTGCTTTCTAAATTTATTTTCTCTGTATCAGATTATTTAAAGCCTATAGAAGGTACCTTTTCTTAGATTTTTCTTCTTGGTAGAACTGCTTTATTACCTAGCTGTTCTTTAAATAGTTAAGAAAGCTATTTCAATTTAATTTCCATTTCCACTGAACTAATTACACCTTCTGTGTAGAAAGCATGATGCATGAGAGTGAAAAGGCATTCTAGTCAAGTCCCCCAATATTACAGAGAAGTACATTGTAGTATCGCTTTCCTGCACTTGACAGGCCCAATTTTCAAATAAGATCTTTTACTCATACTATTCCTACTGGAAAGACTTGTCATTCCTTAATGGCTCAGGACCACGGCACTTCATGTCTTATTTTGCATGAAGTTTACTTTTTTTAAATATTATTTTATTTATTTTGAGACACTGCTAAGCATTTCTTCCTCAGGTATGCACTCTTTGTACCTATTCCTTTCCTGAATGTGAACACCCACTCTTACAAAGTATTTCACACAAAGTTTTAACAGTATATGACAACACTGCATTAACATTTCATCATTGCTACTAAAAATACTTTGTTTAATACATAAAATCATACAGTCTTTTTTTCTCAGCCACATCAGATAGGTAGCCTACAGCCAGTCACTATAATACTAACACAGATAATTTCTCCTTTAGTTTCCTAGAACTGAGTTCCAAATTTATAAGATCATTCTCTTCTTTTTACTAATTCCCTTGAGTGTTCTCTCTTTCCTGAAATTAGCTAATATTAAGAAATTGAAAGTCTATGTGATTTAGTCAAATAAAATTGTCCCTGTTATTCGAAGCACAGCTGAACTTTTGAATATTGTTCACAAAAGCTGGAGCATAAATAGTTCATGAGAGCTTCTACTGTGTGTAAAATGCGTTGCAGATCCATCTGACTTCACTAGCCAATATGACAAAGACTTTGCTTTTCAGTTAAACTTATAACAGTTTGTGATTTTTAAATCAACAGAGGTCCTATTTAAAAAACAAGAGCATTAAAACAAGTTTGACTTTTGTACTTCTTAGACAAAAAACGCAACTTGAGTCATCTCTGGCTCAGTCTATGAATAGCCCATATTCAGATTTTGCATTATGTAACTCAAATTTCCAACTACTTGCTTCAGAGGACTAAGGTTTCAGAACAGATATTAACAAAAATAAAGAATATTGGTATGAAAGACTTCAAACAGACTAAAGGTCATCGTGAAAAATTCTGTGATCATCTCAGAAGAAACATTAGATAAAAAATTCTTACTACTGAAATTAATTCTTTAAAGAATCTTCTCACTATGAAAATATAAGATAAAGCTAGTACAAGTCCTCATTAAATAATGGATTTACTGCATTGTGTACTGTTTAGATTTATTGTGCTCAAGGAATTGGCTGGCTCAGCAGACGGTAATTTTCTTCATTTGCAATGAACAGCTTAGTACAAAATGCTCACTTCTGACTTTAAAATAAGACAGACATATGGATATAACTGACATACTTCCTCATATGTTGCAAGTCAAACTTTGCCAGAAATAAGAAGATAAAATAGCAGAGAACAAAATGAATATAGTTTCTTAGAAAGGTGTAAAAGTATTCTTCACTTTAAGTATAAATCATAGAAATATTATTTTACAGTAGTAGGTTGGCTCAAAGTGCTGTGGTTGGACTTGATGATCTTAAGGGTCTTTTCCAACCTTAATGATTCTATGATTCTATGAAATGCTTAAATAAAGATAGAAGCATAAATAAAGCAAAAAGCTTTTCCACATAAAATCAGTGATAACACGTGGTTAGTAGTTAGCAACTATGAATGTAAGTGTTCTCAGTGGTAACTGAACAATATTTTTCAAACCAAATTAAATAATTACATTTTGAACTTTTCACCCCATTTGTTACTTTACTTATGATCTACTTTTAAATTAAAAATAACAATCAAAGGAAATGGTTCTAAAACATTAATAATGAAACATTTAGGAATACTTGTAGAAGCCTGTCAGTCTTACCATAAACAATCTATTTAAAAAAAACCAAAAGACTAAAAATGGTAAAAGTCCCCAAATATTAAAAATGCTCCAAAGCTTTATATAAATGTGCTGTGTAGGTAAAAATGCCATTTTAAATAAAAGAATGCAAATAAAATTTTTTTAGGAGGTCTGTTGAAATCCAGATAATGTACATTGATACTCTGAAGTTCAGGTTAAAGATTAAAAATTATTACAGTGCAGGAAAAAAATAAAACCAGTAGTGTGTGATTCATTGAGTGCAAGATTTACATTAGTGAAATAAGGGATTAAGCCCTAAAAACCAAACCAAAACAATTACTTGGATGCAGGAATACAAGCTCTTCATAGAAAATAAGATTTCAGTAGCTTTTATCGCTTTAGAAAGCATACTAACCTGAAAGCTATGGTGTTACATTAATAAAAACAAACACAAAAAAAGCATGACCAAAGACAACCAGGTTAATAAACAATTCTAATATTTCAGAAAAGTCAAGTTTTCTTCCTATTTGAAGCCCAGAAAATACATATTCTGAGTTAGTTTGCAATACCACATAACTTAAACATATTTATCAATATAAACTCCAGAATATACACTGACTACTCCCTACCAGTCCAGGCAAAAAGTAAACTTCAGGGAGTCCCATTTTAGAGACATCTCACAGTAAAGACAGGAAATTTTTTTTGTTTATGAAAAAAAAAATTTGGTTAATTTTTACCCTAATAGTGCACAGCTTAAAAACAGAAAGCTTGCAGAATTGAATACACTTCTGAGGAAGAACGACTGACAAACATGCTCCACTCTTTTCCATGGGGAACATCAAAAAGTTTTAAGAATGGTTCCACTGTAGCAGGTGGCCCAGAGAAGCTGTGGATGCCCCATCCCTGGAAGTGTTCAAGGCCAGGCTGGATGGGGCCATTCAGCATTTTCAGACTTCATGAGCACCTGATACATTCATTTAATGCAAGACGCTTGCAGTTTGGGAGGAAGGTTATACATTAAAAAAAAAAGTTAAACTGTATGTTCTAAGTTGAGTTTTAAGGCTAATAGTGATAGTTAAATTCACAAAATCTCAGAGGTGCTTTTGTATTAAAAAGACTACTCAGCAGTTTTAGTTGTAATATTAATAACTAATTCTCTTTCCATATATTTTTGGTCTGGTTTTGACTAGGAAAACTTTAAATTTTATTCCTCAGGTATTAATTTATTTTTGGGTAGGGCATCCCAGGCCTATACAACATGGGGGAAAAAAAAATCATTTGACATGAAGAACAAGCATCCTGAACCAACAACTTAACTTGTAATCAAATAAAGATATTTAAAGCTAAAATGAGTAAATCATTGTACAAATTATCCAAAAAACATACAGCAGGGAAAATTCCTGCTCTTGTAGCAAGGTCTGAAAGAATACCCAAAGTATTTTTCTGCCACACCTATAACCTCTATCATTCCAAAGAAGAAATATTCTGTTGACAAATTAAAGGTCCCCACATCATCAGAAAACTCATCAAGGTACTTAAAATGGTTGAAAGGTGACTTCATGTTAATTCAACAGAGGCACTGTTTAGCTAATTTAGTTCCATTTGCAAAAAGTCTCCATACACACCAAGCACCTTAGAACTGGCATAATTCCGAAGGCAGTCTGGTTTTCTGCACTATTCCAGGACCATTCCTGTTGCAGCCATTCTGTATTGATTGCCATAGATCATTTCTTATCCTTAAGTAGGCTCGTTTTCATTCCTGGTACATTAGGTACTGTTTCAACCTCAATCTGCATTGCTGTTTAATAAGATAAATTATCATAAGAAGTAATTACCCAACATTTAAGCTGATTTGTAGCTGTATCTGTGAAGCTGCAGGATTATCAGGAATATTACGTACATATTCTGTTCCGTTGTCTTCTGTGAGAGAACAAATGGTTTTAAGTTGTCTAAACTTGGACTAAAAGAAGGAAATTGCAAAATTTCTCACATAGTTTTAAATCTAAATACGTCATTTATCTTCAAGAAAGCTATTCAGTGTTTCTTCTTTAGTTCTCTCATCTGACTATTAATACCTATTTACACTGTTGTAATACCTAAAGATTCCGATCAAAGTATCAAAAAGCTAGCAAGCTGAGCGAATCCTTACAGACAGTTACCCTGCCTCAATACAGCATCAATTGCAACTACAGTATTTTTGACAAGCATTTGTCTAACCTGCTGTTAATCTCTGGCTTTAGTAATAGAAATTTGGCAACTGCCTTATGCAATTTGCTCCATCTGCAAATATAAACTTTTTCTTAACAGACTACCTGCATCTTTATCTCTGCAACCTGAGCTGCAATTTCTCACCTCACCCACTTTGCATATGGAGAAAATTGTGTTTACCTGTCTGTGCCATAGCTTTCTATGTTTTGGAAGGTTTTTTATGTCACACATGAGTTGTATTTTCTTCAAGGTAAACAGCCTTAAGCAGGTTAATGTATTTGCACAGAGAAATTCACTAGGTGTCTGATTGTTCTCATTGCTTTCCTCTGGACTCTCCAAGAGCTGTTCATATTTCTTAATCTGTCATGTATGAAACATTAGAGTTTTTTTCAGCTGAGACTTACTGTTGTGCAGTTTAGCTGAAAGATTATTTTAAACGTTTTTCTATACACCTTCCCTGTCCTAAACATTCTAGTTGTACATCCCAGGATAGTACATTACCACTCTGGAACAAGCTCTTGAGGTTAAGATAGTTCACTGAAGATATTTGCTCTGTCCTCAGAAATCTAACAGGAAAACAAGCATTGGCTAATAGAAACAGTGTAAAGAACAGAACCAAGAATATTATAAAGCTATCATAGAAACCCATGATTTTCCCACATCTAAGATTTATTCTGGAACTCTAGTCCCTTTAGCTCAAAAAGAATACAGTATATTTGGAAATGGTCCGAAGAAAACCAGTAAGGATGGCATAGAGAAGCTTCTGTAAAAGAAATGACTAGGTAAGCTGGAAGTATTCAGTCTGGAAAAGAGGTGGCTGAGGGAAGATATGCAGCATAAAATCATGAAGGCCATAAAGGGGCATTATATATCTCTTTCAAAATATAAGTCAGAATTTAGGAAATGTAACCAGCAGAAGTCAGGTCAAAAAAGCAAATGAAGTATAGTGGTTTTTTCCAGGGAGCATACATATATTTGCTAGAGGATGTTGTGGATTTTAGAAGTTTATATGGGATAAGGGGAAGACTGGAGTAGTGCAGGGAAGTGAGATATACAGAGAGTTCCTAAATATGTAAGAATTTCCTGAGATAAATATGGCTTCAAGCTGCGTCAGGGTAGTTTTAGTTTGGATATTAAGAAAAATATTTTCACTGAAAGAGTGGTCAGGCATTGGAAGAGGCTGCCCAGGGAGGTGGTGGAGTCACCATCCCTGGAGGTATTTAAAAGACGTGTAGAGGTGGGCACTTCAGGGCATGGTTTAGGAGACATGGTAGTGTTGGGTTGATGGTTGGACTTTATGATCCTAGGGGTCTTTTCCAACCTTAAGGATTCTATGATTCTGTATAATTTCGGAGCTGAAGGTGATTCAAGGCTAAAATATTTTAGGGAAGAATATCTATCTGACTTGTCCCAACCCTTCTCTAGGCATGCGTTTTGGTCAATGTTAGGCACAATGTACAGAGGAATAATTTCATGAAACAACATGCTTGGTTTTTTGCTCACTCCACTAACATCCTGAACCACTGCTATAAAGTGAATCTAAGAAAGTGTTTGCTGTTGAAGAAATGTAAAATAATTTATTGGATTATTAGATGTTGCCAAATACTGCGTTTAGGATTTTTTTAACTTACTAAAGAAAAGTTCTTTACAGTTGTTGACTCAAAGAATAAAAGGACTTTTATTACATGCAAATGCAAGTCTATGACAAAATAAACCCAACTGATTTAAAGTTCTAGTAATTAGCTTCCCCCCCTACAGCCTTTGATACTACTCGTAGTAATATAATGTGCCATAACGCCGTCCCACCAACAGGAAAACTGTCCAAGATTAAAGATCATTGTAAGAAATCATGTTACTGTTGTACCACGGATAACTTGAATATCACTATACTCTGTGTTCAAGAAATACTGCTAGAGGAAAGAGCGTCTTGGAGCAATAACCAGACAATAAGTTTGTTTTTTAAGTGTGCATCTGTTTTTCAGCGTGGCTATACAAGGTTGCTTCGCTGCTTTCTGAATTTCTAGCAAGGCTTCAGACTTGCTGAAAGACAGTTGGCATCTGTGCAAGCTAGACAAAGTGGGAGGCAGTAAGATTGTCAGAGGGAATTGTCTAAGGTTTTGGATAAGTCTGCAAGAGCTATCTCAATTAAAGGAGTTTGTTAGCCTCTTAACAAAAGGGTTCATTACTGGAGGCCCTAAGCAGAAAAATACTGCTCCTTGCTTTTCAGATTTAGCATTTACCATGGAAATAAGTGTTTTTTTCATCTGATGTTGACCATTGGATTACGGTCTACCATGCTGGAGGAAAATTCCTGCACAGGAACACTCTGGCATACTGAGGAGAATTCAGAAGTTATATTAGTGCAGGAGGCATTAAAATGAAGCAGACTCTTGATCATCTTGTACTCCCAGAAAGCTTTGGCTGGGTGTTGAACTTAATCTCAATACCTAGCTTTGTACAAACTCAGATAGCCCTTCCTCCTGTCAGGCTTGGTCAGCTCTGCTTCAGCTGTGTGTGAGGTTAACAAACATCACCTCCTTGGATATCTGTATCTCAGTGCAAAACTTAGACTCCTGAAGAGTTCATAGTTTCTAAAAATACCTCCCAAACCAAACTATATTAAACAATGTACTTTTAAAGAACCAAAAATTGTCTCTTTTGGAGTTCAAATGTTTAGATGTTCAACTGGGATTGGTGAGAGCTAGTTCAGGTCTGTTTCCTACAATGCTATTCTAGGAAGCATAGTAGGTTTCTTTCTTTCACACTTTTGCCACTCCACTGGTACCAGTGGAACAGTATAGTCTCCAGATTTTGGCCTATACTTCAGAATTGAGCTTAATAGCTCTGCTATACTCTACATAAGAATGTAGTTAATCAATAGCTCTGTTCAGGCACATGCGAAGTTGAAAGTTGTTCCCGGATGTAGATTATGTGCACAGGAGAATGCCTCTGGCGACACTGGACTCTGAGGAGATAAAAGTAGAACTCATCTGTCAGAGCAGCATTTGTTCCAAGTACCCTTTCCCATCCCACCTCCATCTTGTCAGTCTCAGAGGCAGGAGCACACAAGCCATGGGCTTATTTCAGCACCTTATCCTTGAGTTAAGAAAAGTTACTGATAAGAAATCTTAACCAGTTCTGTCCCAATATAATTCTTAACACAGAAAGTCAACAAGATAATTTATTCTGTTTAGTAGAACTATACTGGTCCTTAAAAAGTTCATTCCCTGATTTATGTTCGATTAAAAAAAAAAAAATGAAAGTTTTCCCAGTATGCACTCTGGTATGTATCCTATTTTATGCAAATTTATAATGAATCCTTTTACGCTTCTCATTAACTGAGTTATTTTCAGCACGTCTATGTTCTCTGCTGTTCATATCCAATTTTACCACATACTCCACATGAGAACAAACGGAACATATTCCAGGCTTTTACTGAAGATAAATATTTGCATAAAAGAAGGTGGAAATTATTTAAAAGTTCAACAATTCTACCAAGATAACAAGTGTAACCATTATGCGATTTCAAATAATATTGATTTACAAATAAGTACACTGAACATATTCTACACACAAAATTTTCTGCCCTAAACCCATAGCAATTTGTACCTACAATTCTCATTTCAGCCTCCTGGCCCTTAGAACACAAAGTCTAAAGACAACAACAAATTTATATTTGACCTAGATGTATTTAATATTTACATGTTCATAAAGCTCAGAACTTTGAAAATAATAATTCTTTTTCATTTACATTTCTTTTCATATTTCTGAGATTTTATTGCTGTCAGCTATGGCTAACCATCTCGTGTTAGGATGCAGTCAGGACTTAGAATAAATTGGCCAACATTAAAGTTTTTACATAATAAAACATCAGTAGAGCTCAATTGCTCATGGCACTGTCCTCAGTCATTTAATTCACTTTCTATCCGTACTGAAGAGAAAGGATAGCAACATTTTCAGCCACCCTGACTATCAAGAAATTCACCTCAGCTTGTGAGGGATTAAGAGGTAAGGCAGTCTGATATCTTAAGTTTTCAATCTCTTTCTATGAATAAGTGCTGACAACACAGTTTTCACATACTTATTTTCATCTTATGATCAAAGCAGCATTTCTATTGGTTAAGAAAAACATGTCTACAGACATCATTTCAAGCTAAATTCTTAATAATCAAAAAGAAAAAATAGGAGTACAATTTACAGTCATATTAACAATAAACTAAGTCCCTTAAGTCAAAGTCTTCTCAAAAACTGTACAGCCTCTGATTAATATTCCAGCAGAATTCCCACAGAAACATAACCCCAGTTGTGCTGGGCACTACTCAGGCACACGCATTCCTGTTCCAAAGACCTCACAGTTTAATTTCAAGCAAGAAAATTTAACAGCAACAAGAGAGATCAATGGAGACAAATAAATTAAGCTCAGGCAGCTATTGAAGACAAGGTAAAAAAATTAGGAGTGAGGCATGTAGTAACTTCTTCCTTAGGAGGCTAATAAAGAAAATTTGCTTCTGTCTCATGTAGCACCTATAAATACCCATTTCTCCTTTTATTTTTCTAAACCCTTTACGTTTTCCACTTGTAAATGACAAAGCCATGTACAAACTGCGATGGTCTTATATAGTGGTTCATTCACTTGAATGAAAAGTGACTTACACTAACTGCCTTGATGGAGCAGCAAGAAACCTCTTATAACTGCCAACTGTGAGTCCCGTGCATTCAGCCACACTTAGTGTTTACCAGCAAAAATTTCCTTTCGGTTACATGCAGAGCTTTGGTGAACCTACCTCATTTCCACACCATTAACTGCTAAACATTTTTGTCTTCCCACTGTCACTCACCATGATCTCTTCAGTGTTTTTCTGTCAAATCCAATAGCTTCTCCAGCAGTCTCACTCTGTCTATCTCAGAACAAACTCAGACCTTTCTTCTTTTAAAGAACCTTTCTCTCATTCACATTTGTCTTCCTTAGTAGTCTGGGTAGTACCTTGGAAATTGCTCACCATCTGTGTTCACCCCAAAAGTATGAAGCGTCCCATGATTCCAGGTGCAGTAGGCAGAACCAATTTAACTGAGTTACTTAAAGGAGCAAGACACAATGCTTCACTTGCCCAGGCAGCAGTATTGTTATGCCAAACACCAAGCAGTTCATGGTTGGCAGGGCTCTGAAGCATGGGTCTTTATCTCCTGTAAATAGGATTAGCAAATAAAAATATGTATTCTAGTTTCCTACAGCAGGATTATCAGCAAGCCAATGTTTCTGTGATGTTCCTTTTAGCTCTATTTCAAATGAGTACTAAGACAGAATTTTTTAACCTCTTCTGTGGAAAGAATGCACATATCTAACATGTTAGAGTGCAGATTTAGGCTATAAATTTTAGATCTCTTTAGTAAAAATAATAGACATATCTCAGTCATTCATAAGTTTTCCTATTAGAACAGAAAAAGTTGTCTCATTGAATCACTACAAATAACAGAGTAGCTTAATGCATCAAATATATAGCCACTCATTACACTATTTAAAATATTGTGTGTTTAGAGTTCTAAGGTATCAATTTTACAAATACACATTTTTAAAAGCAAAAGAAAATACTGCTGCACAAGTTTTTCTTTATGACAGTCCCAAAAGCAGATTCTGATAGTTAACAGTTTTTGAGAAGTAGCTGAAAATGGTAAATCACCTGCTCATGTTAATGCAATGCCAGTTCAAGAACACTGTATTTGTCATCTAAAGCTTCATAATATGTCTCTAAAACAGGCTTATGAAAATTTATCGTGCAGTCTCATACTGAAGCAACATAAGAAAAACTTCCCTGAACTGTTTCCATATTTACTATGTCCATCCTCACTACAAATTACTTAGTTTTATTTGCATAAAAGTGTAACATAATACACTTATGCACAAAAAACTAACCCTCTGAACTTCCATTGAATAGCAAAAGTAAATTTATCAGCCTGAGCATGGATTATCTGAGTTGATTTTACATGACGTTTCAAATATCCAGAGACTTACTTTCCAAAGAATAGATGGCATTTACTGTCTGTGGGACATACTTCCTCTTAAATATATGAGGGAAACAACAGCACAGTCAGAATTTACATTTCCCTCTACAGCAGTCAGAACTAAAGACAACAGGTTACACAGAATGTAAATCTCTCATTCGTATTTCACAGTTTACTTAAAAACTAATACAAAAGCTATTCTTTAAAATGCATACATTTTATATGCCACATAATGCAACAGTTTTTTCTCCATAGCCAATTAATATGAATCACCCAACTGATTTTTCTCCATTGACAAAATTTAGTTGTGTACATCTGGATAACAAAATAACTTCTTGTTATGTATGGAAATCATAACTGTTTGTACCCATGATGAAAAATACAAAAATATTTTAAAGCAACAGGGTGCTCCCCTGCCTGCTTCAGTAGTGTTATAAAAGGAAGAAAAAATAATGTATATAAGTATTTTCTGATTTTCCTCATCATTTGTAAAACAAAACATTCCATTTCAGTACAGCTGAGGGATACAGTGCTGAAAGTGTCTGCTAGTAGGCTAGACAATTGTTGCCTCTATTACAGACGATGTTGGACTGACAGAACTACAAAGATGTACACTAGAATAATAAATGGCTTTTTAAACTGTATGTCTGTCCAATCATTAATCAGGTGAAAGCAATTCCAGATACTGACCAACACAAGGATCTAATGACCCAAGGCAAAAATCCAAGCTACTATAACCACTGGTTTAAACAATTAACAGGCACAGGGGAAGGAAAATAATAACAAACAAACAAAACAAAAAAAAAATAAGGAAGAGGGTTCCAAACTGATGCAGACATTCAGACATTCACGAAGGGAAACTATTTTCAAAGACTGAAATTAAAAAGTTCTCTGTTCAAGGACTGACACAATAGCACCCTTCTTTTGGAGGAAAAATAATAGAGAGACATGGGTTTTAGTATATTTAACAGCCATCTAATTTTACATAATTTGATATATCACCACAAACAAAGAAGCAGTAAAATACATGTAAATTCCCTTTATTAAGTCTCCCTTCTAAAATGTCTGTTCTGGTCTCTACTCTCCTCCCCCTTCTTTCTTCACCTTAGCAATGATTTCTGCCTCTCACAGACTTGATTGCTCTGATGACCTCAATCAAAAGGCAATTATCCAGTGAGGATGGAAGGTAATTATTCCCATCAAGGAGAGATTGAATGCACCTGAATAGACAGCTGCAGTTCTTCCAGGGATTACATTATTATTGTAGAAATTGCCTCCATTAATTTGTGTTTCATGTCAAATTTATGATAAAAAGTTGATTTGTTTGCAGGACAACTACTTTTCCCCTTTCACTCAACATTCACTCTAACGCAAGAGCAAA